>NC_059405.1:0-1200000 GCF_905220565.1 Melitaea cinxia
TTTTTTTCACTTATAATTTCGTATAATATGCCGCTAAAAGGAATTAATAATGATAATAAACGCTTCACACTCAAGGGATCCCCCAGTAGGATTTTCTCCTGTGTTGGGGGCCCGGAAACACACACAGTACACAAACACAACGCCCAGACCACGACTAACATCTATATGGTTGATACAAATGTTTTGTCGTGAGCGGAAATCGAACCCGCGATCGCCAGCGTCACATCCAGTGCTATGACCGCTGCGCCAACGCGTCGTCAATCAAGGAATCATGCTATTTTAATAATAAGTTTTATATCACGTTGTGGAAATTCTATTCTTTTATTATAAATAAATAAATATCTACACAATACACAACGGTCGTCTGTTCCTAAAGTAAGCAACTCAATGCTTGTGTTATAGATAACAGCCGACTGGTATAGCTACATATTTTTTCGATAAATATACATATAATAATACATATATAAATACAGTACTGATAATTATGTTTATATTACACCCAGACTCGGGGTGGGAATCGAACCCACAACCGTCGGAGCAGAAAGCAGGGTCACTACAGGGCTAGTCATATTTTTATTTTGTTTACATAGAATCCATGAAGACAATCGTAGGTATTTCAGTGTTAACTATATTATTATTTCAACAAATCGAAATAGATCTAAAAGGAAATTACAAAAAAAAAAGTATTGCTTTCCAAATTCCAAAGGCGTTAGAAGCGATTTTCTCTTTTTTGTCGTTGAAGAGGGGTGGAAGTGTATCGATTGAAGGAATTAGACGCGTTAGCGCAACGGTCACAACACTGGGTTATGGCTGTTGCATATGGCCAATATTTGTATTAACAATACAGATATTTGTCTTAGTCTGGCCGTTTGCGCTTGTGTATTGTGTTTCTGGACCCCCGACACAGGAGTCAATCGTAGTGGGGGCCGTTGAGTGTGAAGCGTTTATATATTTATACGCTTACGCTTCAGCTTGTAATATCCCACTACTGGGCATAGGCCTCTTTCCCCATGTAGGAGAAGGATTAGAGCTTAATCCACCACGCTGTTCCAATACGAGTTGGCGGATATATTCCCTACTATGAGTAACGATCGCTATCAGGTGTATATGATAACAACCGGGACCGACGGCTTAACGTGCTCTCCGAGGCACGGTAGGGAGACCCACAAGGTCTGCACAAACAACCAGACCACGGCAAACACCTTATTATATATTTATATTTACATCATTTTGCTTCATACCAGCACACGTTAAGCTCAAGAGATCAATGAGATTTTCGTAAGGTTTGGTGTTCTAACCGGTCCTCTGGTGCTATAAAGACGTTACGTAAATGCATAAAAAGAATTTACTGCAAGAGTTGAAGGTAAAATTTTATTATCAGGAATAAATTTTTATATTTTGGTTCATAAAGTCAAGTTCTGTTGCCGTCCCAAGTCTGGGTGAAATATTATTATACGTAGGTAACTATATGAATAAACATTTGATAATATTTTTGCATATGTACTTCAGCCAATCACTCTTTTAGTCAATAACTCTTTTAGGGTGTTGCTGGGGTTGCCTCAGTTCTATAGCGCGTCAGGGAACTATGTCCAAAAGTTCTTACTTCTTAGTGCAAAGCCTATACTGCAGGAGCAACAGCGTCTTAAATATGATCTCTAGCAGGTTAGACTGCTTATATACGTTCGAATTGCTGCGACATTTCGAATGGAATGGAAAAACATTGTTAAATACTAGCATAGATATAAAGTTTGAAATTGTAACCATTATAATGAGGCTAAAAATGTGACCTATGTTACTTGAAATACACGTTCACGTTGCTAAATTCTTCTTCGTTGACAGTTTGCATCGTAAATGTTACTCTCGTTATTTTTCCTGCGCCAAAAGAACTAGAAATTCAAAACACAGGCACCAAATGGCTTATCTTAAGAACAGACGACTGCGTGTCTATGTTACAACATAGTTATATGAATGTTGTTTGTCTGGAGATTTAACTTGTTTCATTTTAAATTCTAATTTCTAGTCTTTGGGTGTTTCAGACTCGCTGTTTTCTGTAATTATATAAGAATTACATTTGTTTAAGGTTGAGCAAAATAATCTCTGCTATACCCTACATTAAAATAAGAATAATAACTTTGATTGGACACAATCATAATTCATACAATAAAAGGATAACTGACTCCTGTACTAGTAGTACTGTGCTGCAGAAGCCAGTATCGAGTATATTGACTAAAACGCAACAACAACTTATGTCCTTAGGAATTAATTATTAGTAATTAAACCTTAAAAATATGAAATTTAAAACTAAAATTAACATTTAAGTGGAAAACATGTGCCGTGTATGTTGACATTTTCTTAGCACGTGTTTAAAAAAATTGTGTATAATTTAACGATTCGAAAATGAATATATTATCAATGATGTTTACTATTATCAACGTATTACTTAACCGACTTTCAAAAAGGAGGAAATTCTCAATTCGATTGAAGTCTTTTTTTTAAATTTACCTATGTTATCTCAGAGCTTTTGATTAGGTGGACTGATTCCGATGATTTTTTTTTAAATGGAAAGGTGGTATGTTTCATTTGGTCTTATTTAAATTCAAGTAAGATCTGATAAGTACTTTTTGAGTTATGTTTGATCACGCGTATTTACTATTTTTTCGCCTACTTACGTTGTATTACTTGTCGATGTAATTGAAGTCGGTTTTTTTTTCGCTTGCGGGCAAACACAATTACTACAGTTGTAAATGAATAAATCTTCAACAATTAATAAAAGTTTTTTTTTTCAATCTTTATTTTTTTATAGAGGGTTTGAACAAAAGTTTTTATAAGTTCCTTATTCAGTAACGTTACAAAATAAAAGTTTTTTTTTTGTATTTTTAAAACAATCTCGAAGCGCATGTTCGAAATATTTGAATTATTGAAATCGAAAGTTAAGACATCACTTCAGCCTATCGGAGTCCACTGCTGGACATACACCTCCACAAGTTCACGCCAATGGCGTGTACTCATGTGTTTTGACCACATTCACCACGCTGGGCAGGCGGGTTGATGACCGCAGGGCTGGCTTTGTCGCACTAAAGACACTGCTGCTTGAATTTGAATCTTCGGCTGTGTATTTCAAAGCCAGCAGTTGGATGGTTATCCCGCCATCGGTCGGCTTTATAAGTTCCAAGGTGGTAGTGGAACTGTGAAAGTCACCTCTTACGACACCAACGGGAAGACAGCTACTCCAGCTATATTCTTCACTGCCATAACTACACAGCGGAACTAAAGACTTTACTACTATCATTTAACTTGTAACATGTTCAATTTCAATTAAATTTGATAAAACGCTCTATTGCGTAGCTCCCGCTTTATGTCTATGTTATTATTTTTTGTTCATCAATCAATTAAAAAAACGCTAACAAGTGTACGGCTCACCTGATAGTCACCTCTTACGACACCAACGGGAAGACAGCTACTCCAGCTATATTCTTCACTGCCATAACTACACAGCGGAACTAAAGACTTTACTACTATCATTTAACTTGTAACATGTTCAATTTCAATTAAATTTGATAAAACGCTCTATTGCGTAGCTCCCGCTTTATGTCTATGTTATTATTTTTTGTTCATCAATCAATTAAAAAAACGCTAACAAGTGTACGGCTCACCTGATGGTAAGCGATTACCCTAGCTTATAGACGCCTGCAACACCAGAAGCATCGCAAGCGCGTTGCCGACTCAATTCCCAATCCCCCCCCCCCCCCAGGAGCTCTGGTCACCTTACTCACCAACAGCAACACAATACTGCTTGAAAACAGTATTATTTAGCCGTGATCTTCTGTAAGGTCGAGGTACTACCCCAGTCGGGCTGCTCCATATTTTGAGCAGGAAATTCCTGCTGTGCCACACCTCAGTTAAATCATCAATCAATTAAAAAAACGCTATACTAAATGACTTTATGCTATCTTACGAAAAAAAGTTTAACTTGTAAATTTTATTTTTCATCATTAACAAGTTTTCATCTCAGATGCATGGTACCAGAATGCGAGGCGGCTAATAGCACGGAGTACAGTCCGCCCTGGCTGACGAGCGCTCTGCCGGAGAGCAGTCGGGAGCGGCGCTGCTTCATCAAGACTCCCGTTGATGCGGAGCAGGCGTGCGGCGCGGGGGCCTTCTCTGAGGAACTGAGGCCCTGTGACCACTGGCTGTACGCGTCTAGAGACACCATTGTAGCTGAGGTACCGATGAATGAATATTATTAATAAATATCTATAAAAATATACAAGTCCTCGTCACTATGTTATGTCTGGTAGCCCGTTACCGTAGCTTATAGATAACTGAAACAATGTCGTGGCATTTATAAGCGCGTTGCTGATCCTAGCCCCGTTGTTAACACAGCGCGTTCACTGAAGTTCTGGCCACCTTACTTAGGTACTCACAAAACTAGAGACCCGTGTTATTTAGCTGTACTCCTTTATAAGTTATAGGCACTTTCCCAGTCCCAAGAGAATCTTGTACTCTAGTGAAGCGTTAGCGCGTTTCCTGTAATGATATAATAGTAACAGATCAGAACAGAATATATGTATATTATGTACCAAAAAGGTTTATTCAAACTAGATCAGTTTTTTCCTATAAAGGTTGTAATATAATATAATACGCTATAATGAGCTAATACACTACATTCCCAACAGTGGAATGTTCGTACACTGATTCAGTACCGTCCGTGTCATATGAATATTAATATTACTCATCATTGTATATTATAAAGAAACGTAACGAAATAATACGAATAATTGTGTTTGCTCGCAATTACATCGACAAGTAATACAACGTAAGTATACGAAAAAAAAAAAAAATAACAAACGCTCTAGTCGTCACTACGGTTTTCGAGGGTTTCCCTCGATTGCTCTCGAATTCCATCATCAGATCCTGGTTTCCTTATCAAGGTGCCACACTTAGGCTATCTCCTTTCCAATAAAAAAGAATTATCTAAATCGGTTCATATATGACGAAGTTATCCCCGACCATACATTAAAAAAAATTATATACAGTCGAATTGAGTAACCCCCTCCTTTTTTGAAGTCGGTTAATAAAGAAAGATGTACAAAGGCGGTCTAAGAGCGATTGTTTCCAGGCACCATAGCCTGTGCTATAACCTATATAATAAAAATCAAAATAAAAAATAATTTCATTCAAGTAGGATTCAAAAGCGCATTTGAATCGTCATTTTCCAATTAAAACTTATATTAGTTTTAATTAATTAATTATTATTAAAAGTGAAAATTTTGTAGCGACCAATTCGAAATTTAAATTCTGCAGAGAAGAATCGGCAAGAAACTACGCAGTTACTCTTCTGAAAAAGTGTTTTTAATTATAGTTGTTGTAAATAAAGAGAAAGTGTAGGGAAGTGTCATGGGGACAAGTAATGATAATTAATAATTTAGGTTAATAGTTTTGTTTTTTTGTTTTATTTTATTTTTTTGTTTTTCACGTTTGTTATTTTAAATTTTAAACGGATGGTTGGTCGTAATTGACCTTTTTGATTATATTTCAATCTTGTTTGTTTTATAATTTTTTCTGTGCTGTTTACCATCCCTTAGAAATAAATAATAAACGTAGCAGACTAAAATATGAAACTACTTGATGATAATTATATAAGATAGGAATGTCGTGTTGGTTGTCTTCTTCTTCTTCTTCTTCTTTAGGGTTAATGGCTTTCAATAGTGCCGTGTTGGTTGTCGGTTCACAGTTAAGATCATATTCAGCCAGCCTCTGACGCTCTGACTAGTCTCGCTTACTATTTAAAAATGATGTAAGACGTACAAAAAAAAAACAAAAGTCCCGGATGGTTTTCCTCATCGACAACTCGTGTTCATTTTAATAAATATTTATTTATTTATTTATTTTTCGTACCGACTTTCGTAACCGGACCTAACGGAAATCGCTTACCATACGTGAGCCTGACGCTTGTTTGCCGACCAGTTGTATAAATAATTGTGTTTGCTCGCAAACGAAAAAAAAACCGACTTCAATTACATCGACAAGTAATACAACGTAGGTAGACGAAAAAATAGTCAAGTAAATACGCATTATCAAAGATTACTCCAAAAGTTGTAATCAGATCTCGATGAAATTTATAAACACATGATAAACATCGGCTTTCGATTAAATTAAAAATCATCCAAATCGGTACAAAAAATTATGCAGATTTTCAAGGGTTTTCCCTCGATTTCTCTGAAATCCCATCATCAGATCCTGGTTTCCTTATGGTATAGTACCACACTTAGGATATCCCCTTTCCAACAAAAAAAGAATAATTAAAATCGGTTCATAAGCGACGAAGTTATCCCTGAACATACATTTAAAAAAATTCTCCTCCTTTTTTGAAGTCGGTTAAAAAATAAAAAATATATGTGCAATTTACACACCGCAGAAGTGACACTTCTGAAAAGTAGCTCACGAGAGCTTAGAGAGATTTTTTTTACTAAGAATATAAAATACGGTGTAATGTATTGTATCTCATTCTCTCCTATACATTTATGTGTTTGTTTCTTTGTTGTGACGCATTTTCGTTTCATCGAGTTCCAAAATCACAACGATTCTAAAGAAGTTTTACTTCAAAAATCACACACGTGTTTGTGTTAGACAAAAAAAAATGTATTTCACAACATCAAATTCGTTTACTTCAGACCGTTTCGGGATCCAGTTTCATGCAGTGGAAGTAGTACGGAGCTAATTGTAACAGTTCGACTCGTGCTTAGCCGGGTTTTTCGTTTGCTTAGTAGTCGCAGATGTTGCGGTCGCCTGTTATTATGTTACATCGACGTACAAACACGGGTGTTATTTATTAAGACGAGTTAGCGTGAATTTGCACTTTACGTGCCCTCTTTGAATGCTTTCTATTGCCTACATAAACGTATTTATACGGAGGTATTTTGAGGACATTTTTAGGACCGGTTAGCGCAGTGAACACACCGTAGTTTACGGCAACGGCCACGGCGCAAATGTGCTCATACCTATGTTTGCATGAGCCGTACAGACGTTTGCCACGATCTGATTTTTGTGTTAGTGCTTTGTGTCCCTTGATACCAAAACGACACATATAAAGAAAGATACAAAGACGATCTTATCGCTAAAGAGCGATTTCCTCCAGATAGCCTGTTGGTACTGGAAACGATACAGTATCAGCGGTTTGAAGTGTGCACATATCAAGGAAGAAAAATCAATAATAAATAACGTTAAACAAATTGTTTACATATTTAAGGAGGTTTTATCATAATAATCATAAAAAATCAGATAAATAAATATTTTAGTATATTATATAAAGCACACATATACACACATACATATACACATATACATACACATATACATACACATATATAAATATCTCTCAATTTCGAATATTCTCAATTCGACTCCATTGTTTTATATGATTTGTCTCAGAGGTTTTTACTGGATGTACTGATTTCAATTATTCTTTATATTTTTAATCGAAAGGTAGTGCATGGTCATGAGTTGTGTCTAGTAATACGTATTTAATTGAATATTTTTTCATATATCTGCGTTGTATTACTTGTCGACGTGATAGAAGTTGGATTTTTTTTTAAGCAAATACCTACAATATTTTAATATAATCATCATAGGCGAGGTTGATTGAATAAATCTAAGTTTGTAATAATTTCTTTCTTAAAACGTAAAAAAAAAACGCAACGCAGGGTTAGCGCTATGATCACGGGACCTAGCTCTTGTCTCAGCGGCTGCCAGTTAAATCTCTAAAAATGACAAATGTTTGTTCAGGCCATAAATATGATAACGTATTGGCGCAACCGCTACAGCACTGGCTTTTACACTGGCAGTTACGGGTTCGATTCCCGCACATGGCAAATATTAAACAAAATAAATGTATTAGGCCAGATGTTTGCCGCGGTCTGGGCGTTGTGTATTCTGTGTTTCCGGACCCAAGACACAGGAGTTAACCCTAGTGGGAGCCGATCAGTGAGAAGCGTTCGAGGCGTTAAGTTGGTCATTGTTTGAATGTTTGTGTTTGTATTGTTTATTTCAGTATTTTCGACACTTTGGGCGTTTTGATTTAATATCAATATATTTTTGATGTATTCCAGTTCAACCTGGCGTGCCAGGACTGGAAGCGCACGCTGGTGGGCACCATCCACAACATGGGCATGCTGGTCTCGCTGCCCATACTCGGCTACGTATCCGACCGGTCAGTATTTTGCTTATTTACATACATTTTTGGATCTACCAAATTAGCAGTTTGAGGTCACCCATACATTAAGTCATCCATACATTAAGCTGACCTCGACGCCAAGCGCGATGAGCTCAAAGACCGTCCACTCGCCGCCATTCACTATAATTATGAGAGAGGTAATCTCACTCTCCCACTTTGTGCAAGGGAGTTTGCGGCAAAAATCGGCTATATAAGCCATCTCCGGGCGCACCAGTGCCAAGCCCTGTAAGGGGTCGAAGTGGTCGCCATGGCCGAAAATTGGTCGGTATACATATATACACTAAGTCAAACGTATTTCAAAATTTTTGGTTCCTCCCCTATCCTTGTCACAGATGATGACATTTATGAGACCCCCACTACCTAGCGTGACGTCACATGTTTTTCAGTTTTGCATATCAGTTTCAACATTATTTTTATTTCTGTTTTAATTAATGTCAAATTACACACAAAACAATTAAAACTTTAATTGCAAAGATAATTTTTGAAAGTATTTAGCTAAAATACCACTTTTTAATACGAACAATTAGATATATTATATTTTGAAATATGATGTCACAAATTTTTGACCTTATCTCAACCCTTGTCACATAATGTAGCACTTCGTCCGCTTACCGTCAGGTAGACCGTATGTTTGTTTACCGATAATAATTGTGTTCGCTCGAAAACAAAAAAATCTACTTCAATTACATTGACAAGTAATACATACAACGTAAGTAGACGAAAAAATTGTCAAGTAAATACACGTTATCAAAGATTACTCATCATTCATCATCATCATCATTTCAGCCTATCACAGTCCACTGCTGGACATAGGCCTCCATACGTTCACGCCATTTTTAGCGTGAACTCATGTGTTTTGTCCAGAGTCACCACGCTGGGCAGGCGGGTTGGTTACCGCAGGGCTGGCTTTATCGCACCGAAGACGTTGCTGCCTGTTTTCGGCCTGTGTATTTCAAAACCAGAAGTTGGATGGTTATCCCGCCATCTGTCGGCTTTTTAAGTTCCAAGGTGGTAGTGGCACTGTGTTATCCCTTAGTCGCCACTTACGACACCCACAGGAAGAGAGGAGGTGGCTATATTCTTTGCTGCCGTAGCCACACAAAAGATTACACAAAAAGAACTAATTATCAAATGTTGATGAAATTTAAATGGTAATGGTAATATGCGATAATCACCAGCTATCGATAAAAAAAGGATCATCGAAATCGGTTCACCCAATCAATAGTTATGTGGTAACACATATCAAAATACCGTCGAATTGAGAACCTACTCCATTTTTGGAAGATGTTTAAAAAAAGTCGTCGAGACGAATTTAGCAACGGTCCTATTTGAGATTATGCGACCTTACTTTGAGCCTATGACAACACTCTCAAACTAAAACAATGTTACATGCTCATGAAACCATTATCTTGCGCTCATTATTGGCTTTTGATAAAAAGATATTTAATAAAAAATAAATAAATAATAATTCAGAAGCATCGTTTTCACACAATTTTATACAAGAAATAGTTAACATTTTTTTCACTGTTAACTAAAAGAAAGACTCATCGACTAAGATTCTAACTCGAAAGTCATTCAAATAATTTAGTTATGAAATTAATCTGTTTGATATCATCGAGCGCTAAAAGTAATAGAACATTTATTTTACCGACTGTTATAACTCGCTTTACGATTCTTTGTCGTTGACGCGTGTTACGAGCCATTCTGAAAATAGTTTACGATTATTCTAGCTGGGGGCGGAAGCGCGCTCTGATACTGAGCTCTACCCTGGTCGGTGCCATCGGCTCCCTGAAGGCGTTCTCCATCAGCTACGAGATGTACGTCATCGTGGAGTTCTTAGAGACCGTTGCTGGTGCTAGCACCTTCCCAGCTGCATACATCCTTAGTAATAAATTCTATCCACTTTTATTTAGTATTTTTTTTTTATAATTATTGCACAATAATAATTATTTTTCAAATGAAGAAAAAATTAAACCTTACTATTCGATTAAATGAGTAAAGCATCCTAAGTAAAAATATTAAATTATAATTTAATATGTTTTCAGCTATCGAACTCCTTGGCCAAAATAAACGAGTATTGACGACGGCGTTCCTCGGAATTATGCTGGTCTTAGGAGGCTTAAGCTACGCTCTTCTGTGTAAGACCTTCCCGTACTGGCGAACCTTTATCTTAGTGGCGTACCCTCCGTCGCTATTATTCCTGTCCTACATCTACTTCCTCCCTGAGAGTATCCGATGGCTCTTATCGAAAGGACGCAAAGAAGAAGCTCTGGAGATCGTAGAAAAGGCGGCGAAAATGAATAAAGTTACATTATCAGAAGAAATCATGCAACAATTAACGACTGTTGACGAGAAAATCAAGAGAGGTGAAAATATAGAAAAAGAAAAAGGATTGTGGATGCAAGTGATGCGGTCGCCGATAATAATGACGAGGCTGGCCATCTGCTCCTGGTGGTGGATTACTTGCACGTTCGTGTTCTACGGGCTGGCCATCAATTCCGTGTCGTTGGCTGGTGACAAATACACCAACTATATGTTGGTGGTGAGCGTGGAGGTGATCGCGGTGGTCATCAACGCGCTGGTGCTCGATCGGATTGGGAGAAAGAGGACGCTGTTGATCGCGTTCGTTGTCTGCGGGTTCTCCTGTACGGCGATAGCGTTTGTACCTCCGAGTAAGTTCTACCAATAATACCATTATAGCAAGGTATGTGATTAACGTGGTGAAATATAAGTGAAGTTTTTATTTAGACGAAACAAACGATTTTAAAATAATGCAACTATAATAAAAGCACACCTTTTTACCCGACTGCCAAGGAAGGGTTGTGTTTTTCGCACGTATCTTGTATGTATGTAATATTCTTTACTACCCCATATCTCCAGAACCGCTGATCGGATTTACATAATTGAGGTATCGTTAGATTTGTCTTAGTGGCCCAAGTGTTCTTAGATAGGTGATGTTAAAAAAAATCAAACATGGCGGATGTGCGAAGCCATTATAGTTAATAAAAAAAATTTTTTTTTCGAATATAACAATATGGGTATCAAATTTAAGGGCTCAAATCAAGGATTTCAAAAAGATATATCATGATTATTATTACAGTAATACTAATAAAAAATACAATAAGAAACTATGAAAAATGTGGACTTATTTACTATTTCTTATGCCTATGCCAAGTAAGCTGCGAGCCGCGCTTATTTCTCACCACCTAGGTGACAATTAATTTTGGGGTGTAGCCTTTCCAATTAAAAAAAAAAAGAATTATCAAATTCGGACTACTCTGTAAAAAGTTATGCATGGTCAAACATAAAAAAATATATATACGTGGCAACTTTAGAACCTCCTCTGTTTTTTTTTCGTCGGTAAAAAATTACTCAATCAATCACATGATGTAGTCTTTTAATAAATTGAACCGATTGCGTCATTAGTCTAACTAAAAAGACATAAATAAAATACGAATAAAAAAAAACTTGCCTGCGTGAAGAACAACTAATAGAAAATCAACTGAAAAAGTTGGAGCAAGATAAAAATTCAATAATTACACAGAGCCAGCTAAATAAATCACAACAATATCAAACATGATGTACACGTAGACATATCAATACGATAGTCCTTCGAAATTTTATGCAACATCGTACATAACATGCAGTCGGAGGCAAGAAATTGAAGGATAAGTCAAATCATTCTTTCTTTGTCTTGTCTATTTTATTTATTATTATTTTATATTTGAATTAGTCAAGAAGCTGTATGAACGAGATACCGCACACTCAGCTGTGTATGTCAATGATTTTCTGTGGTTTAAATTATTAATTGCGAAATTGCTGTTTTTGCATATACCATTATTCCAAATAAATGTGGTATTAGATTGATTTTCACTGGCTTTGGTTACCTGCACCCCCCCCCCTCCTACCCTTACATATCATCTCTCACTCATAAGCTGTAAACACTGAACTGTTTGTTAGAAAAAATGGCAACTCATATTTAGAACATGATTAGAGCCGAAGACGGACAGCAGCGTCTTCGGTGCGACAAAGCCATTACTGCGGTCACCAACTCGCCTGCCCAGCGTGGTGACTATGGGCAAAACACATGAGTTCACGTTTAGTTTTGGCGTAAACTGGTGGAGGCCTATGTCCAGCAGTGGACCGTATAGGCTGTAATGATTTAGAACATGCATAAAAGTTATCGCAGAACAACTTGCATCAGTTGTAATCATCTTGCACCAATGTCTCCATCGTCAGACATGTCCTGGCTGGCGACGCTTCTGTACCTGGTGGGGAAGATAGCGATCACGCAGGCCTTCAGCGGCATCTACATGTACACGTCGGAGCTCTTCCCCACGCACGCGCGTCACTCGCTGCTGGGCTTCTGTTCCATGATCGGCCGTATCGGGTCCATCGTGGCGCCGCAGATGCCGTTACTTGTGAGAAATTTACTATTCTCCCACTTTCTTTTCACTATCGATAATTTTTAAATAGGGTAATTAGTCTGTGAAAATTTCATTAGTTTATAAAACTATTGCTAGCAATATTTATTGGAAAATAAAATCTTTATCAAAGAACTTGTGCTACCATTTTTTTTGTGTATTTTCGTACATACATAAGTTTGAATGTAACTTCAACCAGGCTATTTATGTCGACTGGCTGCCATCGGTCCTGTTCGGCGCAACGGCACTGGTTGCCGGGTGTCTGATGATGACCACGCCGGAGACCCTCAACACGAGGCTACCCGACACCATCCAGGAGGCTGAGGAGATCGCCTTGCAGAAGCACAAGCAACGAAAAAACGAAGAGCCAGCTGCTAATGCTCAAGCTACTTCTAGATTTTAGATAACATTTTAATTTTTTTGACTATGACAATATCCTTGTATGTATGTATGTATATTAAGCCTACTATTAAGAACATTATCCTATCGAAAATCATCAAATTGTGAATAATAGTGATTTGAAATATTTTATGTGCCTCAGAAA
Source organism: Melitaea cinxia (assembly GCF_905220565.1). Classification (NCBI taxonomy): domain Eukaryota; kingdom Metazoa; phylum Arthropoda; class Insecta; order Lepidoptera; family Nymphalidae; genus Melitaea; species Melitaea cinxia. The sequence goes on from NC_059405.1 coordinate 13,202, forward strand.
AACTCTATCAAATCCTAAGCCAAGGAATGATTTTGCTCATCAAGTGAAATAGAATGGTAGTAAACTATAATTTCCTATAAATAGATTAGAAACTCGCGATATTCCCAATAATACGCAACATGTACACACAGTAGTGTGGGAAAACATGTGACTTGTAAGAATATGAATTTATATTTTGATTTTTACACAGTTTATGTCGTCTATAATAACGCCAACACGTGCTAGCACATTAGGTTATACTAATAAATATAATTTTATTATGAATATCCAGACGACGATTACATTTATCTATCAATACAAAATAACGTAGCTACCCTATTTGTAATACTTCAACTCAGACACAGTAGGAAATTTCCTGCTCAAAATATGGAGCAGCCCGACTGGGGTAGTACCTCGACTGTACAGAAGATCACAGCTAAATAATACTGTTTTCAAGCAGTATTGTGTTCCTGTTGGTGAGTAAGGTGACCAGAGCTCATGGGGGGATTGGGGATAGGGTTGGCAACGCGCTTGTGATACTTCTGGTGTTCCAGGCGTCTATAAGCTAGGCTAATCGCTTACCATCATGTGAGCCGTACGCTTGTTTGCCAGCCTGGTTGTATAAAAAATAATAATAATACAGCTTGACTAGCTTGTAAGCCTGATGAGAGCTAGTGACCAATTAGACACGTAAGTAATTAAGACAATACAGTTGTGACTATTTGAACCAATGCAAACATTTATTGTAAACCAAATAGCTTATTGAACAAAAAAAATACGAATTATAATTTTTTTAAAAGATATAAAAGGTAAATAAATTATTTTATGTACGGAACTTAAAACAAAACACTAACATAAATAAATTTCTAAGAAAACGTACAGATTACATATAGTTATGTTATAAAGAAGTCAGCACTCACTGCGGAGTTTAAAATAAACATTCTAAAGTAATAAAAAATGAAACCATCCGAATTAATGTTGCATTCGTTAATACAAAAATTATTAAGAATCTTGTGATAAAACATTACATTATAACACTTTATCATTTATGAGACTATCAATGTATAGCGCTAGCCTAGCTGCCTTCGTGCTTTAGACCACACGACTGAAGTAAAACTTTTTTTAGTTGCCCCTACAGTAATATACGAAACGAAACTCACTCTCTTTCTATCTTCACTAGCTTACATCTTCCTCTCAACTTCCGTTCGCCTCGCCCGACCACACTTTTCGTAACGCTATCGCCACGCATTCACCAGCTTACTCGTCAAGTCAAGCGTGAAAGAAGTATTACTTCAAAAAAAGTTTATTTGACAGAGGACAAAAGATATATTTCAAATTTTTGTGAAGTATAATAAAAAATGACAAACAGCCAAAAATATATTTTAGTAATAAAAAGTTCAAGAGAATATTTTATATATTATTGTGAGCTACTTATGTTAAATTAGATGATAAGAATATTTATTGTAAAAGATGACATAATTATTGTGATAAATTATATGTTTAAGCCTGAGTTAATATAATATTATGTTATAGTCTAAGATCCGAACTAGACGTGATCTTCGGTCATCTGCTTAATTGATATACAAATGTAAATTCTACTTTAGTATGTTAAAGATTTCAATATATATTAATATACCTGTTTATACCTTTTTTTACATTTACGGAGTACAATACATTACGCACACAAACAAACAACGGAATTTTTTATTTTTATTTTATTGTGATTTAGCATTGAAAATACATATAAATTCAAATTTTAACCCTTCTACGATCAACGTCTGTTTTTAATAGCGTTTAGCAGTAAAACAACTTTTGCCGGGTCAGCTAGTGATTTGTATATAAGTAATAAGGCAACATATTAAAAGATGGACATATAGTAAATATCACAACAAGTCATCGAGTTAAAACCAAAATTAAACTAGGTTAATGATCATGACATTGATTTAAGAAAAATAGATTTAACGAAACCGTATTGAACACTCAAATATTTTACGAGTGTATTTTCGGGTCAGGTTTGTTTTATAAATACATTATGTTGCGAAACGAAAGTCTAAATCCTGGTAAATAGAAGGCAAGTTGATCGTAAAGTGGCTGCGCCGGACTCCCGATATAACCCAGTGTCCAGCGGCCGTCGACTGCGACGCGCGTACACGATACCGACCAAATATTTCACCACGCGTTACTTCCAGAGGAAAATACTTCAAGACTTTGCGTATATAGTACATTATTTGGTGTCCTATTAAGAGAATTTTGAGCTGATGAACAAGAACTGGTAACAATAAGGTCTAATTTTGCACTAGACGTTGTAAGTTTAAATTCAATGTTTTTGGCTATAACTTGAAATATTATTATTTAATTTGTAATTATGACCTAGAAATTATATTTTAAGTCGTAAAGGAAAATATGTACCTTACCATTTTGTTCTCAGCTCCGAAATTAAATGAGATTAGTACGTTTGGAATATAGGAAACTTTCTGGAATTGTACAGTTTTTTATTGGGTTTTAGTGTGTGTAAAATGTGTGTTCAGTGATGTGTATGTGAGGGTGTAGTATTCCGAGATGTCTCGACGGGAGGCTCGTGTGGAGGGTGTTGACTACCCGCCGCCACCGCCGAGCAAGTGCGCCAAGGTAGTATTAGATAACTTATGTACTAAGAATTTGCTTATTACTATGATGTAATTCAACATATATTGTAGTATTTACTAGAGTCAGAAAAAGGTACTTCGAGTGTCCATGTTTAATTTAATACATTTGATAGGTTTAATTATTTTGTAAGCACAAGCATTTGAAATACAGGCCATAACATAACATAACAATATACTTTATTATACACTAAAACAGAAATAATACATACCAAATTGATTTTAACGCTGTGTGGTTACGGCATTAAGAATATAGCCACCCCCTCTCTTCCCGTGGGTGTCGTAAGAGGCGACTAAGGGATAACACAGTTCCACTACCACCTTGGAACTTAAAAAGCCGAGCAAGATAACCATCCAGCGGCTTTGAAATACACAGGCCGAAGACGGGCAGCAGCGTCTTCGGTGCGACAAAGCCAGTACTGCGGTCACCAACCCGCCTGCCCAGCGTGGTGACTATGGGCAAAACACATGAGTTCACGCTATTTTTGGCGTAAACTTGTGGAGGCCTATGTCCAGCAGTGGACTGTATAGGCTGTAATGATGTAATGATGATACTTTTTATTATTATTCAAGTATTTGACAATAAGAGTAACATGATTTAGACAAGGAGGTCACGAAAAATATATTTTAAAAATGTATGACTGCGTTTTATTATATTTTAAAACAATCAGTATTGACTACATAAGACTTAACGGTCTTAAAAATTTGACAAAAACTATAAATTAGGGCTACGATGTGCAAACGTCGTCGTCGTAAATTTTTCCGAGTGATTAATGGATACAAGACGGCGAGTATGTTAACGATGTCGCTTATTAATTGTTCTCTTGGTGTCAGGCACTTCAACATTTATTTGTATTTCTATTGTTCGTAAAAATTCAACAGTCAAATTTGTCATTGTAAATCAGAACTGAAACGACTTTTGTATACTTCAAAACAACGTCATTCGTACGACTGCCTGATGATTAGCGGACATCGCAGCTTATGGAATAATAATAGTAGGAGGATTGCAAGCACTCCCTATGGAAAAAATCTCATAACACCTCATGATATGAAGATAGATTATGGTATTTTTTTTTCATTCATGTCATGTTTTTCAGTTCATTATATATTTATTTATTGTCATAGGAAATGAACTAAAATATTGAATATTTTTCGTTTATAATAGCAAATAAATAAAAATAAAATATATATTTTATTAAAAAAAATTACATGAAACCAGGCTGTATGGTCTTAGACCTTTGCCTTTACAGTTATTTAAACAAAAAATGAATTTATGCTTACATTGCTTTGGAGCGAAACGATAAGTGTCGCGCCATTTTTTTTTTAAAGCATCTATATCTCAGTCATTAAACATCAGTTGTATCGTTTGTTAAAAAACCGTTTGAAAACAATAACTTAACATCTAAAATGTTAATATCAAGTGCGAAATGTGAATATAACATCTGAAAGCTACGGAACTAAGCATGGTTAACGCAAGTTGTGATCGTTTGTTGATCTTGGAGTCGAGATCGTTTTACGTACTCCTGTTCGAAAATAACTTATAAAGTTGCGAAACGGCGCATGGATTGCAGTGCCCGTAGCGCCGGAGCTAAGGTGAAGTCAGACGCGGAGCTCAAAGGTATTATAATAGCTTTAAATTCTTCCTCTAATCTCAAAACTTTAACCATGGATATCTCCATAACCATGGGGTTTCGAAGTGTGACAGTGTTACCTTGTATAGATTCCCCTACACCCTCCGCCCTCCACACCCAAAAACCCCATAATTCGGTTTTTCTAATTCGGTTTTTCCCAGTCTAGATCTTAGCCAAACACTTTGGTGTGCAAAAACGTAAAATTATTTTCGAAGATAAATGTTTAGTGTTAGGGTGTAAGTTTTTTTTTAATGTTTGTATGTCGATCTCGAGAAATATGTGACTTTTTGTTCATGTATGAGCTTTAAATGATATTTTAGTATCACTGTCAGAAACTGTCAATTATTGAAATAAGTAAGCTAAGAAAAGTTCGACATGTACCCTGAAAATATCTAAGCTTCAGAATGCATGCATGGTAAAAATGTGAAACGACAATCTTATTAAAGGAACTTGATTAAGTTTTATACATACAGTTTTAAGTTTAGGAAATTATGGATTACGCAATTTGTGTTTGACCCATATTTGTATGAAAAAATAAAGAAGATAAATAATAACAAGAAACCGGAGGAGATTTCAAGTCTGAAATCAAGATAAAGATTTATTAACCAAATAACATTTTTTTTTAAGTCCAGTGGGATTTGAGAATGTGTAGTAAATATAAACGAAGCAAACAACAGATGAGTAATACACATCAGTTCGCGCCACTTTTAGCGCAAACTTGTGGAGGTCTATGTCCAGCAGCGAACTGCGATAGTCTGAAGTGATGAAGCAAACTTCCCTAAAAATATTGTTTACATTATTTTCATAAAGAAACATGTGGTCGTTAGGTGTTGTACTACACGTGGAAGCTATGCTCGGTGGTGTTCTCCCACTTCGTGATGATCAGCCTCGTGGTCGCGTACTGCATCCTCGGCGCCGTCACCTTCGAGCGGCTCGAGGCGCAGCACGAGAGAGAGGTGACGATGTGATACTGTTGTAGATATTTGAGTATTTTGTGTTTCCATCACCCAACATAATATTTTGTATCAGTAAAAAACGAGTGTGCTTTAGACCACACGACTGAAAATTTACGAAACGTAACTCTCTCTCTTTCTATTTTCACTAACTTACATCTCCCTCTCAATTTCTTCTTTCACTTTTCGTAAGACTCTCGTCACATACATGGTTTGTACAAGACAAGTGTACGGGTCACCCGATGGTAAGTGGATACCGTAGCCAATGGACACGGCAACACCAAGAGTTTTGCAAGCGCTTTGTCTACTCTCTGACTCTCCTTTGGCCCTCTTCTCACCACAGGAACAGAATTCTAGTTGAGAGCAGTTAATTATTTGTCATCTTCTGTAAGGTTGGGGTACTTTCCCAATCTGGCTGACTCAATAACAAATTATTTCCAGCCGTGCACCACCTCAATAAAAGTGTTTACAGGTGAAGATGAACATATCTCAGATCCGCGGCAACACGACGCAGAACATCTGGTTCATGACCAACCGAGTGCCGTACCTGAACCAGACGAACTGGACCGCCGAGGTCGTTGACATGTTAAAGGTACTTCTATCGAATTTCATACGTCTATCAAAATAGTAGAAATAAAAAAAAAAATATATTTAATGTTAGAGACTGGCTGATTTGAAGAACTGCTTGTATCAATAAAATGTGCTAAGATTGACAAGGTATTGGACAACGTTACAGTTATTAAATCATGCCTGTATTTGATGAATTATAGCCTTCATTTTTAAGATATAATATAACGCTTAGAGGTAGAAATAATCTTTTAGCGGCCTAAAATTAAACAATCAAGATTAATGCTGTAGGCGTGTAGGGTACTACGAGTAATATCCAACTGCTGGCATTGACTCTATCTTGGATTATAGCCGTAATCTGTGATACTGCAATAATATATGTTGCTTATACATATAAGTATAGATAGAGAATTCAAAATAGTAAATTTCACTTCGGAAAATATCACTACCCAGCATCCCGCCCGGCTTCGCACGGATATGTAACAAAAATTTCAATGTAGTTTTTTTTTAAATATAATATTATAGCTTATGTCACTCGCGGATAGTGTGACAGTGACTTTTTTTAAATCGATTTAGTAGTTTCGGAGTTTATTCACTATTCTTTATATTATTATCACTAATATACAGATACTTTGTAATTTAGTCAGTCAGAATGTATTTAATCAAGCAAAACACCCCTGTACAAAACACTAATTCATTTAATTATAAAGCTAGCATTTTGAAGAGTTGCTTTATCACTATTCACCATACATTTTTGTTCTAGGACTTCGAGAATGCGATTCTGCTCGAGATGAAGGTGCGCGGTTGGGACGGCAACGAGAGTACCGAGCACATCCAGTGGACGTTCACCGGCGCTCTCTTCTACTCCATCATCGTCATCACCACTATTGGTGAGCTGAAGATGTTTTATACTGTGATAAATATCAAACGAGTGGTCACCTAATGTTACCTAATCACCACCTCACGTGAATGCACCAGAGACAAGTAAGCTGGTCAAATACTATGAATAAACCTTAATGCTTTTGTAATACTTTTGTTTACTTCTCGAAGACAATAATTAGTTTATTTTTAAATATGGTTATGTACCCTTATGCACAATGATGCATGATCTGTTGTAATTAAGTATGCACATACCGTAATAAGTAACTGAGGTAGGACACAGCCGGACATGTCCTGCTCAAAATATGGAGCAGCCCGACTGGGGTAGTACCTCGAACTTACAGAAGATTACAGCTAAATAATACTGTTTTCAAGCAATGTTGTGTTTCTGAGGTGAGTAAGGTTACCAGAGTTCTTTGGGGAATTGGGGTATGGTCGGAAGGGCGCTTGTGATGTTTGTGGTGTTGCAGGCGTCTATAAGGTACAGTAATCTCTTCCAATCAGATGAGCTTGTTTGCCGGTATTTGTATTTAAAAAAAATAAAATCGATATATTAGCGAGAAAAAAGAGAGTGGCAGACTTAGTTTGGCTCACCTAGTCATTGGGGAAAAGATGATCAACGGCATCGTCACAGCTTCAGTAAATCGATGACAAGATACGGTCACCGTCATCAGTGACAATGGTGCGTGTGCTATGTATGCGCCTAAACGACAACGGTACGGTATTTGAGATAAACAGACGTTTTATCACACAACACAAAGTTCAGTGTAATCTGATTCTAAAGAAAGAGTTCATAAGTTTATAATAAAGACAAAAATATATCTGTTTTACATTGATCTGAGTAATGAAGTCGAAAAATGTTTCGTTTGAGTTATTCCAGCAGATTGCGATATATCAAAGGAAGCGAGGCTGGCGCGCCGCCAGTTCGCATCCATACGTCGATTTTTATACTCGATTCCGTTATTTGCGCCGGAGTTTAGCCGAGGACAGAAATCCTCATTATTTCGTTAAATAAAAATAAATTTTATTTCTTAAGAATTTAATTTGGTAACTTCAGAGTGTTCAGTTATAAATGACACAAAGTTGCAGTGTGATATTTCTTTTTCGTCGTAGAACGAGATGGTACAGTTCGATTTTTCTTACGACACAAACAACCTGCAATCGTGAGGGATTGTAATTAAAACTGCGTTAATGTTATTATTTATATTATAGACATTTATTTACACACAAGAAATAGTTTAAAGCCACGGTACATAGCGTTAGCATGACGCTCTTGTTAGATACATGGAAATAAAGAATATTTACATGAAATAAATTACCGCACTCACTAAACACTCGACGTATCGTACCAACGAGTGCGCGAACACTTACTAGCTAAATTAAATAATTCATTAGTTATCACAGTACCACATTTATTTACCGTAGTAATTCCTTGGACCTATCTGTCCTGTTGGACCTCCTGGTCCAACGAGGAGACGTCTGCCGGGACCAATAATACCAGTAGGACCACCAGGACCGACCAAAACTCCTCGACCCTGTGAAGGACGGTTAAAAGCAGGTCCGATTATGCCCGTAGGTCCACCAGGTCCTACTAGGACACCTTGTCTTCGTGGCCCTATAATACCGGTAGGTCCACCGGGACCAACTAACACTGGTCGATTGAAACCAGGACCGATGATCCCTGTTGGACCACCTGGTCCAACTAGTACTCCTCTTTGCGCAGCTTCGCTCGAACCTAAATCCCCAGTAGGGCCATTGGGTCCAACGAGAGTATTTTGGTGATCGCGGTTTTCATTTACTGGACCAATAATACCCGTTGGACCTTGAGGTCCGACAAGAACGGGTCTATCAGGGCCAATGACTCCAGTGGAGCCGCCAGGTCCGACGAGCACTTGTTTCTGTTGTGGTCCAATGTTGCCAGTAGGTCCATCCGGCCCAATTAGTATGTTGGGTTGTCTGCGTCTGTCACCGCTACCGAACAATATATTTTCATGGCTATGTCCCGGTCCAAACACACCGTTATTATCAAGCTCATGTGGTGAAGGGAAAGGCCCCGCTATATTGCCTTGGTTTGGGTACAGCATGGGACGCTCATCGTCTACTTCATTGAAATATTCTGCAAAAATAATATTTTGATTAAAATACCAAGTACATTTTCTTGATTTAGACAGGCAGTTACGATAAAAAAATTAACCCATACCGGAGTTTGGCTTGTCGGGGATATTGTAGCAACAGAGGTACTGGTTGGTTCCACATGCGTTCTAGAAAATTGAATATGATTACATGTAATTATTAGTATATCTCAAGAGACGAAAAAATATTTAATAAATCTTACAACATAATATAATTGGGAAAAAAATCAAACTAAATGTTTGTGTTTTGATAATAACTATTATTATAAAATAATATCTGCCTACTCATATTATGGTTATGTACCTGGTAGTCGGTCTGCACCTTGCAGTCCGGTCTGGTCACGCATTTACAGTGTTGCAGGGAGTCCAACGTTCCATCCGATTCGTACCCCTGATTTCTGTAATGACATATTTTAATTTATCAAATAAATGTTGAAAAATGTCTTTAGTTTTTTATGATTGGTTAAAATTGTTTAGTTTTGGGGTTAGGTGGTGTAGTGGTTCGTGTAGGTAAACTAACACTTCCATCGTTAGACTAATATCAGTACAAATTTGTTTAGATGTAAGTAGTTTTATTAAGAATTTTACTAATTACCTAACACCAAAAATGTGGTGGATTAAGTTCTGATCCTTTTTCTAAATTGAGAAAGAGGCCTATGGGATAAGGGGCCTGTGGGATATTGCAGTCTGAAGCGTAATTACTCGTACGTGTGGTTGGTATACAACTGAGCGCAACCATAAGGACTATCTTTCGCATATGGCTTGGTATAATTTTTAGATGACGACCGCTCTGGTGTAATGGTGCACGTGCCGTGTCAGCGGCGCCTAAATACCGACAGTTGCAGGTTCGATTCCCGCTCGAAATTGATATTTATGTTTATACAAATATTTATTTCTGGTCTGGGTATTAGTCCTCGTGAGTGTCCCCGCCGTGCCTCGGAGAGCACGCTAAGCTGGAGTTCCCGGTTATTATTATATACACCAGATAGTAGGGAATATATTCGCCAACCCGCGTTGGAGCAGCTTGGAGGATTCTGATTCTTCTCCTGCGTGGGGAAAGTGGCCTATACCCAGCAGTGGGATAGAACAGGCTGAAGCGTGAGTATAAGCATAATTTTTAGAATTTTCAAGGTTTATAGATGTTAATATTAACGAATCAGTTTTATATTTTTCGTTAATTTTTTGGACTTGATATTTTCTCCTCGGCTCACCTGTTCTGTCCATTCAGGAGATAGACATCCCTTCCGTTAATGCGTATGTTCTTCCCGTTCAGCGGGTCGACGCGTACAGGGTAACGCCCCGCTTCTTGTGGTCTGTTGTAGAAGCCCTCTGTGTCTGTTGCCTCTTGGAATGGAATCTCATCAGCTTGTACACTATCTCTGAAATTGTTTTAAGGGTGCTTTATATTCTAAATCGATTGTGATAGCCGTTCTGGTATAGTGATGCGCGTAGGTGTCTGAAAATTCTTTTGAAACGTTAATTCGAGTGTGAAGAGCTCTTTGCCCAAATGTATTGTATGATTTGTGCGATTTTATTTTTGTGTTACCCACACATTAGGGAATTCTAAACATTTTTAAATATCATATTAAAAATCGACCGTTCCAGCGGGGATCGAACCTGCATCTCCGACTGACCGTGTCGGTGCTCTAGCCAATTAAGCTATGTATCTATATATTATATGTATTGTATGATTTTTATAAAATTAGTTTCAATCATATTTCATCCGGAATCATTGGATTATATACATATATTGTGAGAGACATTATTTTTAATACTTTGGTTCTGGTAGAAATTGTTTACTAAACTAATTTCGCTAACGTAAATATTATTGCGGTTTGGCGAAAACTATTATGCTTGTTTACATAACATGGACTGACTTATCGTCTACCGAGCTACCGTGAGTGTTTATTATATGTTATGATAACTATTAAATTGAAAATTTACGAAACCCAAAACAAGACGGATTTAATCTTTTTAAATTAATTTGGATTACTTATAAATAAATTTCTTCTACGAAGTCAAATAGATAGTTATTCTATTATGTGTTCCAAACTCAATGATGAAAACCTGGAACATCTCACTGCTGGGAATAGGCTTTATTCAATTTAAAGTTTTTAATAAAAATAAAAAAAAATATTAGATAAAGCGTATTACTCGGTGCAGGATTACACAGTTGATAAAGATGTGTGGACTTAGTGTTACTGTATTTCATATAAGATATTACTGATTTTGTATTAAAACACAGTTTATATGTTATTTTCAAAAGAGTAATTGCGGAGTAGCCGATGCTTCTCTGGCGAAACTATATTCCGAATCGATTGTAGCTTTACTTAAAATAATAATAATCATCACTTAAATTTTAATTTTTACAATGTTGATTCGAAAGTGCTTTCTGAAGCCTATTTCAATTTAGTTATTTTTGATTTTGATTTTGATTCTCTATGTCGGAGAAAGATCGGAGGTTAATCCGCCACGATGCTCCAATGAATGTTTGCGGATACTTCCAATCAAAATTTAAAACTGTTAATACCGTTCAATGTAAATGAAGTATACTGCAATAATATTATGCAGTTAGTAAATAGACTGATTCTGTGTTTGCGCAAGATCGCCGCTGAACCGAGACTGTCGGAGTTCCCTGAAACGTCGTGTTGATAAACAATCACGTGTCACTTTGTAATTTTAAACTTAGTAATTTATGACATGAAAAGAATAATTAAAAATATGGCTAAAAAAATTAAAATGAATATAAACGACTCTTTGGTTGTAATCAAAATTATCTTTAAATTGTAAATATAAACTATTTATATTTTTAAGTATTTATTTTTATAACCAAGCTGTGCCCCGCGGTTTCAACAAACAAACAAACTTATTAGCTTTGTAATATTAGTAATGATATCTCTAAGCTCATGTTGTGTATTTATGACAATTGTTTAAAAATAGCTCCTTTATAACATTTACCCTTAGACTTTATCACGTGCTTCTAAACGTGACAAATATTACTCTTAGTGGGTAGGAGAATCATTTCTGACGTATGGTGATACAACGCTAAAATGTCATTGTCTAACTTTGGGATGATGAGATGGGCTTTAATTTCTATATTAAAACAAAATAACTTAATAGATATTCATCACTTCAGCCTATCGCAGTCCGCTGGACATAGGCCTCCACAAGTTCGCGCCAAAACTGGCGGGAACCCATGTGTATTGCCCATAGTCACCACGCTGGGCAGGCGGGTTGGTGACTGTAATAAATATTCGTATTAAATAAATTTTTTCTTCAACGCTCACTAAAAAAAAGGCCAATTTATAACATACATTAATTGTGTTTGATCGCAAACGAAAAAAAAAAAAACTGACATCAATTACATCGACAAGTAATACAACGTAGGTAGTCGATAAAACAGTAAATTTAATACGTGTTTTAGTGATAACTGCCACTTGATAAGAACCGGTTTTCGATTAAAAAAATAATTCTCAAAATTGGTCCGCCAATTAAAAATTTATTAAGTAACATAAGTTAAAAAACTAGAATAGAGAACCTCATCTATATTATGAAGTCGGTTAAAAACTGCAAGACTAATAGTGTTAGTGTTAGTGTTAGACTACGAAATACTTTTTGATCGAAAGAAATAAAACTATAAAGAAATTGCAATAGAACTGTTGTAATCGAGCAAATGAAATCAGAATAGAACGATTCGTGACGTAAGCGGTGTGTGTTACTGAATCGCGGTGGGATAATGCGGTATTGTAATAAGAAAACAATATGTGAGATAGGCGATGTCGGCCAAGGTGCCGAAAACCGCCCGAGCGGAGCGTTGCGTGTCTTTCATGACTTTAATTGTTACTTATTTGATTTATACTTACAGCTTAAGGTTTTAGTAATAATTTAATTTATAAATCGATAATTTTTTAAATTATTTTATGCATTCCTAACAATGTAATATAAATATACTCGTAGCTGTTCGACAAAAATGTGATTAAAAATGTTTTGCATTCTTGGTACTAATTTGTTAAGTGGTTATTTTGATTGAAATTTTAAATTGTTTATGATATTTTAAATCGCTTAGTAAATTAATTATTACTCGTCCTCCTTTTGTAAAACATTGGTATTTTTATTAATCAAAGAAACTGTCTATGGTATTTTACAAGTTGATTGTATTCCTTTTCTCTTAATATATTTTACAATGCAATCACTATAAACCTCTTCATACAAGTCTGGCTAGTTTAGCTTACCTCTTGGTGTTCTTCTGCGTCGGCGTATCTTCGAAGCGCACTTTGCTATCAATTCGCACGCTCTCCGCCCCGGCCGCGTCCGGCCACGCCCAGCGCTCCGCACTCACCGCGGCCGCTGCCAGCAGCAGGCAGCAGTACAACTTACTATCTGATGGAACAACATCACATAATCATTACCATTAACATAATCATTAAATAACCTTAAACAGACACACACGGTCGTCTATTCCTAAGATGTCATTTCTAAAATGAACTTAATGCTTGTGGCTTCCGACTGATATATCTTACATTTAAATAATATCTGTCATAAATATTTTACAACCACTGGGGCGAGAACCTATAACCTTCGGAAAAGAAAGCAGGGTCACTGCATACTGCGCAAACGGGTTGGTCAAACACACTTGACCAAAATAAAGAAAATACGTTAGGTACCTATATTGTACTCAAGTATATTCTTACATGCGAATCATTTTACGAAGAGAATCGGTCTGCTGACCCTACCCCCCATCCTCTCCTCATCCTCACTTCAATGAAATTTTTCAATATTCTTCATAAACACGCTTCTTTTCTACGGACCGGAAGATAATTCTCCTGATATGTGTAACGCTCAGTGATGCCATATCTACCAACTTTTTGGTAGATCTACCAATTTTCACTTCAGTCTACCTATCTACCGCCTTAGACCTAAAAACTACCAATTTTTGTAAATTAGTTTGTCATAAACATTTTTTGAATATCATATCAAAAATTGACCGCTCCAGCGGGATTCGAACCCGCGTCTCCGACTGACCGTGTCGGCGCTCTAGCCAATTAAGCTATGGAACGATGTACCCGCCAGAGCGAAATTCCTGATATGGATATTCATTAGGAATTCCTAATGTGTGGGTAACACAAAAATAAAAATCGTACATATTAAGAATAGCATGGTGTCGTCTCCTGTCAAAGATTTTCATTGTAATATGAAACTTTGAATAGTTACGGGTCTCTGTAAAGAACTCACTATAGACGGCGCCACGGTTCGCTTAAACCGAAAATAGAAATCATCATATCAAGAATTTCGCTCTGGCGGGCACATCGTTCCATAGCTTAATTGGCTAGAGCGCCGACACGGTCAGTCGGAGACGCGGGTTCGGATCCCGCTGGAGCGGTCAATTTTTGATATGATATTCAAAAAATGTTTAGAATTCCTAATGTGTGGGTAACACAAAAATAAAAATCGTACATATTAGTTTGTCATATCACCACTGAATTATTTTTAGGACTATGCCCAGAAAACATAACCGAATTGGACAGAGAGTGGAAGACATTTCATTTCACAGAAAAAAATGTGCATCCTACACCTGGAGAATTCTGGGATCATGTTTCATCCATTAAAAAAGGAGACAGGTCTCCAATGTTTCCCCTGCTATGCGAATTCGTGAGAAAATTACTCGCACTTCCATATAGTAGCGCTAACGTTGAGAGATTGTTTTCTGCAATTAATAATATGAACCGTACCGTAAACCGTAGGCAAATTCTCGAGCACAGCCTCAAAATGGCGATCCATAATAGGGATGCGAATGTTATTGACGATGTGCTCGCGAAACTGGCGGCGGGCGCTGTTTTAGAAAAATGAGAGTGGCCGTCGACAATGCGGTAAATTAACAATGTAGAGCAACACAATGTGAAGTATAAAGCTTGTAGTGTGTTATAAAATAGTAATGGAGCATGTAGCAAAAAAAAAGAAAAAACCCATAGCTGTAAATAATTATCTTAATTATTAATCTACATAAATATATATGTATATATAGGTATATATTTATATCTCACGGTCAGTTTTGGATTCACCATCGAATTAGAGAAAATAAGCTTTAGTTCGTAATTTGAAGCATGCAATGTTGAAAATAATACGCCTCAACGCTTGAAAATTAAAAAAGGCATGGGCACTCAAGAGTCTATGGATGTAAACATTAAAAATATATATATATATATATATATTTTTTTTTTTTTTTTTTTTTTTTTTTATGACAAATAGGCAGGCATTTGACCACAATCTCACCTGATGTTAAGTGACGATGTGGTCGAAGGTGGAGCATGCCTGCCTAATAACAGCCTATTCACTCTGGCCTTGAAGGCACCCAGATTGTATCGTTCGGGAAACACAGACGCGGGCAACGAGTTCCATTCCTTAGCTGTGCGCATCAGAAAAGTAGAGCCAAAGCGTTTTGTGCGCGTAGGTGGCATATCGACGACATAAGGATGGAACGATCGACCGCGCCTAGTGTCCCGATGGCGGAAGGTTGTTGGGGGAATTAGATCGTGTAATTCCTTCGCACACTCACCGAAATATATTTTGTAGAACACCGACAGACGAGCTACCCTACGCCGATGATCGAGACTCTGCAACTTGGTGTCTGTCAGAGTAGGGTCACCTATGAGTCTCTTAGCTCGTTTTTCCACCGAGTCCAAAGTTGCCAGTTGGTATTTGGCGGATCCATCCCAAAGATGGCAGCAATACTCCATACAAGACCGAACTTGTGCTTGGTATAGTTGAAGCAGCTGTTCTGGAGTGAAGTATCGCCTGACCTTAGAGAGAATACCTAGTTTTTTTGCTGCAGTTTTTGCTTTGGACTCGATGTGTTGCCCAAAGTTCAGATTGGACGATAGCTCTACACCGAGGAGCTGTAGGGAGTCGGTAATTTCCACAGAAACATCCCGGAAAGTCGGAGCCAGGTGTAAAGGGCTCCGTTTAGAGGAGAACACACACGCCTGTGTTTTTGTAGCGTTGAACGTGACCAGATTGGCATCGCCCCATTCGGAGACTGCCTGGAGGGCGACGTTCAAGCGGCTGACCATATCCTCCCAAAGGTACCCATATATATATATGAAAACCTTCCAGAGAAATATAATTTGCACGGATACTCTAGAGGGATCGTTGCGTACTAAAAGATTCATAGCAAACGTCGGGCAGCCTAGCCAGAACATTTAAATTTTTCAATAAAAATATGTATAATTTCCAAAAATAAACATTTTTAGAACAGTTCATGCATTTTTAATCTTAAAAAATCTTCTAAATTGAGGTGGTAGATCTACCAATTTTGCATTTTACATTCTACCAACTTCTACCAACATTTGGCACATAATCTACTAATTTTCTAAAATTCGGGTTGGCAACACTGGTAACGCTCGCTTTACTCGCTTTCCGAAACGCTATATTGGGTGTATATGTATATATATCTTACAAATATTTAGACCAGTAACGAATATATCGTTTTTATAAACTTAATTATGTAAAAAAAATACCTACCGAAGTGGATCAGGTGAACAATCATTTAACCAAATAATTGATCAAACCTGCAATCGCCATAACTACGAGTAGTTCAACAATAAGAAGGATGCTAAAACGCCATTTTGGACCTATAATATGTGTAGCGGAATTTATTAAAATTACCAGTGTTGCTGAATTTATAAACAATTATTTTTCTTGTACAATTAGTTAAGCAAACAAGCCTTGATTATCTTAAATAGTTTAAAATCTAATATAGCGAGATTATTAGGAGAAAGATTATCAATGAGGGTTTTAAGCATCTGTAATCTTGTTGACGTGAGTCGCTGGGACTGCATTAGGGCTTATAATGCAAGTGCAACTGACGTCACGTCATTGTCTTAGCTAATGACACATGTATCATCTGATGTTGGCCATACACGCGACACTTAACACTGACTCACCGCTTTATACACGTGAGTAGTACAGGTACTTCGTAATAACTGGAGTTATGTAATTAAGTCGATTATAATATTACACGGACATTAATTTATTGAGTTAGCAATCGCGTTATTACACAAATATTAGTTTCCGGTGTTGGTTTTTTTTTACACATCCGGGGCGACAAATAAGCGTACGGCTCGCCTGATGGTAAGCGATTACCTTAACCTAGAGACGCCAGCAACACCAGAAGTATCGCAAGCTCGTCGTCGACCCTACCCCGATCCTCTCAAGGAGCTCTGGCCACCTTTACTGATCACAAGAACACAATTCTACTTGAAAGCAATATTATTTAGCTGAGATCTTCTGTAAGGTTAGGCTACTTCCCCAAAGGGCCCGCTCCAGCTTTTGAGCAGGATATTTCCTGCTATGAAAATGGGAATTTGCCTTGTAGGCCACCCCATCACGTCTCTGAGAGTACATTACATTCTTGATCCGTACGGCCAAACAATGGAACACTCTACCAGCGTCTGTGTTTCCGGAAAACTATATATTAATAAAACGACCGTGTGCATTCAAACAACAGACTGACTATATTATTTAAATGTCATATTTCATACAGTAAATGAACATAGGTGTCGTTACTTATAGCATATATGAACAAATTACATTTTGATATTATTTCATAATATTAATACTATAACCTGGGGATCTTTAAGTCGCGAGTGAACAGGTTACTTCTAGGTAAGCGTGTTCCATCTTAGATCGCATTTTCACTGATCATCAGGTGAAATAGCGGTCAAACGCAAGCCGTCCTATGTATGTAAAAAAAAAGTACAAAAAGCTGTGGGTCAAAACACCTGATAACGATGGATAATCATAGCAACGAATATGTCCGCTACACGGAGAACAAGTATTGAGCCCAGCAATGGGTTTTTAAGCTGAATCAGTCAATAATAGATATGATGTTGGTGTCTGAATGTTTTTTGCTATAGTCGTGTGTCCCCGAAAAACTAACACAGAATACTGATTATATTGTGGGTCGTTAATTGTGAGATGTGTTTTATTTACTAATTAATCATGGTCGCGTTCTGGTTCACAGGTTTTGTACATGCTTATATACAAATTATACACAGATTTTCATCGTGTATATTTCAAAAATAATATATATAAAATAAATAGACGACTGCGACGGGTAAAATCGGAAGGCACAGATAGTGTTGTCAGGTCGTGGGCGGGTTAGTAAGGGACCTTACCTTCGACGCCGTGAGGACGGTGTTGAGAACATCGCACACGCGTCGAGGCTTCGCGTTATTGTTGTTTTTACTTATTTCGGATATGTCAAGGCGGTTTCCTCAATATTTTGGTTCGCAAATATTCATATACTATTATAAAGTTTTTCCGACTCGGTAACTTATTATAATAAATAATATGAATAGAGATTGAAGAATAGGCGTTATAATTTATTATTACAAAAATTTATGTAGATAAAACTTTATCACTAGATGCTACGACAGACTTTATTCATGTCTTGCAAACTGTCATCACTTCATTATCATCGCTTCAGCCTATCGCAGTCCACTGCTGGACATAGGTCTCCACAAGTTCGCGCCAAAAATAGCATGAACTGACCGCAGGGCAAACTGTCAAACGCGTCAAAATTCAACA
The DNA here is from genome assembly GCF_905220565.1 of Melitaea cinxia. NCBI lineage: Eukaryota > Metazoa > Arthropoda > Insecta > Lepidoptera > Nymphalidae > Melitaea > Melitaea cinxia. The sequence continues at coordinate 31,570 of NC_059405.1, forward strand.
ATTATCCACAAATTCATTTACCCTTTGTCCCTTTTTGAATATGGATCTACAGTTTGCAACCCGATTTATAAAACATATATAAATAAAATCGAAAAAAATCAATCAATCTAATGATCTGAAATCTATCACCACATTAAATGTGGGGAGAAGCATGAGGGACCAATTATTTCTTTACAAAATTGTTCACAAGCTTATTTATTTATATATGTATTATTTATAAGTATGATTATCAAAAAAAAATATGTTTCAGTATACCAGTCGGCTGTTACCTATAACACAAGCATTGAGTCGGTTCTGGTTGCTATCATGTACACCTGATAGCGATCGTTACTCATAGTAGGGAATATATCCGCCAATTAAGCTCTGATCTTTCTCCTACATGGGAAAGAGGCCTATGCCCAGCAGTGGGATATTACAGGCTAAAACGACATAAATTATTAAAATCTCAGCTGTTATCACTCTTTAATGACTGCTTTTACCTTCTTTTTTATTTTTACCTCGAGTGGTCAAGTATTCGTATTAATTTTACGTAGAAACTTGATTCATTCCTTGTAGTATTTTTATTGAATGAGTGTTGAAGAAAATCCTCTTAATATCTACATAACATAAGAACCTTCTATGAGGTCTAAGACAACATACAACAAAATAATCGAATCGGTCCCGCCGTTTCAAAGTATTGTGCTTATAGGTAATAATGTCGCAATTCATTGTTAATATATACTTTTAAATAGAAATTTTTGTTATGTATTGCGTACCATAGTTCTTTGAAGAAGTACATTTCCCAAGGCTGGAGGCATGGAAGATCACTGTTGTAGCGATAAGGGCAGTTCCGCTGAGGCAACTTTGTAGCGTTTTATTTCAAATTTAATGTGTACTTATTTTTACCTTTAATTAATGTCTTTACAAAAAAAATATTGTAAGTCTACAAGAGTGGATGTAACGTGTATATATGTTTATTTATAACGAACTACTTACATATACATTTACAAAAAAAAATGTCCAACTATTTCAGCCAGTCGTTACCTAGGTGCTAGCTGTTATGTTGTTGGTTTTTTTTTTTTGAGTCGCCAGGATAAGATTTGTATAAAAGGAATAATAAAAAAACGATTAATAAATTATAGAAAAAATGGCAGTACGATAAGTTGGGTCAAGCAATTTATCATAATAACCAAAATTATTTTTTGACTTATATCTTTTATATATGTCTAAAATAATTAAAATGAAATTAAAAAAAAAATATATATATATATTTGTAGCCTACAAAAACACTTAAAACTTCATTAATTATATTGGTTTTAAATAAATATATTACTATTATATTATTTAATTTCAGTTTAAGTGAAGTCATTACCGATTCGGAGTTCAGATTCTGCTGAAGAATCGGTAAGAAGCTCCGCAGTTATTAAAAATAAGTCATATGATACGTACCAATCATGTTAGCACAACACTATGCACATAGTCAACTGAAAGGTGTACAACACGCGCGCGCAGGCGGCGCTCTGTTATGTAACTGACGGCGGCTTCAGGCGAGCCTTCAAGCACTCACTACTAGAACGGCTATGAGGCAAGCTTTTTATTTGAACCTATTTAGATCACAAACTACTTGACTGTGATTCATACAAATTTATAATTGTATTAGATTTATTGATCGGATGATTTCTGTAATTGTTACGTTACAAAGTTAGCAAACGTGATGGTAAGCGGATTTCGTAGCTTATGGACGCCTGAAACACAAGCTTTGCAAGCGCATAGCCGATCCTCTCCTCTCACTACAGGAAGATAACACTGTTTGAGGACAATGCTATTTAGCTGTCTTCCTCTGTAAGGTTGACTTGTTTTCTCCGTTGGGTTGCTTTATTTATTGAACAAGATATTTCCTGCTGTGCACTATTTCAGTACAAAATAATTTCTTACTAAACCCTACGTTGGTGATTAGGCATTTAGACTTTTAGTCTCACGCCTAAGTGAACCGTGCTGAGTTTACAACCATTTTCGATTTATTTTGATGACAGTACTTTCTGTACTTAGCAACATCAAGAATAGTCCTCCCCCATAAAGGAGTGGGGGAGGTCCCATAAAGGAGAAGGTTAGAAGTTCCATCCGCCTGCCGGTTACTCGGTTTATTGGTGGGATAATTGAAAACCAAACAATAATAATCGCACAAAAATTTATACATCTCGAGTGGTAATAACGAATGAATTTAGAGACTCATCTAGTTTTCCTTACGAATCGTATCGAGCTATTGTTGTAATAACGCGAATGAAATACTGTTTTATATAATTAAAATTAAGAGAATATAATTATATATGTAATAAAGAAAGATAAGCTGGGTCTTTGAATTCATTATTTTCACCCGAGCTGAGCTCTGACTCCCAGTTGCCAAGTAAAAAATTATGATTATCTTTGTTAAGTTTGAAACAACTAATAAAACACCCCACCCAGTCAGCCAGGGAAGTATTGTGTCAGGTTGAGACATATGTTGGGCAACCGTGTGGCTGGCCGCTGTCGTGGTCAACTGCACACACATTAAACGTGATACTTCGACCCGTGACACTCGTAAAGGTTATGTAATTTGCTTCTGTGCCTTGAGTTGTCTTAAGTTTTATGTATTTTGAATTATGTATTTTAATAATAATTCAGGTTTGCAATATTGTTATACGATTCTAAACATTGTTACGTGTTTATATGGTATCGCTTCAGCCTGTCCCACTGCTAGGAATAGGCCTTTTTTCCATCTAAGGATAATCCTTAACCAACCACGCTTTTCGAATGCGGGTTGCTATTTAGTATAAATTATACGAAATAATTAGCATAGTAATATTTTATGAAAATAAGTTTTCAAAGACTTTTAAATTATTATTTTTTTATAAAAATATATTAAAGCTAATTTAAAACTGGCATTGTAACTAAACATTTTTTCTGTTTTTAACCGACTTCAAAAAAGGAGGAGGTTTCTCAATTCGAAACGTATATATTTTTTTATGTGTGTTCGAGGATAACTTCGTCGTTTGTGTGCGATAATTCTTTTTTTTGTTGGAATAGAGATGTCCCAGGCGTGGTGCTATGACAAAGAAATAATCTGATGATGACATCCTAAAAAATCGAGGTTAACCTTCGAAAATCGTAGTGACGACAGTTTTTATATGGCGACCGATGAAAGTCTTTTTAAAAACAATTTATTCAAATTCACAATTTTTATTAATTCCAAAATATAAAACAAAATACAATTAGATAGAAATAAAAATAACTGTTCTATGAGATAGTTGATACAAGACTGATTTAAAATATATTTTAATTATTAAATTTTAAAACAATCAAAATGCTGAATCGCTTATTCTATTGTTCCCATGTTCCATCCGTTCTTCCTTCGTAAGCGGGATTCTTGTGTTACGGGGTGGTAAATCGACTAGTGCGTTTGTTAATTGTTTTCGTCAACTTACGTTGTATTATTTTTCGATGTAATTGAAGTCGGTTTTTTCGTTTGCTAGCAAACACAATTATTCAAGAATCAAATAATTATTTAATAAATTTAATTTTCATAACTTATGACTTAATTTTTAATAACTGCGTAGCATGTAGCACTACTGATGATAATGATTAACTCGAATACATTATTGCTCAGTGATGATTCAAAAGTACATTTGAGGGTTGAACGATTTCAAAATTTTATCTATATATTTATACAAATAAATAAAATTGGAGTCATCATTCAACATCATCATTTCAGTCTAATACAGTCCACTGCTGGACATAGGGCAAGTTCGTGCCAAAAATGGCGTGAACTCATGTGTTTTGCCCATCGTCAGCACGCTAGGCAGGCATTGAGTTTAATTAATTCAAAATTGGAATGTCTGTTTGTAATATTAAAATAACCGCTTTTTACTAAATGTATATTGATCTATATACGGCATATATACCAAAATAACATTTTTTACAATTTTTGTCTGTCTGTCTGTCTGTTTGTTCCGGCTAATTTCTAAAACTGCTGGACTGATTTTGAAGGGGTTTCACTGGCAGATAGCTGATGTAATAAGGAGTACTTAGGCTACTTTTATTTTGGAAATTTACTTATTTAGTAACTCTGCGAACTGAACCATATTTTTTTAAATTCCACGAGGACGAAGTCACGGGCACAGCTAGTAATAAATATAATTGAATAAAATCAACCCACGTTACGTTTTTAATATTAAACCATAATATTTTAAAACAAATTAACAAACAATAAACGAGCAAGACATGCGTGTCTGAACTACTATTTACAATTTTGACTCAATTACGTTTGTCTTGTTAACTATAAGTTTTTAAATAAAATAATTACATACAACACGAAAATACCGTAAAAATAATTGACCGTATCTTTATTATAATTGTATTCATCATTACATCATCATCATTACAGCCTATACAGTCCACTGCTGGACATAGGCCTCCGCAAGTTTACGCCAAAAATAACGTGAACTCATGTGTTTTGCCCATAGTCACCACGCTGGGCAGGCGGGTGGTGACCGCAGGGCTCCTAGGGGTAATTGTATTACTTCAATTTAATTGAGGTGGGGCAGCAGGATATATCCTGCTCAAGATCTGAGCAGACCACCTGTAAAAGTACCTCAACCTTACAGAACATCACTGGTAAATACTTTTCTCAAGTATTGTTGTATTCCTGTTGGAAGGTGGGGGCCATAGCTCCTGTAGAAGTCGGGGGTAGGGTCAAAAACGTGTTTTTGATGATTCAGGTGTTGCAAGCGTCTCTTACCATCAGGATGGCCGTACACCTTTCTGTAAAAAAGGGATTTATTTATATGTTCAAATATTTCGATTACAGTAATAATTAAGTAAAGTCTTACAACAGAGAGACAGTCGGTGAGGTGTGGCGGGGCGAAGGCCGCTTGCACCGAGTTGCTCGCGACTGGGAAAGCCCTAAGGTCTCGCCGTTCCCACTGACCCACATTTTGAGAACTTACTTTAACTTCACTAGAGTTTCACTACGGCTTCTCTCAAATTCAACCGCTAGTGAGGAGAACTTCTTAATTTAATATTAGATGAAGAATGTTAATAAAATCGTTAGCTTTTCTAGCTAATACATATTACACTTTTTTGGTTAGTTTGGTGGCTGTGACTATTATATATTGACTATTATATACAGTATTTACAATATAGCATTGGAAAATGATATATGTATCTACATATAAGTAATATCAATAGATCGTCGGGATCTAAGTTGTTAAACATTCAGCGGTCTCACTGATTACAGCGGCCGCTGAACGATTAGAATCAAATCGAAAAATTAAAAAGCTTTTTTAATCGAAAACTAATTAAACGGTTATGTATAACACCTGGTGTTGACTTGTACAGGTTACTTCTTTAAAATCAGTTCTTGTTAATTAGTCGTATGTCCTGCATAAAATTGTTCTAATTAATGAGAATTTGCCGTGGAAAACCTCACGGAAAAACTCAAAACTAATTATAATAACCTCGTAACTATATCATATAAAAATATTTTTTTTTAATCCTACGAGTGTAAGGAGGCCTTAAATGTAAAATAATTCGGGAAAGTCCAACTAACTAATGACCAATCTGATATTAAGTCGAAGGCTAATAATGTAAATACTCCATAATTACTCTGATCATATTTGGACTGTCAATGACAAAAAAACTATTATACGACTCTACGCTCTATGTTTTCGAAATAGAGTTTAAATTTGAATGTCTAGTAATGTCGAAGTATTTTTTACAATTGCAGTCAATCCCAATAGCGACCTTGTTGGTGTCCGTTTCAAATAATTCGACGGATATATTAAGTAAATTGATTTATTTTAAATAATTGTTGAAATTGGGAGACATTTGCAGCGAAGGTTGGAACAAATCTGGATCAAGAAAAATTGTAGAGTTAGGTACTGTACATTTTTTACTAACGTACGTATTCAGACATTCACTATAGAGAAATATAGGGGATTTCAATGCTGACGATGTCCCCTTGGTTTTATAATGTTTATAAAAGAGAGTATGTCATATATATGTTGTTCTGATGGTATTTTACAAGCTAAGAATAATTTCGTTTATGTTTACGCGAAATTCAATCAATATAATAGGAAGGTCCTCTCGTGACCACGGTTGCTGTATAGGATCCGAAACGACGGGCATCTAAAAAACTTAATAAACGGCGACGAAACCCGAAAAGTTTGTTTCATTATAATAATTTTGTTGTTAAGTATAGGCCATGCCCTTTTAATAATCGTTAGCTCATGCACTGCCAATATTTACAAGTGCCAACGAGTATAAGTAATTACTTATAGACACATTTTTTACATAAGACAAATTACATATACATAAGACACATTTTTTTATTTTATTTTTATTTTATTTTATTTTGGAAACAAACAGTATAATAATACAAAGAAAAAAAATCATATAAAACTAATACATAAACCAATAAAGTTTCCAATAGTAAACAATTCATTAATAAGCTAAAAAGCACACATTAATCAGAAATAATCGATACACACAGAAATATAAATAATTCAAACAGTAGTAAATTGAATAATTAGGTAAACATGTACGAATAGAAACATTTCATACAATCATCAATTAAATAATAAATAAATAAAAGAAAAAAAAAACATGCAATTAAATTTAATAATTTTAACTAAAAATAATATTGTACTGGATATAAATTAAATGACAACAGTGCTTATCGAATATTTTACAAGCATATGACTTTCTTTTTTAAATTTTAAGCATTAAAATGTCATCTACAATTAAATGATTTTTGACTATAAATTTCATATTCATAAACTAGTAATACAATGCAATATTTCTTCAAACATTAAAAAACTACATTGTCCAGAAATAGGCTGTAAAAAAACATGCTAATCTGCGAGAGATATCCGTCTAACAAAGAATGAATAAAATGATGCTTATAATTTTTATAAAATGTCATTTTACAGACGATTAACTTAAAACTACAGATCGTCAGTCCTGTGACTGCCTAGTAAAGCTAGGACGCGGTCCGATGCTGACGGTAGTTTCTGTTACAATATTCTAATAATTTTATTTTACCTGTACAATATTCATTCATGACGCCGCGTTGGCGCAACAGTTACAGCCATGGATTGTACCTGTTGCGCTGGCGGTTGCGGGTTCGATCCCCGCTCATGACAAACATTCGTATTGGCCATACAGGTGTTTGCCGTGGTCTGGGTGTTTGTGCAGTCCTTGTGGGTCTCCCCACCGTGCCTCGGAGAGCACGTTACGCCGTCGGTCCCGGTTGTTATCATTGTACACCTGATAGCGATCGTTACTCGTAGTAGGGAATATATTCGCCAACCCGCATTGGAGCAGCGTGGTGGATTAAGCTCTGATCCTTCTCCTACATGGGGAAAGAGGCCTATGCCCAGTAGTGGGATATTACAGGCCGAAGCGTATCGTATCGTAATATTCAATTTTTGGCGTATAGTCTAGCCTAAACACTATCGGCGTATGTTGTTTTTTTATAATTTTTTTATGAATTCACAGACGCACACTCTCACACATAAATACAGACTTACACTATATAAAATATAATCATTTATCTATCTATATATATGACGTTTGTGTTTTATAAACACAACACAATCATGTTCCGTGAGTCACGTATCTCCAACACTGGAAAGAACCAAGAATAACAAAATAAATCGATTATTAGCAATTAAAAGTGTACTGTAGCGGAAAAGATAATGACTAAAGTTTTTGTTACCTTGTAATGTTTTTGTTACAAAACAAAAATATAATTTTTAAATGTCAGTAGGCTGGCTGTAACTATTTCAAATAAGGTGTACTAAGAAAAATGTAATTGAAAATTGAACACTATAAGGTTAAGGTAATGATATAAATAATACTGCTTTCAAGCAGTGTTCCTGTGGTGAGGAAGGTGACCCGAGTTCTTAGGGGGGATTGGATTACTCCTAATAGTAGGCAACGCGCTTGCGATGCTTCTGGTTTTGCAGGCGTCTATAGGCTACGGTAATCGCTTACAGCCAACTAGGTAAAAATAATGTAGATATCAAACACTAGGCTTATCTACATGTTGCAGATGAACATTGAACCTCCTGATATTTACATCAGTCAAACATTTTTTTTTTTTTATACTACTAGGTCGACAAACAAGCGTACGGCTCACTTGATGGTAAGCGATTACCGTAGCTTATAGACGCCTGCAACACCAGAAGCATCGCAAGCGCGTTGCCGACCTAATCCCCAATCCCCCCAGGAGCTCTGGTCACCTTACTCACCAACAGGAACACAATACTGCTTGAAAACAGTATTATTTTGCTGTGATCTTCTGTAAGGTCGAGGTACTACCCCAGTCGAGCTGCTCCATATTTTGAGGAGGAAATTCCTGCTGTGCCCTACCTCATGTATAATTTTAATCAATATCGTTATATTTCAACTTATATATTAACACCATTTGTGGACAAAGCTATTTAAATATTTAGAACATTAGCAATTTTAATTAAAAATAGCTTATTACTTTTATTTGTAGATTAGACAAAAATTATTTATGTATACCACATTATTTCCTATGTAACTGGCATGTTAGTGCTGCTAGTATTTAATGGTTTTAATTTATGTTACATGAAATCGATTCAATATTTGAAAGTAAAACTTTTAACTATCAACTTGGATCCGTTTCATAATGTCTATAAAACGCAATGTCATAAGTACGTTTCGAAATATTATTTTTTACATTATTTGACAATTAGGTTAAGAGTAAACAAAAAAGTAAAATTACAAAAAGAGATGCATCGGCCGGGAATCGAACCCGGGCCGCCCGCGTGGCAGGCGAGCATTCTACCACTGAACCACCGATGCTGATACTGGGACGTGCGAAATACTTGTACAGTGTCATCGAATGCTCTACTTTATGCTAGAGCGCTTACGTAGGCGATTATACGGTTTATTTTTATGAATTTTTATTTCATATTGACCTCGATTTTGACCTCGTTTGTTAATTATGCATTTTATCAGACATTAATGAACGAATACATGTGCTATCTTTTACTAGCGACCCTCCCCGGATTCGCACGGTTACAAAAACTATCAGTGTTCCTCTATTATATTATGCATGTATACATATAAATCTTCCTCTGGAATCACTCTTTTTACTAAAGAAAACCGCATCAGAACCTGTTGCATAGTATTAAAGATCTAAACATACAGACAGCGGGAAGCGACTTTGTTTTATACTACGTAATAATATTAATAAAATTAACGGATTTTATTTGTTAATCTATTTTTTAATGATTAATCATTATAAAGCGATGATAAAACGTCCAACAATTCATTTTAAATCATCAATCATCTTTGAGATTTACATTAAAATAGCCATTTAAATCGTTAATGTTTGTTTTTAATTATTTCATTGATAGTAATGTTCAATGAAATGTATCAAATAACATAAGAATTTATTTAATGTAAGTAAAGTGTCACTGGTTGAACAACATTACATCATTTAAAGAATAGTGTAATATAAGTTACATGCCCACGTGCGTTCCTTTATTTAGAAAACGTAATACTATGTTATATATTAATAAATATAGCAATATTACGTAATATTAAAACCAGAATGGTTATATACGACTCTATAACTTTTAAAACGTTTTGATAATCATAATGGCCTAGATGCCTAGATTTTTACTTGGCTAAGTCTAAGTACTTACCCGTTTTATCCTATACATGATAAATAAATAAATAAATATTTATCTTATAACATACACACACGGTCGTATTTTTCCTATAGTAAGCAACTTAATGCTTGTTACAGGTAACAGCCTACTGTTACAACAATTTTTTTGGATAAATATACATATAAATAATACATATATAAATACAAATATTACACCCAGACTCAGGCGGGAATCGAATCCGCAACTCGCGGAACAGAAAGCAGGGCCACTACAAACTGCGCCAACGGGCTAGTCAAATAAAAAGTCAGATAAAAAAGAAGAAATGTGTTTTAAAACATAAAATATACACTAAACTACAAAAAAAAAGAGCTGTCACTAATACAAATGACACTGCATCCCATGTGTAAGATAAGATTATTTGTCCAGCTGTGAGATCTCCATTGTTGATTGTTATTGCAGGGTATGGGCACATCGCGCCCAAGACTCAAACAGGCAAAGTGGTGACAATTTTTTACGCCATCCTGGGTATACCTCTGATGCTGCTCTGCCTCTCCAATATCGGTGACGTCATGGCTTCATCATTTCGGTAAAAACATTTATATTCTAGGAGATAAAACCCTGCTCTGATATTTATTTTTACGATTACTGCTATCACGACTAAGAAGTGTCGAAGTGTAACACTTGTAGCTCAGTGTTCAGCAATGTAATATATCTTTCTAAAGGAAAAATTATTATTAAAATAAATTAAGTTGTAGCGACATCTATTTCGCACATACGAACAAAAACCGACATATCCTACATCGCAATATTAAAGTTATCCGAGCGATTGAACGTGTATACAAGAACCCAACAACCGTCGGCCGTGTATAAGGCACAACACTGATCTGGTCTGACGATACTCCGTTTTCGATGGAGGATGAGGATCTTTACACCCTGTTCCTCTCACACATTTGTTGAAATAAATCTTTTAATTTTTAATATTTGCTCTTTTGTTTCGATGTCTCTACATTAATCAAATGTGCGAGTTTGCTATTTAAAATTAGAAGGCACCTTAAAGTGTACGCTTAAGTAAAGCTTCCGCAAAAAGCGCTTAAAGCAAATGAGTTGTGAACAAGGTAAAAATAAACGGTTTTTGTAAAATTTTATATATATTTAATACTTTCAGGTTTTTGTACTGGCGGGTGTGTTGTTATGTGTGCACACGACCTCCGAAACCGAGCCATCGACACTCTAGGTAAAACATTTAACTAATAGTATACTCTTTAATTTTAATTAAATGACTAATTGTGATATTTTTATTATAAACAATTTTGAAATAATAATACCAAAAGAAAATGAAAAAATGCATTCAAAAACACAATATTTTTTTATAGTAAAGGCATTTGTTAATTTTCTTTTTTTTTGCTTTTTACTTTCTAGACGATACAACCGAACTGGCAGCACGCGAGGGTCGACGCGTCGTCGGAAACCACTTGAACGGTCTCATTCGGACACTGATTGCAGGTTCAAATATTTTACGATTTATGTTAATTCTCAATCATATTTTTATAATTATTCGGTAGCTAATATTAGGTACGTGAAGTTTTATAGTAATTATAAGCATTTCTAAAATTCGAATCCAGATGGGTCTAGCTAAATTTTTAGGACTACATTTACTGATAGTTCAAATTAAACTGGAAGGTAAATAGGCATGTGTAATCTACTAATAAATTGATAACCGGTTTTTTTGTTCAGTTATAATGCTAAAGCTGCTGAATTGATCGGAATAATATTTATTCCATAAGATGCAGCGTATTTCGGAGAAGGTTTTAGTATATGATATGTTGGTGATTACTTATTGTGTAAAAAATGTGGGGGGACAGAGGTCGCTAGTATTTTATATTGGGTTGAGATTCAATCACCTAGTTATCATTACATCATCATCATTACAGCCTATACAGTCCACAGCTGGACATAGGCCTCCACAAGTTTACGCCAAAAATAACGTGAACTCATGTGTTTTGCCCATAGTTACCACGCTGGGCAGGCGGGTTGGTGACCGCAGTACTGGCTTTGTCGCACCGAAGACGCTGCTGCCCGTCTTCGGCCTGTGTATTTCAAAGCCAGCAGTTGGATGGTTATCCCGCCATCGGTCGGCTTCTTAAGTTCCAAGGTGGTTGTGGAACCTTGTTATCCCTTAGTCGCCTCTTACGACACCCACGGGAAGAGAGGGGGTGGCTAAATTCTTTAGTGCCGTAGCCACACACCTAGTTAAGTAAGAGAGAAAGTTTGTTAGGACAATAGGAATACTGGTTGATAATGTAATAATACTACTGTGTACGTGTGTAATAATACGTACTGTGTGGCTACTGTACTAAAGAATATAGCCACCCCCTCTCTTCCCGTGGGTGTCGTAAGAGGCGACTAAGGGATAAGACAGTTCCACTACTACCTTGGAACTTAAAAAGCCGACCGGTGGCGGGATAACTATCCAACTGCTGGCTTTGAAATATACAGGTTGAAGACGGGCAGCAGCGTCTTCGGTGCGACAAAGCCAGTCTTGCGGTCGCCAACCCGCCGGCCCAGCGTGGTGACTATGGGCAAAACACATGATTTTACGCCATTTTTGGGGTAAACTTGTGGAGGCCTATGTCCAGCAGTGGACTGTAATAGGCTGTAATGATGATGATGATGATGAATGTAATCATATCTTTATATTATGAATGTAATAATATCCTTATATTTATATAAACTTTTGTTATTAATTTACCTCATATCCAGGATTTTACGTCAGTAACTTAAATAATATGTACTAACTAGCTGACTCGGCAAACGTTGTCTTGCCGCTAAACGCTATTTAAAAATAGGTGTTGGTGGTATAAGGGTGAAAATTTAAGGTTGTATGTATTTTTCAACGCCAAATCATACTAAAGTAAAAAATAAATAATGTATCTAAAAATTTAAAAAAAAAATAGGGGTGGACTACTCTTAACATTTAGGGGAATGAAGAATAGATGTTGTTGGATTCTCAGACCTACTCAATATGCCATGAGAATCGGTCAAGCTGTTTCGGAGGAGTTTAACTACAAACACCGCGACACGAGAACTTTATATATTAGATTATGTATGATTAACAGCGATTTTTAGCTTTAAAAATGATGTTCAATTTTTTAATAACACTATTATGATAATATATTGTTTTAAATTTCCATGGTTGTTAACATTATTTGAATTCGTTTCTTCGAGATTTACACCATGTACCTTATTATATTTGAGGCTCCGATATTTCGGCGCAGTTGCATGCGCCATGGTCACGGAAGAACTGACTATTATGATAATTTTAGGTACCGTGACAGCGGCTATAACAGCACTAGACCACGCCGAGCACGTCCCGGCGCTCTCCCAGCACCAGCCCCGCGCACGCGCTCTCAGCCTCCCGCACAGTCTCGGCCCTTTGGTAACACTATTCTTATGAAGTAACGAATGTAATTGGTATATTTCAGAACGTAGTAACTGAGGTAGGGCCCAGCAGGAATTTCCTGCTCAAAATCTGGAGCAGCCCGACTGGGGTAGTACCTCGACCTTACAGAAGATCACAGCTAAATAATACTGTACTCAAGCAGTATTGTGTTCCTGTTGGTGAGTAAGGTGACCTGAGCTCCTGGGGGGATTGGGGATTGGGTCGGCAACGCGCTTGTGATGCTTCTGGAGTTGCAGGCGTCTATAAGCTACGGTAATCGCTTACCATCAGGTGAGCCGTACGCTTGTTTGCCGACCTAGTGATATCAAAAAAAAAAAAACGTGTTTGAGGCCACAGTCGAGCTGTAGAAATGATTTTCTCTACGACATACGAGTAGGTACTCTTGTTGTGTAAAAGAAAGGGAAGATTGAAGACGATTTGTTGTCAGCTTCCTAGTTTCTCACCGTTTCAAATAAAGTTTAGCTGATCTTTGTAACGTACGAGTGGTGTAGTAATTAAATTAGTTATTATTATTATCCCTTTTAGTAATACTGTATGTTATTTTAGTAAAATATAAATTGACGTTTTTATTTTAGGACCTAAAGACTATGTAGATGATCGTTCTCCAGTTAGATACGAAAAATATGGAAGGGAACCGTGTGAAGAGGAAGAGGGTAAGTCTTAACAAGTGAAGTAATAGAGATGTACTTGTATATTATAATACAAATACAAATTGATTTGTTCTCAGAAGAGTTTCCAAAAATATCACTACCGCTTCAAGACCTACAAGCAGCCCTTAAAGATTTGGAGGACTACCAGACGAAGGCAGTTTCAAAACCTGAAATGAGAAGTAAGTCACTTCCAAGACCTGCTAGACCAAAATCTGACTACGGTCCTCGGCGCGACTTCGATGACCAGAGACACTTCGACCCCGATGATGGTCAGGAAATTTACGAAATGCATGATCTATATGATGTTGATTACGAAAATTATAGAGAGAGAAAGGCGCTGGAAGAAAGAGAAAAAAGGAAAAGGGAAAGAGATGACTATCCGAGAGATCGCGGGTACGACCCAGAAGATGAAGACTTTGAATTTGATATTCCTAGAAGTAGAAGACCAGCTTATGACAGAAGGTTATTTTTATTTTAAGTTATACTAAAAAGATAATGGTAATCGGATACTAAAGTCTATGGACGTCTAGACACCTGAAACTAGGAGTATTTCAAGGTCGTCGCTGACTCCAACTCCTCACTCTCCGAGCTCCAGCTACTGTACTCACCACAGGAACACGACACTATTTGAGAGCAGTGATATTTAGCTGTCACCTGCTACACGGTGGCGTGCTTCCCTAGTTGGGCTGCTCCAGATTTCGAGCAAGATGTTCCCTGATGTGCCCTACCTCAATAATTCTTATCATTTCTTTATCTTTCCATAAACACTATATAACTTAAAAAACGCGCTTCAGCCTCTAATATCCCACTGTTGGGCATAGGCCTCTTTCCCCATGCAGGAGAAGGATCAGAGCTTAATCCACCACGCTGTTCCAATGCGGGTTGGCGGATAAATTCCCTACTATAAGTAATGATCGCTATCAGGTTTACATGATTACAACCGGGACCGACGGCTTAACTTGCTCTCCGAGGAACGGTGGGGAGACCCACTAGGACTGCACAAACAAAATTTAAAATGCAAATGTAAAGAAACGTTGATTGTATTTAGGACCAACCGAGGCAGATCAGAATACTATGAGAGAGATTTTGAAGACCATCCAAACGAAAAGAGAAGGGGAAGGCGCGCCCGGAGCGCAGTTTATGATTACGAAAGGCGCTGGGAAGAAGATGACGATCGTTGGGACGTGGAGAGGGGAGGAGGACGGAGGAGGTTACGTCGGTTGCAAACTGTGGACGATACTGTGAGACCTCCTAATAGATATGTAAGTTTGAAGACGAGCTTTGATAACAGAAGGGGAGACAGGTTTCCCGATAAAAGTTGGTATTTAATTGGGAATTTTGAAAGGAGGTTGAAAATTCTTCACCGTGACACAAATAATTGTGCTTACGCGCAAACGAAAAAAAAAAAACTAATTTCTATTAAACTGTCAAGTAATATGGCTTAATTAAACAAATAAATAATCAATCTCGATCAATTTAAATGGCACAAGGAAAGCATCAGCTTTTGATTAAAATAAAAATAATCAAAATCGGTATAGCCAGTGAAACGTTATGCAGTATAATACATTTTAAGTCAGCGAAGTATAGGTAAGTACGCATTATTAGATATAGCTCAAAAAATCCTTATCGAGATCTGATAAGTAATTAAATATGAATGGGGCCACGTGAGACGGACCACGGTTCGATTTTATAAAATGGTATTTTACTTGTAGTTAAATATATTTTGAATAATTGTGTTTGCTCACAAACGAAAAAAAAAAACTGACTTCAATTTCATCGACGAGTAATACAACGTAGATCGACGAAAAAATAGTCAAAATCGGTACACCCAGTAAAAAATTATTGCGGATTTTCGAGAGATTCCCTCGATTTTTCTGGGATCCCATCATCAGATCCTGGTTTCCTTATCATGGTACCAAACTAAAGATATCCCCTTTCCAACAAAAAAAGAATTGTCAAAATCGGTACATCGAGTAGAAAGTTATGCGGTATAATACAACGTAGGTCAACGAAAAAAGCGTCAAGTAAAAACGCATTATTAGTTATAACTCGAAAATTAGTTGTTAGATCTCAAATAAATTTAAATGGGACCAAGAACACACCACCTTTCGATTAAAAAAAAAATTGTCGAAATTGGTCTACCCGGTCAAAAGTTCTGAGGTAACAACATACATAAATAAAAATAAAAAAAAAATACAGTCGAATTGAGAACCTTCTCCTTTTTTGGAAGTCGATTAAAAAACGTATTATTTAAAACTGTTATTTAACGGTGAAATACTGAAAAAATTCAGAAATGATAAAAAAATACTAAAGGATGCGAGTGAAAATTGAGGACTGATTAGATATACAAACCCCTATTATTTATATTTAACTGACTAGCGCACAGCAGAATTTATCCTACTCAAAATCTGAAACAGCGGGACTTTACAAAAGATTACACATTAGTCTATCGCAGTTCACTGCTAGAAATAGGCCTCGACTAGTTCACGCCAAAAATGGCGGGAACTCATGTGTTTTGCCCATAGTCACCACGCTGGGCAGGCGGGTTGGTGACCGCAGTACTGGCTTTGTCGCACCGAAGACGCTGCTGCCCGTCTTCGGCCTGTGTATTTCAAAGCCAGCAGTTGGATGGTTATCCCGCCACCGGTCGGTTTTTTAAGTTCCAAGGTGTTAGTGGAACTGTGTTATCCCTTAGTCGCCTCTTACGACACCCACGGGAAGAGAGGGGGTGGCTGTATTCTAACGCCGTAACCACACAGATCACAGTTCAATAATACTGCTTTCAAGCAGTGTTATGTTCCTGTGGTGTGTAAGGCGACCAGACCTCCTGGGTGGCGATTTAGGGTAGGGCCTTCCGGTGTTGCAAGCGTCTATAAACTACGATAATCGCTTACCACCAGGCGTCTTGCCAACCAAGTTGTATACAAAAATCTCATCATAGTTACATATTAAATTTATTATTGTTCAAATATGACAGAGTTTGAAATTCATTACGTTTCCTAACCCAGCAGACGCCATCTCCGGAAAGAGACGAATGGAGCGACGAAGCTCCGCCCATGCGTCGAGGTCGACCGCCCGGTAAGACGACGCGAGTTACAATTACATCAGTAACTAATAATCCACTGACGTTTATGTTGTAAAATTTCATGTCTAATTCCCCACTCTCTCTTACCATCTAGTAATGTTATTTTTTTAATACTAGTTATGCCCCGCGGTTTTATTCGAGACAGTTGTGCCTTAGATTAGCGCAATTAAACAAAAAAAAAAAAAAAGCTTTAGAACATCAGTAAGATGTATAGATTTGCTCGAAAAATTGTTGTCTTTAATAAAAAACGTTTGGTTATTTCATATTTATCTAGGCGGAAACTACTCGCAAACGGTAAACACGGTTTTCCCGCGTAATCCCGATAAACCCTATATTATGCTCCACAATCTACTCTATTTTCTAGTGAAAGTCCCATTAAAATCGATTCAGCCGTTCCGAAGATTAACTCGGACAAACAGAAAGACAGACAGACAAAAGTTTTAAAATCGTTTGTTTGTATTTTAGTATCGTGTAAATAACTATATGAACTTGAAAAACCACAGTTATTTTGAAACCACAGACAGACACTCCAATTTTATTTATAGATATAGATTTATAGATTTGATTTTTTAGAATAATCAGTGGAATTACAATTATTACATAAGTATGGAATTTTTATTTATATACAAATTAATAAAATATTGAATTTCAGCGTGGGGCTCGCGTCAGTCGGACGTGTACGCCGTTCAGCCGGCGGGGCCCGTCAGGGAGGAGGTGAGGGCTGTGTGGGATTCGATTAGTGATTGTTGTGTACATTATTTGTGCAGTTATACTCTCGTGTCTCCATCAATTTACTGAACTGTTTATAAATTACCTAAAGATTGAGTTATTTAAGTAAACATTTTTGAATATCATATCAAAAATTGACCGCTCCAGCGGGATTCGAACCCGCGTCTCCGACTGACCGTGTCGGCGCTCTAGCCAATTAAGCTATGGAACGATGTACCCGCTAGAGCGAAATTCTTGATATGATGATTTTATTTTCGGTTTAAGCGAACCGTGGCGCCGTCTATAGTGAGTTCTTTACAGAGACCCGTAACTATTCAAAGTTTCATATTACAATGAAAAATAATTTATTTAATAAAATTTTAATAAAATTTTAATTTGTAAAATGACGATTCGATAGTGCTCTTGGAGCCTATTTGAATAAAGCTATTTTTGATTTTGATTGATTTTGATTTTGACTTTAATCGTATGCGAATATCTTACCAACTTACTTCCCTTCCCTGTGAAGTAAGTAAAATCGAAATAAATTTTGCAATATCTGTCCAGAATTCAATCTCTTATTTTAGACTTGATTGGTTCGTTATTTCATTTAAGTTAATTCAATAACTTTAGTGTGATTCACAACGAAGATACAAATAGTTAAATAGCCCGTTGGCGCAGTTTGTAGTGGCCCTGTTTTCTGCTTGTGGGTTCGATGCCCACATTAGTATGAGTGTAACATTTGTATTTATATATGTACTATTTTCATGAATCTTTATCGATATAAAAAATATAGCTATAGCAGTCGGCTGTCACCTTATGACAAGCATTGAGTTGCTTGCCTTATGAACAGACGACCGTTGTATGTGTGTTATAAGATATATATTTATTAGGCAGATAAAATTGACAAAAATTACAGTTTTGCTTCAGTAAGGGCTGTAGTATTCCTTCTTAAAACCCTTTAAATATCTACAATATAGAACGTATTCCAGTTTTATACCATAAATATATATTACAAAATAATAACTTATAATAACAAAAAAAAAACACTAATTTAATTACAATTTGTTGCTTGAACTAATCCTCCAACCCGCAGTAGAGCGTGGTACATTAAGCTCTGATCCTTCTCCTACATGGAGAAAGAGGCATATGCCCAGCAGTGGGATATTACAGGCTGAATCGTGATAACTTGAACTAAATAATATAAATGGATTTTTTGCGAGAATTTTGTATCTTACAGTTCAGTTGGATTATATTGTTTTATCGATATTATAAGTTATCTAATGACAACTAATATATTATGACGCTGTATAATTATTTATTACTAAAGATTATCTGATTAGGATCTGTTGATACGTTTGGGCTTCAATTTTTTTTTACATTTTGGAATTGATTTTGAATCGATTGATTTTGATGTATATAGGATACTAGCTTTGTTTCGCGTTTCTCTCGCGTCAATTTAAAGATATACTTGCAAAAATATTATATAAGCCTATAATATATGTCTATAATATAATATAAGTCTATAATAGCCATTATCGGCGAATAACCTATCCGACAAAAGAAAATATTTCAATTCGAACAAGTAGTTCCTAATATCTGCGCGGTCAAAAAATAAATAAATAAATGAACAAACAAACTCCTCAGCTTTATAATATTAGTAGGTATACATTCTAAGAATGCGAACAAATAAATCGTCCAATTAATCTCAACTGAAATAGCAGTCACGTTCTCAAAAATCGAGATTACGTATTAGAACACTAGTAATTAGACAGTACTAAGTAAGATGACACTGATTCTACTACAGTCTCCAAAAACTATCAAAAAATAAATTTATATGTTGCAGTCAGAACTCTTAACCAGTCAAAAGTACTATTGACTAGCGAAATCAGCCAAAAGTACTTTTGACTGGACAAGTTGGTCAAAAGTGGTTTTGACTGAAAATTATTGGTTATTAGTGCTTTTGACTGCAAATTCACGGTTAAAAATACTTTTGACTGACGCTCTCCGTCAAAAGTATTTTTAACTGCAAAAAAGCGTCAGTCAAAAGCACTATTAACTCGTTAGATGTGAATAAAGTTAGTCAAAAATGATCCTGATAAACCATAATAAATTTATGCCCGCGATCTTCTTGCGACTGCATGTCAATCAGATCGACTTGGCAGTGGCTGTTCATTTCAGTGTGCAGGATCGGTTTCTAAACCTGACCCATCCTTTTCTTGCTTTTCTTCCTTTGGCATACTTCGCACATTAATAAATATATATTAATCATTTCTTTTGTAATATTAGCGTACTTTTTTGCCGTTTCATTCTTAAGTCTATCGCGACCACCATGCCCTATAGAAATATGAGCAGCATCAATAATGTCGTAGATTTCCTCAGCCGGCAAAAATATTTGACAGGTTCTGTGTTTGTAACTCATTTTTTTGTACCACAAACTTCAATGTGTTAAAGCGTTGTAGTCTACTGTACTGTAATGGTGTTTCCTTTTCATTAAATTTCGCGGCTTCCACATCCATTGCAAACTTTTTAAATTTTTCTTTTGTCATCACATTGAAATGACTATCTTTCATATCTTCCATCGCTAAAATTCTTTGCAAAAAGTCTTCTTTCTTTTTGTAGTCACTCATTTTTGTTCTAATATCAGCACGTTCTCCACTAATAATGAGTAATCATTACAGCCTATACAGTCCACTGCTGGACATAGGCCTCCACAAGTTTACGCCAAAAATAACGTGAACTCATGTGCTTTGCCCATAGTCACCACGCTGGGCAGGCGGGTTGGTGACCGCAGTACTGGCTTTGTCGCACCGAAGACGCTGCTGCCGGTCTTCGGCTTGTCTATTTCAAAGCCATCAGTTGGATGGTTATCCCGCCATCGGTCGGCTTTATAGGTTCCAAGGTGGTAGTGGAACTGTGTTATCCCTTAGTCGCCTCTTACGACACCCACGGGAAGAGAGAGGGTGGCTATATTCTTAATACCGTAACCATACAGTAATGAGTAATATAAAAGTTTATATGTGCGTTTGTCGTTATTTTTATCGACCACCCTAACTTTTTAAGAGTTTTGACTGATACAACTAGTCAAAACCACTTTTGACGGAATCATTTAGTAAAAAGTATTTTTAACCAGCTCCATTGGACAAAAGTACTTTTAACTGTTATTTTAGTCAAAAGTATTATTGACTAAAGCAAACGGTCAAAAGTACTTCTGACTGATTTTGCTAGTCAATAGTGCTTTTGACTGGTTAAGAGTTTTGACTGCAACATATACACGAATTGAGAAATTTCTCCTTTTTTGGGAGTCGGTAAAAGAAAGGAAGAATTCGTGTTTTGAATGCACACACCTACTGCACTGACTGCACAAACCTACTGGGTATATATTAAATTTTCACGTTTTCACATATTTACATATTCTGAAAATTACTTTATTTACAAAGAAATCAAAGTATTTATATTGTATTATTTATTACTAGCCGACCCGTGCCCACTTCGTTGGGCGTTAATTATTATTATATGAACCAAATAACATACTTTAAATAACATATTTTACAGCACTTAAATAAATAATATGTTGCTCCCGTGTATTTATTATTTTAAATTACAGAACCAAATAACATACTTTAAAGAACAAATTTTATAGCACTTAAATAAATAATATGTTGCTTCAACGCCATCTATCAAAAATCGAGAAAACGTCGTCGATAGACTAAAATAAGACTAAATTAATAACGTCGAAAGACTAATAAATTGTTTTCTAATAGCGATAGATGGCGCTAGTTTATTTACCATTTTGATATTATATTTTAATATTTTTTCTTATTTACTGAATTTTCTGTTCAATTACAATAAAATATAGCCTATGTCACTTCTGAATAGTGTAGCTTTCTGTTGGTGAAAGAATTTTCATGGTCGGATCAGTATTTGCGAAGATTACCCCCTACATACAAACAAAGTTATAAACTTTACTTCTTTTTAATATTACTATAGATTACATTATTCTTTTTAGATAAAGCCAGTGCCCATCTGGCTATGCGTCTTCCTGGTGGCGTCGTACATCGTGGCGGGGACGTTCCTGTTCAAGCGCTGGGAAGGCTGGGCGTATCTTGACGCTGCGTACTTCTGCTTCATCACTCTCACTACTATCGGGTTTGGAGATTTCGTGCCCGCTCAGGTCAGTTGCTAGAAATATTCTTATATGATAAAAGAACAAAGTTATTTTGACATATTTTTTTATATACGGCCGGCAAACAAGCGTACGGCCCATCTGATGGGAAGCGATTAGCTTATAAACGCCTGCAGCAGCAGCAGAGGCATCACAAATTCGTTGCCAACCCTACCGGAATTGAAAAATTATTTTTGTGTTATCTAGCACACTTACACTTAAGAAGGCTATAGGCCATTTTTCCTCAAATTAACGTAAGGGAAGCCTCGGGGTACAGCTAGTAATTAATATAATTATATTAGTTAAGTAACTTTTTTCTTCTTTGCAAGGGATACTAATAAAAAATCGGTTTTGTTTATTACACACTCTAGAACATTCCTTTGAATTTTCTGGCAGGCCATGCCAAGGTTACGCCAAGATAATGCCAAGGTCATGCCATAAGCTATAAATCGATATTTACTTTCTCTGAATACAACTAACTACAGATTATTCATTCGATTTTTCCAGGGTCAAAGTGGAGAAGCAGCTGACGCCGTCCACTCTATAGCTCTTTGCTCCCTCTACCTGCTGTTCGGTATAGCGCTACTGGCGATGTCTTTCAATCTGGTGCAAGAGGAAGTTAGGGCCAATGTTGCTGCGGTCGCCACTCGGCTCGGCATCATCAAGCCTCGGGACAACACTGAGGAATATTAATTTTTTTAAGCCACCTCATGTTAAATGATTCTTATATGGCTATCGTCGCCCATGGATATCTGCAACATAAGACGAGTTGCAGGTGCGTTGCCAACTGAGAGCGAGCAGAACAGGAAATTCCTGCTCAAAATATTGTTACGTGTTAGGGTTCGAAGGATTTGGAGAGAAAGACCTGCTGACTCTTTTCAAGACTTTATTCACTAGCACTAGGTCCAACACAAAGCACTAGGTTCAAACACTAAGCACTAAGTTCAAACACTAAGCACTCACAATGTCCTCAGTCGTAGCCAATGTCGTAGGTTTCGCTGGTACCACTCTTGATCACTAGTTTTCACTCTTGAAGTCTTGAAGATTACAGAAGATCACAACTCAATAATATTGTTTTCTAGCAGTGTTGTCTTCCTTTTGGGGAGCAAGGTGACCAGAGTTCCTGGGGGGAATTGGGGATAGGGTTGGCAATGCGCTTGCGATGTTTCTAGGATTCATCACTTCAGCCTATCGCAGTTCACTGCTGGACATAGGCCTCCACAAGTTCGCGCCAAAAATGGCGTGAACTCATGTGTGTTGCCCATAGTCACCACGCTGGGCAGGCGGGTTGGTGACCGCAGGGCTGGCTTTGTCGCACCGAAGACGCTGCTGCCCGTCTTCGGCCTGTGTATTTCAAAGCCAACAGTTGGATGGTTATCCCGCCATCGATCGGCTTTATAAATTCCAAGGTGGAAGTGACAATTCTTGTATTGCAGACGTCTGTCTATAAGTTACTTATTAATGTGTTCAATTTGTAGTAACTTGTGAACTGTGTCAGTATTAAACAGTAATTAACTTAATGGTATCCGCCAACCCGCATTGGAGCAGCGTGGTGGATTGAGCTCTGATCCTTCTCCCTACATGTGGAAAGAGGCCTATGCCCAGTAGTGGGATATTACAGGCTGAAGCAATAAAATAACTTAATGGTAACTTTAAGTAAATGGATTTCAATTTCAACTTTATATCAAATATCTATTGTAAATTTGCCTTCCACTTAATCTTTGGTGTAGACATTTTAGTTTAATAAATTTTTGGAAACTATATTCTTTTCCTTTCAATCTAATCATCTTTCGGTCTTGGCAACAGCAATGATTAAACACAATGTGGTCGTTTTTGTTACTTTTACCATAATAAACGTATCACGTGCGAAAGCTTACCTTGATTTGTCTCTTATATATATTGTTAACGATGATAAGTCCGAGTTAGACATTAACATACTGATTAGATAACTCCCGAATTAAAGACTCGTGTTATCGAAAATGGCTCGTTCGCAATTAATCGACTTCTATAAACCATATCTCGGTTATCGAAGATTGGGACAATCGCAAAGAGAATATTAAAACTTTTATTCGTTAAGTGCCTCTTGGGGGCGTTGTGCGAAAAGGTTCGATCGAAAATATTCTCCCTGATAAATATATCTAGTGTCACCTGAAATGTCGAGCGCAGAAAAAGCGGAAGCAGGGAACAATGAGTCGAATAAAATTGATCTTGACAATATCCTGAGAGACGAGGTGGGCCAGTTCGGAAAGTATCAGATCGTCACGGTGCTGCTGGCTGCGCTACCGGTCATATTCTCAGCTTTCGCTTCTGGAGAATATATTTTCACCACCGCCAGAATACCGACCAGGTAATATTTACTTTGTGCAATAAAGAGTGTGCCAAAAATTTGGAACTAATTATTGAACTTTCCTGTAGTAATAATAGTAAAAAAATGTGATTGCATTTTTATTTTTGCCAATAAACAATTTCCACAGCACTTTCGCAAACAAAACAACACTAAGACATACATCAATAAAATTCCCACTGATAATAACTACAGTTAAAAATTCTTGAAACAAACAGCTTGGC
Source organism: Melitaea cinxia (assembly GCF_905220565.1). NCBI lineage: Eukaryota > Metazoa > Arthropoda > Insecta > Lepidoptera > Nymphalidae > Melitaea > Melitaea cinxia. Next base: position 55,865 of record NC_059405.1, read on the forward strand.
GCAATTAAACTTAATTTAGATATTAAAAAGATAAAAGAAAAACAATATTGAAAAGTAGTAAATTTAAGAATTTGAATTGATCAAACAACAGTTATTAACTGATTTATTAAACTTAAACATTTGAAGATCTATGTATTTATTTGTGTTTCGTCAGTGACCGGTCTTATCATCGATTCAGTGTGTTTCTACCCTCACTTTTTTGCTTTTTGAGACGATATCGTATAATGAATATGATAATGCAATAGTATTATCGACACGCTCAGCTAGAATTATTGTAAAGTTATAGCTATTTAAAAATATATTCTTTCCAATGTATTTCTCATATAAGTGAATCGTGAATTCTGATGAGAATAAATACTTTGACCTGAAACTTTCTAGCGGTGAGTCTATACTGAATTTATTTTTATCATTGTAAATTATTATCCAACGGAAAATCTTATTAAGATAAGTCAACTATTTGTTAAACGCAATTAATATCATCATATCAAGTATGTAACAGATTAAATAATCACAATCTATATCGACATGACGTATTTATCGACAGTAAATTCTAATTTTTATTTACTGACAGATATGATAAATAATACTTCATTTATACAAGAGATAAAAAATTTGAATTACTTTTATTTGTAAAAGTAATTGTGTTTATTCGTAAACGAATAATTGTGTTTGTAGACAAACGAAAAAAAAACCGAATTCAATTACATCGACAAGTAATACAACGTAGATCGACGAAAAAATAGTCAAGTAACTACGCGTTATCAAAGATTACTCAAAAAGTAGTTATCACATCTCGATAAAATTTAAACGTGACCACATAATGAACATCAGCTTCTCATTAAATTAAAAAATTATCAAAATCGGTACACCCAGTAAAAAGTTATTGCGGATTTTCGAGAGTTTCCCTCGATTTCTCTGGGATCCCATCATCAGGTCCTGGTTTCCTTATCATGATACTAAAGTAGGGATATCCCCTTTCTAACGAAAAAAGGATTATCAAAATCGGTACATCCAGTAGAAAGTTATGCGGTATAATACAACGTAGGTCTACGAAAAAAGCGTCAAGTAAAAACGCATTATTAGATATAACTCGAAAAGTAGTTGTTAGATCTCAAATAAATTTAAATGAGACCAATTGACACACACCCCCTTTCGATAAAAAAAAAATTGTCGAAATCGGTCCACCCGGTCAAAGTTCTGATGTAACATACATAAAAAAAAAATACAGTCGAATTGAGAACCTCCTCCTTTTTTGGAAGTCCGTTAAAAAAACAACGCACTAATAAGTACAACGTAGGTAGTCAATAAAACAGTCAACTAAATACGCATTATTAGATATAATTCAAAAGGTACTCATCAGATCATGAATAAATTTAACTCCATGACAAGCCCAGCTTTCGATTAAAAAGGAATCATAAAAGTAGTACACCCAGTAAAAAGTTATGAGTTAACTTACACAAAAAGTATTCTCCTTTTTTGAAGTCGGTTAATAAATAGTCGGTAAAATAATGTATTACGTTTTTCAGATGTCGGATCCCTCAGTGCGATGGTGAAAATCCTGAATATGCACCCAGTTGGGTATTGAACGCGATACCGGGGAGCAGTAACACGAGTTTTGAGAACTGCGAGAGGTACCAGGACCGGCCTCAGCCGAACGTGACGCTGAGCGAAGAGTGTCCAGCGGACTGGTTCGACGGCACGCAGACTGTCCCCTGCGAGGACCACGTCTATGAGAATACGCTGAGCGTGGTCTACGATGTTAGTAGAAATTTTATAGAATATTTTTTGTTTCCTTTAAACATTAATTGCTCGGAAAAATGTTTTATTGCATTATATATTAGAAATTAATAAACTTTGTATTTATTTAATTATTTTTTTAGAATTTAATTGATGATTTTTATTTATATAGTGAATTTTTAAGAATTTGATCGATGATTTTTATTTATATAGTTAATTTTTAAGAATTTAATTGGTAATTTTTATTTATATAGTTAATTTTTAAGAAATTATTTGATGATTTTTATTTATATAAATAATTTTTAAGAATTTAATTGTATGAGTTCCAACATTGTATTTGATTATTTGAATTTGTATCTCATTTTTTACTTTCTGCTTCTTGTTTGTATTGGTTATTGGTGGAAACTTAACTGGTCTGTGCGATATATCGTTGTTATCTTTTATTATTTGTGTTATGTTGTACTGTTTGTTTCCCAAATACAAATAAATAAAAATAAAAATAAAAAATAAAAATTGCATAAACAAATAAATGACTGTGATTGCTCCCAAACGAAAAAATAAATCGAATTCAATATCTTCTTCTTCTTGGCTCAATCGAATTCAATTACATCGACAACAACATACAACGTAGGTATTTTTTTATGTCACTAGGTCGGTAAACAAGCGTACGGCTCACCTGATGGTAAGCGATTACCGTAGCTTATAGACGCCTGCAACACCAGAAGCATCGCAAGCGCGTTGCCGACCCAATCCCCAATCCCCCCAGGAGCTCTGGTCACCTTACTCACCAACAGGAACACAATACTGCTTGAAAACAGTATTATTTAGCTGTGATCTTCTGTAAGGTCGAGGTACTACCCCAGTCCGGCTGCTCCATATTTTGAGCAGGAAATTCCTGTTGTGCCCAACGTACGTACGTGTACGTAGGTAGACGAATAAATCGATGTCTTCGGTGCAACAAAGCTTTTGCTTTTGCAGTTGCTGACTGCGGTCACCAACCCGCCTGCCCAGCATGGTGACTATGAGCAACACACACGAGTTCGCGCCATTTTGGTGTGAACTTGTGGAGGCCTATGTCCAGCAGTGGACTGCGATAGGCTGAAGTGATGATGATGAGACGAAAAAAATAGTCAAGTAAATAGGTGTTATTGATAGATTGATTGGTTTAAATACGTGTTATTGGAGATAACTCAAAAATGTCAGATTTAGATTAAATTTAAATGGGACCACATAACAAGCACGACCTTAAACGTCCACACCACGTTGAATATACCGGTTCTTGTCCGATCACCGAAGTTAAGCAACGTCGGGCGCGGTCAGTACTTGGATGGGTGACCGCCTGGGAACACCGCGTGTTTCAATTAGTTTGTGTTTGTTTTCTAATTTCTTATATTTCACATATGGTAAATTTAAAAATTAATAGGAAGCTCTAATTTGAACTGTTTACGGGAACTCCCGTGATAATTTAAATTTCTTTTAATAAAAAAAAATTTATGTTGTTTCTGGTAGGTAGAGCCACCTATCGTGTACTATACAAACTACAAAGGTAGTTAGTTACATTATATCGATAGTATTACATTAAAGTCTCACTAGATGACGTGGAAATTAAATATTTATAAAATGTCGTTCAAAGAATTTTGACAATATAATTTATTCTCATAGCAAGTTTTTTGTAATTTAGCTTAAAATAAAAAACTATAGATTACATTATGAAACTCAATTTTTATTAGAAGTGATACTTAGAGTAAAAAGTATTAAACAAATTCGAGATACGAAATGTAGGCTAGTTAATGATAGATGGCAGTAATAGTTCGTACAATTTTTTTTTCAATTATTCATTTTTTTTTAAATTAGTTTTGTTTGAATTAGTTTGCCAAAGAAGTTTCACTTCTGACATGTCTACTTTTTACGCCCGCAATATTTTTAAATTACTAATTACGCAATTGGATTTTATTTCGCAGGAATAAAAAAATAAAAATAAAATCAAATGTAAATAAGAAGCAGTGTGGAATACGCTCCGGCGATAATAAATAACAAACAGGTCGGTTGTGAGACGAGATATTATGTTGAAATCAGAATAAAAGTTTACTATTTGATAGCCACGGTTGACGTCATAAAGTTAATGATTTGGCTATGTTTGTTCCCAATACTTCATTTTTAACCAAGGACCAGTTTCCCAGAATTCAACTTCTTCACGTAAATTGCTCGCTATTTGGGACTAAATCATGAACAAGATTCCGCACACCAGGATGCCAGGATCTTATACAATCGAATTCTATCTTTGTAACATTTATGTTTGTATATTGTAAATTCCAGTTCGGTATGGCGTGTGACGAATGGAGACGGTCGCAGATCGGATCTATCCGCACCATCGGCACGCTGCTGGTGCTGCCCATCACCGGCTACGTGTCGGACCGCTGGGGCCGCCGCGTGGCGCTCACGCTCAACGCCTTCAACACCGGCTGGCTCGGCCTCGTGCGCTCCTTCGTCAACTCCTACGAATGGTTCCTCGCCCTCGAGGTCATCGAATCCACTATCGGCGCTGGAGCTTATTCTTCTTGCTATATTTTAGGTTGTAGTGTAGTAACATTTAGTTTATAAGACATGTATTTTCATTATATGTATGCAGAATAAATCAGAGCGTTGTCCGGAACACTTGTGCGCCTTTTACTGTATCTCCCCGTACCTCACACCTCATGGCGACCCTGCCATGCCGTGGCGGTTGCGAGTGTCGGGTGACCGGCGCAAAACGCAAACGCGACGGATTCCAGTGTGCCTCGGTGCAACTTTTAAAGAATTTATAATTTATAATTTATAACGAGCAGTGAATAAAGTGAGACTTTCATTAAAACTATATCTAATTAATAAATAATATGGGGAAAAATTACTCGAAAAACGAAGATAAGGAAATATTAATAACACAGAATGCCGCTGCAGGGAGTAACACTGGAGGAATTACAGAAATCGAAAGTAACATAAAAACGAGTAATATTTTAATCACCGTGGCCCTAATAATTTTTATTTGTACTATGGTTTACTTGGCATGGAAAAGCTGGAGAAATAAAGAAAGGAAATGGATAGAAAAAAGAATGCAGTCTGAATTTTTTACGAGAATTCGGCAGAGGTTTTCTGGCAGATTCAACCCTACAAACGCTGACGGAGGAGATACGGTATAGTGAAAAGTGAATAGTGAAAGTAAAAAGTTAAAAAGTAATAATAATATAAATGAAAAGTGAAAATATGTGAAGTGAAAACCTTTCCTTCCCCTCTATTGTTAATTTCTGTGTATAGATTTCATACCATATTTACGTAAAATATGTAAGAACTATGTGTAATATTGACTGTAAGTTTAAAACTATATGGAAAAAGAATTAGAAATTATTTTAAATAAGTTAAGTGAAATTCAAATTGATTTAAGGAAATTAGGTCCCACTAGAAGATTACAATATACAGGTAATGTGAATAAAAAAATTGTAAAAGCTGAAAAACTATTTCGTGAATATAAAGATATTATTAATATTTTTAACGAACAAAAATGTAAAGTTGAATTAAAAGATTATGTTTATGGAATATTAGAACGCATTGAATTAGTATATAATAAAATTTTAAGTTACAAAATTAATTGTGTGGATAGTATAATGGAAAAATCGGAAATAACAAAAATGGATAGGTTCGACTTAAAAACTGCTACTTCTTTAATTCCCGTAATGGATAATACGGAAGAAACTACTGAAAAAATTATTGACGGAATTGAAATGTATGATGAATATCTTGTAGATTTCACACAGAAAAAATTATTAATTTCATTTGTATTAAAAACCAGGTTAACTAAATGTGCTAAATTAAAATTAAAAAGCGAATATAGTGATGTAAAGAGCTTAATCCATGATATTAGAAATTCTTTATTAACAAAAAAATCAGCAAATGCGATACTTAGCCAATTAAATAACTTATCTCAAAATAATATGTCAATTCATGAGTATGGAGATAAATTATCTGAGTTATTTGTAGGCCTCACTATAGCACAGAGCAACGGAAACCCGAAGGCTTGTGAGATATTGAGACCTATTAATGAAAAATTAGCGATTAAAAGATTTGCAGATGGATTACGTAATAGGCGACTCAGCACAATTATATCAGCTCGAGACTACTCCGAGTTGAAGGATGCAGTCCGTGCTGCTGAAGACGAGGAGTTGGGACAACCTTCATCGTCTAACAATATATTCAACGCGCAAAGAAGAGGTAATCGAATCCCCTACTATAGGTCTTCCCAAAGAGGCAGAGGCGGACGAACCAATAAAACTAATTTTTACTCACATCGTGGACGGAACAACAATCTCAATAATACCCCTCGTACAGGTATGTATGTTAAAAATAATTATAATAATTCAGGATATTATTCTAACAAAAACCACTCGACCCCGACTCGAGGTCCCCGTCGAGTTTACAATAGTAGCGGTAACCGTAGTAAGCAAAATATTTGTTCGGTACAACTTGAAGAAGAAAAAACTACTGAACCGAAACAGTTTTTTCGGGACTAAAAATTATATTTTAAATTACGAAAACAATGTAAAATACATATTCTTAAATATCTATAGTAAAAAATGTTCGTGGTTACTAGATACCGGTGCATCTTTATCGGCTATTCGTAGTAGTATATTATCGAAACATACACCGATACATAAAGACCCTATAGTCATTAACGGTATAGGTGGCAAGACATATTCAGAGGGTTATGTTTATTTAACTTTACAGGCGTTAGATGGAACTAATTATGAACACAAATTTTATTTGTTTGAGGAATTACCTTGTAAATCAGATGGAATAATTGGGTTAGATTTTCTAAACAATTTTTATTCGATTATCGATTTAGAGAAAAATATATTAATGTTAACAAATGAAAAACAAAGCCAGATACCATTATATACTTCACCTAAATTATGTACAGACTATATAACGATACCAGCACGATGCGAAACTATTCACTATATAAAGTTAAATTCAGATGTGAAAGAAGATAGTGTGATTGTACAGGAAGAATTACAAGAAAATTTATTTTTAGCTAGTTTAATAGTAAAACCAAAAAATAACATAATACCTATTAGATTAATGAATACTAGTGACAAAGAAATTATTATTCCAATTTTTCAACCTCAGCTATTACCATTAAAAGAGTATAATGTTTGTTCTTTTGATAAGTGTACTTCGAACTCTACACGTGCAAAAACATTGTTGCAATCTTTGAAACTTGATCACTTAGGTACAAGTGAACGTAACAGTATAGAGAGTATTTGTTCAAAGTATGCTGACATATTTTATTTACCCGGTGATAAGCTTACGACTACTAACTTGTGTGAACAATCAATTAATTTGAAACGAAATGTAAATCCAGTTTATATAAAACCATATAGATTACCACATAGTTTAAAACCTGAAGTAGATAAACAAATTAAACAAATGTTAGCTGATGACATAATAGAACCATCACAAAGTGAATGGTCCAGTCCGATATTGTTAGTACCCAAAAAATCAGATGACAAAAATAATAAAAAGTGGAGATTAGTTATAGACTATCGAAAGTTAAATGAAGTAATACAGGATGATAAATTTCCATTACCAAACATAACAGAGATATTGGATTCGTTATCAGGCGCAATTTATTTCTCTCATTTAGACCTAAGTCAATCATATTATCAATGTTCATTAAAACCCGAATCTAGACCAATCACATCATTTACAACTAGTACAGGTCAGTTTCAAATGAAACGTCTACCTATGGGGCTAAAGATCAGTCCCAGCGCTTTCTCTAGAGTCATGTCAGTAGCTATGTCAGGTCTTAACTATATAAATTGTTTTATTTATTTAGACGATTGTGTTTGCTTCGGAAGAAATTTAGAATCACATAATAAAAACTTAATAGAAATTTTCGAACGCTTACGTAAAGTCAATCTCAAACTAAATCCGAGTAAATGTCAATTCTTAAAAACAGAACTATTATATTTAGGCCATACGATATCCTCTAAAGGAATTCAACCAGACCAAGACAAAATTAAGACTATTCAAAATTACCCAATACCGACGAACGTCGATGAGTTGAGACGTTTTGTGGCAATGTGTAATTACTATAGAAAGTTTATTAAAAATTTTGCTGAATTAACTAATTGTTTAAATAAACTTTGTAGGAGGAATGTCAAATATGAGTGGACTGAACAGTGTGAGATATCATTTAATATTTTGAAAAATGCTTTAATAAATCCACCCATTCTACAATACCCTGATTTTTCAAAAGAATTTATATTACAAACTGATGCTTCAGGGACAGCAATAGGTGCAGTACTTTGTAATAATAACATGAGAGCTGTAGCATATGCTAGTAGACCTTTGAATAAAGCTGAATTAAATTACCCAACTATACAGAAAGAACTACTTGCCATAGTTTGGAGTGTAAAATATTTTCGACCATATTTATTTGGACGTACTTTTACTATTATGACGGATCATAAACCCCTTATATACCTATTTGGACTAAAAGACCCTTCAAGTAGACTTTTAAAATTTCGGTTAGCACTAGAAGAGTATGATTTTAAAGTAGTATACGTGAAAGGTAAAGAAAATGTAATAGCGGACGCTTTATCGCGAATAAGTATGACTTCCCAAGATTTGAAAGCTATGAATGAAAGTTTATTAGCAGTAACAACAAGAGCACAGGCTAAGAAAGTAAAAGAGGCAGAAAGAAAGAATGAAAGTGGAGATGATAGAATGATAAGCGATATTCCAAGTATTGACCCGAACAATTGGCCTGATCAACCAAGTGTTGTGGAAATACTTAGAATACCGAGTGGATCAGTTGAGTTAAGTTTAATACAAGGGAAAGAACTAAGAAAAATGAAAGAGAAAAAATATATGGATGTCGAATCTGAATGTTTCGCATTTAATAAAAATAAAAATATATTATATGTTAACCTTGATTTTAAAGCACATTATACGCGAGACGTTTTTGTGGAAAAATTGAGGAAAATATGTGAAAAGTTAGAAATTAGAGAAATATGCATTATAAAGAAAGAAGATAACGCGTTATTTATAAGGAGTCTTATAGAAGAAATAAAAAGTAAAAATAAATATAACGGTCCAAGGATTTGTATTTTGAAAGGTATAAAAAGAATAGATAGTGACGAGGAAAAACAATTTATTATGAACGACTATCATCTGCTACCCACAAGCGGACATGCTGGGATTCGCAGAATGGTAAATAACATAAAACGTAAATTCTACTGGCCAGGAATAGAAAATGATGTTAAGAGTTACGTTAGAAAGTGTGAAAAATGTCAAAAAAGTAAACATTCTAGGCATATTAAGGAACCCCTAGTTATTACAACCACAGCTAGTTCTGCTTTGGAAAAAGTTTTTCTAGACATAATAGGTCCATTAGATAGAGATTTAGAAGATAATAAATATATATTAACAATACAATGTGAATTAAGTAAATTTGTAGAGGCATATCCTCTTAGAAATAAGGAAACGGTAAGTATAGCTAAGAATTTTGTGAATAATTTCATTTTAAGGTTCGGAATCCCAAAGGTCATCACTACGGATCGTGGAACTGAATTTATATCGGATACAATGGAACAGGTTTGTAAGTTACTAAATATAGAAAAACTAAGTTCTACTGCATACCATCATCAAACTATTGGTTCTCTTGAAAATGCACATAAACATTTAGGTTCATTTTTGCGCATACAATGTGATAACCATCCAGAGACATGGAGCCAATGGCTACCATTTTGGTGTTTTACATATAATAATACAATTCACTCAAGTACAAGATATGCACCATACGAGTTAGTTTTTGGAAAATCATGTGAAATACCTAGTAGAATTTCTTCTGACATTGAACCTTTATACAATCCAGACAATTACAGTTTAGAATTAAAGTACAGGTTACAGACAGCTAATAGGGATGCGAGAGAAAATTTGTTAAAGTCTAAAGAGAAAAGAAAACAGAAATATGATAAAAAGGTAAATAAAATAAAATACAAACCAAATGATATGTTATTAGTAAAAAATGAAACAGGAGGAAAATTAGATACCTTGTATAATGGCCCGTATTTAGTTATTGAAGAGCAGGAACCGAATGTAAAAATTTTGAGAAATAATAAAATTGAAATTATTCATAAAAATAGAACAAAACTTTTTGTAAAAGATAAATAATTAATGTTTATTTCTAAATCATTTCAAATTATTGTATACTATATTTAGATACATACTAATTGTTTTATTACTATTACTTTTACGTATTAAAACTTTTCATATTTACATTATATACTTATACAAAAAAAAAAAAACTTAATTATGTAATTAATTTTTATTTTTTTTATTTTGCCCCGGTGGTGTAGTGTAGTAACATTTAGTTTATAAGACATGTATTTTCATTATATGTATGCAGAATAAATCAGAGCGTTGTCCGGAACACTTGTGCGCCTTTTACTGTATCTCCCCGTACCTCACACCTCAAGGTACTGTCTCGTCTACTTTATTTAAACTAAGTACATTGGCACCAGAGTCAAAAACTTATATGAGTTAGAATAAAATTTTAAACGGCTTGACACGATTTGGTTCACAACGTTATAATAATGGAGCAAAACGACTACTCAAACTTTCTTCTTTCTGTACATGAGAGATTAGACTTATTTAATCAATATCACAGGAAATACCTAATTATCTTTCAAGTAAATTTACTTCTTTCTTTTGTCTAGTATTGTAATATTAAGAACTGTTTTTCTAAATTTAGTAGACGTAATGTTTTATGCATAAGGTTACTATAATTATTAGTATGAAACAACTTTCAGTTCAACAGCTAATTACACATATAGAAAAGCGTTAATTACAAGCAGTTAATAAAACAAACAACGAAGTAATTACTCTGTTCGATGCTAGATGGCGCTGATGACATATTTTAATTAAGCCTATCCTCATATACTGCAGAAGAAACAAACAAGCCAACGTAGGCCACGCTTGTTAGAACAGGTTCCATGATTCTGTAATTAGTAAGCGAAAATCATAACTCATATAAACATGGCAAATTTCATAACGAAAGTGCAGAAATTAAATAGAAACATTTCTTACTCAATGTTTAATGTTCATAAGAAAGGATTTTAAAAAAAGGTTCAACACCTCACACCTCAGACCTACCCGATATGCACACAAAATTTTTTAAAAATCGGTCTAGCCGTTTCGGAGACGTATGCTAACTAACATTGTGACACGAGAATGTCATATATAAGATAACAACGATATTTCCTACACCTCTTTATGATAAGTCTAGAGTTAGAGGAAATTCTGGAATTCCCTATTATCATATTAACCGTCGCATAGAGTTAGACGCCGCGTTGGGCGTCACAGCCATGGATTGTACCTGTTGCGCTGGCGGTTGCGGGTTCGATCCCCGCACATGACCAACATTTGTATTGGCCATACAGGTGTTTGCCGTGGTCTGGGTGTTCGTGCAGTCCTTGTGGGTCTCCCCACCGTGTCTCGGAGAGCACGTTAAGCCGTCGGTCCCGGTTGTTATCATGTACACCTGATAGCGGTCGTTACCGAAAGAGGCCTATGCCCAGTAGTGGAATATTACAGGCTGAAGCGTTATATTAACCGCATAGTGGTAGAATTTTAGGATACTGACATTTTTTTTATATCTAGCTTAATTTGTAAAAGAATAATCATTCTTAATTTAAATAAAAAAAAATATATGCATAATATCGTTTACTTTTCAAATTATAATTTATTATATATTATGAGGTAGTGTCAACAGTTTCTCAATATAATTTATTCCTAAATATTACAACTTTTATAACAAACTAGTGGTCGCCCAGAGGTCGAAATTCGCCCAGAGGTCGAAATTCGACCATGATTAAAAATATAAAAAAAAAACAAAAAATTATGAAAATAGCGAACTTTTTTAAAAAAAATTCAATTTCACTAAAGACTTTGACAACGAACAAAAGAGTTATAATATGCGTGTGTGTGTCAAATACATTGTGGTGTGGGTAATTTATATTTTTTTGATGATTTAATGTATTTTTATGCATAATTTTATAACAAAATTTGAGCATTCTGCACTCCTTCTCTATTTTTTTATATATCTAAAAAGACAAGTCCTGACTCACTCATCAACGCCCAGCCCAAACCCTTGTACCTAGAAAGCTGAAATTTTCTGAGTTTTCCTTTATGATGTATACAAAGAATAAGGAATGACAATTCAACCCATAAAGGGGTCAAAAAGTGGTTCTAAATTTGTATGGCGAAACAATATTAAATTAGACATTTCGATTCGAATCTTCGTATGAGTACCCCCAAAAATAAATAAGCAAATACGTCTTTCGTGATTTTCCGAAAATCAACCCCTTAGGGGGTGAAATGGGGTAAATCCCCCTGTCCCCCAACGCGATGTTTTTTTTAGAATTATTAATACTCGTACATACTTAGATACTCTAAGATTGAATTCCTTTAATTATTTTTTACTTTTTAAAGGCAACTCAGATTATTGTGTCGGGTTTTTTTTTAATTTTTAATTTAATTTTTATTTCGAAGTCTAAGACGGCGGACATGACAAAATTAATTAAATTGTGTCCCAATACAAACTCTGAAACTTAACTTAGGTACTTCCTTAGGTAGGTTTCCTGCGCGAGCGAAGCCGCAGGCAAAGCCTGCGCAATTTTCGTAAAAAAGGGGTACAAGGTTTTTGCTTTACGTATTTATATATAGATAATTTGAAAACTAACTGGTTACAAATTACTGATATTTATTTTATTTGGGTAAAATTTTTATTATTTTTAGTTACCGAGCTGGTGGGCCCGAAGTATCGTGTTATAGTAGGAGCTACAATGTCAACGATGTTTGCCCTGGGGCAAGTTTTCCTCGGCCTGATAGCTTGGGGAGTCCCCACCTGGCGAACCCTCACCCAGGTCATCTACGCGCCACAGCTGCTAGTAGTCGCCTACTTCTGGATCCTATCAGAATCAGTGCGTTGGTTGATGAGCAGAGGTCGATACGAGGAAGCTGAGTCAGTCCTAAAAAAAGTCGCAAAAATGAACAAAAAAGAATTGTCAGAAAAATCTTTACAAGCCCTTAGGGAAACGGCTGAAGCTGAGAAGAAGGCTGAAAAACCGAAAGAGCCCTGGTTGGTGGTCTTGGTGCTAAGATCTAAGATCATCTTGTTGAGATGTTGCGTTTCGCCGATCTGGTGGATCACCAATACCTTGGTGTATTACGGCATGTCCATCAACGCAGTGAACTTGTCGGGCAACAGATATCTGAACTACGTTTACGTTGCGCTCGTGGAAATTCCTGGATACTGGACAGCGATTTTGCTATTGGATCGAATTGGAAGGAAACCCGTTCTCATTACCAGCTACTTTTTATGTGCTGCTTGTCAATTTGCTTTCGCATTTTTGCCTGATGGTGAGCATATTAATTTTAACCTCAAAATATTTTAAAATGATTATACAAGATCGAACGAAGTCCAAGGAACTTATTTTTCAGATATGTACGCCGTATCACTGACGGTGTACCTTCTCGGCAAGTACGCGATTGCGGTGGTAATGACGTCAGTGTACGTGTACACCGCTGAACTGTTCCCCACCAAGTACCGTCACAGTCTGTTCGCCTTCGCTTCTATGGTTGGTCGTCTAGGTTCCATCACGGCGCCTCTAACACCAGCCCTTGTAAGTCTGCTTCAATTTTTTTATTTCGATTTAATTCGATTAAGTCTGCAACGTCTCACAGCTGGGCATATGCCTTTTGCTCCATTTAGGAGAAAGACGGGAGCTTAATCCACCACATTGCTTTCTGCTATGGGTAACGATCGCTATCAAGTATTTGTGATAATAACCGGGACTAACGGCTTAACGTGCTCTACGAGGCATGGTGGGGAGATCCACAAGGACAGACATCCAAACCGGACAGAAATATTTGTACAAAATTAAATATGTATATGTGTATGCATGTAAGTACATATGCTATGTATGTATGTATGTAGATATTTTATGTATATATGTGATATAGATGTGATTATGTGGTATAGATGTGATAGATGATGTGGTATAGATGAGATTTTTATGTATATGTATGAAGGTTGTTTTTTTGTATTTTTTGAGTAGAGAACGAAAATGCATCATCTTTGCATGCATAATGTTTTATTTACAAATTATACAGATAATTGCGCTGCTGCAGCTACCTTTTCAATGCATATTTTCCTATTTCTGAAGGTTGTCTGGTGTAGTATAGTAGTATACGTATAAGTAAGTTGTATACCTTCTAAGTATGTAGTATAGGTATGTTGTATACCTTATAAGGTTTTTTCTATTCTATTCTATGAACATCCCAAGTGGGAATCGAATCCGCAAACCGTCAGTGCTTTAGGCGACTACACGCACCACTATTATATAAACTAATATATTATATACAAAAAACAAAGCAGTGGCATTTAAAATTTAATAATTAAGTTAAATTATTTGTTAATTTTAATGTTATTTGTATACAAAAATCTGTAGATAGAGGTAGAACTGGTGATCAACTTAACTAACGCATTGGGTTCACTGTAATGTTAGTTTTAAGTTTTTTATGCAGAAATAAATAAATAAATAAATAAATAAATAATGTACATACGAAAATATCTCTCAAGTTGTTACTCATACCACATTCATTGTAGTGGTATTAGGAGTTTGTAACGTGTCATTTGTTAAAAATCAAGCAACTACAAGCCTAAGGGGTCTGTTCAACCAGTTGTGGAATAACGCTATTTGACGGATGACGGTAGCCGACAGTAAAAAGTTTGTGATTCATTATTCTATTTTACCATCGAATTCTATTATATTTATAAGATATATTCGCATATATTAATCTTAAATTTGCAGTTTATTAAGTGAGGAGAAACAGTTCCTACTGGCCTGTAGCGTCCTTGATTGACTCTACACACTTTTTACTTGTTAACAGGAAATAAACCCGAATCACAATTAATTAAATAAATTAATTTATTGATCTCTTGATTATGATCAAATGACCCGATGTGCGAGCACGCGCGATTGCCTTGATAGATCGAAACGTACTGAATAATTATTATATTAATAACCAATTTATTTAATAAATTCGCTGATTCGCAAATAGGTTAATGTACGACTTGGTTCGTACATGGCCTATTCTACCTCCCGCTGGCCAAGTCTATTTGTATCGTCATCCGATCCGATCATGGTAAGACAGGCCCTAATGTAAAGCGTGCCAAGATGAAAAGTTACATGAACGTTGGTCCTTTAGCAGTTGGATAGCAACTAATCAATTTAACTCAAAAATCGTATACTAATGGGCGATAAGTTCACAAAAAAAAATATTTTTTTCGTTCAAGGCTCTAGAAGTATGGTCGAGTCTGCCGTCAGTGCTGTTCGGTTCACTCGCACTCCTGTCCGGGTTACTGATCTTCTCGACGCCGGAGACGCTGGGCACGAAGCTGCCCAATACCATCGAGGACGCTGAACACCTGAGCTCGAGGAAAATGAAATCTTGATATTAATGTTTATCTGTTTTAATTAGTTATAATAATTACAACTACTTATATAAACGTATATAACTATAATATAATTTTTTACATGCTAATCATAGAATGTCTTTTTTTTTTATTACGAAATTTTTTAATTTATATTTGATAGGTGTAGCGAATATTGTCAAGATGCTTTGTTTTAACCCAATATATTGGTAAAAGAATGTTAGGAATGATTGTGGAAGGACGAAGAGCGATCGGCAGACCAAAAAAGTGATGGATGGATTGTGTGAGTGAGGATATGAGAAAGTAAGGAGTAAGCGCGGAAGTGACGAATAATAGAGAGGAATGGAAGAGGAAGACATGTTGTGCCGACCCTACATAAGTGGGATAAGGGCAGGGAGATGATGTTTTGTTTTAACCGACTTCCAAAAAAGGTTCTCGATTGGACTGTTTTTTATTTATGTTACCTCAGAACTTTCGACTTATCTAGTAATATATCTAATAATGCGAATTTACTTCACTATTTTTTGCCAATCTACGTTGTGACTACCTACCTACCTAACCTGGCCTACGTTGTACTATTGATTTTATGACTACTGTTTTAACTAAAGGCCAAAATTTTTTATTTTCTAAAGCCTTAATTTTAAAAATTTACTTTATATAAATTTCTAGCGACCCGCCCCGGCTTCGCACTGTTGCAAAAACTATCAGTATACCTCTTATTATATTATGCATGTATTATACATATAAACCTTCCTCTTCAATCACTCTATCTATTAAAAAAAAAAAAACCGCATCAAAGTCACACGACAGAGAAAGCGACTTTGTTTTATACTATGTAGTGATTCAATACCTACAACAGCTTAATCGTTGGTTTTTATTACACAAAAAAAAATGAAAAATGTCTTATTCAAAAAGCAAAAAAAGCAAGGCGTAAATGTAATAGTCCAATAGTGGTATTAACCTTTTTCTTAGACTAGTGAGAATTTTTTGTACCTATTTAGACAGTCGACCTAAAGAAGAAAACTCCAGTCGTACGTCGGAGCTGACATACAAACACACATACATTTTTTATGTGTTTATTTTTATTTTATAGCCACAAAAGCTAGCCACAAAGCGTAATTAGATTCGCTCTGGCTAACTAGGTCGGAGATGATGATTGATGATTTTGATGTTGCTCTGGCTAAGTGTGGTAGTGCAACACATCATTCCTTGAGAGAAGTCTGTGATCTTCTTTAAGCTCGATGTACTCAATTCCGGAACATTGGCTTTCTGATAGAATTTTATTATATAAAACTAGGTCGACAAACAAGTGTGGCTTACCTCATGATAAGTGAATACCATAACTTATAGACGCCTACAATCGTCAACCCTATCCCCGATACCCTCAGGAGTTTTGGTCATCATACTCACCACAGAAACTCAACACTAAGTACTTCCCCAGTGGGGCAGCTCAAGGTTTTGAACATAATATTTCCTGCTGAGCCGTACCTCAGATATAAATATTATTAAGTAAGTATTTTTATTGAGTGCATACTATATATATATAAAAACACATAGTTTTATATATATATATATAAAAACACATAGTCAATAAAAAGAAACAAAAACACAGGACATTAAAATGAATAAATAATAATAAATATCTACACAATACACATACGGTCGTCTGTTCCCAAAGTAAGCAACTTAATGCTTGTGGTACAGGTAACAGCCGACTGGTGTAGCTACATTTTTTTTCAATAAACATACTTATAAATAATACATATATAATTATATAAATAAATATTTATATTACACCCAGACTCGGGGTGGGAATCGAACCCACAACCCCCAGAGCAGAAAGCAGGGTCACTACAAACTACTCCAACGGGCTAGATAAAATGATTACTAAGGGCTTAGGCGTACATACAATTAATAAGATATTTAAGATCATCTAAATCTTTTCGTTCTAACCGTTAAAACTGGAATGTTTGGCGTGCGCTTAAGGAGATATAGTGCGATATCCTGAAGTCTAGATCTTTTTTATTGAGTTGGGGCAAACCAAGAATTATATTGACCAAAGTTGGATCAGCCCGACTACCGACCGATAAAAAAAGTGTGTGTGTTCTCATACTGCAGAAATGAAACTTCTGAAAGTCGTAGGAAGGCAGGCTGTTCCGATTTGTTCTATCGACGATGATTACGGTTTCGTGAAAAATTTCGTAAGCGCCTTGCAAAACGCGTCGCTTACGCGTTTTGAGCTGGACTGTATTCTATCTTATTCTCTCCAACTCTTATACATTTATGTGTTCCTTTATCGTGACGCATTTCCGTTTCATCGAGTTTCAAAGCACAACGGTTTTAAAGAAGTTTAGAACTTCTTCCAAGCAGTGTTGTATTCCTGTGGTGAGTGAGATAGCCAAGGCTCCTGGGTAGTGTGGCTGGTAACTGAGGTAAGGCACAGCAGGAATTTCCTGCTCAAAATATGGAGCAGCCCGACTGGGGTAGTACCTCGACTTTACAGAAGATCACAGCAAAATAATACTGTTTTCAAGCAGTATTGTGTTTCTGTTGGTGAGTAAGGTGACCAGAGCTCCTGGGGGGGGGGGATTGGGTCGGCAACGCGCTTGCGATGCTTCTGGTGTTGCAGGCGTCTATAAGCTACGGTAATCGCTTACCATCAGGTGAGCCGTACGCTTGTTCGCTGACCTAGTGACATAAAAAAAGGCTCGGAAACGTGCTTGGAGCGCTACTAGTAAAGCAGACCCCCATAAGCTACAGTACCTTTATAGTGAATAAAAAAACATTAAGACAAGTTATATGGTTTGTAAATAATTGTGAAATTTTAAGTAATAAAGAGTGTCGCGCGAACTCACGGCTATCTCAAAGTTATAAACAAATGATTTATTTCACTTCAGACAGTCACGATTATGCGCTCGTATTTACAGATATATTTTTATTACTCGATTAGTTTTACTAGCACTGCAATGATCATTAAACAGTACATTTTATCATTTCATAAATTAAGCCTTTAAGATAAATGTTCTGTTTACTCATTAGATTACATACCACATAGGATAGTTTCGTACCACAAGTAACGATCGGTATCAGGTGTCTATGATAACAACTGGGACAGCATCACCTGCTTTATACTCATATTTACGCTTCAGCCTATAATATCTCACTGTTGGACATAGGCCTCTTTCCCCACGTAGGAGAAGGAACTTAATCCACCACGCTGCTCCAAAAGAGTAACTGCGGACAAAAATAATAATCACTTTAAAATTTAATTTTTAAAATGACGATTCGAAAGTGCTTTTGATGCCTATTTGAATAAAGTTTTTTTTATTTTTATTTTTTATTTTAAGACGAAAATAAAAAACCAGGAAGTACAAATTCGCTTCGGTATTAATTGTGAACCTGTTATAGTTTATTTGTTGTGAGAATAATTGAAATAAAAACTATTTATTTTCCCTTTTTTAGGGAGGTCTTCGTATGGCCAGGGTATAAAACCTAAATACATAGTAGGTAGTTACTATAGTAGTTCGGATGTTTTAATACTTGCAAAAACTGTGAAAGTAATAAAATAAATAAATAATGATAATAATACTTATCACGAAATCTACGAAACTATAACACCTACAAACTTAAAATTTAGCAGGAAGTTCCTTATAAGACGTAGACATCCGCTAAGAACGGGTTTTACCGAACACAACCCCTAAGGGGGTAAAACGGGGGTTGAAACTTTGTATGAAAGTCCTATGTTTTTGAAGTAAGAGACTTGAAATTTAAAATGTAAGCTCTATAGATAGTGAAAAAGTGTCCAAATAATGTATCTTTAGAAATCAACTCTTTTTTGGGTTAAATCGGGGGATGGTAGGTTGACTCACTGATCACGAAATCTCCGAAACTATAACAGCTACAAACTTGAAATTTGGCATGTTGATTCCTTATAGGGCTTAGACATCCGCTGAGAACGAATTTTACGAACCAAAACGACGAACGAATTTACGAACAAGTTTGTATGAAAGTCTTATGTTTTTGAAGTAAGAGACTTGAAATTTAAAATATATGCTCTATAGATGGTGAGGATGTGTCCAAATAATGCATAGTAATATATATATATAAAAGAGAAAGGTTACTAACTCACTCATCACGAGAACTCAAAAACCGCTGGATGGTTTATCCATCCAGGTTGGACAAAGACAAAATTTGGCAGGGAGGTAGATTATAGATAGCAGACGTCCGCTAAGAACGAGTTTTACGATATTCCACCGCTAAGGGGGTCGATAGTTTGTATGAAACATATACAGCCTGAAAATAAAACTAAAAGTGTGGTGTATAGAGAGGTTTTATAAAAATAACTATTAAATTATACTAAATTGTGCCTTTTAAAAAAGTTACTCAGGGTGATAAGCATTTCAAGTGACTGAAATAAAAAAATAATTTGCGTTAAACATCTTAATAGTAATTCATATCTTCATAACCACGCGGACGTAGTCGCGGGCAACAGTTAGTGTATTATAAAACAAAGTCCCCAAAAGCGTATGTGATCGATTCCCTCACAATCTACTGAACGGATTTTAATGCGGTTTCACCAATAGGGCTTCAAGAGGAAGGTTTACGGAACGGCTAAGCCGATTTTGATGAGAGTTTCACTGGAAGTTTGCCGGGAAAACTTTGTGACAAACTGATGCGCGGGTGAAGCCGCGAGCACAGCTAGTATATATATAGATAATAGACGTACTGAATAATTATTTAGTTAAATAATTTACTCAAACGCTTTCCTAGTGTATTTCCTTCATTGGCCAAAAAGTAATAAAAAATATATAATTTTATTGAATCCTAGGTATTTTCTTATCTTTCGTGATATTATATTAGTAACAAGTTTGTTTGTCGGTGTATGCGTGCTAATCTTAGAAATTTTAAATTCAATAACTATCATTATCTCATAGCGAAATACAAAAAGTTTATCTGGCTCTTATTCTATTTTCAATTTATAGAAACTTTAATTTGACGATGGTCATCAACCAACTTAACAAGTATTGAAATTTTACATGATGGAAACTGTGTAAAAAGTGTTGTTCATTTCCATATCTATTCCTACAATATCTATAATAATAATATAGTACACAGTGCAAAAAATCGTAATCGCATTCAAGCTTAATGCGCATTCCTTACCAGACAAAACAGTAGACATGTCCACTGAAAAGCAAGATGATGAGATTGCTAACAATAATGAAGCAGATAAGAAGACAAAAGCTATCAATCTGGACAGAATTTTAATTGAAGAGATAGGAGAAATAGGTCCCTACCAGCTTCGGATTCTGGCGCTGTCTGTAATAGTGGTCATCTTTGCTGGGTGGGCTGCAACTGAGTACATTTTTACTGCTTCTCGTATTACCACCAGGTACAAAAGATTGAAGAATATTTTTAATAAGGTCAAAATTAATAATTGTAATGCGATGACTTACAAGTGCTTTTTTAGTCTTCTTAAATGAAGATATTCTTGATTTTTATTTTAAATATGAAAATAGATTTTTAAATAGTTGTAGTAAATTGTAAAAATAGTTAAGTTGTATTCAAAACTTTTTATTTAAGATGTTTGATACACGAATGCGAGGACCTTGAAACAACAGAGTTTAGGCCATCCTGGATTCTGAACGCTGTGCCAGAAAGCGGAAGCTCCTTCGATAATTGCAGGCGATTTGCTGGCGTTAACCAAACTTTGGGCAACAATGTGTGTCCTGCGGACTTGTTCGATCGTGGAAACATTGTGGAGTGCGAGGAATTTGTGTACGAGAACACGGACAGCGCTGTTTACGATGTAAGTTTTCAAGAACTTTAGTTTATTTTCCAGCAACGTTTCCTTTTCTTTGTTTCCTATCATTCTTGTTAATTAATAGGCATATTCGTTGAGTGGGAACTCTTTATTTATTTATTTATTTATATTTAATATTTTTAACCGTCTTAAACAGGAGGAGTGAGAAACACCTATAAAGGAGGAGTCCCTCAATTAGAAATTACTTATTTATTTTTTACTTGTGTATCTCTTAACTTTTTACTATACTTTTCATGTAGTCTCATTTAAATTTGATCCAGATCTGATGACCACTTTTGAAGTTATCCTTAATATTGCGTATTTAGTTGATTTTTTTCGACTACCTACGCTATATTACTCGTCAATCTAAATTGTAGTCATTTTTTTTGCTTGTGAGCAAACACAAGTTTGTTTTTTTTATTAAATACATTTTATAGTGAAAGTAAAACAAAACAGATTCAATTATTGGAAGAATACAAATGTTCTATACTATTGCCATTCTGTTTTGTCGACAAGCAGAATCGTCAATCAGGAGTTTTAGATAAGCACTAAAGAAACTATTGTCATTATTAAATAAAAATTGTTGTTACATTCATTTCAGTATGGGCTAGCGTGTGATGAATGGCGTCGAACCCTCATCGGCTCGATACGGACATTGGGGACGCTAACCGCTCTGCCCATCACCGGCTACGTCTCGGACCGCTGGGGCCGCCGCGTGGCGCTCACCCTCAACGCCTTCAACACCGCCTGGATAGGAGTCTTGCGATACTTCGCCGGCACCTACGCAGGTTTTCTCATCTCTGAAGTTGCGGAGGCGACGTTTGGATCTGCTGGGTTTTCTTGTTGCTACATATTACGTAAGATCAACACGGTTAATTATTTCATTTTCATTTCCTTCTATTCTTTCATTTCAAGTATTAAGCATAATTATGTATTAGTATGTTAAATGTTTTGCATTCATACTTGGATTTTTGTCAAGTTATCAATCAATATTATGTACATAAATAAACATTTATATACATAAGAATTGAATTGTAGTCTTTTTGTATGAACTTTTTCGCGCAAATAAACGTCGAGACATATACGAATATTATTACCACAATCATCATCATATCAACAAAACATCAATATCTATTTTTTAAGGTTTTTTTAACCATCTGGCTTGTCAAGGCCATCGTATCCTAAGCAATTATAAAAACTCGAAAATCAATGCGATGCGATTAAATAAACTGAATCAAATTAGTCCAATATTAGCTCCTGGGGGGATTGGGAATTGGGTCGGCAACGCGCTTGCGATGCTTCTGGTGTTGCAGGCGTCTATAAGCTACGGTAATCGCTTACTATCAGGTGAACCGTACGCTTGTTTGCCGACCTAGTGATATAAAAAAAAAATTGAAGTTATACTTCGTTTGGTGCGTTAGGGAAAAATGATGATAGTAAATGTTTACGATGCGCGCGCACACCGTCATAAAAAACCGACACCTGGAAGTTAGCTAGTCAACGTAGAAGAAGTTAGCAACGTGAAGCTAGCTAGCCAATGAAGTATATCCTCCTGTTTGCGTACATAAGCACACATACTTTTTTTAATGATGGCTGCACCTTCTTCTGTATAGGAGAATACTTATACCGTAATTCATCGCGAATTGACATCTAGATCGATGGGTTTCTGAATATCGAAATCGGTCCACCCAGTCAAAAATTCTGAGGTAACATACATTAAAAAGTACAATCGAATGAGAACCTCCTCCTTTTTAGGAAGTCGGTTAAAATCTACGAACGAATTCGCGTACAAAATTCTGAGTTCGAAATGATTCAATATTTTTTTGATTGGAACAACGTGTAAAGATAATTATAATCAGGTAATAAATAAACATGAATACGCAAAAATGTTAAGGTAACGTGCTTTTTCCTTCAGACAATAAAGTGACTTGCAGGTTTTAAGTTTACTCGCTTGATTCCTATTATTATTAGAAGAGAATATTAAATTAATTTACACATTATTATAATGAAACAACTTTTTCGGATTTTATCGTAATTTATTAAGTTTTTTAGATGCTCGACGTTTCGGATACTTTACAGCAATCACCGTCATGGAAGGACTTACACATTATTGTTCAAAAAAACATCTATGTATCCAATTAATTATTTAAAAAATTATTAAATCGATTGGATATGACGTAATCATAAAATTGTAACTAAGCTGAATTTTTGTTCGTCAAATATTAAAAAAAAATAGCTTTGGTGGATTTTTTCTCCTTATATTTTTGTTTGTCTTTTTCTCGACAGCGCATTATATCAAAAATATTGAATGGATTTGAATAACATTTTGTAAAACTTGGGCGTTGTGTAAAGTGGTAGCACGCTACGGACTATATGCTATTATTTAATGGAAGGCTATTAAATACGGTACATACACCACGTCATGCGTTAGGAAGCATCATCTTCCTGCCCTTATCCCACTTATGTACGTCGGTTTTCCCAAGGAGATGTCAGGCAGGCGGCCGGTCGTAAAATATACATGCCAAATCATTATATTACAACATGAGTCATGCATTAGGAAGCGTTGTATTAAAAAATATAACTAAATGGTAACCTAACATTACATTTCGTTCGCTACATAGACAGTTTTCTATAAAGAGTAATTATTTATTAGTATTGTTATTTTGGATTTTACTTTAAAATAAATTAAAGCGCAAACAGTTAAGGGAAACCAACGAACCGACAAGCTAATGGGGAGCCGTTATACTCGTAGTACTTACAGTGATAAATTATGTTGATATAAGTGTTATTTTTTAAACTTTAATTTAATTGTTAACCTCGGTCACCAACACGCCAACCCAGCGTGGTGACTATGGGCAACACACATGAATTCACGCCGTTTTTGGCGCGAACTTGTGGAGGCCTATGTCCAGCAGTGGACTGCGATAGGCTGAAGTGATGATGGTGATGATGATGATGATGATGATGATGATGATGATGATGATGATGATGATGATGATGATGATGATGATGATGATGATGATGATGATGATGATGATGATGATGATGATGATGATGATGATGATGATGATGATGATGATGATGATGATGATGATGATGATGATGATGATGATGATGATGATGATGATGATGATGATGATGATGATGATGATGATGATGATGATGATGATGATGATGATGATGATGATGATGATGATGATGATGATGATGATGATGATGATGATGATGATGATGATGATGATGATGATGATGATGATGATGATGATAATTGTTAACGATAATAGGCAAATTTGTTGTCTATAAAACGGAAAAGTAGTAAAAGGACACGGCTGTTGACCGCTGTGCGCATTTCAAGTAAAGTCACGGCGCCATAGCGTCTACTAACGAAGCAAGATGAGCTATGGCCAAACGCGCTATACTAAAGCGGTGTGCTGTATTATCCACTTCTAGACACTGGATATTTTATTATTAAAGCTAAAGAGTGTCATTATGAAAGAAGTCGATTTACCGTTTGTATGTACTGAACTAAATTGATATGTGTACTCGAACATTGCTATCTTCAAAGTCGAAAACATGATACAATGCACACACTTTTATTAATAAAGCACAAATTCAAAACAATCATATTTGACTATTTAACCGAATTCAAAAGAGAGGAGGTTATCAATTCGACAGTATATTTTTAAGTAAATTTATAAAGTTTCATTGTAAATGTAAATAATATCACATTATACACATATTAAATCAAAATAATATTACATTTATTTATATTGACTAGTGATAGCCCAGAGGTCGAAATTCGACCATAATTAAAAATTTAAATCAAAGAAAACTAAAAAAAAAATATAAATAAAGAAACTTTTTTAAATTTTTAAATTTAACTACAGACTAGCAAACAACAAAAAAGTATAATATGCATGTGTGTGTCAAATACATTGTAGTGTGTGTAATGTTTTTTCCTATTGATTTAATATATTTTTATGCATATTTTTAAAAAAATATTATCACTCTGCACTCCTTCTCTAAATAAACTATAAGTGTACGTAATTTCACACTCCTCCGTCCGTGCAATTTCGTAAAAAGGGGTACAAAGTTTTTGCTTCACGTATTAATAATTCCATCTCAATGTCAACTAAGCGAATTTATAATTGGGTAAACCTAAATATATTTTCGCAGTATAATTTATTGCATTTAAGGCAGTAAATGACGACAGTATATAGACGTTATCTGCATCTGTAAATTATCACGCGCCAAAACATAATAACGGTTTTATAAAATCACGCAGAGTCAGTGTGATCGTTATATTTTTTTATATATTTTTTTTAATCTACGCGCGTCTTGGACTAACTCAAATTTTCTTAAAGAACAATGGTATCTAGAGGTTAAATGTTTAAAGAAATTAATTTTTTAATTTAAAATGCAAGCGTCATAGGAATGTTTCTTTTGAAGAGCAATATCCAATCCTTGTTCACGATACCATTTTGTTTTCAATTAACATAAATATTTATTACTCTGATCATCATTCATCATCATCATTACAGCCTATACAGTCCACTGCTGGACATAGGCCTCCACAAGTTTACGCCAAAAATAACGTGAACTCATGTGTTTTACCCATAGTCACCACGCTGGGCAGGCGAGTTGGTGACCGCAGTACTGGCTTTGTCGCACCGACGACGCTGTTGCCCGTCTTCGGCCTGTGTATTTCAAAGCCAGCAGTTGGATGGTTATCCCACCATCGGTCGGCTTTTTAAGTTCCAAGGTGGTAGCGGAACTGTGTTATCCCTTAGTCGCCTCTTACGACACCCACGGTATTATTACTCTGATCGTAGTGAGTCTTTTAGGAAAAAACGAGTGTACTGCAGACCACACGAAAGAAGAAATATAACTTTTTTAGCTCCATCTAAATTATATCTCCCTCTCAACTTCCGTTCGCTTCACCTGATCACACTTTTCGTAACGCTCTCGTCACGCATTCACCAGCTTACTCCCCAAGTCAAACATGCGTAAAGAAGTTTTATTTCAAAATCCTGGTTTTTAATTTTCTCTTTTACTTTTGTTAGTGTAGACTGTAGTAGACAACAATGTTAGTATTCCGTCTTCTATCCTGGCTTAGCGATGTTTAACCATTGTTTCCAGTGATGGAACTCATGGGTCCACGTTATCGTGTGGCCGCTGGAGCAACTATGAACACGTTTTTCTCCGTCGGTCAGATAACAATGGCTTTCATCGCTTGGGGAGTCCCTAACTGGAAGAACCTTACGCTAACACTGTACATACCACAATTAATAACAATTTTATACTTCTGGATTATGTCCGAGTCGATACGCTGGTACATGAGCAAGGGACGTTTCGAAGAAGCAGAAAAAGTCCTCAAAGACGTAGCACGAGTCAATAAGAAGACTCTTTCGGAAAAGTCTTTACAAGGCTTAAGAGAAAGCGCGTTAGAGGAAGAGAAGAGGAAGGCGGCAGAAGAAGCAGAGAGAGCGAAAGAGCCTTCGTTAATCGTGCTCGTATTCAGATACAAAGTGATATTGACCCGAGTAGTCGTGTCTCCGGTTTGGTGGATAACCAACACTTTCGTGTACTACGGGATGTCTATCAACTCGGTGCTTTTGTCGGGAAATAGAT
Organism: Melitaea cinxia; assembly: GCF_905220565.1. Classification (NCBI taxonomy): domain Eukaryota; kingdom Metazoa; phylum Arthropoda; class Insecta; order Lepidoptera; family Nymphalidae; genus Melitaea; species Melitaea cinxia. The sequence continues at coordinate 82,567 of NC_059405.1, forward strand.
ATTTAAACTACGCGGCCGTTTCCGCGGCTGAGATACCGGGGTACTGGACGGCAGTGTTCCTGATGGGAAAGATCGGGAGGAAGCCTGTACTCGCCGGGGCGTTCTGGACTTGTGCTGCTTGCCAGATAGCGTACATCTTCGTACCTGATGGTTAGTTATATTACTTTTTACTAAGCTTTTATGTACTTCAGCCTTTCGTAGTCCACTGCTGGACATAGGCATCCACAAGTTCGCGCCAAAAATGGCGTGAACTCATGTTGCGCCGGGCGGGCTTTATGTACACTTATTTACCAAGTTTTGTTATATTTAAACGAATGAAACTTAAAATTCAATTTAGAAAACATTATGATAAATGTTAGTTTCAAAAATTAATCGTTTTTGTTATTCAATTTAACGTGTTTGTACGGTTATCAAAGTAAACAAAATAAGGGACCAGACAATAAACTTGACAACTGATACCGGTTCATTACTTGACACTATCGGATTAATTATTATTGTAATCTTATCAATCTCACCGAAAGCTATTGTTTACAAGTATTTCGAATATTCCAGCTGATAATTAGAATGACAATTTGAATTGCCGTCAATACACTATTTGTTTTTATTTTTATCATTTAATTAGCATTTGCTAACCTATACGTTATTATTGATTAATTGTTATCGACAGAAAGAAAGTAACACAGTGAACAAGCCCATAGCGTTGAAATTACTTAATTACTTATCTGTGGTACATCTAGAACGCTCTGGTGTAAGGGTACGTGTACCGTGTCGGCGGCGCCTAAAAACCGACGGTCGTGGATTCGATTCCCACTCGGAGTGGATATTTGTGTTTATACTAATATTTATTTCCGGTCTGGTTGTTAGTCCTTGTGGTTCTCCCCTGCTTGCCACGGAGAGTACGTTAAGCTGTCGGTCCCGGTTGTTATCATGTACAACTGAGACTACAATGTATTAACTGAGGTAGGGCACAGCAGGAATTTCCTGCTCAAAATATGGAGCAGCCCGACTGGGGTAGTACCTCGACCTTACAGATGACCACAGCAAAATAATACTGTTTTCAAGCAGTATTGTGTTCCTGTTGGTGAGTAAGGTGACCAGAGCTTCTGGGAAGGATTGGGGATTGGGTCGGCAACGCGCTTGCGATGCTTCTGGTGCTGCAAGCGTCTATAAGCTACGGTAATCTCTTGACATCAGGTGAGCCGTACGCTTGTTTGCCGACCTAGTGATATAAAAACAAAAGAAAAAACACCTGATAACGATCGTTACTCATAGTAGGGAATATATCCGCCAATTGAGCATCTTGGTCGATAAAGCTCTGATACTTATCCTTGGAAAAAAGGCTTATACCCAGCATTGGAATTTTAGGCTGAAGCGCAGAGTAGCATATACCTAGATAAAATTTAATTTGAAAGTAATAAATTGTTGCAATTTAAAAATGTAGGTTTAGTTAGACTGAATGAATTTACATTGCATTAAAAACATCAAATTACGTCATCACTTTAAATACGAGTATAGGATAGCATGTACAGGAATACTGCAGACATAGTTCTTGTGACGTAGACATGATAGAAGACAAATTTGTGAGAATTCATATTGACCATTAAGGGTATCCGGTATCCGATAGCAAAAAGTTTTTCATTCATTATTTATGAGAAATTTTTACTCTCAAGATTAATATTGCAGTAGTAATAGTTGCAGTTTATCAATTGAAGAGAAACAGCTTCTACTGGTCTATTCTACCTCCCGCTGTCAAAGTCTATTTGTATCGTCATCCGTCAAATAGCGTTATCGACAACTGGTGACACAGGTTATTATGAAAATTTATCAGCGAGTTATTACTTAGATAACGTGTTCGAAATACGTTCTAATTTTATTCCAAACCCATGTGGAAACAGAACTTACGCGAATTAAGGCTCGATGACCATTTATTTTTTATTTTTTTCTTTATTCCATTACCATAATTATGATATGTTAAACAGGTCAGTACGGATTATCCCTGGCGTTGTTCCTTGTTGGCAAGTACAGCATAGCCATGGTGATGACGTCAGTGTACGTGTACACCGCGGAGCTGTATCCTACCAAGTACCGCCACAGCCTGTTTGCTTTCTCCTCGATGATGGGCAGGATCGGATCCATAGTGGCGCCACTCACACCTGCCTTTGTAAGTTTACTTTTCATCAAAGAAGATCACAGCAAAATAATACTGTTTTCAAGCAGTATTGTGTTCCTGTTGGTGAGTAAGGTGACCAGAGCTCCTGGGGGTGTTGGGGATGGGGTCGGCAACGCGCTTGCGATGCTTCTGGTGTTGCAGGCGTCTATAAGCTACGGTAATCGCTTACCATCAGGTGAGCCGTGAGCTTGTTTGCCGACCTAGTGACATAAAAAAAAAATCACAATATCTAGTATTGGTGGCTGTTACTTTCTTTAACATAACATAACATAACATAACAATACACTTTATTGTACACCAAAACAGAAATAATACATATTATGAACTTAAACAGAGTATCATCAGGCACAAAGGGCGGCCTTATCGCTAAAAAGCGATTTCTTCCAGGCAACCTAGGGGCTTTCTTTCTAAATTACTTTTTATTTAAATGGTATTTTGTAGTGTTTATTTATCACTAATAATGAAAATATGTTTGACGAATATGTAGTAGCAGTCTTCATAGAAAAACGATTAGCGTTATATATTGGTATTTTAAATTTAAGCGTGAAAAGTTTCTTAGTTATATTACGTTTAATTTCAGGGCGCAGCTGTTTGGGATAATTTACCTTTCGCTCTATTTGGGGGCTTCGCACTTATATCGGGAGCTTTAGTGCTCATTACTCCTGAGACTCTGGGGTCGAGACTTCCCGACACCATGGAAGAGGCTTCATTGATAGGTGTCAAGAAAAAGAAATCCGTTGCCTGAATATTCTGTGACGTGTCTAAATTTTCTGACTATTGTATTGTTTATGTTACATTAAGATATAAAAAATATAATATACGTATAATTGTGTTTGCTCGCAAATGAAAAAAAAACCGACTTCAATTACATCGACGAGTAATACAACGTAGATCGACGAAATAATAGTCAAGTAACTACGCGTTATCAAAGATTACTCAAAAATTAGTTATCAGATCTCGATAAAATTTATACGTTACCACATGATAAACATCAGCTTTTGATTAAATTGAAAATTATCAAAATCAGTACACCCAGTAAGTAGTTATTGCGGATTTTGCGAGTTTCCCTCCATTTCTCTGGGATTCCATCATCAAATCCTGGGTTCCTTATCATGGTACCAAACTAGGGATATTCCCTTTCCAACAAAAAAAGAATTATAAAAATCGGTACATCCAGTAGAAAGTTATGCGGTATAATGCAACGTAGATCGACCAAAAAAGCGTCAAGTAAAAACGCATTATTAGATATAACTCAAAAAGTAGTTGTTAGATCTCAAATAAATTTAAATGGGACCAAATGACACATACCACCTTTCGATCAAAAGAAAATTTTTCGAAATCGCTCCACCCAGTCAAAAGTTCTGAAGTAACATACATAAAAAAAATACAGTCGAATTGAGAACCTCCTCCTTTTTTGGAAGTCGGTTAAAAATACCTATGTAATATTTAAGGGGCTACACTACCTCAGCTCGAATTCAGATTTCACCCGTACTAAATAGACATGAGAATTGAGAGCGCTTGGTTGTTCATCGCGCGAATTATATGTATTTTATCCCCACAAACATTATCAATAGCTATTTTAAAAAAAACGCAACATATAAAATGTTCTTCATACTTATTTCAATTACCATGCTTAATCTCAAGTCCATAACTTCTATATTTACTGAGATATTAAGGTTTTAATACAAAAATAGAGGTAACTTTGCGATTTTTTTGTATCGAGAAAATTTTATGGAATCGTGTTTTCGAAACATATGAAAGATAGTTTATGTCCTGAACTTTACCATACATAAATTTCAAACTTAAATATTCAGTAGTTTGGAAGATATGCCGAGTCCTGCCGAGTGGAAAATAAGCAATTTGAGGTAGCATACACTCTTAAGGCATATAAAAAGCATCACTCAAAATTAATTGCAGCTCGCCTGAGAATGTACCATACAGAGAATCACAGTCAAATCATACTGCCCTCAAGTCAAAATGAAAATCGAAGTATTTTTATTCAAATATTCTTCAAAAGCATCTTCGAATCGTCATTTTACAAATTTTCTTAATTAGACTCGTTTTGAATGTAAATGTTTGTAAAGATATTCTTGATATTAACATCGTAATAATATAATCTGTGGCGTAAGCATACATATACAAACTTTTTATAGCTAAAATTATTCAAAAACGGGATATTTACCAAGGTTTTTCATCATCATCATCATTACAGCCTATACAGCCTATTCAATCTATACATATGTACGATTTTATTTATGTGTTACCCTCACATTAGGAATTCTAAACATTTTTGAATATCATATCAAAAATTGACCGCTCCAGCGGAATTCGAACCCGCGTCTCCGACTGACCGTGTCGGCGCTCTAGCCAATTAAGCTATGGAACGATGTACCCGCTAGAGCGAAATTTTCGATATGATGATTTTTATTTTCGGTTTAAGCGAACCGTGGCGCGTGGCGTGAGCGCCGACACGGTCAGTCGGAGACGCGGGTTCGAATCCCGCTGGAGCGGTCAATTTTTGATGTGATATTCAAAAATGTTTAGAATTCCTAATGTGAGGGTAACACATAAATAAAATCGTACATATTAAAAATAGCATGGTGTCGTCTCCTGTCAAAGATTTTCATTGTAATATGAACCTTTGAATAGTTACGGGTCTCTGTAAAGAACTCACTATAGACGGCGCCACGGTTCGCTTAAACCGAAAATAAAAATCATCATATCGAAAATTTCGCTCTAGCGGGTACATCGTTCCATAGCTTAATTGGCTAGAGCGCCGACACGGTCAGTCGGAGACGCGGGTTCGAATCCCGCTGGAGCGGTCAATTTTTGATATGATGTTCAAAAATGTTCAATCTATACATGCTGGAAATAGGCCTCCACAAGTTTAGGCCAAAAATAACGTGACCTCGTGTGTTTTGTCCATAGTTACCGCGCTGGGCAGGCGGGTTGGTGACCGCAGGGCTGGCTTTGTCGCACCGAAGACGCTGCTGCCCGTCTTCGGCCTGTGTATTTCAAAGCCAGCAGTTAGATGGTTATCCCGCCACCGGTCGGCTTTTTAAATTCCAAGGTGGTAGCGGAACTGTGTTATCCCTTAGTCGCCTCTTACGACACCCACGGGAAGAGAGAAGGGTTGGCTATATTCTTTAGTACCGTAGCCACACAGTACAAGGGTTCCAAGGTTTTTATTTTCATAATTTTAATTATTTTTGAAAGTTCTGTTTTGTTTCTCTTATGAGTAGGTAGTTAGAGTTAGAGCACCAGAAAAGTGTCGGATGTAGAGGCGGCAACGCGCTTACAATACATCTTGTACGAGCTCACATTTTCTTTCTCTCGTAAATTACCTACTATGAGTAACGATCACTATCAAGTGTTTCTAGGGCACGGTGGAGAGACCTACAAGGAGTAATAACCAAACCATAAATAAATATTTGTATAAACGCAAATATCCACTTCGAGCGGGAATCGAAACCGTGACCGCCTGTGTTTAAGCGCCATCGACACGGTACACGCACTATTACACAAGCGCGGTCGTCAAATATAAACATACAGTTGAAATGTGAAAATTCTCTTCTTCGAAATCGGTTATCAATTAAAACGCTGATGTCGTCGGAATGAGATGAAGTCGAAATGATTGAAGTGTCTTCTTCAAGAATTTTATCTTGAATTATAATTTGGGCATAATTTTTTTCAAACAAAAATTGAGTTGAAAAAAACTGGTAAACTTACCAGGCTTTAAGTCTTAATCTCTAAAGACATCTAAGATTGGTGTCGACACTAAAATAACTTCTTAGAGTCTTAAAAGACAATTCTTAGAGTTTTGGTGTAAAGTTTTTGGCGCTAATTTTGTAGGTAATACATATTTTTTGTTCATTATAACTTTTAGAATAAATTTAAAAAATGTAAAAAATTTTAATTGCTTTAACGATTTTGTAATGGTTTTTTTACTACATATTAAAATCGGTTCGGAATATTGAAATAAGAAAATGTGCCATGTAAAAAACGTAAATAATCATTCTTCACACTATCAACATCGCTTCAGTAGAAATTTGCATACAAAAAAAAATCGCACTAACTTCAGCAACAGTGCGTGCTAGCTCCAAGTAAACAATAAGCCAATATGACGGGAGCGGTAGAGCGTCGCTCGTCACGACTCGACCGAGACAATTGTCACTGGGAATGGTCATTATCATGCGAGTACCTTCGAACAACTGATACTTGCTCTCTAGCATAATCGTAAATACATAATTTCAATTGTGCATCTTTCTTTCTTTATTCATTTTTGGTATTTTAATTTTATTTGTATACGTTTTCACGTTCGCTACGCGAACTAAAAAATATATTTTAAAAGTGTTAATTTTTGTTTCTCTATAACTAATTGGTTCTAATTTAATACTTAATACACTTTTAAAGATATGATTTATGATAAATATGTCACAATATAAATAGGTCAGAGCCATGGATTGTACCTGTTGGGCTGGCGGTTGCGGGTTCGAGGGCACGTGCAAGTGGAGGAGCACATGACAAACACAAATACAAATGTATTGGTCATACAGGTGTTTGCCGTAGTCTGGGTGTTTGTGGAGTCCTTGTGGGTCTCCCCACCGTGCCTCGGAGAGCACGTTAAGCTATCGGTCCCGGTTGTTATCATGTACACCTGATAGCGATCGTTACTCATAGTAGGGAATATATCTGCCAACCCGCATTGGAGCAGCGTGGTGAATTAAGCTCTGAGCCTTCTCCTACATGGGGAAAGAGGCCTATGTCCAGTAGTGGGATATTACAGGCTGAAGCGCTAATAACGCTGCATTTCATGTAAGAATCAGCTAAAATAATAATTTTCAGTTTTCTAATGTTTACGCTAATTTCACTCATTATACTGAAACACTGTTTATAGTTAAGCCACCACTGGTTTGAAATGTAGATTCTGCAGAGAAAAATCCGTAAGAAACTGCGCAGTTGGCGCCTACTCTCAAAAAAGTGTGTTTTTTATAAAATAACTAAATCGTGCTTAAAATACAGCGCCACGTCAATCCACATATCTTTATCTACCTATACTAATATTATGAGGCGAAAGATTTGATTGATTGTTTGTTTGCATTAAATAGGCTCCGAAACTATTGAACCGATTTGGAAAATTCTTTCACTGTTGTAAGCTAAACTATCCCCGGGTGATATAGGATATATTATATTTTCAAAAAAATTAGGCATCCTTACTAAAACTCCAACATGTAACCCAAGGTGTAAAAGATTACCGAAAATATTCTTTACATCGAGTGCGCTGCGAAAACTATTAATAATATAATATAGTAATGTACTACAACTTTGCAGAACACATCATTGTTTACAAAAAATGTCCCGACAGCATATGTGTAACTTTTATAGTTATGCCACAATAAAGATTCTTTTATTTCCAAAATTTAATTGAAATGCCGCCGCCGGGAAAGGCTCTTTATTTGCATCTTGGTATTCATCCTTATCAAAATAAATTGCTTTATATTCAAGACTGCTTCAATACCTTTATATAACTTTTTAAATTATTTAATTCGGAATTCCATTCGAAAGATATCACAAATTTAAAAATGTAAGTATTAGTAAAAAGTTCACACCACACCCTCTTCGGCTAGCCTTATCCAATGTAGGCATCACTGGTGCCCGGGCCGTATCTTAATAATTTAATTTTTTTAGTAACCTGACGCAAATAGTAAGGTTTATGTGTGTGATATTATAATTTTTAATTTTGAAATTTTTGTCAAATACCCGTGCGAAGCCGGAGCGGGCTGCTAATTAATATTGAAGCAAATAATATGCCTTTTGCTGTCAAATTCTTTTTAACATGAACTTTAAATGTATTTTCTGCTCATTTTAAAATCGATTATCTTCAGTTTGTGTCTGTATTTTACGAGAAAATTTGTTAAACGAATTTGACATTTTATTTGACAGACCATGTCAGATTGATTCATTGTGGTATTGATTATTCTTTGTTTTTATGAATCATAATCGAACTTTTGTTCTCCGTTTTCCTCCGAAATTGCGGTTTTGAACCAATCAGGCGCGTCACCTGTAACATTTATATTTGTACTAGCTGTGCCCGCGGCTTCGCTCGCGTTGAAATCAGTGTGTCACAAAGTTTCCCCGGTAAACCTCCAGTGAAACTATCATCAAAATCGGCTTAGCCGTTCCGTAAGCCTTCCTCTTGAAGCCCTTTCTCCATTGGTGAAACCGCATGAAAATCCGTTCAGTAGATTTTGAGGGAATCGATCACATACACTTTTGGGGACTTTGTTTTATAATACCTGTTACTACAACTGTTACCCGCGACTACGTTCGCATGGTTATGAAGATATGCATTACTATTAAAATGTTTAACGCAAATTATTTTTTTAAATAACCTATCAGGCGAACTTATAGCTGCTGTATATGTTTCATAAAAACTATCTAACTAACTATAACTGAGGTAGGGCACAGCAAGAATTTCCTGCTCAAAATATGGAGCATCCCGACTGGGGTAGTACCTCGACCTTACAGAAGATCACAGCAAAATAATAATGTTTTCAAGCAGTATTGTGTTCCTGATGGTGAGTAAGGTGACCAGAGCTCTTGGAGGGATTGGGGATTGGGTCGGCAACGCGCTTGCGATGCTTCTGGTGTTGCAGGTGTCTATAAGCTACGGTAATTGCTTACCATCAGGTGAGCCGTACGCTTGTTTGCCGACCTAGTGACATAAAAAAAAAACCCAATTAAACCCCCTTAGCGGTGGAATATCACAAAATCCGTTCTTAGCGGAAGTCTACTAACTATAATCTACCTCCCTGCCAAATTTCATCTTTGTCGATCCTGGATGGATGGGACCATCCAGTGGTTTTTGAGTTCTCGTGATGAGTAAGTTAGTGACCTTTCTCTTTTATATATATAGATTACGATGAATTATTTGGACACCTTGTTACCATCTATAGAGCATACATTTTAAATTTAAAGTCTCTTACTTCAAAAACATAGCACTTTCATACAAACTTCCAACTTTATCCCTTTAGGGGTCGAATTTCGAGAAATTCGTTCTTAGCGAATATCTACGACCTATAAGGAGCCCATTTGCCAAATTTCAAGTTTTTAGGTGTTATAGTTTCGGAGATTTCGTGATGAGTGAGTCAACCTACCATCCCCCGTTTTAACCCCAAAAAGGAGTTGATTTCTAAGATACATTATTTGGACACCTTTTCATCATCTATAGAGCATACATTTTTCAAGTCTCTTATTTCTAAAACATAGGACTTTTTATACAAACTTCCAACCCCCGTTTTACCCCCTTAAGGATCGAGTTTCGTAAAATCCATTCGTAGCGGTAGTTTACGCCCTATAAGGAACCTACCTGCTAAATTTCAAGTTTGTAGGTGTTATAGTTTCGGAGATTTCGTGATGAGTGAATCAACCTACCATCCCCCGTTTTAACCCCAAAAGGGAGTTTATTTCTAAAGATACCTTATTTGGACACCTTTTCACCATCTATAGAGCATACATTTTAAATTTCAAGTCTCTTACTTCAAAAACATAGGACTTTCATACAAACTTGCAACCCCCGTTTTACCCCCTTAGGGGTCGAGTTTCGTAAAATCCGTTCTTAGCGGATGCCTACGTCTTATAAGGAGCCTACCTGCCAAATTTCAAGTTTGTAGGTGTTATAGTTTCGGAGATTTCGTGATGAATGACCTTTCGCGTTTATATATATTATAGATTATAGATAGAATGGTAATTAAGGAAATGGTGATTCATGGAATCATGGAATGATTTAATGTGTACATTTCGTCGGCTTTGTTATGAGTTCTTGAAAATTAATAACGTGGAAATGAAAACATTTTAACTTTTAAAATTAAGCGTGAAGAAAAACTAAAATGATGAAATATTGATGAAAGAAATATTTTTATGCAATGTGTACTAAATTACAGATTTTTTCTGTTTTGAAGGGAAAATCACTCACGAACTTCTCAAAATAATGTTTCAAAATTTTATTAAATTACTTGCTGTACCTTGCGCGCGTTATTACGCTTTTTTTAGTCGCATCAACTCAGAAACCTTTTTTTTTACGTGGCGAAAATCCATCATGGATACCCTCCAGCGCGGGGGCGCCAGAGGGTTAAGTTAACTCCTACTGACTAAAAACCACCACGTGTGAACAGTCGTCCGCCTGGGTGGGGCGAGATGGGGTCGCGCTAGCATTCGCCACTTTCAACTCTGCACAACAACTGCACTCTGCACTCTGCTCAACTCAACAACTGCACAACACTTTTCTGAAGATCATGACACGATTAAATGCATAGTTTACGATTCTATAAAGGACATAAAGACAAACATTCATTTTTATATTCAATTATATAGATTGAGAATGTGAACAATTTTTTGATTAAAGTGTGGAGGCATTATACCTCTAAGGTTACGATTTTCGTATTTGCGTAATATTACTTGGAAGAGAACATTTTTCTGTAATACACCCGGTTTATTTTTGTTATTATAAATTTTGTCATATAACGATGACTCGCTGTTGTTAGCCATTTTGTTATAGGAAGTAATGAATAAAAAAAACAAAAAAGTGTGTGTACTTATGTACGCACGTAAGAAGTTACACTTCATTGGAATCTAACTTCACGTTGCTAACTTCTTCTTCGTTGACTAACTTAAGTTGTAAAAATTTACAATTTTATTAAATTTAAAACAAGTATAACTTTATAAATCTTTATTAAATTTAAAACAAGTATAACTTTATAAATACATATTAACTTCATTGATTGATGATTCAAAAGCACTTTTGAAGTCTACTTGAATAAAAAACCAGTGTGTTTTAGATCATACGACGGAAGTCATCTCCTTTAGCAATAGGCCTGCACAATGGCCTGCACTGTGTTTTAGATGTACGAAACGAAACTAGCTATGAGAGAAAGGGAGAAAGAAAATGTGTGCTAGCTCTCCTCTCTTGCCCCGTACGCCTCGCTCGATCACACTTTTCGTAACGCTCTCGTAACGTGCGTATAGAAGTGCTACTAAAAAAAATTGACTCAACTTTTTATTAATACTAATCAGTAAAATATAATCAGTATTGTAAATTAATTAGTTCGTATGTTCAAAGAAGCTGACGATACTATTACACGCAAAGATTACTACAATAGTTGTAATCAGATCTCAATGAAATTTAAATGTGAACACATGATAAACCTTGGCTTTCGATTAAATTAAAAATCATCAAAATCGGTACACCCATTAAAAAGTTATGCTGATTTTCGAGAGATTCCTTCGATTTCTTTGGGATCCCATCACCAGATCCTGGTTTCCTTATCATGGTACCAAACTAGGGATATCTCTTTAAAAAAAAAAAAGAATTATCAAAATCGGTTCATAAACGACGGAGTTATCCCCGAACATACATAAAAAAATATATATATATATACGCTCGAATTGAGTAAACTCTTCCTTTTTTTAAGTCAGTTAAAAATGTAGACGAATTTTCCTTGTCGTTCTCGAGTTTTGCCCTTAGCAGATAAATGTATCGATTAATTTTTATGTACATATGATTAATTACAAATTACTTTGTGAGTTATGTAAACGTTAAAGGAAAATGAATAATTGCAAATAAAATAGCAGGTACCTATACGTTTCAACCTATAATATCCCACTGTTGGGCATAGGCCGTATTCTATACGTAGGAGAAGGAACGGATCTTAATTTACCACGCTGCTCCACTGCGGGTCGGCGGATCTATTACTTTTTATGAGTAACGATCGCTATCAGCTATGATAACAACTAGAACCGACGGCTTTACGTGCCCTCCGAGTCACAATGGAGAGACCCACAAGGACATGCAACCGGAAAGAAAGGTTTGTTTAAATACAAATATCCATTCCGAGCGAGAATCGAACCTGCATACAGCGTCGTCCGAGCGATTGTTTATCGCGGTTACAGTTTAAACTTTAATGTGTATGACTTTTTTATACATTTCCTAGCTGACTCGGCAAACGTTGTCTTGCCGCTAAACGCTATTAAAAAATAGGGGTTGGTGGTAGAAGGATGAAAATTTAAGGTTGTATGTATTTGTCAACGCCAAATCATAATAAATTAAAAAATAAATAATTTATCAAAAAATTAAAAAATATATATTTAGGGGTGGACTACCCTTAACATTTAGGGGGTGAAAAATAGATGTTTGATTCTCAGACCTACCCAATATGCACGCAAAATTCCATGAGAATCGGTCAAGCCGTTTCGGAGGAGTTTTACTACAAACACCGCGACACGAGAATTTTATATATTAGATTATAATATAAAGAAATATATTTTGTACACTGAACTGCGACAGTTCTTCGTCAATACTTAGTGCTATATGTGTATGTAGGAAGAGCTAGGAGTCCTATGAGTCACTGTGTGTACACATATACACAGTGCACACAGTTGAAGTTAAAATGTAGCGTATTAGCGGTTATTAGCTGTGAATGGACGTCTTGCAACGCATTTGCTGCATCTCGCTGCGTTATCAGCAGCGCCGCCTCGCGCGCGGAAATATAAGGCTATTAATTTTTTTTTTATAAATTCACTCAAGCGTGTGTGCCTTAGTGCTAAGATTAGTTTTTTTTTTTTGACATTTGTACGTCTTTGTGGTTTTTTTTAAATGTTGTTATAGTGTGAAGTTTTGTGTTATTTGGAGAGTAAGGTTGGTAATATACTTAATTATTTTTGTTAATTTTTTTTTGATAATTTTTGACACTTGTTCCTATATAGGATCCGTAAGCCATTTATAAATAAAGTAGTGACCCGCCCCGGCTTCGCACGGTTGCAAAAATTATCAGTGTTCCTCTACTATATTTTGCATGTACTATACATATAAACCCGCCTGCCCAGCGTGGTGACTATGGGCAAAACACATGAGTTCACGTTATTTTTGGCGTAAACTTGTGGAGGCCTATATCCAGCAGTGGACTGTATAGGCTGTAATGATGATACATATAAACCTTCGTCTGGAATCACTCGATTTACTAAAGAAAACCGCATCAAAATCCGTTGCGTAGTTTTATACAGCATATAGACAGCGGGCAGCGACTTTGTTTTATACTATGTAATGATAATAAAAAACTACACAAATACATATATGTGAAATTCTATAACTTCCCCCGGTCGTTCTTAAGTGACAACTTGTTCGTACTTGTTATACATTGTTGTCAACATTTCTCGTATATCGAAATATTACAATTGAAGAATAATAATGTTTACAAAAAAAGGAGTATGTGTTTAAAAAAAATTCTACTTCCTTCGTTACACGAGTTTGTTTTGATCATTATCAGGCGCAATGTTTCCGCGAAAGATGATGATTATGATGGAATGGTAATTTTAAATTAAAACGCTACGACAGATGTGAACTACTACACGTATTTATTGTTAAGTATTTTTTTTTATGTCACTAGGTCGGCAAACAAGCGTACGGCTCACCTGATGGTAAGCGATTACCGTAGCTTATAGACACCTGCAACACCAGAAGCATCGCAAGCGCGTTGCCGACCCAATCCCCAATCCCCCCAGGAGCTCTGGTCACCTTACTCACCAACAGGAACACAATACTGCTTGAAAACAGTATTATTTAGCTATGATCTAAGTATTTAAAATTTACATTAGTTATTTCAGGATTAAAATAAATATTTAAAAATTAATTCTTAATAAAAAATAAAAATAATCTTCATTAATAATACCATATCATGAACTAAATAAACGGCTCACATAAAATCGTAGCTAATAGAATGTAAAAAAGGTACCCGGAAACCCAAACACAAGCGCCCAGATCATTACAATTGTATGATACCGAGAGATATATATAATAGATATAAATAAAAAAAGGTATCATACGAGATAAACCAACGCACAGTTATTTTTCGCAAGACCCCGACACAACTATTTTCTAGCGAATGGAGTTAGCTTTGAAATGTAAAGGCTAATAATTGACTTCAAGAAGTTTAGGATCGAAAGTGTATATATATTATCAAGATTTTATCATAAAACAGTTTTTTTAAAGAGTAACAGCGGAGTTCCTTGCCGATACGTTCCAGCATAATCTATATATAATTTTTTTTTTTTTTTTTTGTAAAATGACAATTAAAAAATTCTTTTGAACCTACTTAAAATCTACTTAGAGCAGGGAAATTGAGATTTGTTTGGAAATGAAAGTGACAGCTGAGTCGGTGAGAGTGGCCTATAAATAGCTGAGGTCGGCGACCGGCTATCACGCTATCAAGAAACCTGTGGCTGGTCATATACACAAACAGATATGTATATATTTAACTCAGGCAGGGCATAGCAGGAAATATCCTGCTCGAAATCTGGAATAGCCCCACTGGCGAGGTACCTCGACCTTCAAGAAGATCACAGCTAAGTTATAGTGCTTTCAAGAGTTTCAAGCAGTGTTGTGTTCCTGTAGTAAGTAAGGTGAACAGAGTTCTTGGGGTGATTTGGGGTCAGGATTGGCAACGCGCTTGCGATGCTTCTGGTGTTGCAGGTGTCTGTAAGCAATGTTAATAGCTTACCATAAAAAAATACAATTATATGTATTATGTAAAATTTTGAAAATCCTACTAATAATATCACATAATTATAGACTCATATCCACTTAGTGCCGGACTTACTTTCTGCTCCGCGGGTTGTGGGTTCGATTCCCCCACGAGTCTGGGTGTAATATTTGTATTTATATATATTTGTCAAACAAAAATAACTTAGCTATAACAGTCGGCTGTTACATAAGGACAAAGCTATTAAAATAAATAAATTTGTAAAAAGATAATGGAAGTAATAATGTTCAGGGTACGACGATATCTTAATTTGATTATAATTCAGGTTACACGAATATTCGACGTACCTTGAAGTTGACGTAGATATAGAGTGCTTAATAGATTGGATAGACTGAAAAGGTCGTTTTTTTATACAACTAGCTCGGCAAACGGATAAAAAAAGTAAAACTTCTTCGGCAAACTAATTGAAAAAAAAAACAAAAAGCCAACGTTAGGCGGTGTTCCCAGGCGGTCACCCATCCAAGTGCTGACCGCGCCCGACGTTGCTTAACTTCGGTGATCCGAACGGGAACCGGTGTGTTCACGCGGTATGGACGCTTAAAATTTTGTAACTCGTAACTCCTGACGCGTTTCATCCGTAAAAATTTTAGCCCTCATGCGCGTAAAGAGGTTTCGCTTCAAAACCGTGCCTCGGAGAGCACGTTAAGCTGTCGGTCCTGGTTGTTATTATGTACATCTAATAGCGATCGTTACTCATAGTATGGAATATATCCACCAATCCGCATTGGAGCAGTGTGGTGGATTAAGCTCGATCGTTCTCCTACATGGGGAAAGAGGCCTATGCCCAACAGTGGGATATCATAGGCTAAAGCGTACGCTTCACCTGATAGCATCGGAAGTGCGTTGCTGACCCAATCCCCCCGGATTTTGGGGTAAGGTCGGCAATGCGCTTACGATGCTTCTGGTTTTGCAGACGTTAAAATCGTTTGCAAATACTTATTTACTATATTTATAATACTTTTTCTCTTATATTATTATATATATATTTATTTTATAACATACGATCGTCTGTTCTAAGGTAAGTAATATATTTAACAGTCGGATGATATAGCTCTATATTTTTTTTCGATAAACTAACTTATAAATAACACATTTAGGAATATATATATACACCAAGACTTGGGCGGGAATCGAATCTAGAATCCTCAGAGTAGAAAGCAGAGTCACTGCACGCTGCGTCAGAGGAGTAATATTAGCTTAATAATACTCATTTATAAAGGCTATTGAAACTCATCAGTTGAACGATATCAAAGACACATTCATTAGGTAGTAAATATAGTTCAGTCCTACACGTGGACAGTGGACGGAGATCGTGGGTCGCGCCCGGGAACTTCGACCCTTCGAGCTGCTTTGTTTGTTTGTCACCTGACTGTTTTACTGTTATGATTAATGTTGTAACAGACAGCTCACACTGAATGCGTTCTCGGTCGTAGTAGTGAATGCGTTTGCTAAATTTCGTATTCCGTAATTCTAGGATCCAATGGCTACCAGGTGCTAAATAATGCTTCATTCATCCAATAAACATACGAGTATATTTCAATTTGCTAACAATTTGCACACGTCTGTATAACAGGGTATCGATGATAAGTTCCAAAATTTCGTATTTACTAAAAAAAATTGGTTTATCCCTAATATAGTAAAGCATACAAACTGACGTAATGGTCACAATACCTGGCAACTGTCTTAATAAGCTGGGATCTGATGCCCATTAACGACAAATCTCTGTATTGAATATGGGGGTTATTGTCGTGCTCTGGATGTTTCCATTTCTTTTGAAAAACACAGAATTACGCGACGACGTCGAGCATGAGGTGTTTATTAGTATTTATTACTGGCAACATTTAAAGCACTGCATAATAATCCACAGTGTGTGACGCACCGCGCCGCGTTCGGTGTGTTATGTATCTTACAACGAGATAAATGTAAAATGACAATGAGTATACACTATCATTGAACTGTCGTTAATCGAAATATTTGTATCAGATGACAGCCAATATCCGTTAACTTACGTTTTAACTAGTTATTTATAGTCTCACAAACTATTTCAATATACTGTCTGTACTGGATTTTGAAGGACATAAAAAAAGATGATTCTCGATTCGATTGTTTTTTTTTTTTAATGTCCGTCAAAAATAGTAGATTGAAGAATTTGCGAATTAACTTATCATTTCAAACATTAAAATAATATATTATTTTAAAAAAGTTGAATAACTTAGATGTTTGTTTGCTTGATTGACCTAATTATAGGCTTCAATTATCAACTGACTTTAAAAAAGACGAAATTCTCAATTCGACTGTATTGTTTTCATGTCGGTTACCTCGTAACTATTTACAAGGTGAACTAATTTTAAGTTATCTTTAACTATTTTTTCTATTATTGTTTTTTTTTCTACGTACGTTGTATTTATTACTTGTCGATGTAACAGAAGTCGGTTTATTTTTCGTTTGCGAGCAATCACTGTTGATAATTTTGGTTAATTTGTACTTTCGTTTTTTTTTATGTCACTAGGTCGGCAAACAAGCGTACGGCGTAATAAAATAATTTTTAACAAAAAAAAACCGACTTCAAAAAGGAAACTAAAAAGTGAAAAATAAATTTACTTAGTACAAAGTAATTCGTATTTTGATTTAGTTAATCAGAAATGATTAAATAAATATTTTATAATTTTGAAGTCGGTGCCAAGTAAAACCATAACTACTCTAGTATCTACTCATAAGTTGTATTCAGTTTTCTTTCATAATTTGTTTCATTGACTATTAGGTTGAATACTGTTATTATTCTGTTATTGTTTTGACATTACTAATAATGTTTTTTGTACTTGTTTGTTGTGTGTGTGTTGTTTGTATTTGTTATTGTAGCCAGGTTGTTGTAGTATTTACTTGGCACCAACTTCAAAATTATAAAATATTTATTTAATCATTTCTGATTAACTAAATCAAAATACGAATTACTTTGTACTAAGTAAATTTATTTTTCACTTTTTAGTTTCCTTTTTGAAGTCGGTTTTTTTTTTGTTAAAAATTATTTTATTTTACAATTTTTAGTGATGGGTATGGGTAACAAGTATGCTTTTTCTCTTATGTCGGGGGTTCGGAAACATACACAATACACAAGCACAAACACCCAGATCACGACAAACATCTATATGACCAATACAAATGTCTGTCGTGCGCGGGGATTGAACCCACTAACGCCAGCGCAACAGCCGGTGCTGTGACCGCTGCGCTAACGCGTCGACATACTATGAGTAAAGTTCGCTATCAGGTGTACGTAATAACAACCGGGACTGACAGCCTAGCGTGTTCTCCGAGACTAGGTTGGGAGAACCACAAGGATTAACAACGAGACCAAAAATAAATATTTATATAAACATAAATATCCACTCCGAGCTGGAAGAGAACCCGCGACCGTCGGTGTTTAGGCGCCGCCGACACGGCACATGCACCATTATATCAAAGCGGTCGTCAAACAGCAAAAGGTAACTGCTGTAAATTGTTGAGAAATTCCCTCGAGTGCTTATGGGCTCCATCATCAAACCTGGTCCTGCGACACAGATGATCACACAGCAGGTAATTGCTATAAATCGTTGAAAAGTTCCCTCGACTATCTTTCGTATCCATCATCAGACTGAAATGGCACTTATATATATGCAAAGTTCTCATCAATAGAAACGAATTAAGTTCAAACAGCAGGTAATTGCTATAAATCGTTAAAGAGTTCCCTCGACTAACTTTTGTCTCCATCATCAGACTGTAATGGCACTTATAATTCATACAGGTGCGAAGTTCTCATCAATAGAAACGAATTAAGTTCAAAAAGCAGGTAATTGCTATAAATTGTTAAAGAGTTCCCTCGACTATCTTTCGTCTCCATCATCAGACTTTAATGGCACTTGTAACTCATATAGGTGCAAAGTTCTCATCAATCGAAACGAATTAAGTTCAAACAGCAGGTAATTGCTATAAGTCGTTGAGGAGTACCCTCGACCATCTTTCGTCTCCATCATCAGACTGAAATGGCATTTATAACTCATGTATATGCAAAGTTCTCATCAATAGAAACAAATTAAGTTCAAACAGCAGGTAATTGCTATAAATCGTTAAAGAGTTCCCTCGACTAACTTTTGTCTCCATCATCAGACTGTAATGGCACTTATAACTCATACAGGTGCAAAGTTCTCATCAATAGAAACGAATTAAGTTCATAAAGCAGGTAATTGCTATAAATTGTTGAAGAGTTCCCTCGACTATCTCTCTTTTCCATCATCAGATCGACTCCAGACCTTTATTAAATAGTAGTGCTTTATAGTACCTAATGAAAACATGATTAAATTTACTAGTCACCCTTACGATTTTTGAAAGTTTCCTTCGATTTCTCTGAGATCCTTCATCAGATCTTGGTTTCCTTATCATGGTACCAAACTATGAATATCTCCTTTCCAACAAAAAAAGAATTATCAAAATCGGTTCATAAACGAAGAAGTTATCTCCGAACATACATAAAAAAATAAAAAATATATATACGGTCGAATTGAGTAACCTCCTTCTTTTTTTGAAGTCGGTTAAAAATAATGTAGATGTCAAACACTAGGCTTATCTACATGTTGCAGATGAACATTGAACCTCCTGATATTTACATCAGTCAAACATTTTTTTTTTTTATACCACTAGGTCGACAAACAAGCGTACGGCTCACCTGATGGTAAGCGATTAGCGTAGCTTATAGACGCCTGCAACACCAGAAGCATCGCAAGCGCATTGCCGACCCAATCCCCAATCCCCCAGGAGCTCTGGTCACCTTACTCACCAACAGGAACACAATACTGCTTGAAAGCAGTATTATTTTGCTGTGATCTTCTGTAAGGTCGAGGTACAACCCCAGTCGGGCTGCTCCATATTTTGAGCAGAAAATTCCTGCTGTAAGTTCGTACCGAGCGGTCGAGATTCGACCAGGATGTTTGCTACCTTTATAGTAGGTACAAAAAAAAAACAAATTCAGTTTTAGATAAATCTTCATAATAATATCTGGTGCATATAACTTTATCTCGAATACTTCCATGTGACGTCACGTATACTGAACATTGTATAGACTTGTATCTTAATTGAAGTTTGACAGCATTTCAACTGCAGCTAGCAATCTATTAATATTTGCAATTTCATTGTTTACATCTACAATTACTACTGATATACGCTTTAATACATGTCCTGAAGACGCTCATGATAAATGCAGTAATATTGTATATATGTATGTATGTATGTATGTATATGTATGTTTAGGTATGTACTCTTATATGTAGTTTCATGCCTGTAATTTTATCTTTTCAAGTGTATGTATAGTTATATAATTATATGTGTTTACATTATTCATATCCTTTTTCTAAAGGTTGTCTGGAAGAGATCGCTCTTTAGCGATAAGACCGCCTTTTGTACATTCCTTTTTTTTGTTATTATTATTATTATTTCTCGCTTGTTTCTTTTTCTTTTATGTTATTTGTATTGTTTTTGGTTGTACAATAAAGTATATTTGTATTTGTATTTGTATTTGTATTGTTCTATGGAGTTTTACAGAGTTTCTTGCTAGTTATCCTCTGCAGAATTTACATTCCGAATTGGTGATAGCTGGGCTTTAACTACAATTAATGTAAAAACTAATATAACTATAATTTGTATCAGTATAATTCAAAAGTGGTTTTTAACCGACTTTAAAAAAGAGGAGGTTATCAAAACGATTATATTTTGTTTATGTATGTCCGATTGACCGATTTCGAATCGTCATTTTAAAGATTAAAATTTTAAAGTGATTATTATATTTAGAAGTTGCAATAATTTTATTGAGATCTGGCAAATACTTTTTGAGTTATATGCAATAGTGCGTATTTACTTGACTAGTTTTTCGACCTACGTGGTGTTACATCGCTTAAATTTTCACTGGGAGTACCGATTTTGATATATCTTGTTTTAATTTGTACGATTTTATTTTTGTGTTACCCACACATTAGGAAATTCTAAACATTTTTTAATATCATATCAAAAATCGACCGTTCCAGCAGGGATCAACCCTGCATCTCCGACTGACCGTGTCGGTGCTCTAGCCAATTAAGTTATGGAGCGATGTACCCGTTAGATCGTTTTTTTTTTTTTGATATCATGATTTTTATATTCGGTCTAAGCGATCGTAAATTGTCTAGAGCACCGACACGGTCACTCGGAGATGCAGGTTCGATCCCCGCTGGAACGATCGATTTTTGATATGATATTAAAAAATTCTAGTTTCGAAAACGAATCGAAAGCTGATGCTTGTCTTGTAGTCTAATTTAAATTATATTGTCATTTAATGACTACTATTTAAATAATTTTTGCTAACGCGTAGGTATTTACTTTACAATTTATTCGTCTATCTACGTTGTATTACTTCGAATTGAAGTCGGTTTTTTTTTGTTTCCGAGCAAACACAATTGTTAAGGCTTAAAAAAAGGAGGAGGTTCTCAATTCGAATGTATTTTAGGGTTCTGTACCTCAAAAGGAAAAAACGGAACTCTTATGGGATCACTTTGTTGTCCGTCTGTCTGTCAGATTGAGTCTGATGGAGCTAAAATTCATATCAAATACTCAAGTCTATTGTTGCTGTGAAAATTTAAACTTCTAAGCCAACGCAATTAAAAGATACAGCCGTTTATGCTGCAAATTTTCAACACTCGCAATGGAATCAAAACCTAACAAGGTACTTCCCATGAACTCAGAATCTTGAAATTTGGTACGAAGCAATGTTTTATAGCACAGATAAAGGAAAAATTACGAAAAGCATAAATTTTTAGTTACGTCATTCAATAAAAATATTTATAATATAATAATTTTTTTTTTTTGAACGTAAACCCCGGTGCGCCGGTACAATTCGCACTTGGCCGGTTTTTTTTATGTGTGGATACCTCGAATCTATTACGGGATGAATCGATTTTGATAATTCTTTTTTTAATTTAATTCATTCCATTTAAACTTTATCGATATCTGACAGGTACTTTAATAATTATTTTACTTAAATAATTATTTTTTCCACTACTTACGTTGTATTAATTGTCGATATAAATTAAAGTCGATTTTTTCAATTTGCGAGAAAACATAACAGTTATAATAATGGCACGTGCTGTGTGATATGCTAAATGATACCCTTTCAATGCCAATGGTTAGGCGCTCAACACGCTCAACCACTCCAGAGCGGCTTTATCTACTTCTTATAAAGTACTTCAATAAATAAAAAATCACAGTTTTATCTATGATCATGACAAACTTTTATATTTCAGCCACTTTAAGCCTTTGTCATGATTAGAAGTGGCCGATTTCCTTTTTAAACATCAAGTCTACGTCTACACGAAAGGTCCTCATAATCGGTTCAGTGATTTAAGCGTGAAAATGTCGAAAATAAAATAAAGATAAATCATTTATATAGATAATAGATTTATTTCTTAGAATATAATATTATTATTTAAGCCGTTTATTAAAAAAAAAAAAAAAAAAAAAAAAACGAAGAAATTAAATTTACTTTAAGCCTAATACAGGTGCGTGGCATTTACAAGTGTGACAGCATTACATGCAACTATTGCCGTTACGACAGACGCATAGACCGTCACAGCGACTGACACCGTGAAAATAAAACTTAATTATACATAACATGTTACTTGTTAACATAAAAACTAAAAATCAATACTTTTGGCGTCTCGGTAAGTAATTAAGTCTTCAATTTATTTTTTATAGATAAGGTGCTCATTTTTTCAACAAAATAAATTATCTGAGACATCATACGCTATTAAATATTTTACGTACCCAATACTGATTCGTTTGCTGTAATAATTATTTATAGATATTCCAACTAATTAACGTTCTCTCATTCTTTTGGTATAATAACAAATGTTCCAGTGTTAAAGATAAGAATAGAACTGTTATTGAAATAGTTATATTAATCATGTCTGTAACTTCATATCTGTGTCTCCATAATGCAGTCGCACGACGGTCGTAACGTATGTGGGAGTCTTTAACTCGCACAATAGTCGCATCTTGTATAAGCTGTTACGAGTTGTAATTGTTCGTGTCCGCGAACTATAAAAAGTAAATTATTACGAAATTCATTTTCAGTTAACCGCCGTTTTGAATTCGATCGAATATGTGTTATAAGTTAAATTTGTAACATGTGTCGGCATTATATCGAACGTGTAAATTATTAATTACTGTTATTATTATTTTTAAAAAAAAATATATATAAATTTTGAAGATTTCGTGAAAAAGTGAATTTTAAAGAGGGTGGTAATTACTAATTGCGAAATATTATATTCAAAGGAATCCAGGAATCGATTTTTATGCGAGCCATAGCGGCGTTACCTATTTGATTTTTTATTTCCGTCAGCCAGGAATCGAATCTGCTTTTGAAAGAAACACACTGTCGTTGAATCATTCAATAATGACAAGATAATGAAATTCGGGAAGACATGCTTGACTAAAGGTGATTTATAATTAACTAGGAGGAGTGAGACTGACTTTTAAAGAAATTGAATTACATAATCATAAAGTACGGACTTCTACTATTACGAAATTAATTTATTAAAAGTTTTATTACTAGCGACCCGCCCCGGCTTCGCACGGGTGCAATACTGATACTAAATATACGACAGAATGTCTTTATTTATAGTGTGAAGCTAGCTTATAGCATGGTTATTAACATAATAACAACATTCAAAAATGCGTCGTTAGATTACACGTTGTTACAGAATGCGTTGAAGAAATAAAGGTTCACTGCTCGTTCCCCGTAGGTGATAGCGTGATAATATGTACCCTATATGTAGACCCGACTTCTTAATAATATTCATGCCGAATTTGAAGTAAAACCATGCAGTACTTTTTGAGTTTATCCCGGACATACATACAGACAAACAGACAAATAGACAAAAATTCTATAAACTATATTTTTGTCTTCGGTATCGATTGTAGATCACACCCCAAGTATTCTTTTAAAAAAATATTCAATGTACAGTTTTGACTTTCCTACCATTTTATTATATGTATAGAAGATGTGCTTGTGATACACTCTTTAAGGCTTTTTACCGAGACAATAGACATTAGAGCAAAATAAAAAATATTGTGATTTTTCGCATGACGTACCCAACGTCACCTGAGTCTGTGATGTACTTAATGTTAAATTATAGCAATTTCGAAATTGTTAGTTGATTTGCTACCGTGACTCTTTTATTTTTTTTTAATATGTAGAATTTTTTGACGTACGTTACGTGTGTGTGTGTGTGTGTGTGTGTGTGTGTGTGTGTGTTGTGATCATTTCGAGACATGTGTTTCATTTTATTTCAAGAATATATCGCAACTAAGCTAAACAAAAAACGAAAATTTAAGTACCTTAAAAAACATGGGTTAAGAAGGACTTGAGATTAATCTGTCATCAATTATTCCTCATCGGCCATCGCGTCTAGCTTTGAGCCAAAATGATTTACAAACTTGTCTTTAAATTTAACGCTCTAATTGACATTCGCGGAATCAACCGTGCTTCTCTGGCACAACTGAAAGCTATTAAACCAATCAATCGATTAAATTTTTAGCTGGTTTATCTAAGCAGCAGACGATTACCGTGATTACAATATTATAAATATAAAGGTTTCTTAATTCAAAAGAATATATTTGTTAAGCTAGCTGATACGGCAATTTCATACCACCATATATTTGTGTCGTGAACACATTATTTTTTTTTTTTTAATATAATCTGTTATACAAACTGTGTCCTGACAGTAACGGACACAAAAAAAAATAATTAGCCCATTTTGTGCTGACGTTCGAATTATACGCGTTCATACGTGTCGGCGATTTATATTTGTCTACAGATTACTTTAGGAGATTCATACGGTGTCATACAAAAAAAAACCTTTTATAATAATAGAAATAGCCGTTAATATGGTAATAAAAAGTTCAGTGTTCATACAATTTCACTACGAGGTCACTGAATGATTGACTTCAAGTGAACGCTACAACACGTGTTTCAGTTTTAAATATGAAAGTCATAATTACTCGTTTTATATTGCAATTAGTTTTCTAGTTTTGATACATTCGTCTAGGTATATTATAAAATTACTGATAGACATCTAAAACCATATAGCAAAACTACAAACTCATCTTGTGTCTCAGCTCTGACCTATCTTTTAACCCTATACTTGGCAGAGAATTTTAACTTAAAAAAAATAAACTTTTGCTACTTTTCTGCTTTAATTGGATTAAAAGGATGTAAGGAAAAATAAAATAAAAAATCCCTGAATTTCAGTTTTCAGGATCTATTATGTGTCTTTATGTGCACACTGCCATGTAATCACTAAACTAAAAAAGAAACAAAACATAAAAAATAACATGAATTTCTTAAAATACTTAAAATAAAAGTCTCTAAATTATAACATATCAATAAGTTTTGAGAATTTTTAGGAACTAAATCTATGAGTATGGTATGTGGCGACACAATTATCACATATAGTTCTACTTTATAAAAAAAAACAATGATAAACTTTATATTAATTTTTATCACAAAATGTAGTCATAATGCTCTGAGATCAAAGTTTACTTAATTATCTATCTACCGTGTAAAAATATAAAAAACTTAATCACTATTGTTAGTATGAAAATCCATGAAGCAATTTCGCCCTTCAACTATACATAGTCATGCGTTACACTTTGGACAAAAACATTTGGTTTGATGTTTGGTACAGTTTCTACACCTGTCTTTTCTCGTAAAAGTAGGAAGATGTCCCGTCAGGTCGTAACGAGTAGCGTCATCAGGCCTCTCCGCAACTGGCGTTTTTACTTTTCTCAAAATTTTGGACAATGCAACAGGTTGTAGATTTGAAAAACTCCTCTCAAATAAACGCAGTTGCCTAAATAATGCGACTCGAAACTTCTTGAGTGGCAATAGTTTTTGTTTACCACTGTTTTCATAACGATACAGCAGCCAGAAATTATTGATGCAGATGTCCAGAATCTGTGAAAATAATACTAAATACCAACGATGACCTTTCAACTCAGTATGGTATACAGCGACTAGCATGTCGGCTAGATCAACTCCACCCATATTTCCGTTATAGTGCTTTATTAAACTTGGGCATGTGACTGGATCTTTCTTCTTTTCTTCTTTCTTGTACCGCATTACATTCTGTACAGGGTGGGCTTCAACATAAGTACTTGCAGCTAAAACAAACTTATTCTCAAACCACTTTATAACAGCGATATTATGTTCGTGAGACACGACTTGAGCAAAAGCCCCCCTGCCCCTTTTCTTCAAATCCTTATCACTTGGTTATTTTTTCTCTACCCCTCGAAGTCGATTTGCCCTAATAGTACCCAAAGAGAATATACAGTACTCATTCCTCAAATGAGAATAGAAG
This sequence comes from Melitaea cinxia, assembly GCF_905220565.1. Taxonomy (NCBI): domain Eukaryota; kingdom Metazoa; phylum Arthropoda; class Insecta; order Lepidoptera; family Nymphalidae; genus Melitaea; species Melitaea cinxia. The sequence continues at coordinate 108,744 of NC_059405.1, forward strand.
GTGAGTTTGTAGTAGAATCGACAGTTTTTTGTCTGAATCTCGGCTCTTCATGGACAGAAGCAATGGCGTATATTTCTTGATACTCACAGTCATCACTATCGGAGATGTTTACATTTTCGACAGAAGACGCTACTGATCGGACAGAGAAACTGTCTTCTGAGATGTCTTGACAAGGCCTACATATCTATCTATGAGTTGTCTGGAAGAAATGGCTAATTAGCCATAAGTCCGCCCATTGTACTTCACTCTCTGTAACTATTTTTATGCTTTGTTTGTATATATATTTGTGGTATACAATAAAGTATAAAATAAATAATAAATAATATCTGGAATTCATCTTCCGAAGATTCGCTGGATTCCACATCAGACTTAACTCCGCATTTAGGCACCAAAGCTAGGATTTTTCTACTCCTAGTCATCTGAAAGAAAAGTGTTGCAAGCTAAGGAATAGGGATTTGGTGTAACGGGTAATATAAATTGTTGTCATGCATTGTGAAAAAAAAAACTCGGTTTGAACAAAGGCTTGAGTATATAGTAGCACATTAGGCAATGTGCACTTTATGACACAACATTCACAAACAGTTATAGTCTGTGACGTTGGCAGTGTGCATTTAAATATACACAAGAAATATTGAGTCATTCACGGTAAACCAGGCAGTGCGTATTTCAATGCACACATAACAAAAATTGTGAATTACTATGTATACAAAACAAATAGCTCAAAAGTAATATCACCAAATAATTGCATAAAGCTTTCAGAAAGTAAAATTATAACAATTTTATACATTTAACCTAATTATATTTAGATAAAATAAGATACTTACAGGGCGTTGAACAGGCGTTGACCGACGGCTCGCCATTTTGTTCACCACTGACAATATGTGTGCGAGAGGTATATAATTTTCTTTTTCTTATGTAAAGAAACATCTACGAAGTCACTTTGAATTTTTACTAAAGCGATTAGATGTTAATATTCCATTAAAAAAAAGAACTTAAATAAATGTGCATTTAAGTTCACAATGTCAAGTATAGGGTTAATAGCGTTAGAATTATAATAACAACAGTACTCTTTATTGCATACCACAATTGCAATTTAGAGAAGTATTAAACATTGAAAAACAATTTTCAAATATTTCAAAGTTCGAGAGAAACCACAGATGATAATTATAATTAATCATGTAGCAAATGTATTTGTGTAAACAAATGCATAAATCAGTACCCTGCTTCGACAGTTGTTGGCGTACACAGTAAAAGTATATAAATATTAGTTACTTTTGTGACGGTTCTCATTGCTACAGAAATATTTATAAGTACAGTATCTGTGTCCGTCTCGTGTTTCTGGACTATTCGAAACCAAAAATATTTCGTTTTGTCAAATATGGTGAGTATCACCAGTTGATACGTTCAGCTTTCAGTAAGAGTTGAATGTATCACGTGGTGAAAAAATGTGGTCAGACTTTTCTTGCAATCAGTTGTATAGGTACAACTAAGTAAAGTCATGGACAGAAATATTATATATTGACGTCAATTCAATTCAGGCTATCGCGTCCACTTCTGGACATAGGCCTCCCCAAGTTCGCGCCAAACATCCCGGTTTTCCGCAATCCTCGTCCAGCCACCAGCAATCTTACGTAGATCGTGGGTCCAGCGAGCCGACACTGCGTTTGCCAACACGCGGTCTCCATTATTGACATATTATTTATTCGTTATTTCAAAGTTAAATTTTTAAAATTCTCCTTCCAATTACTCTAAGCCATTGTTTAATAAAAGAAAATTAATTCAAATTGTTAACCTCTTATCTAGAAGTCTGTTAAAACTATAATATACGCATGGGTTCGCACAGAAATATATTTCTGTTTTAATTAGGTTTTTGAAGTACATCATACAGTACATCACTTTTGTATAATTTATATTACTTGGTTTTTTGTGATTTTTTCTTTTGTAAAAGAGATGGAAAGTGGAAGAATGGTAGACCACTAAGGAGATGGGACGACGACATTAGACAAGTCGCGGGAATAACATGGGATTAAGGTGCCATATAAAGGCCAGAATGAAGAAGATTGGACTCCTCCACTGCCTCCAGGCCTCCTCCTTTACCACCTGGCAAACGGACACGTAAAATTGGAACAAAGGAAAAATTTACGAATAATTAAAGAAATATTGTCCGAATGGAGGCTACATAATTATGTCCGAATGGAGGCTATATCTATAATAATTGTTGCAATTTCATTATAAAATAGCTAACAACTGGGCGGAAGTTTACACTAACCAACAGGCAGTGACAGTTTTTTACAAAAAAAATCACACATTGTTGTCGACCGTCAACAGCGTAACAGAAGTTTGATATATATTGATGATAATTAATAATTATTTTCACCTACATGTTTATTAAATAAATCTTACATCAAAATGAGTGCTGTTTCAGTACGAATACAATGATAGGGTGGTTCCGTAAAATCTGGTTTGAATGATGGATTGGCGAATATAATATAGCCTGGCCGGGAATTTTTCGGCCAACCCGTTCGCGATTTATTTTTTAATTTACTAAAATAAATACAAAACAATTTTCATCGATTAAAAAGATGGGTGAAGGTCGCCTCTAGATCAGATCTCTTACTGTGACATACGTCCGACTTGCGAACCATTAAACAAGTATAGTTGGAATAATAGTCACGTTTTTTTTTAACATTTTTATTCCATAGGAACCTTCTACAAATTATTAAAAACTTATTTTAAAAAAGTGTTCAAAATGGTCTAACCTCTTTCGATTTTGCACTTAACAACACATGTACCGCTTAATTCCTATTTCATGTTGATTACACACATATTTAAGATTTTCGGGAAAATATACCTACGTAAATACTTCATCATACTAACAATTTTTTTTTTTTCAGTTGAAATGAGCCCGCGCCGAAACTACTGATGACTTCCGTCCAAGTACATCGAACAATACACAAAGGTGTGTTGTTAAAATTATTCAAAATAAATGTCACTTTAATATTACATACAATTACATAATTATATGAGTTTATTCGTTAAGTATTTACATTCAATGAGCGAACTGACAGCCTGGTCGACGACCCCCGTGACATTATTGCAACGTTACTGGCAAAATAGTTTGTCAGACACTTTATTTCCTTTGGTTTTCATGTACCTATCTGTATTACTACATGTTTGCATATCGACGGGTGCAAAGTAAAAATAGTTATATACAAAACAGCAACTTTTCAGGAGAGCGCAAAATAGGAAAAATTGCTCCCATTTTGTCAATTTCAAACCGAATTTGTTGAATTTTTCATCACTGCTATATTTTTTATAAAGACAAACACTTGTATATTTTATTTCTTCTAATTATGTTTAATTTACGAAATATTGCAGTTGTCTGCCTCTACATTGTGCTTAAAAATATGACAACTGAATTACTACCACTTGGTCGTTTCTACATAGGAATTAATAAATCTGGATTTAATAAAGATGTTCCATATATTTCAGTAAGTGTAAAAAGTATGACTTTTCCAATTCCAAAAATTTCCAAAAACGTCTTGCCATGTCTATTGTGATGTATTAAAATGGTTTATTATTATGATAATACTTTCACACAAACCTTAATACGTAAAAATCAAAAACAAACAAACATTGTTGCCGGCCGGCGGCGAAGCACATGACATCTGACTGATGACACAATAAGAATGAACGTGCGCCCCCCGCGCGGACTGCATAAAAGCGGCCAAGCGGTAGTTGAACGCATGTACGTCGTGTAATTTTACAAAACAGCAGTAGTTGTCTTCTTTTACTTGACAAAAGTACAATGAGGATATATTTGTATTTTTTATTTTGCCATGTTGTAAAATATAAAGTTTTTAGTTATTTACTGCAATAAAAAAAATCTCAAAATTGTAGTTTACTTTTTTTACGTTGCACCCGTCGATATGTAGTGCTACTATTTGATTGGAAACAAATGGTTGTGATATTTGTCAATTTATATGTCATTACATTATAAATTAAACTCGGTCGCTTCAGCCTATCGCAGTCCACTACTGGACATTGGCCTCCCCAAGTTCGCGCCAAAGATCCTAATTTTCCGCAACCCTCATCCAGCCTCCTCTTACTTAGACTGTCGGTCTAGCGGGTGAGATAAAATCCGTACCTCCTTTTGCCAACACACGGTCTCCACTTCAGGACATGGCTGCTCCAGTGGTCATCAGTTTTATGACACCCGTGAAATCAACCCGCCCAATGCTATTTTAACTTTATGTTTCTATGTTATAAATATTATGCTTATCGTTTCTTAACATTGGTCTAGTTCAATGGTGAGTGTGCGTGCGCAATGCGCATCACCTAAATACTGAAGCTTGTGGGTTCAGTTCCCGTTCAGGATGGACATTTGTATTTGTATAAACATTTCTTTCCGCCCTAGATGTCTGTCCTTGTGCGTTTCTGCACCGAGCCTTAGAGAGTTATTATCACAAACACTTGAAGGCGATCGTTACTCATAGAAGGGAATATAACCGCCAACCCGCAATAGACCATTGTTGTAAATTAAGCTCTCATCATTACAGCCTATACAGCCCATTGCTGTACATAGGCCTCCACAAGTTTACGCCAAAAATAACGTGAAGTCATGTGTTTTGCCCATAGTCACCACTCTGGGCAGGCGGGTTGGTGACCGCAGGGCTGGCTTTGTCGCACCGAAGACGCTGCTGCCCGTCTTCGGCCTGTATATTTCAAAGCCAGTAGTTGGATGGTTATCCCGCTAAGTTCCAAGGTGCCAGCGGACCTGAGTTATCCCTTAGTTGCCTCTTACGACACCCACTTTATTAAATTGATTAAGCTCTCACCCTTCTCTTATGTGGGCAAAAAGGCTTATGCCTAGCTGTGGGATGCTACAGGCGGAATCAAGTATTAACTTATTGGTTCTAGATGTCGGTCCAGTCAAACATTGCGAACGAGCGTGAGGGGCAGTTCAATTTGGACGGCATTCTCAGTGAGTTGGGCAGCTTTGGCAAGTACCAGCTCCTGTTGCTGTTCCTGCTCGCCTTCAGAGACTCCTTCCTCAGCATGTGCAACTATAACTATGTCTTCACTGCCGCTGAGGTTCCGTACAGGTAAAGATCATATTAATAAGCGTTGCTTGTGAGTATGGTATGCTAGCATGTGAACTGATTGATCAAAATCCAAGTACCTTTGTTATCCACCCTATCATATATTGAATTCTTATTTCTACAAAATACGTGAATAAATAAAACAAATATAAATCAAAAAATTAATCTTTACAATTATAATCAACCTCGTACCATCGTATACATTTACATGCAGGCGATACATGTATACAAATAAATAAAACTGCAGTCTCTGTTTGTAATATTAAAATAACCGCTTTTTACTAAATGCATATGTAAATGGATGTATACACGGTACATTACTAAAATAACATTTTTTACAATTATTGTCTGTCTGTCTGTCTGTTTGTTCCGGCTAATCTTTGAAACGGCTGGACAGATTTCGACAGGACTTTCACTGTCAGATAGCTGATGTAATAAGGAGTAACTTAGGCTAATTTTATTTTAGAAATATATTTATTTTTAAATTTCACGCGGACGAAGTCGCGGGTACAACTAGTTTCTAATAATAAAATAATAAATAATATATATATGTCATTAAAAATCGTAAAAACTAGCTTCGGCTGTTACAATATTTCGTATTTAAACATTTTCTCAATTATTGAAATCATCTGTCCTATATGTGAGTGAATAATTTCCTACCAAGCATGAATAATAAGTATAACATTTAATTATCCTGAAAGTTATGAATCGATCTCACAACGACATAGTCTTTGACATATGATACTGTATCGCGTGTATAGAAGTTGCTAGAAGGAATAACAATTATAATAAATAACTATATTGCATACAATAACATATAAAAATTACATAAGAATAAAGCGTAAAGGGAAAAAAAATTACGTCGCATGGAACGGGCGGTCTTATCACTAGATATCTCTTCCAGACTACCCACAAGGAATCTCTTTTTAGAGATAAGATGCCTTTGTACATTTTAACGAACTTCAGGAAACGGAGGGGATTCTCAATTCAACTGTATGTCTTATGTATGTTACCTCAAAACATCGCATTAAAATTCTGTCGCATTTAAATTTAATCGATATCTGACAAGTACTTTTCGAGTTATATTTTTAATAATGCGTATTATCTTGACTATATTTTCGTCGACCTACGAGTACATTGTATTTTATCTCATAACTTTTCACTGGATGTACCGATTTAAATGATTTTTATTTTAATCGAAAGCTGATGCTTGTCTTATGTTCCTATTTTGGTATTAGGTAAATTTGATTGAGACGTGATGACTACTTTTTGAGTAATCTTTGATAATGCGTATTTACTTGACTATTTTTTCGTGGTAGTTCGGTAGTAATACAACGTAGGTAACGTTGTATTACTTGTCGATGTAATTAAAATCGATTATTTTTTTCGTTTGCGAGCAAACACAATTATTTTCTAAAGGTTAACTTCATATAATATAAAGTTTGAAACTTTAAATAAAATACTTATTTTCTCCACAGGTTTGTCCTATGAGCAATTTTTAATTTGCTGAATAAAACTTCATTTTATTTTTAATGTTATTTCAACGTGTATAGAATTATGAATCCATTGACAAATGTGTTTCAAACTGCAAGCTTAACCAACTGAAATGTGTATTTATTTATTTATTTAGTAGAACAACCAACAGAATTACATATTTAAAAAAAAAAACACAATCAGTTATATACCAAGACATTAAATATAAACATATAATTCATCTTAAAGGTAGTTACAGCATTTAGATAATTAATTCGTCTGTATATTAAAAAGATTTTGAACATTCAGGATTTAAACAAAAAAAAAATACATACATAATTGTGTTTGCTCGCAAACGAAAAAAAAACCGACTTCAATTACATCGACGAGTAATACAACGTAGATCGACGAAAAAATAGTCAAGTAACGACGCGTTATCAAAGATTACTCAAAAAGTAGTTATCAGATCTCAATAAAATTTATATGTCACCACATGACAAACATCAGCTTTCGATTAAATTAAAAATTATTAAAACCGGTACACCCAGTAAAAAGTTATTGCGGATTTTCAAGAAGTTCCCTCGATTTCTCTAGGATCCCATCATCAGATCCTGATTTCTTTATCATGGTACTAAACTAAGGATATCTTCTTTCCAACAAAAAAAGAATTATCAAAATCGGTATACCCAGTAAAAAGTTATTGCGGATTTTCAATAATTTCCATCAATTTCTCTGGGATTCCATCATCAGATCCTGGTTTTCTTATCATGGTACTAAGCTTGGGATATCTTCTTTCCAACAAAAAAAGAATTATCAAAATCGGTACATCCAGTAGAAAGTCATGCGGTATAATACAACGTAGGTCGACGAAAAAAGCATCAAGTAAAAACGCATTATTAGATATAGCTCGAAAAGTAGTTGTTAGATCTCAAATAAATTTAAATGGGACCAATTGGCACACACCACCTTTCGATTAAAAGAAAATTTGTCGAAATCGCTCCACCCAGTCAAAAGTTCTGATGTAACATACATAAAAAAAAAAAAAAAAAATACAGTCGAATTGAGAACCTCCTCCTTTTTTGGAAGTCGGTTAAAAATAAAGAACTAAATAACTATTACTATTATAAATTATATTTATTATTCTTGTATTTCACGTAATGAAAAAAAATAATAATCTTTTCGAGAAAGCAAACGTGTATTAACATTAAAAGATATTGCCAATAAAATGTTTACTGTTTCACTAAATAGATTTACGAACATTTACGAACAATATTAATGTACGATTGTATTATAGAACTTGCGCGGCACGTGTACGAGACAGTTAATTAATTTTCTTTTATTACGCTAAATATTAATTTATATAAACGAGTAATAAATTTCTATTTATAGCTAGATGACGCAAATGTCACGTGAAGTTTATTAATCGTTACTTATTCTGGAAATTGCAGCTTTTCTTAAGTACTAAAAGTAGAACATTTAGTGATAAATTTTACTTATATATGTAGATTATTTATCAACAAGCGTACGGCTCTCCTGATAGTAAGCGATTAGCCTACAGACCCCTGCAGTTTTACAAGCTGCGTAAGCCCGTTGCCCCACAATTCTTTTACTTAATTCCGGGGTATTTATTTTATTTTTTTTATACAACTAGATCGGCAAACAAGGCTCACTTGATGTCAAGAGATTACCGTAGCTTATCGTAGCAACACCAGAAGCATCGCAAGCGCGTTGCCGACCAAATCCCCAATCCCCCAGGAGTTCTGGTCACCTTACACACCAACAGGAACACAATACTGCTTGAAAACAGTATTATTTATCTGTGATCTTCTGTAAGGTCGACGTACTACCCCAGTCTGGCTGCTCCATATTTTCAGCAGGAAATTCCTGCTGTGCCCTACCTCAGTTAAATTTAAGCTTTCTTGTACAGTAAAAATTTATTGTCAATAGCGTTAAAAAAGTAACAGATTTATTTATTTAATTTTCTTTGTACACAAGACTACATGTAATAAGAAAAAGTTGTATAAAGACGATTTGCAATGTTTGCCAGATTGTGTTACAATGGTTGGACCAGCCATTTCATCCAATCTATTTTTTTATACTAGCTGTGGCCGCGATTTAAAGCCTAAATAGCCTATGGACCTTCTCGGTAAATGGGCTATCTAGCACAAAAATAATTTTTCAATTCGAATCAGAAGTTCCTTAGATTAGCACATTTAAATAAACAAAATTTTCAGCTTTATAATATTATCGTATATGTGTCCCGTGCGCATTTTTCAGATGCCGCATACCGGAGTGCGAGTCAACCCCGGGCTACGCGGCGCACTTCGCGACGAACGCGTCGTGTCGCCGACCCGCCTTGAACGAGACCGCGTGCGAGGCGCGCGAGACCAACGCCACGGTCGAGTGCGAGGACGTGGTCTACGAGGACTACAACAGCATTGTCGCTGAGGTACTGACACAGATATATCTGTATAGTAGGAATATTTGTTATTAAACATAATTGTATAATACCAAGATCGAGTGCGAAGACGTCGTCTATGAAGACTACAATAGCGTCGTCGCTAAGGTACTGATATACACAGATACAAACAGGTATATCTTTATATTTGTGTAGAAATTTTTGTCTTAATGCATAATAAAAATGTAAATAAATGACTTTATTCGAAAGATAGACACTGAAATAAATAGATACATTCTATATTAGAGAGGTAAATAAAACAAGAGAAAGTAAGTGTGCCAAATCATACGTCGTAACTGATTTTCTGTGACATCAGTTTTTTTTTGCTTTTCTTTCTTTGAGCGTTTTCTCGTTCTCGAGAGTAGTGAAAAGAACCTATATTTTTGCAATTTTAAAATAAAATAAATTTTAAGTATTTTGCCTATTTTTCAAAATTGAGAATGTTATCTCAATCACGCCAACCAATCTCCATCGTGTATCTCAATCATCAATGAATGAACCGTGCTCCACTGGCACAACTAAAAGCCATTAAATCAATCAATCAAAATATAGCTTATAGATTATTTATTTCTATGTCAAGTTAAACAATACTTGACGTCTGTGCAGAATTGCTATTTGTATGTTGTCTGTGAATAAATATCACAAAAAACAAATTGATGCGCTATACGTTATCTGTGTGCGTGACTATAAATACAGTTAAAAAACCGTAGTTAACAAAACCATTTACAGAAAAAATCCTGTTATTATTATTTTCTTTCTTTTAAAATAAATATATAATTCGATGTATATTAACATAAAAAGCGATAGTAACTAATTACTTGACTATTATAATAATAACATTCTCTATAATCACCTCGTTTACTCCTTGTTACTTGTTTTGAGATGATAATTTTTCTATAATTATACCTTTTATCGTCTTTTCCTTAGTATTTAATTTGGGAAAATGTGCTATTTATCTTTATATACATTACTAGCTTCTGCCCGCGACTTTTTAACTGACTTCCAAAAAAGGAGATTCTCATTCGACTGTTTTTTTTATGTATGTGACTTCAGAACTTTTGACAGGGTGGACCGATTCCGACATTTTTTTTAAATCGGAAGGTGGTGTATGTCGTTTGGTCCCATTTAAATTTATTTGAGATCTAGCTACTACTTTTCGAGTTATATCTAATAATGCGTTTTTACTTGACGCTTTTTTCGTTGACCTACGTTGTATTATACCACATAACTTTTTACTTGATGTACTGATTTTGATAATTCTTTTTTTTTATTGGAAAAGAGATATCCCTAATTTTGTACCATGATAAGGAAACCAGGATTTGATGATGGGCTCCCAGAGAAATCGACGGAAACTCTCGAAAATCCGCATAACTTTTTACTGGGTGTACCGATTTTGACAATTTTTAATTTAATCGAAATAAGCTGATGTTTATCATGTGGTCACATTTAAATTTTATCGAGATCTGATAACTACTTTTTTAGTAATCTTTGATAACGCGTAGTTACTTGACTATTTTTTCGTCGATCTACGTTGTATTACTCATCGATGTAATTAAAGTCGGTTTGTTTCGTTTGCGAGCAAACACAATTATTTTATGCGAAACTTAACTGTTTACGCAGCGCACGCAGTTGAAGCTCTCAAAAGGAAAAAAAAACCGGTTTCAAAACATGCTTCACTGGTGCTCCGCTCCTATTAGTCTTAGCGTGATGATATATAGCCTATAGCCTTCCTCGATAAATGAGCTATCTAACACTGAAAACATTTTTCAAACCAGACCAAATGGTTGCTGAGATTAGCTCGTTTAAGCAAATAAACAAACTCTTCAGCTTTGTAATATTAGTATGGATATTGGATATGAAACGTTCCAAAGTGTACCTACGATTTTATTTTTGTGTTACCCACACATTAGGAATTCTAAACATTTTTGAATATCATATCAAAAATGACCGCTCCAGCGGGGTTCGAACCCGCCTCTCCGACTGACCGTGTTGGAAAAATAAAATCGTAGGTATTAAAAATAGAATGGTGTCGTCTCCTGTCAAAGATTTTCATTGTAATATGAAACTTTGAATAGTTACGGGTTTCTGTAAAGAGCTCACTATAGCCGGCGCCACGGTTCGCTTAAACCGAATATAAAAATCATTATATCAAAAATTTCGATCTAGCGGGTACATCGTTCCATAGCTTAATTGGCTAGAGCGCCGACACGGTCAGTCGGAGACGCGGGTTCGAACCCCGCTGGAGCGGTCAATTTTTGATATTATATTCAAAAATGTTCTAAAGTGTGTCAGTGGGGTATACTAACGCCGACGTCCGCGAATTCAATCCCTGTTAGAAGCCGTCCGCAAGGTCATAAATCTAGATCGATAATAAATATCTGCGTCTTACCTGGCTGTATGCCCATATGTGTTTCTCCACCGTGCCTCAAAGAACACATAAGGCCTTGTTCAACCATAAGCATCTGTTTATAGTCAGCCAAGGGAATTATCAGTCGATCGCACTAGAGCAGCGCGGAGTGTTGATCTCCGTTTCTTCCCCTTTATGGAAACACGCTTTCACCCAAGATTAGGTCACATGATCAGCATGTGATATACTATTTCCCCCTAAAAATACTCGCATATCTAGAACCTGTATTATTATTGTCATCGAACGATTACGATTCAGGCCGTAATATCCCATTGCTGGGCATAGACCTCTTCATGTAGGAGAAGATTCAGAGCTTAATCCATCACGCTGCTCTAATGCGGATTGTCAACTAATTCTGTATCAAAATTGTAACATACTTTAAACACATTGATACGATGGTCAATTACGCAAAACTGCAAAATAATGTAAACAAGCAATGTATTAGTATCTTGTTATTGCTATTGTTCGTGATACGCGCTCGTTATCCAATCAAGATAAAATGCCCCCCGCCGCTTCATTATTGTGTACTTGCTGATACTGCTTATCATTAAAAATAGGTGTAATCAATTACTTTAACATAGATGCATAATTACGCAAGTATTTAAGTGTTTTATTTAATTTTACTTCTTTATATATTGTGTATAATGCTCTGTGGTTACGGCATCAAAGAATATGGCCACCTCCTCTCTTCCCGTGGGTGTCGTAAGAGGCGACTAAGGGATAACACAGTTCCACTACTACCTTGGATCTTAAAAAGCCGACCGATGGCGGGATAACAACCCAACTGTTGGCTTTGAAATACACCGGCCGAAGACGGGCAGCAGCGTCTTCGTTGCGAAATAGCCAGCCCTGCGGTCACCAACCCGCCTGCCCAGCGTAGTGACTATGGGCAAAACACATGAGTTCACCCCATTTTTGGCGTGAACTTGTGGAGGCCTATATCCAGCAGGGCTATTCTGTAAATAACAATTTCGATATCGAGCTTCACCTGAGTGACAGCGCTCACTTCGAAAGCGAACCCACTTCACCTTGGTTTTGAATTCTGTAAACATTCCGTACGCACAAGCGATGGGAAGTGAGTGTCGAATCGAAGAGCGGCAATTTAGAGCTGTGTTTATTTTATCGATATTCTTTTCTTATGACTTTATTTTAGAATATGTGCATGTAGTCAAGTGTCGAATCAAGTGTCGAATTGTGATGTGTGAAGCGGTAAATCCCCTTACAGAATACCGAATTCATACTATTAAATGTCTCCGTTCTCACGCAACAGGGTTCGACTCGTCGCCGCACTCACAAGTGTGGCGCTACGGGACTGTCGAGTTTTAATGAATACGAATTTGATATCTCACCGCGGATTCCGCTGTCGAGACACGAAAATGTTCTTACAGAATAGCACTACAGTAGTGGACTGCGAAAGGCTGCTGTGATGATGGTGGTGATAATATATTGTATTCCTGTGGGAAGGTAGCCAGAGCTTCTGGGTAGAATTACTGGTTGGAGCCAGTAACGCACTAGCAATGTTACAGCTTACAGTCAGGTGAGCTGTTCGATTGTTTGCCACCCTAGTGATTAAAAAAAAGTAATCACTTTTGGTAGAAAATCGTGCAGTTAAGCAAATTATGTTAATGCTTAACCTTTCTTCTTTGAAGGAGAAGATGCTTTTGCCTGGCATTGAAAAATTACCAACTAATTGTAGTTCATCATAGCATATTTTGATCTATTTTTATTTACCTACAAATTATAGATTGACAATTTAATTTTTAAACATAAATTCACATTGATCATACTTTATGTACTTATAGTCTGATATGTATTTGTTGATTTGGTAAAGTAGTACAAACATAAAAGTAATTTCAATAATTTTTAGAGATAAATAACTATTAATTTTATTGTATAGCACCTGACGTGCTCCAGCGGCTGGGGTCGACTTTTGAACTAGTTGTGAACTGCTTGAAGGGTTGAATAAATAAAACCACGATAGTATTCTGATCTACGTATCGACCACCGACGCCGAAGACCGATCGCGCGTTTATTTACATCATTAATCTTACATATTATACCGCGTAAATAGAGTTTTAGCACAAGCTATGTTGATACGCCTTTTTTCAGTTCCACTATCACCTTGGAACTTAAAAAGCCGATCGATGGCGGGATAACCATTCAACTGCTGGCTTTGAAATACACAGGCCGAAAACGGGCAGCAGTGTCTTCGGTGCGACAAAGCCAGCCCTGCGGTCACCAAACCGTCTGCCCAGCGTGGCGACTATGGGCAAAACACACGAGTTCGCGCCATTTTTGACGCGAACTTATGGAGGCCTACGTCTAGCAGTGGACTGCAATAGGCTGAAGTGAGTGAGTGAGTGATGTTGATACACACGCCATCTGTCGAGCATTGGACAACTTTTAAATGCAACGATATTGAATCATACACAATATTAGTTAGTGTTTTGAACAAGTATGTACAAAAAAAAATTACGTAATCAAAACAGTAGATATAATTACCTAACTCCTTTTGCTATTACTAAACCGATTAATTTATTTCAACACAAAAATTAACGGTAAGACGTTTGTATCTTTTCAGTTCGACTTGGGCTGTCAGCCGTGGAAGAGAACGCTGATTGGAACTGTCCACAATCTGGGACTTGTTTTTTCATTCGTAATCTCAGGATTAATTTCAGACAGGTACATTCTTTACTTTAATTTTAAATAAATTTCCAGGTTTTTCAGGCGTATGTTAGTGAGGGGAGTAGGCAGTTGTTCATAACTCTACTTTTCAATCTTATCGGCAAGTCACTTTATGGAATTTCTTTTAGGTTCCAGAACTTCTCCCAAGTGATATTGACTCTTCTTTCTACTCCTAGTTCGTGTTGTGTTCATTAAATGAAATTTGTTTACCCAGGTAAATATAGGTATCAACGTAGGATAAAGGCAGATTTTTGAGCTATACAGGAGTTTTTGTATGGTTCATCATGAATTTAGTTTTATTTAAGTTGGTTTCTTTTATTAAAGTAGGCCTCTACTTTACGACTTTCTTCTTGTAGAGAGTTAATCATCAGTTGTAGTAGTTTGTGCTTCCTGATAGCAGAACTATATCGTCAGCAAATCTAAGATGACCCAGATAAGACCCGCTTATGTTTATGCCGACTTTCTCCCAGTTTAGTTTACGGATAATGGATTCAAGCACCGCTATAAAGATTGTTGGCCTTGAATCCTTGCCTTACATCTCTTTTTATTCGTATGGGTGGCCCAGTGGTCTCCAACTTCACTCTGGTAATACTATTGTCATTAATGTTTTTTTAGGACTTGTATATAATCCAATGCCTCTTCTTGAGTGTGTAGAACTTACCAAATCGATAAGTGATGTAGAGTGTCGAAGTGATTTCTATTATTATATTTTCTTCTCTATTATGGATGAAAAAAGTTTATATAGTGAAGGTAGGCTTACCGATCTATAATTACTAATATTCTGTGGTTCTCTTTTTTTTAGACCAAAACTATTATCTACTTTGACCATTGACGTGGAGTGTATTTGCAACTCAATATTATGCTGAACAGTCAGGTTAAAGGTCTAACAAATACCCGAATCCTATTTTTATAGCCTTGTTGTTGATTCTGTCACACGTGTGTGTTGTGTGAGTGTGTATGTGTAATTGATTAAAACTGATTGTGATAACAGATTTAAAAAATATCATAATTATGTGCTTATCTTATTAATGAGCTTTGGAATTGTTCTATAGATACGGCAGAAAGGTGATAATTGTTGGCACGCCGCTAATGGTGGGCGCGGCCGGCGTGCTAAAGTCCTTTGCCTTCAATTATTGGATGTTAATAGTACTGGAGTTTCTGGAAACAGCACTGGGATACGGCAACGCGTCTATGGTATTATGTGAGTTGGAAAAAACCTCTTTATTTATTACTACAAATGCGTTAAAACCGCAATTCAAAATTATATAATTATGTTTGGTCAATTGAATCTATATTCATATTATAAAGCTGAAAAGTTGGTTAAAATATTTCTTTAAACACACTAATCTCGGGAACTACTGGCTCGAATTAAGAAATTATTTTGTGTTGGATAGCTCATTTCATCAAAGGCTATTCATATATTTTTTCCTCAAAGTAAAGCGTGTAAAACCAAGGGGCACAACGAATACTAGATAATTACCTTATCAATAACACTATCACCACGCTGGGCAGGCGGGTTGGTGACCGCAGGACTGGCTTTGTCGCACCGAAGACGCTGCTGCCCTTCTTCGGCCTGTGTGTTCTAAATGTACAACCATATTAAAACAAACACGACATGCACGTCCTTCCTACGACTTTTCGGAAGTTTCATTTATATTGTGTATTGCACACACACACACTTTTTTATTTTTAGTTTCCCCTTTTGTAAGATTTCTAGATAGCAGATATTTTGTGTTTCAGCTTTAGAATTAGTGAGTCAAGAGAACAGGGTCGCGTTTTCTTGCATATCAGACATTTTGGCCAGCTTGGGCGGCGCGTTCTTTGGACTCATAGCCTGGAAGATTCCATATTGGAGACATATGATGCGCGCAATTTACGCACCTCTTTTAATTGTGGTATTTTACTTTTATAATAATAATAATAAGATATTTATTTTTATTTATAATAAATTCATTTTAATCTGTCTAGATTATTTAGCTAGACAGGAAAATAATTGTCTTGAAGGAAATTGCATATTTATAAAACGTAAAACGATATATAGTATTTTATTTATTTTATATTTACTAACTACTTGATATAAAATAATATATGATAAAGCTTTGAAATATTATAAGATAATAAACTCATTTTCGTTTAAAATCGTTTGAAAGACTAATTTTATTATATTATTTTGTACTAATTACACTTGAAATATGAATTACTCTTTCTAGCTGTTTTACATATTTCTCGTCGACGAAGGCGTGAGATGGCTGTTAGCGCACAATAGGAAAGATGAAGCGGTTCGAGTATTAAATAAAGTAGCGAAAATTAACAATATAACGCTTTCCAATAAGGCAAAGGAAATGCTCACGAGTATCACGGAAGAGAGAAGTAAGGTTGAGAAGGTACAAGTTGAAAACCAAAAATTCCAAATAAATTATTCTAATGTAAAATTTAGTCATTTATTATTAACTAGCTGTTCCCGCGACTTCGTTCGCGTAGAATTTAATAAAATAACTATAGAACAGTTCGCAGAGTTATTAAAAAAATCTAAAATAAAAGTAGCCTAAGTTACTTCTTATTACATCGGCTATCTGCCAGTAAAAGTCCCGTCAAAATCGGTCCAACCGTTTCAGAGATTAGCCGGAACAAACAGGCAGACAGACAAATATTATAAAAAAATGATATTTTTGTATATGTAACGTATATACACACGAATTTAGTTAAAAGAGGTTATTTTAAAAATTACAAACAGACATTCCAATTTAATTTATTTGTATAGGCGACCTCTGCTCTGCCTACCTTACTTATCCCAGGAACACAATCCTATTTAAAAGCAGTATTATTTATCCGTTATTTTCTATAATTTAAGGACACAGCCCGTCTGGCGAATCGGACGAGACGTTGTAAACTTTGAGCAAGACATTTTCTACGGTGGCCAACCTCAATAAAATATTCCTATGAGACATATAGACAGGCCTGATACTATTCAAAATATCAATTGAAAATTGATTTTGAAGATTACTCAAATAAGAAACTAAATAATAATTACTTTTTCAGAACGGTCAGCCCGAAACCGAAAGACCACAAATATTTTCAGTACTCCGCTCGAAAGCCATCGTCGTTCGTATGGCGATCATGGCAGCTTGCTTTTTTTCTTGTATATTCGTGCACAGCGGGGCCATCATCTACACTACCAGCATCTCTGGCAGCAAGTATCTCAACTACTCTATCATGATGCTCGTGGATGTCCCTACGAGAATAGTCACTGCTTTTACTCTGACAAGGTTTGGTAGAAAAACGCCGATATGTGTAGCGTACTGTCTGTGTGCACTGTTCTTTATGACGTCAGCTTTTGTACACAAATGTGAGTTCCATTCTCTGTTTTTATTTACTCTGTTATCAATTAATGATATGCTACAAGTATTGTTTTGCTAATTTAATGTCTAAGCTTTTTGTGTGAAAGTTTAATTTAATAACTGGTACAATTTTAAGGACAATTATGACTTATTAATTACATATCTTTTCACAGCTGTTTGGTGGGTTTCCGTTATTTTCTACATGGCGGGCAAAATGTGCAGCAGTTATGGCAATTTCTCAGTATACGTTGTAGCGATGGAGCTGTTCCCGACCACGTCTCGTAACTCACTTACTAATATTGCCAACACTTTTGGCCGTCTCGGGTCTGTGTTGGCTCCTCAAGCACCATTGCTGGTAAGTTAATATTAGATTTTTTCCTGTTTAATTATTTATGGATTTTTTTTAATCGAAACTTAATTTTATATGTGCTATTTTAGCAACTAAATTATCAGTCATATTGTGTAAAACAAGGCTTGTAAATTCTCTTATGATTGCTGTTGCACGTTCAATCTCCACTTTTGTAAAAAACAATAATAGGTCTTATAAGCGTTTGACTTGATTTTCACATTTGTGCCTATATTATATTTTCAGATATCCAACATAGGATTTTTTTTTCTTAATACTCGTTGAGTCTATGACAAAAACTTAGAACGATTTGTTTTTCAGGAAAAATACATGTCAGGTCTACCAAGTTTGACCTTCGCATTGGCAGCCTTAGGTACAGCATTGCTGACTCTCTGTCTACCAGATACGAGCAGAACCGCGCTACCGGACAGAGTTAGTGATGCAGAACGCATCGATGCTCCAGGAGACAATAACGATGCCAGCAATGCGTGACGAAGTAACTCATACCGTTCATCAAAGATAAATACCAAGTGCCATGTTGAAACAGTAGTCACTGCAACCGGTTTGCAGGTGTCATTCTACGTGCGTTTGTGTTTTTTTAATGGCTGTGTGTTTCCGGAGCTTCGAGAAAAACTTTCACCGTACTGGAAGCAGTTGAGTGGGCGTTCATAATCAGACAGTGAAACTCTAGAGAAGAAATAGAAATGAGAGAACTATTGAAATAGACATACGTTAATTTAAATGAGTTTTTAAAAGCAAAAGTGATTTATTAATGTTACGATAGCTATAAATAATATTAATTGTAAAGTGAATGAGAAAACTGTGCCAGTTTAGTGTGTATATTTTTATAAATAGCCGTTTGAAAAGAATATATTTTGTATAGAAGTATTTTAATGAATATAGTGAGATATTTTTATTGCAATTTTATTATTTTTTACAAATGTTATAAGAATTATATGTAAAAATATTGTAAATACTTAAGATTCTGTATTATGTATGTTTATTATTATATATT
Source organism: Melitaea cinxia (assembly GCF_905220565.1). Classification (NCBI taxonomy): domain Eukaryota; kingdom Metazoa; phylum Arthropoda; class Insecta; order Lepidoptera; family Nymphalidae; genus Melitaea; species Melitaea cinxia. The sequence goes on from NC_059405.1 coordinate 127,568, forward strand.
GTCTATTAGTACTTTGTTCGAGTATTTTAATTCGCACACCAATCGTTTGTTTACTTCCTAACTGCAGTTTCTATTTCGTGTCCTATACCCAAAGGTAGTCTGGAAGAGATCGCTCTTTCAGCGATAAGACCGCCTTTGTACAGCTTTCATTTTATGTTTTTTTTTTGTTGTTTCTTTTAATGGTGTACAATAAAGAGTATTTTTATTATTATTATTCTGTTAATACTGACTGAGGTCGGGCATAGTGGGAAATATCTTGCTCAAACTCTGGAGCAGTCCAACTGGGGAAGTACCTCAACCTTGCAGAAGGTCACAGCTATATAATACTGCTTTTTAAGCTGTGTTGTTAATTATTTTCTTGTTGTATTTATGAATTTAGAGTTTATATCACTAAAGAAGATTAGAGAATATAGTTAAGTGAGTCAAATGGAACTGCGTAAACTGACCACAGCATATACATATATACACTGCTAGCGACCTCTGTCCATCCATATTTTTTACACGATAGCTAATCAACAATATATATACTAAAACCATTATGGTATAAGGAAAATAGATAAATTACTAATAAAATTTAATAATAACTAAGGAGTACTAAAAACATGTCTCGACAGTTTTATATTTAAAAAACAAATTAATATTCTACCTTAACTCGCTAGATCCTTATAAATATCAAAATATAGTCACGTTTCGTTGTGTTGAGATACGAATATTATATTATAATAAATTTAATCTAGAGGCGGTATCAACTCGTGTTATACACTTTTCACTTTATTTTGCCGATGGCCTCAGCTTCCGCTAAAGTATTGGGCATTTTCGAGCCCAAGGTTTCCGGCTGGGTGAGAACTAGGAGACCGGAGAGGACAGCCATACCGCCGAACATCATAGATGGAATGCCGTGCCAATAGTCCATCTACAAAAAAAATGGATGTTAGGTACAATCCTGGAACAACAAGACAAGACAAGTCTTGCAGTTTGATATTAAGAAAGATCGTTTCTCTCTGAAGAAGTAGCCTTTTAAAAATAAGATTTTTTTACTACAGCGAAATAATAGGTATTGCTTTCAAGCAGTATTGTGTTCCTGTTGATGAGTAAGGTAACCAGACCTCCTGGGGGGATTCGGGTTAGAGTTGGAAAAGCGCTTGCGATGCTTCTGGTGTTGCATAAGCTACGGTAATCGCTTGCTATCATGGGAGCCGTATGCTTGTTTACCAACCTAGCTGCATAAAAAAGTGTGTGTGTACTTATGTAAGCACGTAAGAAGTTATACTTTATAAGCTAGCTAACTTAATGTTGGTAACTTCTACTTCGTAAGCTAGCTAACTTTAACGTGTCGGCCTTTTGTGACGGTGTGCGCGCGCATCGTAACAATCAATCCTCATCTTTTTCCCTAACACGCCAATAATATATGCTTAATATTATCGTAATGCGTCAAGTGTATCAGAGATATCAAAGTATATTTAATAATTATTGATTGTTTTGTAATAATTTTTGATATAAATAAGTTAAATACTGATGCGCTATCTTTAAAGGTGACTCGGCGCGACGCGACTCTGCATGGAAACTAAATTATTACATAAGTAAAATAAGTACGTAGATGTAGGTATATATACGATACTTATATACCTTTAAAAAACATTTTAGTGGTATTAGTAGTATTCTGCTGTGTGGTTACGGCAGTAATGAATATAGCTACCCCCTCTCTTCTCGTGGGTGTCGTAAGAGGCGACTAAAGGATAACACAGTTCCACTACCACCTTGGAACTTAAAAAGCTGACCGGTGGTGGAATAACCATCCAACTGCTGACTTTGAAATACACAGGCTGAAGACGGGCAGCAGCGTCTTCGGTGCGACAAAGCCAGTACTGCGGTCACCAACACGCTTGCCCAGTGTGGTGACTATGGGCAACACACATAAGTTCACGCCATTTTTGGCGCGAACTTGTGAAGACCTATGTCCAGCAATAGACTGCGATAGGCTAAAGTGAGAGTAATATTTCATAAAAATTCGATTTTTATAACCTTTGACCTTCTATAACATACGGAATTTTATGAGACTTGAAAACTTTAAGATTGTCACTTACATTTCAGGGTAAATATTAATAATACCACCATAAACGAGACGGTGACTACTTAGTTATAAGTATTACAATTTACTACTTACAAGTACAGGAGTTAGAGGTGCCGTTATAGAGCCCATTCTGCCGACCATCGAGGAAAAGGCGAGCAGACTGTGACGGAACTCCGTCGGGTAAAGCTCTGACGTGTACAGGTATAGTGACGTCATCACAGTCGATATGGCGAACTTGCCCAGCAAGAAAATTATCAATCTCACGACGAAGTAATCTAGGAACATAAGAAATAAAAGGTAAGAGTCAAAAGTTGTTAAAATTAAAATATAATATTTAGTAAGAAACTCAGGTCGTGCTCTTATAAGGATTGCAAAAATTACTATTAATTATTTCTCAATGAGGTAACATCAGCATTGAACATAAATACCAAATAAATAAAGTAAACATAAAAGTAAGTATATAAATGTAAAACATAATTAAGTTTACAATGTATAAAATTTACTCACGAAAGAATTAATCAAATCTAAGGAAATGGAAAACTTTTTTCAAACAGTCGATAAAATGATAAAAAATATTCGTCGATACATATAATCGATATATAATCACAAACTTTTATCATAAATTAAATTGAACGCTAACACTTATTTACGAATTTTATTACTATATCAAACAAAACAAAAAATTAAAAAAATAATACTTGGCGTTTTTCAAATTCATTAAAAAAATGACTGGATGAATGACTGATGTTCATTAAATTATTTGATTCAAAGAAAACCCACGGTCATGAACAGAAAGAAACTGCGGAAAACTTAAAATAAAACAAATTCAGATCAAACACTTACCATTAGGGATAAAGGAAAAGGCGATGTTACAAGCTGCGCTAAAGAAGTACCCAACTGACAAAGTAGCCTTCCTGCCAACTCTGTCGAGTACGAAGATGGCGGTGTAAAATCCGGGGATCTCAATGGCAACAGTCAATATGTAGTTGAGGTGCATGCTCTCGGAAAGACTTGTCGAGTTGATAGACAGCCCGTAGTACACAAACGTAGTGGTGATCCACCATATTGGCGTGGTACATACTCTTCTGAGCAAGACTTTGGAACGGATTACGGTTTTTATGAGGCTGGGTTTCTCGCCCTATACAAAAAATAATTAAAAAAGCAACACCGCACAAAACACAAAGATGTAGCTGATATGATAATGGAATTAAACTATGAGAAGACCTTGTTTACGATATTATTTTTAATAAAATTGTTAATGTAGATTGTTAGACATATTTACCTACACTATATTCTGAGATATTTTGTACAAAATTTTCGAGACATACTAAGGTAAAGTCGATGATCCCCTATCATATAAACGTTAGATAGTAGTTTTTATGTTATTTAAAACTCTGATAAAAACGCTTAAATATTACTATAAATATTTTGTGTATTTCTGGAAAATTATACGATTCGAGTGACTATTATTTTACTTACATCTGAAGGAACAGACGTCTGTGGAGGAGTGAGTAGACCCGCCATAGACTTCTCACTTATTTGTTTCTTGTTAACTCTGGCTACATTTTCTAACACCTTTCTAGCTTCTTCAAACTTTTGTTTTGAGATTAGCCACCTTACACTTTCGCTTAGTAACCAGTAGTAGCTAATTATTAGGAAGCAAGGTATGTGCAGAGCTAAAATCATGTATCGCCATGGCCGAATTACCCAAGCTACGCTACCAAGTACTACTTGACCCAGGGCAAACATTGACGTCGACGTTGCGCTCGTTAGTACACGATATTTGGGCCCCACTAACTCAGCAGCTAAAATAAAAATTAAAAAGTATTTAGTTAGTTGTAGTGTAATGTTCCAACTATTTCACTTCTTCTCCTGATGAGAAAGAGCGTGGAACTTATTTATCACTGTACGTTGAGTATTGGCGATCACAATCCTAAAATTCCGTTCAAAGTATTTATGATATGTTTCGAGTTTTTAGAATAACAACAAGTAACATTCACATACAAATTTAGGACTTGACAACTCAGTAATTGACAATTCATTTGAAAATTGACCCAAGCAATTTACTCGTATTGTATACCATATGTTTTTGTAAGATAGGCCATATTATATTTATAAAAGGCTAAATGTCTCTTACCGAAAATATAGGCCGAGCTGAAGGTTCCAGCACCGAGAGTCGTTTGAACAATTTGTAAAATCAAATACATTGGGTAATTGACAGAAAATGCTCTGATGATACCGAAGATCGCCAGATTAAGGACATTTATCACAAGAGCAATTCTTCTACCAAATCGATCTGAGACGTAACCAGTGATTGGTAATACCAGCAGTGTTCCTATACTGTTTAAAGTCCCCGCTAAAGCTCGCAGCCATTCTTGGCACCCTAAGTCAAACTGCAACAACGTGTTTAATATGAATTATATATTGCCAAGACGAGGTACAAAAATTAATTAATTTAAAAACAATTAACATATGAGTAAAGATGTGTATGTATGTGTGTTGTAATTTATTATCAACGATCACTCACATCATAGACGACAGAATTGTCTCTCGCATAGACAAACCCATCACAGTCAACTGTTGAGTCTGGATCGAAGAGATCTGCTGGGCAGTTGTCCAGGGAACCATTTATACCAAGGCCGCGAGACGCGAATCTCTGGCAACTGGAAAGTCCTCTACTCGTCTCCGGTATAGCTATTCGGATCCATTCTGGTTCAAATTCTTCTAATTTTATTCTTTCCCCACATTCTGAAATCTTACATCTAAAATTTTTTTTTTTTATTATGAACGTGTTTAAATTACACAAATACATGTTTTTAATAGAGTCCTTACTGTTTAAAAATTAGACAAGATAATTTGAAAAAAAAAATTTATACATAATTTCTAGTTCTTGATTTTTTTTAATTTTGTTGATTGGTTTTTAATTAAGTACATAAAAGTATTCAGGAAATTTAGAATTTTAGAAAATAACAAATTCCGTAAAATAAAATAAATCAAACAAAATAATAATAATATTATTTTAGTTTTACAAACGTCATATTATACAGTCTTGTGAATGATATTACGTCACTTCCGTTATATATTTTTCTTACGGTTTTAGTATCACATTTTTTTCAGTTCGGTCGCCCGGCCAAATGTCAAGCCTGCCGTAAGGAACTTCGTTCCAAAAAATATTGAATATCAAAAACTAGTTTTCAATAGCAAGGTTGACCTAGTAGATTTTTTTAGATTGAACGTGTACTTCGTATGTTGTTGTTATGGATTTATTAAGGGATCAAACAAGATGATAAACGCATTTTTGCTGACATTATGTCGCATCAAATATATTTTAACGAATAAAATACCTGTGGGGTATTGCCGCTGCAGAAAAAATGTATTCACTCGCAAATGCGGACATGATGATTGGTAACGCAACCAAAAGCAAATTTCTTAGTTGAAATGGACCGAATTGTCCCAGCTCATTAGTGAGGACATCATCCAGATCTATCGGTTTTTCCGCACCATATGTATTTTTCTCAGCTGAATCCTCGATGAAGCCTTCACTCTTTATTGTATCCATAATTTCAAGTTTAAAATTCTCCTCCTCGAATTTAGACTTACAAAAGTCCCGTGCAAGCACGTGCACGGTGTCCTGGAATGTTTTATTGAAAATAGGATACGATAGATGGAGTTTTTTATCGTAGCATTGATTTATTATAATATTTTGATAAGAACATAATTACTCATGATCATCTGATACTGATGGTCACACTGTTTTGGTCTACTTCGTTTGATATCAGTCTAAACCGTTGAAAATAATACGCCCTGATAATATTATTATATGTTTTTTTTTTATTATCTTCTTTAAATTCACGTTCACATGTTCCAGCTTATTGTAAAGACTTGAAATAAAATTTTATTTTTTCTTTTACGTTAATTATCCTGCACGCTTCTGAATGTTATAACAAACAACACAAAGATATCACCACTAATTTATCTGTCACATCGCTACAGATTTATATTAGTTTGCTAATACTTAGATGACTATCACTCATATGTTGGTACAAAGATAAGATTCACACAGAATCTGTTTCGCCTGTTTTCAGTGAAATGCGAGATTTAATAAACGGTTTTATAATGTTTTCAACTGCGTGTAGCATTTTTATGTAGTTGTTAAAGATCTATCTAAAAATCAAAGGGTTCCGTCAAAGCCTTTATGTAATAAAATTATTATCTGAACTTAATAGACGTCATGATACGCAGCAACCCGATGCGTTCCGATACACTACTTGGGACTTGAATTAAGGTTATATTATACTTATACTATAGTTACTACTTATATTCGATCGAAATGGGGTCACTGCTGGGTATAAGTCTATTTCACTACGTAGGAGATGATTCAAAGCTTAATCCATCACGCTGCTCCAATGCGAATTTTTTTTTTTTTGTATTAACATATGTAAATATTAACTCCAAGTGGGAACCCGCGACGGTGTTTAGGCGCCGTTGACACGGCACACGCATCATTAAACCAGATCAGTCTGCATACATTTGCATTGGCTATAATGATACTTACCGTGGTCTGGACGTTTGTGTTTGTGTACACAGGACTAAATCCTAGCGGATGGCGTTGAGTGATAAAAATCTATATATGTATATAAAAATTAATTGCTGTTCGATAGTCTCGCTAAAACTCGAAAACGGCTAAACGGATTTATCTTATCTTGGTCTTGAAATGTTTGTGGAGGTCTAGGGAAGGTTTAAAAGATGAGAAAAATTCGAATAATTTCCGGGAAAACCCTAAAAACAGCCCTTTTTTCCATACAAACGTTTTCTAACTAAAATGTAGAGTCAATTTGAACTTTATTGCTATTCTATAAAATTCATGTTAAATAATATTTACGCATTTACGTAATGCGCAATGTGGCGCATTTTACGTAAGTTATTAATGATTAAATCGTAGACCAAATTTTAATTTAATTCACATACAGTAAAAATGGTATTAACTAGCTATTTCACATTACTTATTATATTCTCGTTAACAATGGAAAATTCCCGTTTCCAATCCCCATTAGGAGCTCTGGTCACCTCACTCACCACAGGAACACACCACTGCTCGAGAACAGTATTGTTTAGCTGTGATCTTCTGTAAAGTCGTGGTACTTCCTCAATCAGGCTGCTCTAGATTTTGAGCAGGATATTTCCTGCTGGATATTTCCTCTGCCCTAACTCAGTTAATTAATTAATATAATAATTTTTTTGTTCTTGTCAGAGTTATAAAGAAAGTTTTAATATGAATATATTCAAAGTGAGTACAAATTATAATAGCAAAAAAGGTTACAGGACAAATTAATCGTTTTACGATTACATCGCAAGCATAACATAATGATGTTTAGTATTCTGTCATCTTCTCGTCACTTCAACCACTTCTGTCTGTGTTTCTTGGTTTTCCGAGTGCTTCTGCCTCTGCCAGGGTGTCGGGCATCTTGGTGCCCAAGGTTTCTGGCTGCGTGAGGACCAGAACACCTGAGATAACTCCCATCGCGCCGAACATCAGTGAAGGAATCCCGTGCCAGTATTCCATCTACAATAAAAAGAGTAAACAATATTAATAGCAGTAATTCACATATTTATTGTACGTTTTCGTAACATTTCTGCGAATTTTTAACCGACTTCAAAAAGGAGGAGGTTCTCAATTCGGTTGGAGTTTTTTTTAACACCGACTTCATTGAGATTTTTGACCCGATTTACGTGATTTTTATTTCATTTGATGCGAAATAGTAGCCATTTCAATTCAGGTCCCATAAAAATTTTGTACCTAATATATTTGTGTTGTACATATATGTACAGTATAGTAAAAAAGTGACTTCTGCATACATAGGTAAGTCATATGATGCAATATTACAGTGGTACATTTTTAATACAAAATATGTTTTAGAATCTGAATAACGTATGTAATGTCATTTGGGTGTGATAATATTATCAATTATATAATTATTGTCAATTAGTCACTACGGAAATGTGCTTTATAGGCTTACAAACTCTGTTAGCGTTTTCGGTTATTTATTAAGAGACAAGAAGATATTTTTTTTTTGTATGTTTATTTTAACAGTTTTAACGCCAGTATGAAGCTTAGATATAGCTTAGAATAGTAAATAAATGGATGCTTAATGTGTAATTATATATTATTACATTTTCTATTCATTCCTCCCGTGACCATGTTGCTGTAAAGTATCTGAAACGTCGAGCATCTAAAAAACTTAATAAACTGCGATATAATCCGACAAAGTTATTTCATTATAATTATATATTTTTACAAATATTCCTTTCCTGTTTGGGTGTCTATTTTAATATATATAAATCTCGTGTCACAATGTTTGTCCTCAATGGACTCCTAAACTACTTAACCGATTTTAATCAAATTTGCACACCGTGTGCAGTTTGATCCAACTTAAAAGATAGGCTATATTTTATTTTGATATATTATGTTATTATTCAGAAAAGAATAAGGTGATACGAAGTTCGCCAGGTCAGCTAGTACTCTATATTTTACACTGTTCTTTAGAGAGCATGGTAAGCAGTCGGTCCCGGTTGTTATCCTAGACACTCATAGTAGGTAGTTACTCATAGTAGGGACCCTTCTCCTACATGGATAAAGAGACTTATGCCCAACATTGGCATGCCGTTATTGTAAAGGATAATTTGTAGGAAAAACGATCACTGTATGTAAAAGGCTCACGCAACGTGCGCTGTGACAACAGCTACTACCTTATCCACAGACCCTAAAGATATCTTTCTAAAATTACTAAATCATTTTTTTTTTACTTAATGTAGACAATAAAGGACAACTCATATATAGAACAGGTTGAAACATGTTGAATTAATTAATCAATCATTATTATTTTTACTTACAAGTACGGGTGTTAGTGGAGCTGTGATGGATCCAATGCGACCAATCATAGAAGAAAACGCGAGGAGGCTGTGACGACATTCAGTTGGGTACAGTTCTGAAGTGTACAAGTATAATGACGTCATCACCATGGAGATACCAAATTTCCCCAGAAGGTAAATGACTAGACGTAATACCGAAAGTTCTGGAAAAGAAGACATACGAGAGAAAGATAGTGAGAAAACTTTACACGAGTTGTTACTCAGTTTACAACAAGTCCAAAACTTATAGTTAATATTTTGTCACTAGAAATTAATCAGAGTTTGGCACGAATAAAGCTTACCATTAGGAATGAAGACAAAAACTATGTTACATATTGCGCTAAAGAAGAATCCAGAAGAAAGAGTGCCTCTCCTTCCGATTCTGTCCAGAATCAGAACTGCAGTGTAGAAGCCGGGTATTTCGACGGCGCAAGTCAAGATGTAGTTCAAATATATGGTGTCGGAGAGGCTCGTCGAGTCGATAGATAGTCCATAGTAAACAAAAACCGTCGTAATCCACCAGATAGGCGTCGTGCAGACTCGTCGGAGCAATACTGGGGAACGTAGGATTGCTGCTACTATGCTACCACTCTTCTCCTGGAAATAAATGTGATAACACTATAATAAATTTATTGGAACGAAGTTCCTTACGGCAGGCTTGACATTTGGCTGGGCGACCGAACTGAAAAAAATGTGATACTAAAACCGTAAGAAAAAGATATAACGGAAGTGACGTAATATCAGTCACAGGACTGTATAATATGACGTTTGTAAAACTAAAATATTAACAGAAAACAGGCAGCAGCGTCTTCGGTGCGACAAAGCCAATACTGCGGTCACCAACCCGCCTGCCCAGCGTAGTGACTATGGGCAAAGCACATGAGTTCACGTTATTTTTGGCGTAAACTTGTGGAGGCCTATTTCCAGCAGTGGACTGTATAAGCTGTAATGATGATGAATGATTGATGTATATTATCATTTTGTATGTATCATTCTAAAGTGGATTTTTATTCGTGGAAAAACTACTAGCCTTAATAATATATCTTTCTTTAAGTCTTTAATACGTGGAAGTCTGTGCTACATCTAGATAAAAGATTATTCTAGGACTGAGCTGTTTCACGGCAATTTTTTGAAAATATATCCCAAAAAACGGCCAGTACGTTCCAATTTCTAATTATGATTTACATGTCGTCTAAAACGCATAACTTTTGAAAATTTTTAATCCGAAAAAATCCTTCTGTTATCTAAAATTGAAAATCTAAAAGCGAAATTTTTCAAAATTGAATGTTATCTAAAAGCGGAAAATAAGAGGGCTTTATATATTTGTAAGGCAATTTTTAAAATATTTTCTTTTTAACCAAATTATAACCGCCACCACCCAAGATACAGACAGAAAGATACATAAGAAAAAATATATAAGAAAAAATATATAAGAAAAAATAATACATTTTTGGCTGTTGCATCTGCATGTACGTATATGTATATGTAATACGTATGTGATACGTGTTTGAAAATATTTTAAAAATATCTACCCCATATGTGCAGAGTTGAATCAATTACATCCTTTGGCCTTAGTCTGTCTATTGCAAACGATTTAAACAGTGTCAGACAGACACTCTGTCGCCTAGGACACTCTCCAGGAAAACCCAGAGTTGCCTAAGCTCTGCGCCACCCTCACGATGAGTCGATACGTGTGGAGCCAGTTCGGCTGCAGGAGTCTTTCGCATTTTAGAGCTATGAATGCTTGACGGAGATCCCATTCCGGGTTTGAAATGAATTTTTCCTTCTCCAGGACCCTGATGATTTTGAGCCAGGTTTATCCCTCGGTCGCCTTTTACTACCTCCACGGAAAGAAAGGGGGTGGTGCTATTCTACTCGGCCGACACCACACGGCATGCGCAACACAACGTGTTAATAAACTTCTTTCGTTCGAAGGAAGAAATCCTCGTTTCGACTTCCATATAGAGATACACGAGTTCATGGACTCATGCCACTGCCGAGGTTATACGAGAAAATAAAGCAGTAGTAATTACAGCTCATTACTACGGAACTATAAAATCGACACATTTGAAAAAATGATATAGAAAAGACATGGGTAAGGAGAAGACATGGGTAAAGATAATTAATAACTGACTTAACTATAAAATTGAGGTGACGCGCTCATTGGCACGACGCCAACGTACACACGAGGGTAATTTAATGACAGTTTAATAATGTTGCTTAAAAGTTTCGTGTCAGGATTTTGGACCGGGCTGATTTCCAAAATTACTGTACCGATTTTAATGAAATTTTGCACAGATATGTAACTTTATCCAACTTAAACTATAGACTATATTTTATTTTGATTAATCACCGCGATATTTTTAACAGCCACAACAACGCGTGGCCAGGTCTGCAAGTGTCAATATAAGTATACATGTTGCTGTCATATAATAAGCAAATAATCCTCGCAACCCCGTCATTTGTTAACTAAGTTACTAATCTTAATTATTTTTAAGCTTCCTTGGAAATAAAATATGCTAACTGCTGCGGTAGTAAATACGTATAACCAGACGTAATTATTTTTAAACAGCATAAAATAAACAAATGTTATACAAATGTTTTGTTATCTAATTTAATTATTTAAGTAGGATTTATTAAAAACAAGATAAGACAGAATTGATATAAGGAAAGCCTTGATTTATAACTTGTTATTGAAAACGTACTTGAAGGATATCAGAGTAATCAAAAACTTTTATCTACCAGTAAATATATGTATAGGTCATTCACTCGTCACGAAATCAAGTATCAAGTATCGAAAACTTCTTCACGTATAAAGATGAAGTTCGGCAGGAGGGTAGTTTATACATATCGTTAGTAGACGTCCGCTAATAACGATTTTTGGGAAAGGGCTGGGTTAAGAGGAAGTTTACTTTATGTTACTCCTAGCATATCTAATCATCTTTGTAGAAAAAAATTATTTAAAAAAAATGCGCATGAATTTTTATTAGTGCCTGAACGGTCTGCGCAAAAAATAGGTGTAAAAAAATAAAAACTATTCCAGAAACGAAACATGAATAGAATTATATATTTTATATAAGTTACTGTTCTTAATTTATAAAAAATACTAACTAACCACTAACGAGAACACGAAATAAGTAATGAGAGCATTTTTTTGAAAATTCTACATATCAAATTTTCCTTTCGTCTTTCATCCTACAAACTTAAGCGTCGTATGTTTCAATGAAATAATTTAAAAAATTAAAAATAAACTGCGTGATCCTAATTGGTTACAACCAAAAAGTGGGTTAAATTAGAACAGTAAGAAAACTGTATCTGCTTTACCTTTGCTTGATGATTGAGAGAAGCTCTTGAGTTATTTATGAGCGCTTCCAAAGATTTGTCACTTATTTGTGTCTTATTTATTCTGGCCACAGTTTCCAAGACTTTCTTCGCTTCAAGGTATTTCCTTTTGGAGAGAAGCCAGCGAACGCTCTCCGGTAGGACTGTATAGTAGGTGACCACAAGGAACCCAGGAATATGAAGAGCCATGCTCATGTACCGCCAAGGTTGGATCAGCCAGGCTACAGCACCGAGTATCACTTGTCCCGTCGCAAAGATTGAGGACAGTGTTGCGCTTGTGACTACCCGGTACTTCGGACCGACTAGCTCAGCAGCTACAATATGATGAGACGAACAAAGAAACAATAATTTCAAAGCTTACTACGTGTTCATTATTTAATTTTATGAAAAAGTATCTAGTTCGTTTCTAAAAAAAAAAAAAACTTAATGCTAACAGCATTAAAGAGTGATCACTTAATATCTTTTAGCTATCTCTTATTTTTTCTTAACTTACAAACTACGCCTTAAATATCTGTTTTGAAGCTAGCAGCTCCAATTTATCGAGATTACGTAAGACCTTGAACATTTTTTTCGTAAAAATGTGTACAAGTCATATATCCTTACCAAAAATGTAAGCAGAACTAAAAGTTCCAGCGCCAAGCGTCGTCTGGACGATTTGCAACACCATATACATGGAGTAGTTGACGGAGAACGCTCGAATGAGACCAATGAGACTCAAGTTGAAGACGTTGACGACGAGAGCGATTTTTCTCCCGAAGCGGTCTGAGATGTAGCCGGTGATCGGCATCGCCAGCAGGATACCCAAACTGTTCAGGGTTCCAGCCAAAGCTCTTAACCAGTCCTGGCACCCGAGATCAAACTGGAAAGTTTGTCAGTACCATATTAAATCTCAAGGTGTATTAAAATATATTATTATCTATCATCATCATCATCATCATTACAGCCTATACAGTCCACTGCTGGACATAGGCCTCCACAAGTTCACGCCAAAAAATAGCGCGAACTCATGTGTTTTGCCCATAGTCACCACGCTGGGCAGGCGGGTTGGTGACCGCAGGGCTGGCTTTGTCGCACCGAAGACGCTGCTGCCCGTCTTCGGCCTGTGTATTTCAAAACCAGCAGTTGGATGGCTATCCCGCCACCGATCGGCTTTTTAAGTTCCAAGGTGGTAGCGGAACTGTGTTATCCCTTAGTCGCCTCTTACGACACCCACGGGAAGAGAGGGGATGGCTATATTCTTTAGTACCGTAGCCACACAGTACATATATATTATCTATAGACTCGTATAACAGACGACCGCTCTGGTGTAAGGGTGTTTATACACATATTTATTTCCGGTCTGGTTTGGTGCCTCGGATGGCACGTTAAGCTCAGTCGGTCGGTCCCGGTTGTTATCATATACACCCGATAGCAATCGTTACTTGTAGCACGGAATATATCCGCCAACCCGCAGTGGAGCAGCGTGGTGGATTAATCTCTGATCCTTCTCCTACATGGGGAAAGAGGCCTTTCCCTAGCAGTGGAATATTTCATATAAAAAAAACTACGTAACGTCTGCCGTCTTAGCTAGTGGTAATAGTATAAATGAGTGTGAGGTATACCTGAATGGGGCTGACATGGGCTACATTTGATTTTTCAGTTTTACCAGTCCATTTTAATATGTCAATCATCAAAATGTTAACTATTTTACATCCCCAAATGCTCTTTAAGGTCATAAGTATAAAAAAAATACGCTTCAGCCTGTAATATCCCACGACTGGGCATAGGCCTCTTTCCCCATGTAGGAGAAGGATCAGAGCTTAATCCACCACGCTGCTCCAATGCGGGTTGACGGATAAAAAAATTAACAAATAATTAATTGCTATTATTTTCATACCGGCGCTTTATATTTACATAATTAATTATACTAGCCGACCTGGCAAACTTCGTACCGCCTTATTTTTTTTCTTGAATATAGTAATTAAATATATCGAAATAAAATATCTTTCAAGTTGGATCAAACTGCATACGGTGTGCTTTGATTAAATTCGGTTAAGTAGTTTAGGAGTCCATAGCGGACAAACAACGTGACGCTTAATTTATATATATTAAGATTAAGACTGACAATAGCATTGTCTATTTTACCAGTATTTGTATGAAATATCACTAACATCGTAAACCACCGAGTTGTCTTTCGAGTACACATACTCATCACAGCTCGTAATCTTCGTCTGGTTGAACAGGGCGGCCGGACAGTTGTCCAGAGAACCTTTGCTCTCGATATTCAAAAGGACATATCTTTCGCAGTTGGAAAACCCTGAACTCGTCTGCGGCAGAACGTTAACTATCCAATCGGGATCATATTTTTCAAACTTATCTTGTTCACTGCATTCCGGTATTCGACATCTACAATGATTTTGGCAAATGTACAACTACATACCTTACACGTGCTTGCAAGATAACAATGTTTATATTTTGTATTTTTCTAATTATAGGCGAAACTTTAGCATTGCCAGTAAATACGGCATTTATTATTATGTTAATTAATTTTTTTTTATTCCCATAAACGTCTGGAAATCCTTTTTGAATCTAATCACAAGAGCCACGTCAAACTATTTGATGATTTTAATAACATAAGTATTATTATTGTTTTAATTTTAAATTATTTCAAAATCATTTGGCACTATTGAAAGCCATTAACCCTAAAGAAGAAGAAGAAGGATTTCAAGTTTACCTGTGTGGTATTGCAGCTGCAGAAAAAATGTACTCACTCATAAACGCAGACATCATTATAGGTATAACGACCAGCAGAATGTTTCTCATCTGAAAACGACCGAACTGTCCCAACTCATTGACCAACACATCGTCAAGATCTAAAATCTTCTCACTGTTCACATTTTCTTCATCGTCATCCACAGTTTCGCCTTCCAACGTCTTAGGATCTTTATTTTCAGTCATCGTACTTTGTGACTCGTCAATTGTTTAGAAAACACTGTGTCTGGTCACGAGTCTTAAATGAATGAATTTGTACGCTTATATTTAGGTCAATCAACGTTTGTTAGCTGTGATACAATGCACTATTTGTGTATCATCAGCCAATTGATCTTACTTAAAAATTTAGTTAAAACGATATATTGTGCTCATGTCAGTAACTCTTTGACATTTGGTAAGTTAATTATTAACAAAAGTCTATGCTTTCATCATCATCATCATCATCACTTCAGCCTATCACAGTCCACTGCTGGACATTCACAACTTCGCGCCAAAAATGGCGTGAACTTATGTATTTTACCCATAGTCACCACGCTAGGCAGGCGGGTTTGTGACCGCAGGGCTGGTCTTGTCGCACCGAAGACGCTGCTTTACTATGTACTAATATAAGATATAATAAAAAGATAAGTCCCATGTGAGTATGAACAGTTAAAGCTCCAAATCTTTTAGTGATTATTACATTGTTAAATTAGTTTGAGAGATTAATAGTAAAAATATAATAGTTTAGCTAAAATAATTAATTACAATCATCAAAAATCTTGCAACAATTGTGATATCTAGATGCTGAAAAACAAAATAAAAAGAAAATGGAAATAAACATTCGAAAAAAAATGATGCACATCTCTTGCCTATGTATGCTTTGTTTATTTACGAATCTTTGACGCTGCAGTCAGTTCGTATACGAATCAATCTAAAGGAGGCAATTATAAGTCATTGAATACAATTCATCTGAAGGAATACGTTACAATGTTCATACCGGCACAGTTCAACACGGGCCGCGAAGAGTTGATCACTCCTATACATTATAAAGGTTGTTATAATTATTATTGATGTAAAGTCCACAATATCTTTAACCCTTAAGTCATTTTAGTTTACTTTTAAGTAAAACGGCTTATAAATATAATAATAATAACAATTTACTCTTTATTGTACACTTAAAAGAAGTTTACAATTTATACTAGCAACTAGCGACCCACCCCGGCTTCGCACGGGTAAAATGCTGATACTAAATATACTATAGAATGTCTAATTTTAAATATGTAATATTATCAAAAATATTCATTTAAATTATAAGCTGCAAAGAGTCATATTAATCTATATGAAATGCACAATAATTTTAAGGTAATGATTCCATAAGGATTAATGATATATTGTTTAAAATCGCTTCGTAAATAAGTCATTATTTCTCGTAAAAAGTAAAGGATAAAAAGTGTTTATTGTGGGTTATCCCTAAGAGATAGACATATATACCATTGGGGACTTTTTTGTATGCCTTTTGAAGGTGTACAATACTGTAGTACATTATTTTGATCTATGTCCTAGGTTCAGCCAGCGTTTGCAATACGAGTATACGCGCAAATCAATATGTTTATTTACAACATAACATTAGAAACCTCTAAAATTATCAGTCTTTCTCTACTATACTATGTATGTATTATACATATAAACCTTCATCTTCAATTAATCTATCTACTAAAAAAACCACATCAAAATCCGTCGCGTAGTTTTAAAGATCTAAACATACAGACAGCAGGAAGCGACTTTGTTTTATGCTATGTAATGATACACAAAAAGAAATGTACAACAGGCGGTCTTATCGCTAAAGAGAGATTTCTTCCAGGCAACAAGCTTGGAGGAGATAAAAAATAATAATATACATATATTCAAATAAATAAAATTGGAGTGTCTTTTTGTAATATTAAAATAACCGCTTTTTCCTAAATGCATATGTCAATGGATGTATACACGGTACATATACCAAAATAACATTTTTTACAATTTTTGTCTGTCTGTCTGTCTGTCTGTTTGTTCCGGCTAATCTCTGAAATGGGTGCATTGATTTTGACGGGACTTTCACTGGGAGATAGCTGATGTAATAAGTAGTAACTTAGGCTACTTTTTAACTGAACAATATATTTTTTAAAATTCCACGCGAACGAAGTCGCGGGCACAGCTAGTAAATAATAAATTCTTTATTGGACCAAATACCTTATAATTTCATAATCAAGGACAGATATCCAACCGGAAGAAAATCTTTGTACAAGTACATATATCCATCCCGAGCAGGAATCGAACCCGCAACAATGGTGCCTAAGCGCCGGCACAGAACGCGAATCACCTGATCGGTTGTTAATAATAATATCTTATAACATTCACACACGATCGTCTGTTCCTATGGTAAGCAACTTAATGCTTGCGTTACAGATAACAGCCGACTGTTATAACTATTTTTTTTTATAAATCATCATTCATCATTGGCCTTAGTCCGTCTATTGCAGACGATTTAGACAGTGTCAAACTGTGTCATCTAGGACACTCTTCAGGAAAACGCAGAGATGCCTAAGCTCTGCGTCACCATCTCGACCTCACTGGCTAGGCCCACAGGAACGACGAGTCGATACGTGTGGAGCCAGTTCGGCTGCAGGAGTCTTTCGCATTTTAGAGCTATGTCACGAATGCTTGACGGAGACCCCATTCCGGGTTTCAAATGAAGTTTTTCTTCTCCCGGACCCTGATGATTTTGAACCAGGTTTATCCCTCGGCCGCTCAGGCGGGAATCGTGCCCGCAACCCGCGGAACAGAAAGCAGGGTCACTACAAACTGCATAGCAGGAAATTTCCTGCTCAAAATATCAACCCGACTAGGAAAATATCTCGGCCATCACAGCCAAATAATACTGTTTTCAAGCAGTGTTGTGTTCTTGTAGTGAGTAAGGTGACCAGAGCTGCTCTCAGTTTTGGTGTAGCTGGCGTCTATAAGCTACGGTAATCGCTTACTATCAGGTGAGCCGTACGCTTGTTTGCCGACCTATAAAAAAAGAATAGAAGAATCTGGGAATGAGTATCTGGTAAAAATGAATAAAGTAGCTTAATTAAACTTGCATATTCCTAAAAGTGACTACCTTTACCAGATATTTCTCATAACGACCAATCCGGCGGATTTAATTTAACTTTCGCAACATTACATCAGAACGGTTCGACCTTAGGAATAATTAGTAACAAGTAAGTCAAGTGGTGGATCCACTCGGTTTAATCAAACAAACTAAACGCTCGCTAATTCAAACTCTATCCAACTTCGTTCTTACCACAATTATCAATCGATTCGTTTGATACATCGGATGCATTCATTTTAATTGATACTAATAATGCGTAGAACTTAGGAGTGTATTTGTCGGAAATGATCAAGAGTTCGTTTCATTTCAAAAAATATCAATCACAGTCACTGTCTGTTGACAAACTTCACCCAACTATTTGATGGATAAGCATTATTTTATACTAGCTGCTGCCCACAACATCGTCTGAGTGAACGCTATACAGCAACAAAAATACCTACGATTATACCTTTTAAAATAACATTCATTTACCTGTTTGTTCTTTACATTTCATATCTACAGAAAATTCTCATAGATGGCGCTGCTTTAAAATTGTCTTGTCTTCTTATATTCATTTAATTATGTTTATCTGCTTAGTTACTTATATTGCGTGATTTTTATAGTATGAAGTTAGCTTATATAGCATGGTTATTAACATAATAACAATAACATTCAAATATGCGTCGTTAGATTACATGTTGTTACAGAATGCGTTGAGGAAATAAAGGTTCACTGCTCGTTCCCGGTAGGTGATAGCATGATAATATGTAGCCTATATGTTGACCCGACTTCTTAATAATATTCGTGCCAAATTTGAAGTAAATCCATGCGGTACTTTTTGAGTTTATCCCGGACATACATACAGACAAACAGACAAAAATTTTAAAAACTATATTTTTGGCTTCGGTATCGATTGTAGATCACACCCCAAGTATTCTTTTAAAAAAATATTCAATGTACAGTTTTGACTCTCCTACCATTTTATTATATGTATAGATTTATTTTAGTATTTTAGAAAAAAATGGCTAAAGGGTTGGCAGAAAAATTCCCGGCCAGGCTATAGTTAATGCAAAATTGTTTTTTTTTTTTTAATTTAAAGTTGCACCTATGCGTGATATATAATTTTATACCTAGCGACAATACGAAGCCTGCAGAAAATATAAACGTTGATTTGTCTATCACTGTAGTACCGGTACGTACACGGAAAAATAATCAAGTAAATACGTATTATCAAAGATTAGTCAAAAAGTCCATAGATCTCCATCAAATTAAATGGGACGACATGACAAGCAACAGCTTTTGTTTAAAAAAAAATCTTCGAAATCGGTTCACCTAGTCAAAAGTTCTGAGATAACATACATACAAAAAGAAATACACTTATATTGAAAACCTCCTCCTTTGTTTGAGTTGGTTAAAAATGTATTCCTATCGGGTAAGCCCGGCAACATAGGCCACGTATACCTTGATTGGTACCTACCCCACCCCAGCCTGCAAAATAATGATATTTGTAATAAAAAAAATACTAATTGATAGATTTTCAATAGCTCAATTCAACTACTTTGTCCTTTTAAATTGTTCACCTTAAATTATTTAATTAAAAATCAATAAGGTCGTTGAAAAAAAAAATTCATTTATCAATACTCTCAACCTTCTATATCGTTTGATGTATACAACATTTTAAATTGCTCAAAGTACTAAAAAAACTGCTCAAGTTGCATTTATAATTGCTCAAGTACAGTTTGGAACAGCTCCACTTTCCTTAATTACTAAATAAATATAAATAGTTTGAATAAATTTAAAAATGCGGATATTTGAATTAAAAAGAAATGATGTATCGATAGATTTTCAATAGCTCAATTCAACTACGTTGTCCTTTAAATTGAGCTATTGAAAATCTATCGATTAGTATTTTTTTTTATTGCGAATATCCCATTGATTTTTATAGATAAATGGAATATCCGCATTTTTTTTTTGTTTCGCGTCATTGTCTGTGCGCATGCGCAGCGCTCACCTGTCTATTATATAGGTAAACGTTATCGTTCTGTTAAAAGCTGACAGATTTTTTTTTTAAGTATTAAAACCTTCCGTGGGCCTTAAGGAACATCAAAAATTAATTAGCCGAAAAAGTAAAGCCATTTTCGAGTTATGCGCTTAGCAACAATCATTTTTATTTATATGGATTTGTCTTTAAATAAAACGTTAAACGTCTTTCTTCTGTCACCACTTCTGAACTGCCTCCGACTCTGGTTCCGACGCCGTCTTCGATTACGATGGACGGAGGTACCGTTTCATCCCTACTCTGTGCTCTCTACAGCCTCTACCAAGTCTCTACTATTACGCAAGTCAGTTCTATTTGTTCTGTGTAGTCATAGAGCAACACGGAGGGGAGTAGCCATTGCGTTTGTTACCGATACAAAACTTTCTGTCATTTTTTGCGGGGGGAAATTACACACATGCACACTTTATCTAATTCCCACACAAAAATAATCGTCTGTCACTACGAAACTCACACATACTAAATTAAAATCACACTTACATTTTCCACACACACATAGATACATTCTGTGTCATTACAGTATAATGACACGGCGCAACTACACGGACAAGTTGCTTACAGCCGTGGTTGTAACAACTGTCGATATGCATTATCGATAAATTCAAGTACTCGGTTAGGGAAATAAGGTTTTTAAAGTGATACAAAGGTAAGATGTTATTATAAAAATAGACTTAATTTATTATATACTAAAAACCAAACATCTTCATGTAAAATAAACGATTATAAAGAGTAAAGATTTGATTGTTTGTTTGTTAGCATTGAATAGGATCCGAAACTACTGGACCGATTTAAAAAATTATTTCACCGTTGAGAAGCTACACTATCCTTGAGCGACATAGGTTATACTATATTTTCAAAAATGTTAGGGATCCTTACTAAAACTCCAATAATGTAACCCAAGAGATAAAAAAATAACCTAAAAAATTCCTTACATTGCGTGCGGTGCAAATACTAATGATAATAGAAATATATAATGTAGTAAGACTTTGTACAACACATAAATAATTATATTTGCTCGCAAACGAAAAAAAAAAAAAATACTGACTTCAATTACATCGCAAAAACAATTACATCTCAAATACACACAAGTAATACAATATACGTAATATATACGCGTTATCAAAGGTTACTCAAAAAGTTTTTATCAGATCTCGATGAAATTTGAACGCGACTAGATGATAAACATCAGCTTTCTATTAAATTAAAAATCATCAAAATCGGTCCGCCCAGTCAAAAGTTCTGAAGTAACATACATAAAAAAATACAGTCGAATTGAGAACCTCCTCCCTTTTTGGAAGTCGGTTAAAAAGTGTCGCGACAGCATATATCTAATTATTATAATTATGTCACAATACGTTTGGTGCAACGTTGTTGTGCCAAACAATGCCAGTCTACAATAAACTGGATGTACCTAAGTGCAATACCAAATTCAAACTGAATATATTTGCCGTACGCGCCTCTATACTGTGGAACAAACTCCCAGAAAGCATTCAAAAGAGTCCTTCTCTTGTTTCCTTCAAACGTAAATTAAAGGAGCACTTTATTTCTTAACTCAATTTACAATCATCTACTTAAAGAATATGTAAGTATATAATTACCTATAATACATGTAATGCATGATAATGCATTTGTATTTATGTGTGTACGTATGTGTATGTATGTATGTAAGTAGTGTGTGTGTATATGTATATGTATGATATCTATATGTATCTATGTAATCGTATGTATTTATACCTGTAAGTATGTAATATATTACAGTTCTTTAGCTATTACGTTATTATATCTTGCACTGTGTTCCCCGCTATATGACACTCTCTCTCATGACCATTGGTTGACTGGAAGAGATCTCTTCTAGATATAAGTCCACCTTTGCCATCAACTTTATGTATAATTTTTCTGTACATTATTTTTAGTGCAATAAAGTATATAATAATTGTTAATTTTCAAAGTTGATAAATCAAAGCTTCATTTCACTACCATGACTAAGGTGAAACATATCTTGATTACCTTGTACATGAGACAAATAAAAACTTACGGGACAAAAACAGTGTGGCGTTAATGTTGGTTTGGTGCCCTCGACTAATCCTTCTATTGTTCGCCAACACTTGAAAGTTAGTGGTATTGATATGATCTGAACAAATTACACTATTTTTTGTAGGCGTCCAGGTCAATCTGTTATTACAATTTTTTTTCCATGTATCCCTTAAATTTGGATTTTTAGAAATCCTGCCAAATTTTTATATAAAACATTATAGTCGAAGTTCACATTAAGTAATTTTAGTAAAATGTATTAATGCGTGTATTATATTTAATTTAATGCAATTTTATTATATAACTATGTTTATTAAAAAAAGCTAGCAATATAATATTTTAAATAAATCAAAATCTCAAAAATGTCTGTCTCCTCTTTTGCTTTTGCCGTTTTTTCGATAACCATCTACAAACAAACCGGTAACAACACTATCGCTCGGCGACAGTGACTTCTCGGAAATGGACTCCGATCAGTCGCTCGACCGATCCGCATATTGTATGAGGGCGAGCGGCCTGTGTTGGTAAACAAATCGAGTCAACACGACCGATAATATTTGTAATTTTTAAGTTTAAAAAAGGTTTAAAAGAAGTATACAAGTAATAATGTGATTAAAAAATACTTACGTATGAAAGGTAACGCCATGTTTTAGTAAATTTGACGTGGCAGATCTTTTTTGCAGCAAAAAATAGAACAATTTGGCATTTTTTGAAGGACGTTGATTCAACGGCGCAATTAGATTTAGTCTAGTAATCAGTGCGGCTGCAACTAGTTTTATTGTACGCATATGGCCATTTGATCTTATACCTTGACAGAGGGGAACGCCTGTACATGGCTACACCCCTCCGTGTTGCTCTTTGTGTGTAGTACGTCATTAATACATTGACAATATTTGACAATTATAATTACAGTTTTTTTATGACAAGTTATGTCAATTGAGGATGAGCGGGAAACTTGAACGCGCGCGATTGTGTTTTTTCTTGCTACTATTAAAATTACTTTAAATATAGTTCAGAACAGGTGTAAAGTGTATATATTTTGTTATTTAGTTTTAGTTTTGTATTTAATTTGTTTTTCTTCTATTTTTGGTAAGTGTATGTAAATACATATTTAGAATGAACGAACCTCCGGACCCGGGTGGCGCGAATGATTTTAATTCACAATGTATTCCGCAACCTAGCCATTTCGTTACTATAGATTACGATGAATCGAGTATGGAAACTAACCACTCTATGACTAAAAAGCCACTTAAGAGATCTCGTCTTCATAAAATTTGTAATAAGAAAAATATTGTAATAAGAAAGTTAGAAAAAACGCGGGAAACCAAAAAGTTGGTTGTCATTGTTCGGAGTCTGAGAAATCAGATGAGACTAATAAAAATGAAAATAATAAAAATGTCCCCGTTTCAGTACCACAATCACAGCTCCAACCTGATAACACTATCTCTAAATATCCCATAGGCAGAAATATTTATAATGAAAATGACGTGTCTCCATATTTAGTTCATGTTCAAAAAATTACAAAAGGTGATAACGATGGAACGATTTTACACCCAATCACATTCGGAGATTTCCTCATGAAAAATAAGTTCTATAATATTATTAATGGCAGCTTGAAAAAGATAGGACGAAACAGAATTTCTGTAGCATTTAATAATTTTAAAGATGCGAACTCATTTTTAAATAATAGCCTGCTTCTTGAAAATGGTTATCACGCTTTTATACCATCTTTTAACGTAATCAGAATCGGTATCGTTAGGGGTGTGCCAATAGAATGGTCCCCAGAAGAAATTATAAAAAATATTTCTACACCTATTGGTTGTGGTAAAGTTGTAAAGGTTAGACGTTTAAATTACAAAACTGTTGTTGAAGGCGCTACTGTGGAAGCCCACACAATCAGTAGTAATTTATTTTGATGACAACCATATGGCAAATAGTAAAGCGTGCCCTGAATTCAATAGGCAAAAATCTATTAAATTACATATGGCTGAACAGTGATGTGTATCATATGCAGAAGCTAATAAAGAGATACCAACGTCATATAAATCTTATTCAGAAGTTAGTAAAGAAGTAAATATTAGCCAAAATCCTAATAAATCATACAAAAAACATTTATATCTAGACCTCGGAATCCTGAGGCTCGTCAAAATATAATAAAAGAATTTTCATTCAATGAATTTGAAAAAAAATTTAACTCTGATAATTGGTATTAACTCTAAAAATGATTTTACCAAAATTTCAGATGTGCTTTCACTATTACAGAGTTATTTACGAAACAACAAAAGTTTACCTTCCATCGTTGCCCCTTTAATACAGTGTATCCTAAATATAATTCAAAATGAATAGTTCCCAGATAATAATACAGTGGAACGCCAGAAGTGTAATTAATAAAAAAAAACGACATAATTTATTTGTTAAATAATTATAAACCTTGTTTATTCTTTATCTCAGAAACTTGGCTTAGGCCAAGTAATAATTTTAGGTTTTGAAATTATAATACAATCAGAGAAAATAGGCTAGATGGTTTTGGCGGTGTAGCCTTTCTCATTGAGAAAAACTTCTCTTTTAATTTAATTAATATTCCTGTACATAGTTCTGAACTTTCTATTTTAGCTATACGTGTACACATCATATATTTTGTGTCTGTATATATTTCTCATATTTCTACTAATATTTTAAACGAAATAAATATGATATATATAAAACTGTATCGGTTTATATTTTTCTTAATAATATAGACATTTAATATATTGTATATGTTTTTTATGTATTTTTTATTTTCCTTTTCATCATAAAATATATTATTTTGTTTCTTCCTATCCTGTTCTGAATCCTGTCATAAATTCCTCTTGTCCGTTATCCACAATTTTTAACCATTTTCCTTAATTCCTGCTCGTCATTGGCAATGCACCATAGCAATGCACCAAAGAGTAAAATAACTTGCTTAAACAGCAATGCACTAACGTGCAGTCCATAAAAAAAAGTTATGTCAATTTGCTTGTTGTCATCTTGTTATATTTTGACATTTGGCAGGCAAAACTGAAAGTGAAAGCCATTAACTTTGTTATTTGTATGATAATTACCGGTACCTACTACCTGTATTTTATCAAATATGAATAAATCCAGATGCAAATAAATTAAGACCGTCAGTCTAGGTAGTGTATATTTACGGCTCACGTAACCTTGTTTTAAATATTAGCAGTTAATAGCTTACTAAATTGATAAAAGCTAAGAAACTAAATAGGTTTCTTAGAATATTCATTTTCAAGAAGAAAATTATGTCGGAAAGCGGAGATACCGAAGTATCTTGGGTTTTCTATAAAGATAGACCCGATTGGAGTGATGTTACACCAGTACCTGAAGACTTCGGTCCGACTCCAGTGGTTGTGATAGCTTACTCCGAAAAATGTAAGTGCTTTTTAGTTGATTAATCTATTCATTTATTAAATAAATTGTACTGTTTTTTTATTTTTTCACCAAAATAGTAAGCCTTATTCATGTAATGAATATTATCAATTAAGAAATATATTTCGTGTCGAACCTGTATTCAACGCATTATTATTTTATATTTATGAAAGTTGGTATTAATACCATGATCTTTGTCATTGCCCATGTGACAGAAAATAACAATGCCGAGATCTTAATATAAATTGAGTCAGCCTTGATATTTTCCAAAGTACTCTTTTTGTTTATAGGGATTGAAGACAATAATTTAGACATTGTCTGTAACATGATCTATGAAAAAATAAAACCCATACATATATTAAGTCATACATGTATATAAGAATTACTACTTTTAATTTCAGTTCAAGATGTATATGATTACTTCAGAGCCGTGTTAAAGTCGAAGGAACTGTCAGAAAGGGCACTACATCTTACTAAGGACGCTCTTGAGCTCAACCCTGCAAACTATACTGTTTGGCAATACAGGTATTATTTTATTTAATTACACATAACTATTGCAATAAAAAACTTACAGCCATTGGACTCAAACTTATAACACTTCTCTTGGCGTTGGGTATTAACTAAAAGACTAGTATTGGCTAAATTTATTAAGATTAAAATGTTACATTATTACGTTATTCACTCTTAAAGAAATTATTTGTCACTATTCATCGTCCCAATTTTTCATCTATGTACCGTTTATTACAAATATTCCTCATGATGTATTGAATTGCAGATTTAGATAGCTGTCGTTATATAAATTTTACCTTTAGTCAGAAAATATTTCAGTAATGAAAGGTCATAATATCCGCCAACCTGCAGTGGAGCACTGCGGTTGATTGAGCTTGAATACATGTAGGTACTGAGGTAGGGCACAGCAGGAATTTCCGGTTCAAAATATGGAGCAGCCCGACTGGGGTAGTACCTCGACCTTACAGAAGATCACAGCAAAATAATACTGTTTTCAAGCAGTATTGTTTCCTGTTGGTGAGTAAGGTGACCAGAGCTCCTGGGGGGATTGGGTCGGTAACGCGCTTGCGATGCTTCTGGTGTTGCAGGCGTCTATAAGCTATGGTAATCGCTTACTATCAGGTGAGCCGTACGCTTGTTTGCCGACCTAGTGACATAAAAAAAAAAGAAAAAAAAGGAAGAGGCCTATTGTAATCGTGATATTATAATATTACCTTGACAATAATATATTTCAATAATACTTTTTTTATTATTTTAAAAATACTATATCAGTTATTAATGTTACAACATACAAATAATATTGCCCTCAAGCAGTGTTGTGATCCTGTTGGTGAGTAAGGTGACCAGAGCTCCTGGGGGGAATTATGGGTAGGGTCGGTAACGTGCTTGCAACGCTTGTGGTGTTACAAGTGTATAGTTATAGGCTACGCTTACCGCCTACTATCAAGTGAGTGGTACGCTTGTGTGTCGATCTAGTTGTATAAAAGATAATACAATACATGTCTTTACCTTTTTTTTATTCATTCCAAATGAATTCTCTTTTACAACATTCTCATTTTATTTATATATTTTTTTTTAATAATAACAATATATTTTTCAGAAGAGATCTGCTTCAAGCGTTAGGCACAGACTTACAGTCGGAATTGGAATATGTTGCTTCTGTTATCAAAGCGTCACCAAAGAATTATCAAGTAAGTTATTATATAAATATAATGCAAAACACAATATTAACTATAAGTTCTGCTATAATTAAATATTTGATTGTGTGAATTTTTTAATTAATCTACATTATTATATTATTTTTTTTTTAACCGACTTCCAAAAAAGGAGGAGGTTCTCAATTCGACTGTATTTTTTTTTTTTTTTTTTTTTTTTTTTATGTATGTTACATCAGAACTTTTGACCAGGTAGACCGATTTCGACAAATTTTGTTTTAATCGAAAGGTGGTGTGTGCCGATTGGTCCCATTTAAATTTATTTGAGATCTAACAACTACTTTTCGAATTATATCTAATAATGCGTTTTTACTTGACGCTTTTTTCGTCGACCTACGTTGTATTATACCACATAACTTTCTACTGGGTGTACCGATTTTGATAATTCTTTTTTTGTTGGAAAGGGGATATCCCTAGTTTGGTACCATGATAAGGAAACCAGGATCTGATGATGGGATCCCAGAGAAATCGAGAGAAACTCTTGAAAATCCGCAATAACTTTTTACTGGGTGTATCGATTTTGATAATTTTTACTTTAATCGAAAGCTGATGTTTATCATGTGGTCACATATAAATTTTATCGAGATCTGATAACTACTTTTTGATTAATCTTTGATAACGCGTATTTACTTGACATTATTTTCGTCACCTTACGTTGTATTATACCTCATAACTTTTTACTGGGTGCACCGATTTTGACGTTTCTTATATAAATTAAAAGCTACTATTCGTCACGTGGTCCCATTCAAATTTAATTGAGATTTGATTCGTAATTTGTGAGTTATATCTAATATTGCGTATTTACTTGACGGTTTTTTCGTCACCCTACGTTGTATTATACGTTATATCTTTTTACTGGGTGCACTGATTTTGATCTTTTTTGTATAAATCAAAAGCTAATACTTGTCATGTCGTCCGTTTTAAATATGATTGAGATATAATGAGCAATTTTTGAGTAATCTTTGATGACACGTATTTACATGACGATGTTAAGACGACTGTGGTCATGTTCAATACTTTGCCACAACGCCATCTATCAAAATGTAATGAAATTACTTCGTTCACTATCGATCAAATTACAATATTCCACTAGAGTAGAGAGTAGCAGTTTATTCGTTATAAATATATTTGAGCTTTTAATTTTTGAGTTATCGCTAATACTGGGTATTTACTTGGCTATTTTACGTCGACCAACGTTATATTAACCTCATTACTATTTTACTGGGTGGACCGATATCGATGATTCTTTTTTTAATCGATAGGTGGTGCTTGTCATGTGGTCCCATTTAAATATAATTGAGATTTGACTCGAACTTTTTGAGCTATATCTGATATGGCGTATTTACTTGACTGTTTTTGGAGTTTTCTCCTTAAGAATCTATTTTCATTTAAGGCCCCGGAATGAAAAAATTGAACAGTAAAATCTACTGAACGAATGACCTTGTTAGAGATGGCGTTCAGACGTTTTCTAATAACGCAATTAGGTTCCGATAGATGGCGTTATTGCATTCATTTATTTACAATTTGATATAGTAATAATATATTTCTTAGACTAGTAAGCCTTTTTGTGTCTATTTAGACAGTTGATCTGAAGGGGTAAACTCCAGTCGTGCATCGGAGCTGTGTGAAAACATGAACATTACATATTTTTAATAAAAAAGACATAAACCGTAATTCAATATAAATCCGCTTCAACTAAAAAACCCGCCGTAATAAGCGATGTCAGCGCTTCGCGCGAATCGACGACGGGCCTTTTGAAACTTCTGCCTACAATCGCTAACAAAATGTTAGAAATAACAGTAGAACATTATATAATTCTACAATTGTTATGTCGCGTTATATGGAATACGAACAAAGTATTACTATTTTTTCGTCGATCTACGTTGTATTACTCTTCGATGTAATTGAAGTCGGTTTTTTTTTCGTTTGCGAGCAAACACAATTATTAGTTAATTAAAATAATACATTTTATAGGTATGGAATCACAGGAGAGTTTTAATCGAATGGCTACAAGATCCTTCGTTGGAGCTAGAAGTTACTGGTAATGCTCTACAACAAGATCCTAAGAACTATCACGCCTGGCAACATAGACAATGGGCTATCAAGACATTCGGGTGTGTCTTCATCAATGCAATCACTAGATAACAATAATCGTACACAATTTACTATAACATAAATGTTTTATCAATTAAAATTCACAATATAAATAGTAATTTGGCGTAAAACGTATCATGTACAAACAGTTATTTTAGAATTTTAAATGTGTACTGTTACATAATTGAGCATACAAATAGAGCATAAAATACTGAACGTTATACACAGAATGACATGATAGGAAATAAGAAAACTGAAAACAAAAGGATTAAAAGCATACATATGTTTCGTAGTTCTGTTTTGAATAATTATCGCATTCGCCTTCAGCCTGTAATATCCCACTATTGGGCATAGTTGTTTATCTCCATGTAGGAGTGGGATTGGAGCTTAATCCACCACGCTGCTTCACTGAGGGTTGGCAAATATGTATTCTATCAATAGCAATCGCTATCAGGTATTTATGATAACAACATCGACCGACAGTTTAACATGCTCTCCGCGAAACTCTGGGGAGACCCACGAGGACAGACATGCAAACCACTAAGAAATATTTGTACAAATACACATATCATTATTTTTGGCGACTACTTGCATCACTACAACAGAGAATAGTTTATAGTATCTTCAAAAATTTAGTTACGGCTTATCAAAACGGTTCTTATAGAATGGTAAAACTAAATAAGATAGTTTTTAATTAATTTTGATACAGAATGTGTCTTTGGAGTTATAAAAATAACATATTTTAAATCATGTACTCTTTGCTTGGGGGTCTTGGTTGTCATAGATGATGTTTGGTTTGGGCTATCTTTTTTTGTAACAAAACTAGGTCGGCAAACAAGCATAGGGCTCACCTGATGGTAAACGATTACCGTAGCTTATAGCCTGCAACGCCAGAAGAATCACAAACGCGTTGTCGACCCTATCCCCAATCCCCCAGGAGCTCTAGTCGCCTTAATCAACACGGGAACACAACATTGCTTAAAAGCAGTATTATTTTGCTGTGATCTTCTGTAAGGTCGAGGTACTTCCCCAATCAGACTGCTCCGGATTTTGAGCAGGATACTTTCTGCCGTGCCCTGCCTCGTTAAATCTTCAGTGAATCTTTATCTGCAGTATTAGTTACTTAGTCCCTGTTTCTCCATTTGTCACAGTTTCGAGTATTTCGCTCACACTTCACGAAAGCAATTAAAAATTGAAAAACTCATATAATCCTTTAAAAAATTATGATTTTTTAATTTTATTACCAATATTCCTCTTTTATACTCCAATTAGTATTTCTTATTTAAAATATATTTCTTTTATATTTCAGACTCTTCGATAAGGAGATGGATTTTGTTGAACATTTGATCAATGAAGACGTTCGCAACAATTCTGCGTGGAACCAGCGCTACTTCGTTATGAATAATCACGTCGGCTGGTCAGACTTTAACGTTCAGCGGGAAATCTGTTACGCTTTGGAAAAGATTAAGCTCGTGAAGAATAATGAAAGCGCTTGGAACTATTTACGAGGTGTCCTGCTCCATGATAAGTTGGGAGTCAGTGGAAATGCAGTTGTGACATCGTTTTGTGAAGATCTTTATAACACTAGTTGTCGTTCCCCATACTTGCTTGCATTCATTATAGATATTTGTGAAGAAAGTCTTAGAAAGGGAAACGCCAGCAGTCTGTATAACAGTGAGAGGGCGATAGACCTTTGTCAAGAGCTCGCCACCAAATATGACAAAATCAGATCAAAATACTGGAACTTTTTTAGTCAAAAAATTAAAATTTTACAAAATAATATGAAAAATTATCAGGAAAATAACATTGTTTAATAATTTTACTGAACATTATGAAGTATGACAAATTAATTTGAAAAAGGTCTTAAATGAGCATTGACTACTGTATCTTCAATAAAGATATTGAAATGTTTCTTTCGGTATGATTCTGCACTAGCATTGTACAGTTGTATAATGGCATAACAACAAACAACACAATTGTTATAGATTTTTATATAAATTTTGTAGTTGGCTACAACTATATCACTATATATACTTAGAACAGGGTGTTCCTCAGCCACCCTTGCAAAGGGAGGATCCTCCGACCAGACGTGTGTTGTGTCTGGTGAGCTACTGCCCCAACGGCAGTGTTGCCGTTAGGACAATTTAGTTTGTGGCTACATCAAAGAAAAAAGTTGCCAGTTTTGTAAATAAATCACTTTCGAAATTCCGCTAGAAGTGGCTAAAGTGTGACTTTTCCAATTACAGAGAATAATGTGACTCAGTGGAGCACAATGCTAAATTGTGCTGATGCTTAATTGGAACTTGAATTCGTTTTGAAATACACCTAAAAAACTACGACGACTTTACTTTACTTTGAATTACTAATTATATATACCAGCTGAGCCCCGCGGTTTCACCCGCTTTAATTTAAAAAAAAGCGAATGCGTAAACAATAACAACATTGCGCTCCGTTTGACATTTTGACATGAGTAGTATTAACGTTATGTAAAACAAATTAGGCTCAACAGCAATAGCAGTACGGTCCATTTTCATTCGATCGAACCTAAATTACGTTAAAGATAAACATTCATTCGGGAATCCCCCTGTCATAATGAGGACATTATTGGTGCTGCCTAAAATTAACTATGTATTTTAGTTTGGTAGTATTGGTACCGTATGGTGGTGGTAAGTATTAGTCGGTGGACTTTTTATAGTAATAAAAATATGTATGCAGTAAAAATCTGAAAAGCAGCCAGAAGTAGCTAGATTTATTTCGGTGGCTAAAATGGATTGTTTTTTGGCTAAAACCGTTGAAAATCCGCTAGATCTAGCCACAAAATGGCTAAAACGGCAACACTGCCCAACGGTTGTCGGGTTCTTGTATATATTGTTCAATCGCTCTGATAACTTTGATGTCAGTTTTTAAGTTCACAGATAGATGTCGCTACGATTGAGAAAAATCTGAACACAACGGAGATTGGAGGTGTAGCTTAAAGTTTCCCATTTTTACCCTTAATTCCATTCATTCTCTAATCAACTAAGCATTTGTGGATCTTCTGGTGTTACAATTATAATTTTTTACTGGCGATAATCAACACGCAGTGCAATTTAATTTATAATACTTTATTTTTTTCCAAATAAAAAGATTTAAATTTGTTACAAAGCGCTTCAGCCTGTAATATCCCACTACTGGGCATAGGCCTCTTTCCCCATGTAGGAGAAGGATCAGAGCTTAATCCACCACGCTGCTCCAATGCGGGTTGGCGGATATATTCCTTACTATGAGTAACGATCGCTATCAGGTGTACATGATAACAACCGGGACCGACGGCTTAACGTGCTCTCCGAGGCACGGTGGGGAGACCCACAAAGACTGCTGTTATAAAGCAATTTCACAGTAATTATATTTAGGATGCCTCTGCCGGCGTACTAGGAAAACCTGTGTTTAATGTGATATTCTTTATTGTACACCAAAATACAAGCAATTTCCTTAATTTCCTGCGAAAACGGTGACACGGTCACACGGTATTTGCGAAGTGCAAATATGAACCGTATCTATACAGAAACTTTGGAAGTGCTTGAGCTTGTTTAAATTGTTTGTATAAATTGTTTTTTAATGTATATATTGTTTTATAATGTAAAATTGTTTTTTAATGTATAAATTGTTTTTTAATGTATAAATTGTTTTTTAATGTATATATTGTTTTATATGTATAAATTGTTTTTAATGTATATATTGTTTTACTGTATGATACCGGCAACATCAATACTTAATTAGGTGCATAAGTTGTACAATAAGCTGTTTAAGTATTTAAACTGTTTTTAACTATCCCACGGGGACTCTTTAATTTTTCGGGATCAAAAGTATTCTGTATGTTGACCAGCGATATAAGCTACCACCATACAAGATTTCATTTAAATCAAACCAGTCATTTCAGAGATTAGCCTGTACAAACAGACAAACAAAAAAACAAAAAAAAATTTTAAAAAATCTAAATTCTGTCACGTCTCCCTGGGTCGGTTCTTAGAATTATTATTATTATTTTTATTATACAGAAATGCGACCTCTACAATTTTATTATATGTATAGATTTTTTATAATAAAAAAAAAAAAATCATTAAAATCTATGTTAGACGTCACTGAAAATATAGTTACCGTTTTCAAAAAATCGGAGAGAATTAAAAAATTAATTCATAAAACTAAATTCAACAATTGATGAATTTGATATAACGCTGTAATTGATGATCAAAAAATAATGAATAAGACTGAAACTTCTTCACAGTTTCGAGAAGGAACACTAGGAACGAAGCATGTTTATAGTAATTGTCTATGTATGACGAATATTATCAACTGTAAGACCACCCCTAACAAATTATTATATTTAGTATATATATTCTTAATTGATGTAATTATGTGTATTCTTAATATTTCGAAATCATATATAGGTATTTAGCAATATTAAATAAAAATTATATTAAATAATTTATTTAATGTTTGTATTCATTTCTTAAAAACATTTTTATGTTAGGCAACACAATTCATGAAAGGCTTCGCAGAAACAATAAAAAACTTAAAAACCCCATAACCATAACGATTTTTTATTGTTACGAGGCGGTATAATGTTTGATGAACCTTGCTGATGGATCTGAAACTTGGACCCATTTAGGCATCCAGTAATATGGCGTAAAGTTATGTTGACCCGGAAAGAATTTTTCAAATATATATCTGTAATATTTAGATTCGTCGGTGTTCGGTTGTACCCCAGGATATTGATCGATTGTTTGCGGTAGGCGTTCTTTGATTACCTCACCGATCGTATTGAATAATGACTTTTTGACAGAAGCGACGCCGTCACTGAAAGCTTCTTTATGTCTGAATAAGATTTCTTCTGGTAATAAGCCACTTTTGGCAAAACTATTGCGTAGTAGATGCTTCTCCAAGCCGTTTTGAGGTTGCCGTAAGGAAGGCTCTAAACTAAGATAGTGGCTAGTAAATTGGATATCTAAAAATGGTACTCGAAGCTCTAAGCTAAAGGCACTTGTCGTTCGATCTGCTCTCAATCCGTCGTATAAATAAATATCTGAAAGAAGTCTTATACTTTCTTCGTGAGCAGCTTTTGAATCGGGGGCGTCTCTGAAATATATATATCCCTGTGCAAGTTCATCTGCACCTTCGCCGCTAAAAACGACAGTGGTGTCTGTATTTTCTTTAATGTACTTCGAAAGAAGGTACATTGGTAAGCTGGCGCGTATTGTTGTTATGTCATAGGACTCTAAATGATATATAACGTTATCTAATTCTCGTTTAATATCGCTCTCATCAAATACGACTTCATGGTAGTCGGTTCCGAGGTATTCGGCTACTGTGCGCGCTGCTTTGAGATCGGGGGAATCTCCCATACCAATTGCAAATGTTTGTATTTTATATGGCAGTTTGTGTAACTTTGCTATCTTCACTACTAAAGAGGTTATAAGTGAAGAATCTAAGCCTCCACTAAGAAGACAGCCAATTCGCCTGTCAGACATCAATCTTTTCTTACATGCTGCTTCTAAAAGATAAACAGTTTTTTCGTAAAGATTCATTTCTGATATTTCCTCTTCTGTTACGAATGGCGTAAAATGAGGAAGTACACCTGGCGTAAAATATTTTTCGGTATAGTTACGTTTAACTTTACCTCCATCTAAAATATCCCATTCCTCTAAATGGCCAGGTGGAAATTGACCTAAACTCGCTGTTTTACTATCTTTTTGTTTCAATCCTATTAACCCCTTGGCTTCTGAACAGATAGCCATATATCCATTTTCTTCATCTTGTAATTTAAATAAAGGTCTAACTCCGTATGGATCTCTGGCGATATAAATTTTTCTTTTTTCTCCATCGATTAGACAAAATGCGAAAACACCATCGAGGTTTCTGACAGTATCACTGATACCAAAATTCTTGTAACAATGAATAATGGCCTCTACATCGCAACGTGTTTCGTAGTGGAAGTTATATTGGTGGCGGAGTCGTTCGCAGTTGTATATTTCGCCGTTACAAATGAGAGATACCCGTGGATATAGGTGTAATCGCATGGGTTGCATTCCGTGCAGACCGTCCACAATGGCAAGTCTTTGGAAACCTAGTACGGCGAGTGGTTCTCTTGCATCTTGTTCTATACGCCATGCGTCTGGCCCGCGATGTACTATGGCGGAAAAGCACTTGACGCATGCCCCACTTAGTCCCCCATCGATTCCAAACGTTGCCCAAATTCCACACATCTAAAACAAAAAGATTAAATTGATTATTATTATTTTTTATTTTTTTTTATCACGAGAATAATACATGTGAGAGTTTAAGGATTTATCGAGAGATATTTAACAATCTTCCACTGCTATTATTTATAACAATAAGCATAACAAACAGATGCGACTTTATTACATTAATATACAATTAAAACCTCTTTTTAATAACCTCTTTCTAAGATATAAGCGACATAGCTTGTATATTGTTATGTTTTATTTAAAAGAATCACCATCTAACATCCCACAGCTGGTTATGGACCTCTTTCTCCAAATGAGAGAAGGATATTATTGATAACGTAATTTGAAAATAATTTATATTTCGTTCGTTTGGTAGCAATTATTTCTGTCCTGATTTAATAATAAATATTACGCTTTACAGACTGTTTATTGAAGTCAAAGTCAAAAACAGCTTTATTCAAATATTTCCGCCCCAAGAGCACTTTCGAATCGTCATTTTACAAATGAAAACTTAAAAATAAATTATTATTTTTGTAAAAGTAAAGCTACCACCGATTCGGAATGTAGATTCTGCAGAGAAGAATCGGCAAGAAACTCCGCAGTTACTCTTTTGAAAATAATATATAAACTGTGTTTTAGTACAAAATTAGTAACATGTTGTATAAAATACAGCGTCACTAAGTCCACACATCTTTATCAATTATGTGATCCTGCACCGAATAATAAGCTTTATCTATTATTTTTTAGATGCCTATATGCTAAATATCGGGTAATATAATATAAAGGACAAAATAGCTTGGATAGTGTTGTAGACAATTTAAATGTTTTTATTATTTGCTTTTGAGCCAAAATCCCAAAAAAGCTCCAGGCCCAGACGGGTTGACGTCGGATATATGCGCGGCGGCAATAAACTGCGACAGGGAGTTATTCCTAGCTTTGGCGAACAAATGCCTATTGCTATCCTACTTCCCCAAGCAGTGGAAGGTCGCCCACGTATGCATCCTCCGCAAACCAGCCAAAGAGGACTATACTCACCCGAAGTCCTATAGACCTATCGGACTCCTGTCGATCCTAGGAAAGACAGTTGAGAAAATGATGGTAGGTAGACTTCAGTGGAGGCTCTTCCCTACGCTGCACCGAAGCCAGTACGGATTCATGCCACAGAGGGGAACGGAAGACGCCCTCTACGATCTCGTCAAGCATATCAGGCAGGAAATGGACTCTAAGAAGATAGTACTTCTGGTATCGCTTGACATAGAGGGCGCTTTCGATAATGCATGGTGGCCGGCTCTCAAAAAACAGCTGGTGGACAAGCATTGCCCGAGAAACCTATTTACTATGGTCGCCTCATACCTCCAGGATCGAAAGGTCATTGTTAACTACGCCAGAGCGACCAGTGAGAAGGAGACCACGAAGGGTTGCGTCCAAGGATCCATTGGCGGGCCAACCTTTTGGAACCTCATACTGGATTCGCTGCTGAGAAAGATCAGCGATATGGGAGTGTATTGCCAGGCCTTTGCGGACGACGTGGTCCTCGTCTTCTCCAGCCAAAAATCCGGCAACCTACAGACCTCAGCCGAAACCACCTTAGCTGCCGTACAAGAGTGGGGTATACATAACAAACTGAGCTTCGCCGCGCATAAGACCAACGCGATGGTGCTCACTAAAAAGCTGAAATACGATACCCCCATAATCCATATGTCCGGCACCCGACTGAGGCTTGTAGATCAAATAAAACTGCTGGGGCTCATTTTGGACTCGAAGCTCACTTTCAACGCGCACGTATCCGCCGTATGCAAAAAAGCTGCGGACATTTATAAACAGCTTGCGCGCGCGGCGAGAGTAACTTGGGGTCTGAATGGAGAGATCGTACGGACCATATATGTGGCGGTAATAGAGCCCATTGTTCTGTACGCAGCGAGCGTATGGTCCTCTGCAGCAGAGAAGTTAACCATACGAAAGCAACTAAACTCCCTGCAGAGAGGATTTGCACTGAAAATGTGCAGGGCGTACAGAACGGTGTCGCTTACATCGGCACTAGTCCTCACAGGCTTACTCCCGTTAGACCTTCGCGTTCGAGAGGCGGCCTTACTTTTTGAGACAAAAAAAGGTTACAGCACGGACCTTCTTCCACCGGGAAGAGAACTGGAGCGCAGGGTGGGACCAATGCAAAACCCCCACCCTTCTCTACTCATGCCAACAGAGTACGAGCGCTTAGAGAGTCTGAACCCCGAAGTCCTTGAGGAACACAGCATCGTCGGACCTCTCATCTTTACCGACGGAAGCAAAATAGAGGGTAAAGTAGGAGCTGCCCTCACATGCTGGGATCAAGACAGGGAAGTAAGATACTCCACTTTCCGGTTAGAGCCGCACAACACTGTCTTTCAATCCGAGATGTACGCACTCTTCAGAGCAGTGGAAATGGCAAAAACCTCAAAGTCACGCTCCATCAACATCCTGAGCGACTCGAGGTCATCTTTAGATCTGATGAGGAGCCCCTCAGTAACTCACCCTCTGGCCGTGGAAATGAAGAGTCAAATCAGACAGCTCCGGGAGGAGAATAAGACAGTACGGTTCTTTTGGTTGAGGGCCCATGTTGGAACACCGGGCAATGAGAGAGCGGACGAACTAGCCAAAAGGGCGGCTTTAACGAAAAAGACGGCACCTGACTACGACAGAGTACCACTCTCGTATGTCAAAAGGCAGATACGGGAAGCGTCTGCCAGGGTGTGGCAAGACAGATACAATTCTTCGGAGACTGGCTCGGTCACGAAAATATTCTTACCGGATGTAAAGACCGCTCGCAGACTGGTAAGGAAATCGGCACCAACATCTGTCGACACACAAATTCTGACCGGCCACGGAGGATTTGCGGCGTATCTTCACAGATTCCACATCACTGACAGTCCTTCGTGCGTCTGCGACCCGAATTGTGAGGAGACAGTTCTGCATATTATACTGAGCTGCCCGAGGTTCAGTAAGGAAAGGCTGGATCTGGAACTCAAACTCCAGATTAAATTAGACCAGCCATCGCTCCATACCATCCTGGAGAGCGAGACTAGCAGAACGTCCTTCCTCACATTCGCGAGAAAGGCCGTCAATACAGCCGCAAAGAGGAACAGCACGCTTTCTCCACCACTGGCTTTAACACCTACGCAGAATGCCAACACCGTCGTTCTTACAACACACACTCAGACACACAACACACAAACACAAATAGAACAAAACCGTGTCCAACAAGTAACTCAGCAGGACAACATCACGGCTCCGCGGATGTCTCCTGGCCGCACCCTTCTGGGCCAAATAACTAGGACCATGTCTTCCTCACTGCAGAACCTGTTCAGGAATAGAGCCAACCAAAACGCACCTCCGCAACCGACTCAGAGCAGGATGACACAATCCTCGCCCA
This sequence comes from Melitaea cinxia, assembly GCF_905220565.1. Lineage (NCBI taxonomy): Eukaryota > Metazoa > Arthropoda > Insecta > Lepidoptera > Nymphalidae > Melitaea > Melitaea cinxia. The sequence goes on from NC_059405.1 coordinate 166,672, forward strand.
GTGAAGTGAACGGAAGTGGAGAAGTTGGTATTAGGACCAGATGCGTGGCTCTATTCATGGACAGCGAAACGGAGAGGATGGGGATAAGCTTCTGTCGCTCTGAAGAACGCAATCAGCTGGCGATTTCGCCGGGGCTCGCCTTACTGATAAACGGTAGCACCCAAAAGACAAGCATAAAGCGCACAAAAATCACAGCGCTAGCGCAAGAGCAGGAGGGCGACCCGACCTATCGTTTATTGCGGTTGAAAAACAAAGAGATCGCACTTTTCGAATGGGGAGAGACGTCCGCCTTCGTGCAGTCCAGCTTGTGGCTACAGCGCTTGGGCGAGATCCCCGGGGGAATCCCCGGAAGAATCAGTGTCGATTCGATGAGAGTCGGTTATGATAGAGGCAACGTATCGGATAGGTACGGTTGCCTAATGGCTTCTAAGAACAGTGAGGTCATTGTTTACGAAGACAGGGGGGAGGATCTTGGTTACTTAAGACCGAAATCCAAAACACCTTCATCCCCTGCATTGCCGACTGTCAGCGAACCCGCACCTAGTGGCTCGGAGCGCCTACAACAAAAGATCGAGAACCAGAAGGTTGAACAACGCAAAGCAAGGGCCGCACCTGAGTCTAAGCCGAGCTCGATGTCATTGGCGACCTTTATCCAGGCAACCATCTCCCCGAAACAAGGTAAGCTCCCGCATCACCCCTCTCCCAAAAAGGCTGGACAGGGAGAGCGACTATCGGGGGCGCTGAGCGGGTTCACCAAAGACGACAGTCCGAGGCACCCGGAGGCGTCACTCGCCGCTCGAACTAGGGCCGATATGGGACAAGTAGAACCACCAAGACTTCGACCTGCGTCCACACCGTTTCAACATGCAGAGAACGCCCTAATCGAGTTCCTGGCCATAATAAAGGCAAACCGCGAGGTAAGCCTGGCCACCTGCAAAAAGATCATGCAGGCTTACCAGTACGATCACCAAAGGCTACTGGAGGTGGAACTCGAGGAAGCCGAAGCAGCCATATACAACAGCAAAACCCGACAAATACTCAAGGGCAAGATGTCGGGTAGGTATATGGCTGCATATAACACCACAGCAGGTTTTGTGAGCGCGGTCGAGTCTGAGGGGAGTGACGAGGAGTCTCAAACCTTCGACACACCTGAAGGGGACCCGGTGGTGGTAGTGGCCAGATGCACGAAAGTAATGCTGGGCGACCGGATGCTGCGGATGGCGAAAACCATCTCGGGCGACCGGGAAGCCGGTTTACCGTCCGTGACCTGGGGGCTACCATCGCTGGAGTGGATAAACGGTGTACCGGGATGCGGTAAGACAACTCGCATAGTCAGGGACTTCGATGAGGACACGGAGGTCGTGATTACGACCACAGTCGAGGCGGCCAAAGACCTAAAGGAAAAACTGGCGCACCGCTATGGCAACAAGGCCAAGCAAAAGGTGCGCACTATGGCATCCGTGCTGGTAAATGGTTTCCGTGAGGGCTCAAAAATCAAACGCCTAACGGTGGACGAAGCCCTCATGAACCATTTCGGAGCCATAGTAATGGCCGCCCGACTATCGGGAGCAGAGAAGGTAGTCCTCATTGGAGATATAAATCAGCTGCCGTACATCGACAGGGACAACCTGTTCGAAATGCGGTACCGCAGACCAAACCTGTTAACAACCATCTCATGTGAGTTGTCATGCACGCATCGTAACCCCAAAGACGTCGCCTTTGCCATCAGTGAGGTTTACAAGACCGTGTACAGCTCAAGCACAAAGATCCGATCTTTGCGAGTGGAGAGCCTCACGGGCGCGCGCATTCCTGTAGGAAGGGACCGGACCTTGTACCTGGTCTTTACGCAAGAGGAGAAGAGATTGCTGACTGACCAGGGATACGGGTCTGGTGAGGGATCGCGCGTCTTAACCATCCATGAGGCGCAGGGCCAGACCTATGAGGACGTCGTTGTCCTCCAGACGAAGACAAGGAGGCTCAAGATTCACGACAGCGTCTCGCACGCTGTAGTCGCGGTGACTAGGCATACCAACACCTGTGTCTATTACACCGACGACCGTGACGACGCAATTGGTCGCTTTGTGACGAAGGCAGCGGAAACTTCTGAAAAAGACATCCTCGAGCACAGCCTCAGGATGGCGATTCACCACAGGGATGCCGCCGTCATTGAGGGTGTGCTCGAAATGTTAAAATTGTAGCACACCTTACTTGTAGGAATAAATTGTATAAGGAAAAAACTTAGGAGTAAGAAAAAAAAAAAAAAAAAAAAAAAAAAAAAAAAAAAAAAAAAAAAAAAAAAAAAAAATTACTAATAATAACATAGGTTAAGTGTATATTGTAAGTAGGCCAAGTAGGCCATAAGTGTACATATACGTTAGCTAGACAATAAGTGTACATATATTATAGATAGCAAGTAAGTGTATATATAAACATAGATAATAATAATTATTATAATAGTGACAACAATAATTAAAGTAAGGCGCAATATAATTCTATGTCTTTTTGCATGTAAGATATCAATTAAGTTTAGCATAATTTTGGTCGGTGGACTCACGTCTGCATTAGGGATACTAAGATAGAATAATTAGGTCTCTTAGTGTAAGCTGCAGTAGTGTAACAAGTAAACGATCAGTAATAAAACTAAAAATCGGAATAACAAAAGCATGGGCACTTTAAGCCTGTGGACATAACTTTATTTAAAAAAAAAAAAAAAAATGTTTTTAATAACGTCAATGTAAAAATAGTTTTATTATATCCCTTGGGAAATCAAATAACAAGTCTCAATACGGTAAACGCCAACTAAAAATATTACTGCGTAATTTTTATTGACTAGCTCGTTGGCGCAGTTTGTAGTGGCCCACGGCCTGTGGCCCTGCTTTCTGCTCCACGGGTTGCGGGTTCGATTCCCATCTAAGTCTGGGTGTAATATTTGTATTTATATATTTAAATGTGTAATATTTCTATGTAACTATATCATCATTACAGCTTATACAGTCCACTGCTGGACATAGGCCTCCACAAGTTTACGCCAAAAATAATGTGAACTCATTTGCTTTGCCCATAGTCACCACGCTGGGCAGGTAAAAATAAAATATTTAGCTATATCAGCCGGCTGTTACCTATAACACAAACATTAAGTTGCTTACCGTAGGAATATTCGACCGTATGTGTATGTTATATGATATTTATTTATTTATTGACGTCCCGTTGACGCAGCGGTCAAAGAGCTGTGTGTTGCGCTAGCGGTCGCGAGTTCGATTGCATGATAAACATTTTTATTGGAAATACAGATGTTGGACGTGATCTGGGCATTTGTTCTCGTGTACTGTGTATATTTCCGGACCCAGGAAAGAATTCTACCGGGAGCCATTGAATGCGATACATTTATTTATTTATTTTATCCTTTCATTTAGGTAGAGCCCAGCGGGATATATTAAGCCAAAAAAAAATTGTCACATGAAAATGTAAATAAACTAAACACAATGGTTTTGTAGGCGCAATTGTGTTTATTACACTTACGTCTACTGAGTCTCAGGGTCAATTTCACTGATCTTTGATATGGTTTAAACAGTTATCATATTTGTATTAAAATAGTCTACAAAAGATAAAAATTTCGCGACCCGTGATTCTAATGGTTCAAGTTTATTATTTACTGTAAAAGAGGGTCTCTTTGAGGGGCCTATTTAACCATATGCCGACGCAGTCTGCGATAGCATATCAGTAGCTGATGTGCGAGAAAATCTTTAACTGTAATCGGAAAAATTGGCCCTGTGCGTAATATTTACAACCTACAGTCGATGACGTTGACGATCAAAAGATGTTGTATTTTCTTTGCAAAGCAGATTAAGGAATGTTCAAATAAACAAATAGAAAAAAAAACTTAACCTTGCAAAGTTAATTATTTCGTTTTATTATTTCATTCGTGTATGACTAATTACGCTTCAGCCTGTAATATCCCACTACTGGGCATAAGCCTCTTTCCCCATGTAGGAGAAAGATCAGAGCTTAATCCACCACGCTGCTCCAATGCGGGTTGGCGGATATATTCCCTACTATGAGTAACGATCGCTATCAGGTGTACATGATAACAACCGGGACCGACCGCTTAACGTGCTCTCCGAAGCACGGTGGGGAGACCCACAAAGACTGCACAAACACCCAGACCACGACAAACACCTGTATGGCCAATACAAATGTTTGTCATGTGCGGGGATCGAACCCGCAACCGCCAGCGCAACAGGTACAATCCACGGCTGTAACCGTTGTGCCAACGCGGCGTCTTTCATGTCAATTACAATAGTTTATTTTTGAAAATTAAATTCATCAAAAAAAATTGATTTTTTATCAAAAAGGATTTTATTAGCCAGATTATTACCAATTTAAATTAAATTAAACTCAAAAATATTTTAAACATATTCAAATCGTTGTTTTACAAATTAAAATTTTAGTTATTACTACCGGTTCGGAATGCAGATTCTGCGGATTTTTTTTTTTGCAATCGTTCGATTCGTCTTACTAAATTAACTAACTCTCTAATACAGTTATAATTTTTAAACTTATAAAATATAATACACAAAATGTCTAAATAATTTAGAATAATTATGAGCTATTACAACATTTAAAGTAAACAAATAGTTTGACATGATTGATAATATATTTTAAAAACATTAAGTACTATAATTTTGCATTAATTTATTTACCTTAGGAAATAGTTGTATAGGCGAAGACACGTGGATTAACACTGAAACCGTTTACACGCAGGTAAAGTATACAATATGTACTCTCTACGTCTATTAAAGCCGTAGACAGAGTAAACTAGTTTACTCTGTCTACGATTAAAGCCGTCTGTTTCTATACGAATTCTACGATCTGTATAAAAATCGAAGTGAAATGGACTCAGTATTGCCATTACAAAATGTGGGAAATATTAGCCCGAAATTGAAAATTTAAGACGCATTGTGTAGAAAATATATCTTTCATAATAATGATATAAATATTAATACCTCCTTTAATTTTTTTACGCACGGTTAATTTGTTTAGTGAATATTTTTTCCTAAATATTTTACTGTTAACAATAATAAATCTTACATTAATTATTAAAATTTCATTGATTCTCAGGTCAAATTTAACAATCATTATATAATAATGTAGCTAAAAAGGTAGTTTTTTTTTTTAATTTGTTGATAAACAAACAATTTATTCATAGAATAGACGTCATAAGTCTACTACGCCTTTTATTTCCTTTTAGGATTTTCTTTTTCAGCTAAGACATATATCGTGCTATATGGCAATAGTTCAAAGTTTTTACCGCAGCTTTTACTGATTACTATAAAATTAGACAAATATTGTGGTAGTTAAATATACTGGCAATATTACTTTTAGTCGACACCCGAGCATTGGCGAGCACATAACGTGATGAGTGCGATAGAAATATTCGAGTGAAAAGAACAGCTGTAGTCAATATAAAATACTTGTTCAAACTTCAACCGAAATGATGATGCAAGAGACGAATAATCTTACAGCTCATATTGCATCATTTTCACTGGGGTTGATGTTACTAAAATGTTTAGAAATTGCTACAAAAAAATTACTTACATGTAATTTTATATATAGTTATTATTTAGCTTTATTATTGTCTTTTATTCAATATATTTTCTTAGGAATATTTATAAAAAAGATAAATAAAAATATTTAAAAATATAATAATAGTAGTCCTCCGGTGGCTGGTTGGGGCCGAGGCCGCCGGTGGTTAAGGCTCCAGGCCATTGATCTATAAAAATGCTCCAGGCTGAGGAACCACCTCATAATGCGGGCCATTTCAAGCAACACTGCCTTTTGAATCCGACCCTTGATCCAACAATCAGGCGAGTTGGTCGAAACTCTTCCTAATAGACCATTGACCGACACAACAATAGGAACATCTTTCTTTTTTAATTTTTTGATTATTATTATTTGTGTGTGTACGTGTGTGTGTTGGGTGTCTGTGTCTGTGTGTTTTATTCATAATCGTCGTATGCTCTATAATTCAATATTAAAAGTATTATGTGTGATGCTAATTAACATGCTGTATAAGCGATTCTGTTTCCACAAAAATAGGTGTTGGTCAGCAACTGTAATTTTCAGCATGCATAATATAACACAGGGTATATAAAATAAATAATACATTAAATAATGTATTATATATTTTATTATACAAAAAACGTGAACGTGGCTCATATTGGATGCTATCAAATAAAGTTCTATTGTTTGGGGCATGTGCTATTATATATTTCTTACTTTTATTTTATAAATGTAAGTCATCCTACATCACCACCACCTTTGCAACTTGATATGCTGCGATACACCTGTGTAAATATAATATAGGTACGTACGGAAAAATTTGTTTGTTAAATGAAGTTAAAAAATTATTAAGCGAACTCTATGTAGTAAAGCTTCTTATAACATCAATGAAAAGGGCATGGGATTGAATAACGCTCGACCATGCTATGTTTATGACCCGCCCTGTAAAAAATAAATACAGTTACAAATATTGTGAGCTGACATGTGGTAAATTCGGCACACGCGATTGACTCCCTCGTGTTTGTTCTAATCATTTCATGGCCATACTTTTGCGTTTTATGTTTTGTAATATATTATTTTAAATTCTAAAAGAATACCGAGAGTTTTTTTCCTCCGGTTTTTTTTCTTTCCATTATCCCGCTATTACAAAAAAAAAAATTAACTAATGACAGATTTCTTTGGTATCCAGCCTACAATTTCTTTTGTTAACTAAACAACCTGGGGTGTGTCCATACTGGGGTTGGCAGTAAAATTAAATTGTAAAGTAACTTTTATTGACAATGACATTAAGACCTCGTGATCGTTTTTGTGCATTTAACTATAATGTCTATAACACTGTATAGCTATGAATTTAGCGCTTTTCAGTTGAGAGTTATAGACGTTTGTTAACGATTAGTTGTGTTTTTTTTTTTACAAAAAAAGTGATATATCCACAGGCTTATTATGCCCGTGCTTTTGTTATTCCATATATTATTATTTTTTTTTTAATATGCATCGGTACTTCACCGCAACTTTAGAATCCTAGAAGCCTCAATAACTAGTCTTAAAATTTCTAAAAGTCGACGCGAGTCTACTGATCAAGACTACTCTACATATTGCTTTTTTATATTTTTATATAGTAATTATTTTTATTATATTTACACTTATTTGTATGATATAGGTAGATACTAGATAGATATTAATCTACGTGAAGCGAAAACTTTGTACCCCTTTTTACGAAAATTGAGCACAGAGTACAGTAAGTATACCGAGCGGAGGAGTATGAAATTTCGCAGACTTATAGTTTATGTAGAGAAGGAGTGCAGAATTCTAATGTTTTATTTAAATGATGCCTCATCATCATCATCATCATCATTTCAGCCTATTGCAGTCCACTGCTGGACATAGGCCTCTACAAGTGTGTTGCCCATAGTCACCACGCTGGGCAGGCGGATTGGTGACCGCAGGGCTGGCTTTGTCGCACCGAAGACGCTCCTGCCCGTCGTCGGCCTGTGTATTTCAAAGCCAGCAGTTAGATGGTTATCCCGCCATCGGTCACCTTTATAAGTTCCAAAGTGGTAGTGGAACTATGCTATCCCTTAGTCGCCTCTTACGACACCCATGGGAAGAGAGGGGTGGCTATATTCTTTGATGCCGTAGCCATAAGGCATGCCTATGCATTTGCATATGCATTGATGTTTTTAGGAAATTTTTGCCATTTGAATAAAAAAACATTACACATACTACTATGTATCAGACACACACGCATATATGCTCTTTTGTTTATTGTTATAGAATACGAGTATATAGAAGTATAGTATTTACCAACTGAACCTTAATAATTAAAAAAAATTTAATTTAAATTGATCATGGTTGAATGACGACCATTGGGCGACAACTACGACACATTTTTTGAAATATTTAACAGATACGGACACTTGGAATAAAAAAAACACTTTACTGGAATGCTGAAATGCCTGAAATTAAGTTTGGTGTCATAAGATAAAGGACCTTCGGAAGTGTTATCGATTGTTGATATGTTACAAAATACTAGCTTACATTATCAGTTCTTACCATTACACTTGACGTAGATCGTAAAACTAATCTTTGAACGAAGTACCTCAGAACTTTTGTCTGGGTTTATTTCTTTTTTTTTTTTCGAAAGGTGTTTCTTGTCATGGGACCACCATTTGAATTTGATCGAGATTTTACTATTTTTTGAGTTAATTCTAATAATGACCACTTATTGTTTTCTAATGTTTACGCGAATTTCACTCCTTTAAATGAAACAACTTTTTCAATCCTCCCGTGACCATGGTTGCTGTAAAGTATCCTAAATTATAGAAATAGTATTAGAAATAGTGTTAGAAATTATAGAAATAGTATTAGAAATAGTGTTAGAAATTATAGAAATAGTATTAGAAATAGAGTTAGAAATTATAGAAATAGTATTAGAAATAGTGTTAGAAATTATATAAATAGTCAAGAAAAACAGTTCTATCAAAAATGAAATGGTAGAATTACATGCGCAGCTCCAGGAGATTCGTGAGGAACGTGACCGCCTTAAACGGCAATCCAGGGAATTCGACAAGTGCTATGACGAGTACGATAATAATTTAAAAACTATAGCCCTGTTCCGTTCACAACTCGCGAGTGCCCTGGAGCGTGTAGAAAATTTAGAACAAGAGGCCTTTCAGGCCAGATTCCAATGTACGCAAAATTTATTCGCCGATTTACTAAATGTATCCGGTACTCTTTCTCCGTAATTCGTCACGTCGTTAAATTTAAAAATTAGCAATTTAAATCATAATCTTAGCGAAATGACTGAAAAATACATCTCTGCTAGAAGGGAGATTAGTGAACATGAATTGGCTTTGGATGAACTCATACAACTATCCAAATATAATGAAGATCAATTCTCAATTCTCTAAGCTTCAATTCTCTAGTAAAGCATGACTATCAATGCTCAAACACAGTTCATACAGGGCCTTCGTGTGAAATAAGATAAGGAAATCATGTCAGCTCCGTAGTTACTACGCCTGTATCCAAAAGTAAAGTATTGATGTATAGCGATGAACATACAACAGGGCCAAAACATACAGGGCCTTTTGGGAAAGAAACTTGAATTAGAACTTTTCTTAAATAAATATAATATTAATAAAATTTGTATTACTGAACACTGGCTTAAAGAATACCAGCTTGTTTTTAACTTTGATAAGCACCAAGTTGCCAGTTCGTTCTGTAGGAAGACAGCCATACATGGTGGCTCATTGATCATAGTAAATAAAAACCTAAAATTTAAGGTACGTAGAGATATTGTAAGCCTTTCCATTGAACGAACTATAGAGACAGCCTGTATCGAGCTAGCGCAATATGTAATAGTCAGTATCTATAGACCACCCACTACATGTTACGAACAATTTGAAGCAGTATTAGAAGAATTATTAACAAAGCTGACTGTTAGACGTAACAAAGATATTATAGTGTGTGGTGACTTTAATATCAATTTATTGGATGATACTTTACTCAGTAAAAGAATTTTATCGTTGTTCAAATGTTGTGATCTTACTAACCTCTTCCTGGAACCTACTCGAAAAACTAACTCTACAGCCACATGCATTGATAACATCTTTACAGATGGGACTCCGTCCTTCTCAGCTATAATAAATAAATTACATTCTGATCACTGTGGCCAATTAATCAGCTTCAATTATAATACGGAAAAGCAGGTTGGTAAGAGGAAAGTGGTTGTTCCAGTGAATGTTAAACGTGTGGAGAGATTTAGGAACACTATAAAAAATCAAATCAAATGTACTGTGTGGCTACGGTACTAAAGAATATAGCCATCCCCTCTCTTCCCGTGGGTGTCGTAAGAGGCGACTAAGGGATAACATAGTTCCGCTACCACCTTGGAACTTGAAAAGCCGACCGATGGCGGGATAACTATCCAACTGCTGGCTTTGAAATATACAGGCCGAAGACGGGCAGCAGCGCCTTCGGTGTGACAAAGCCAGCCCTGCGGTCACCAACCCGCCTGCCCAGCGTGGTGACTATGGGCAAAACACATGAGTTCACGCTATTTTTCGCGCAAACTTGTGGAGGCCTATGTCCAGTAGTGGACTGTAAAGGCTGTAATGATGATAAAAAATCAAATTGATATGCCATCAATAGGTGGTGTTAATGATAAATATGGAGTTTTATGCGGTCATTTAAACAGTGTGTTCAAAACTGTATTTATACCAAAAAAATCTCTCCTGAGTATTGTAAGTCACACAATGATTGGGCGAGTCCGGGAATCTATAAAAGTAGGCAAAAATTATATAATCTCTTACACGAGAAATCGTATAATACAAACATTGTTTTTTTGTAATTTTAACAAAAATTATTGAAAAGATTTTAAACTTGTTTGTGCCGCGGCTTAGTCAATATTCATTAGAAATAAAATTAAGTCTAGTAAAAACTAAATTAAAATAACTTGGAATGTTATAAATGCCGAAACTGGAAAATTAAAAGAACGTAATGGTGTCAGTGAACTGATCATTGACAATCACTCTATTAAAGCGGTTAATCAGGTGGCAACAGCTTTGGCAAAACACTTTGCTGACATTCCACTTTCGATAACTAAGGCGCTTATATCATCGCCTGAAGTCGCTGAATCGTTGCTTAAACAAAAATGTAAATGCGTGGAAAGGTGATTTTATTTTTAAACCCATATATGCTAATGAAATTGTTAAAACATTTAAAACTTTAGAAATTAAAAACACCGCTGACCTTGGGGTATATCTGTTAAAATTATTGGTACAATTGTTGATATCATAGCACCCCACTTAGCGATTATATTTAATGAATGTATTATAAGTGGTGAGTTTCCTGATCTTATGAAGCATAGTAAAGTTAGGTATACCTTTGTTTAAATCCGGTTGTCATACAGATCCAACAAATTACAGGCACATTTCTATTCTACCTGCCTGTAGTAAAATATTTGAAAAAGTGATTCTGTCAGCTTTTAAATCATTTGTCAACAAATAATCTTTTACATAACAAGCAGTTCGGTTTCACTAAAGGACGCTCAACAACTAATGCCGGTGTCGAGCTTTTTACTTCGATAGTCAATGCTTGGGAGGAGTCGCGTGATGCTTTAGGTGTATTTTGTGATTTATCTAAGGCATTTGACTGTGTTCATCATAACACATCTGGGCGTGGTCACTGTGGCATTAAAAATACCGCACTATTACTTCTGAGTTCTTATCTTAGTGACAGAACTCAAAGGGTTGAAGTGAATAATTCTAAGTCCTCTGGGTCTCATATACAGATGGGGGTCCCACAAGGCTCAATTCTTGGTTCATTTTTGTTCTTAATATACATAAACGACATACTGTATTAAGTAGAGAAGAAGCATGAGATTGTATTGTTTGCTGATGATACTTCATTAATATTTAAATTACGTAGACAAGAAACCAACTATGACGATGTAAACAATGCTCTCTCTGAACTGGTGCACTGGTTTAGTGTGAATAACTTACTTCTCAATAGTAAAAAAACTAATTGTATCAAATTTTCTGCTCTAAATGTAAAACAAATTGATATGCAACCAAAACTCAATGGTGATAAATTGAACTTAGTTAAATCAACCGTTTTTCTAGGAATCACCAATGATTCAAAGTTGCAGTGGGGACCCTGTCAATTGACGGATAGACTGAGTTCTGCAGCGTACGCGGTTAAAAAAATAAGGTTATTAACAGATGTCGATACAGCTAGATTAGTTTACTTCAGCTACTTCCATAGTATAATGTCTTATGGCATTTTGCTATGGGGCAATGCGGCTGATATTAATGTCATTTTTATCCTACAGAAAAGGGCTATCCGTTATATTTTTAAAATGGGATGTAAAGAATATCTGAAAGAGAAATTTAAAGAGATCAACATTCTGACCTTTGCATCGCAGTATATTTATGAAAATCTAATGTACATACAGAAAATATAGGCATTTATTTGTTAGCCGTAGTGATCGACATGCCTCACATGATGTAACACTCAGGAACGACCACAAATTAATATTTCCTAAATGCCGGCTCAGAAAAAAATAGTTCCTTTATAGGAATGTCTATCTTATTATACAATAAGATTCCGGCTGCGCTTCAATCTCTGCCTTTACTGAAGTTTAAAAAAATTACTAAGCGAACTTTATGTAGTAAAGCTTATTATAACATCAATGAATATCTTAATGATGAAAAGGCATGGGATTGAATAAAGTTCGACTAGGCTATGTCTTTGAACTCAATCTGTAAATAGATATAGTTAAAATATTGTGAGCAGGTGACGTGTGGTGGTTTCGACGCACACGATTAGCTGTCTCGTGTTTGTCCTGATCATTTCATGGTCATAGTGTTACTTTTTGTCTTGTATATGACTTTTAATTTTTAAAAGAGTACCGAGAGTTTTTTTCCCTCGGCTTTCTTTTCTCTCGGCCTACACTAGGGACATTAGTTTATCTTATTTATTGTAATATTTAATAAAGCCGAGGACATAATAGGAAGGTAATGTCTACCGAGACATTAGAAATTTAAATTAACTTAATAATTTTATTATTTCGACTAAGTTAATGTTACAAATAACACTGGATATATTACCTAAGTTTGTAATGTACCCAATGTTAAAACATAAATTTTTATTTTATTGTCTGATTTTTTTGCTGCCTTAACTTTCTTTTATTATTGTGGAGTTTTTTTTTTTAATTTATTTGTATTTTTTTTGTAAATGACATTATTTTGACTTTCGTTAAGTGTGTATATCATGACGAAATATAATTATGTCTTCATTTCATTTCAGAAACGTCGGGAATCTAAAAAGTTAATAACCGCGATAAAAACCGAAAAAGTTGTTTCATTTAAATAACCACTTAGTTCACTATTTTTATATCTACGTTGTATTTCCGGTCCATGTAATTGAAATGGTTTTTTTTTTCGTTTGCAAGCAAACAATTATTTCAGATAGATAACGGTCTATCGAGAACTATATACTATATTTAGTCACTCTATTAATAATAATACTATGAGGAATAGCGGTCAAACCCACTTATTGCTTATCATTTTATTCTGTGAAGACGTAATTATGACGTATTTTGCGGTAATTGTATTTATATAATTTACATTATTCTTATATGCAATAGATAATACCAACTGAAAAGTTTACACTTCCTTAAGTTATGACCACATATTTTCTAACCAAGAAATCCATGGGTTTTTTAATGACGTGGAAACCAATGATTATTGGGATCAGTGGGTTCTCAAGAGGGAAAACAAGTAAATTTGAAATGATTTAAATACAGGAATGCGAAACTAACAGGAGCATTCACAGAGGCATTGCGTTACAGTCGAGTCTTTGAATTTGAAAAGAAATATCCAGAAAAATGAAATTTTCAATAGTTATCGTGATGTTAATGGCGGTGTTAACGGTCTTCGTTGGACAGAGCAGCGCCGCACCTAAAATTAATCTAAATGCGTTAAGAAAAGGAGGCAGAGCACTCGTAAGTTGATTAATATATTATTACTTTTAACCGACTTCCAAAAAAAACGAGGTTCTCGATTTGATTGTTTTTTTTTTTAATGAATGTTAGCTCTGAACTTTTGACTGGGTAGACCGATTTTGATGATTTCCGTTCCAATCAAAAGGCAGTGCGTGTCATGTGGTCCCATTTAAATTTAATTGAGATCTAACAAGTACTTTTCTAGTTATACCTAATAACGCGTATTTCCTTTACTACTTTTTCGTCGACCTGCATTGTATTTATTATACCTCATAACTCATGAACCGATTTTGATGATTCTTGTTTTAATCGAAAGCTGATTGTCGTGTAATTCTATTTTAATTTCATCGAGATCTCACGACTACTTTTTGAGTAATCTTTGATAATGCGCTTGATTATTTTGTCGTCTACTTACGTCGTATGTAGGTATTACTTGTCGATGTAATCGAAATCGGGTTTCTTTTTCGTTTGCGTGTAGAGACAATTCTAATGAATAAGACTGAATAAACGACGTTACTGAGTATTAGTAAATATAAGAAATTATTGTCGTTGTTTATATCTCCAAAATTAAAATTAAAAAAAAAAATGCGTGCGTACAAAGTACACATGTCAGAAGTGAAACTTCTCTGGCAAACTAATTTTTAAGTCTCGTTTATATTTATACAAATCTAAAGCTTTAGATTTCTGTTCCAGCGCCATCTAGTTAGTTTGCAATGTAATACTATCGATATTAATGTAGTATTCTTCCTTTGTAGTTTCTGTAGTACACGCTAGGTGGCTCTGTTTTGCAACAAAAACATTGCATGTCTTCGTGATGCTAGTATTATTATAAGGACCTGGGTGACCGAGCTTAGCTCGGTATTTTTAGTAAATCGTGTTTTTTGAAAATCATATTTAAATACGAATTACATATTGATAAAATATGAATAATATTTTTCGATTTTATTTTTTTTAGAAAAAAAAAAGAAAAAAAACGATAATCGATCTAGATTACGTGAGGATTCGAACCATGATCTTTTCGGCCGAGCGCGATCGGCCGATTTCCCCTGAGCTATTACAACTTTATTGACAGATGCGAAATTTACCTTCTTATTCTAACGATATTGTAGCCATTTTTTCATTGCCTAAAAACAGGGATAAAACGACATTTTCTAAAAATGAATCCTAGCTAGATTTATTTATCTCCCCCGTAATCCCCTGTATACTAAATTTCATGAAAATCGTTGGAGCCGTTTCCGAGATTCAGATTATATATATATATACAAGAATTGCTCGTTTAATAGTATAAGATTGTGTTTCATCCGTAAATAAATTACCCTCATGCACCTAAAAAACTTTCACTTTAAAAATACATATAATTATATATTTTACTGAATTTATGGTTATTGACTAAATTTTTATTTTCAGAAAAAAGGACTGGGAATTCTGGGTGCAGCGGGAACGGCACATGAAATATACAACCAAATTCGCAACAGAAAACATCACTAATAATATAATCATATAGTTTAATAGATTTATTTATTTTAACTGTTCTTATAATAAATATTTATAGTCTAAGATCTGAACTAGGTGTGATCTTCACCTATTTGCTTGATGGATAAAAACTATTTTGTGTTATTTTTTTTCTAATATACTAAACTGAATAAAAATAATTTTCATTCATAAAGCAGACGGGTGAAGTTCGTCTCTGGTTCGGTCTCCATTGTACGAGTACAAAAGTTTTAATTTTTGAATAAATAAAAATACTCATTATTTTATATTTTTTATTCGTTTCTATTTAATCCTTTTTGTTATAATAATATTAAATTTTCTCTAAGTAAGCGCGGGTTCAACACACATGACAAATATTTGAATAGACCATAAAGATGAAACTTCATCTTTCATATTTACGCCAATAAGATATTGATCTTGCAGGTTTATTTGACAATGCCTGTTGAGAAAATTATAGAAGCTGTAAATACCTTAAATTTTAACCTTAAAAATAAATACCAACTGGAGTCGGTCGTTTCAACTGTGTGCCAATTTCTGCAAGTCACGACTCCACTCACTCACGACTCACGTCTCCATTTTAGTAACCTCTAAGAAGCTGTCACAAAAACACTTGCGATAAGATATATTATTGTTTAGTACAGATTATATTATAAAATATTTATACTGGGCTGTAAGAATAACATAAAAACCTTAAATTTTAACTCCTGTTAAAAATAATTAGCTAATATGTGTTTTTGCAATTAAAATATAATGCTATTATTATCTATCAGGAAAATTTACAGAGTTTGATTTAAGAAATATATTGCAAAACTACTTAGTTAAGATTATTCTACATTTATAAATCATAATATATTGAATATCATCATAATATATTGAAGTGCTGTGTGGCTACGGCACTAAAGAATTTAGCCACCCCCTCTCTTCCCGTGGGTGTCGTAAGAGGCGACTAAGGGATAACAAGGTTCCACAACCACCTTGGAACTTAAGAAGCCGACCGATGGCGGGATAACCATCCAACTGCTGGCTTTGAAATACACAGACCGAAGACGGGCAGCAGCGTCTTCGGTGCGACAAAACCAGTACTGCGGTCACCAACCCGCCTGCCCAGCGTGGTGACTATGGGCAAAACACATGAGTTCACGTTATTTTTGGCGTCAACTTGTGGAGGCCTATGTCCAGCAGTGGACTGTATAGGCTGTAATGTAAAACACTAAGCTATAACTCATAAGAGCCATCTAGATATTAATACGTGAAGCAAAAACCTTGTAATTAGGTACTTATTTTTACGAAAATTGCGCGGATGTAAGAGTATGAAATTTCGCACACTTATAGTTTATACATATAAATAAGGAATGCAGAACGCTATTTTTTTTTAAATTACGCATAAAAATACATTAAATCAATAAAAAAAAGTATTTGAAACACACACACACACACATATACTACCTATTCTTTTGTTTATTTTTAAAGTCCGTGGTTAAATTACGGTTGAATTCCGACCACTGGGCGAGCACTAGTAATATTAGATAGTCAACGCTAGCATGCAAATGCAGTCGGAGACATGCACAAAGAGAGAATGATTTGACTTATCATTCAATTTCATGCCTCCGACTGCATATTATCTATGACGTTGCATAAAGTTTCGAAGGCTACCGTATTAATATATTTTAAATGTACAAAATGTTTGATATTGTTTCTAGTTATTTCGCTGACTTTGTGCATATTGAATTTTTATCTTGTTGCAGATTTTTCAGTTGATTTTCTATTAGTTGTTCTGCACGCAGGCGGGTTTTTTTTTTTTTTAATTATTATTTTATTTATGTCTTTTTAGTCAGACAAATTACGTAATCGGTTCAATTCATTAAAACAGTTTACATCATGTGGTTGATTAAGTAATTTTTTAGGGTCAAGAGAACTGATAGCAAGCCCGGAGAAAGATCTCACTCTGCTCAAAGCAACGTAAGCCTGACCTTTAGCAAATAGGTGACTGCTTAAGTCAACAACTATTAGCTTTAATATAATGAAATTATTATTAAAATTATTTGTTTGTATTTGGTATTATGTACCTATTTGTTATTGATTTTATTAACGTAATTGTAAATTGGTGTGACATTTATTAATTTTTATTTGTAATTTTAATTGTATATTTTTTTTAACCATTGTATTTTATTAGAAAGGCTACACCCCGAAGTTGATCGTCGCCTAGGAGGCGAGTTTGGCATGGCATAGGCGTGGGAAAGAGCAAAGTCCACATTTTTTAAACTTTAATATTGTATTTGTTTATTAGTATTACGGTAATAATAATCATGATATACCTTTTTAAAATCCTTGTATTGTGCCCTTCAATTTGACACCCATGTTGTAGTATTCGAGAAAAATTTTTTTTTCATTAACTACAATGGTAACTACAATACAATGATAACTCTCTTCCCGTGGGTGTCGTAAGAGGCGACTAAGGGATAACGAGGTTCCACAACCACCTTGGAACTTAAGAAGCCGACCGATGGCGGGAAAACCATCCAACTGCTGGCTTTGAAATACACAGGCCGAAGACGGGCAGCAGCGTCTTCGGTGCGACAAAGCCAGTACTGCGGTCACCAACCCGCCTGCCCAGCGTGGTGACTATGAGCAAAACACATGAGTTCACGTTATTTTTGGCGTAAACTTGTGGAGGCCTATGTCCAGCAGTGGACTGTATAGACTGTAATGATGAACTACAATGGCTTCGCGCAGCCGCCATGTTTGATTTTCGTTATTGTCACCTATCTACGAACACTTGGGCAGCTAAGACGAACCTAATGATACCTCAATTATGTAAATCCGTTCAGTGGTTCTGGAAATATGAGCTAGTAAAGAATATTACATACATACATACAAGATACGCGCGAAAAACATAACCCTTCCTTGGCAGTCGGGTAAATATGTATAATATTTTCTGATTTTACCGACATAATAATAAAAAATATGAACTGGTTAGTTAAATAAAAATCGTGGATGCATTTAAAAAAAATAAGAAAAAATAATCGATCTGGAGACATGAGGATTCTAACCGTAGTCTTCTCGGTCCATTTACCTTCGTATTCTAACGGTATTGGTGCCATTTTTTCATTGCTTAAAAACAGGGATAAAACGAAATTTTCTAAAAATGAACCCTAACTATATCGATTTATCGCCTCCGAAATCCCCTGCATACTAAATTTCATAAAAAACGTTGGTGCCGTTTCCGAGATTCAGATTATATATATACAAGAATTGCTCCTTTAATTAGATAACCTATAATTCCTTCAATAAAACGCTAAAATGCTTTAAGAAAAACTTCCCAAAAAGATGAAAGACATGAAATATTTGTAAACTTATAATTTTTTTATTAAATTTAAATTATTATTATTATATTGTGTTATAAGTAGTTTTAAATAAACATATAGTAAATATTTTATAAAGACGATGCTTGAAATAAATAAGTTTTAATTTGATCAATATCTCTCAGTACAGAAATAAGCTTAGAATTAGTTCAGTTCAGTCTAATACAGTCCACTGCTGGACATAGGCCTCCACAAGTTCACACCAAAAATGGAGTGATTCATGTGTTTTGCCCATAGTCACCACGCTGGGTAGGTGGGTTAGTGACAGGCTATTGGAGCATATTCTAAGTAAACCAGAATGGACAACTTTTATTACGAATCGCGAGAAACGGAAAAATATCAAACAAACCTGCAATAGCCGAGATTAGTATAATGGTTTAGAAAAAAAGCAAGACATATTGTATATTTTTTAGATTTTCTTGTAAACATTTTTTGTTGTTGTTAACGAATTTATGTAAATCTTATATCTTTATAACATACACACACGGTCGTCTGTTCCTACGGTAAGCAACTTAATACTTATGTTATAGGTAACAGTCGGCTGACATAGCTATATTTTTTTTAATAAATATACATAGAAATTTTACATATATAAATACAATTATTACACCCAGATACCACAACCCGCGGAGCAGAAAGCAGGACCACTACAAACTGCGCCAACGAGCTAGTCAAAAATATGCTTTAGAAGTCAATGTCTGTGTATGGAAGGAGGAAAAACAAACACTTTACTATTTGCACAAGTACACAATATAAATCTTGTGATCCTTGACGTGCATATTTTTTTTAGAAAGATGTCATAGAAGATGTTGCATATATGTACGAGTATAAGAGTTTATCATACCCACCGAATAATGACCGAATAATGACAAGTGTTGCGGGAAGACATTAGAAATATTATGAACTAGCTGTGCCTGCGATTTCGTCAACGTTTTAGTTCATTTTACATGTTCAACGTGATTCTTTAAATTGGTATAACTTTTTATTTATGAACCAATTGATATAAAACAAACACTAAATCTTATGTGAAACCACATGTACATCGGATAAGCCGTTTCCCCGAGTAGAAACCCGAGTACAAATTTTTTCGTGTTCCTTAGAAGGACCGGACCGAGCATGCCTGATCTGGACCGGATAAGTTATGTAACGCAGAAGATTTGTCTGGACCTGATCAGGATGAGATGAGATTTCCTGATCGGGTCCAGATCAGGAAATCTCATCTCATCCTGATCAGCCGATTCGGTCCGGTCCTTTTAAAAAACACGAATGTAAATTATTGAAAAAATTTATTTTTTGTTGTAGTATTTGTTGGTAAAACAATAAACAAGAGTAAATTAAATAAATCTGATGAAATTTCTTTCATTGTTGCTGTAACCCTATACCATGACATAAATATTGAAACATATACATTAATCACAACAAATAGATTATATTTGAAACTAGCTGACCCGGCGAACTTCGTATCGCCTAACACAAACTTTATCGTATGGTATTAAAGTTCAAATTGACTTTTAAGTATTATCACAAATCTTTTGTATAGGAGTATAGAAAAGTGTTGTTTTTAGACTTTTTCAGGAAATTTAATTTTTTTTTTTAGAATTTTTCTCTCCGTAAGAACCATCCTCGTACTTCAAGGAATATTTTAAAAAAAGAATTAGCGAAATCGGTCCAACCGTTCTCGAGTTTTGCGCTTATCAACACATTCAGCGACTCATTTTTATATTATAGATATTTTTCACTGAAATATATTTCTTTCATTCAGTCCTCGCGTGACCACGGTTGCTGTAAAGTATTCGAAACGTCGGGCATTTAAAAAACTTGATAAACCGCGACCAAATCCGAAAAATTTGTTTCATTATAATATATTTCTTTCTATTTCAACTATTGTAACAATGTAGTTGAATCTACAAACACTTAAGATCCGGTAGTGTCTTCACATTTATAGGTATATTTATTATACGGTGTCGGTTCAAAAGTGCTTTTAAAGGCTAATTGAATAAAATAAATTTGATTTTATCTTGACTGGAATTCTCTCTTCCGCGTTTTCAACATTTTTTTTCTAAATCTTTAAATCTTCTTGACAATTAATTTTGTTTTCCAAGTACCGTGTAGTTTGCTGTTTTGTTCGACGCATATTAAATGTTATGGACTATGCCGTCATTCGTCAGTCGAGTCACCGTCGAGTTTGTCATTCAAGATTTGATTGACTGCTTGTTTGACAACAAGTTTGGAGGTCGTTGACGGTGATTCCCAAGCAGCTGACGTAATGCCAGTAAAGAGAAAATATGACCTCATGTTTTAACACATGTGTGGAAAAAAACTTTACTTACACAAATTAATTTTTTTTTCCATTATATTTTTCAGAAATATTTGTAACTGTAACAGCCTTCAAGCGTACACAAGTACAAAAAGAATAAAGTTTTTATCTTTGAACCAAGGGGTTCAGGCAACTGCATGATATGTTAAATTATAAAATAACTAAAATCCATATGATTTACAAAGTTCCATACATTCTATGTTAAGTAATAAATATTGTACATCCCATCAAAAGTAAAATTATCATATCATTATGGTATAATCAAATATATTAAGGCACAGCACGAAATAAGCTGTTCAACATCTGAATCAGCTTGACTGGGGAAGTACCTCGACCTTTCAGAAGAAGATCACAGCTAAATAATACTGCTTTCAAGCGGTGCTGTGTTCTTGTAATGAGCAAGGTGGTCTCCTGGACAGGACCGGGGGCAGGCAACTCGCTTGCGATGCTTCTAGTGTCGCAAGCGTTCTTATAAGCAACAGTAATGGCATACCATGTGAGCCGTACGACCTATTCTTGTAAAAGTAAACTTTTTTATTTGACACAGTTGTGTTTAAGTTGTGTTTTTGACAAATGACATAGGTTTTCATCCTACCGGGGCAGGTACCCAGGCGCTTTTTATCATTATGTTTTTATGCAGCATTTTATAACATTTTGTATTATATAATAATGACTGTGTGGCTACGGTGATAAATAATATAGCCAACCCCTCTCTTCCAGTGTGTGTCGTAAGGGATAACACAGTTCCACCAACCGATGGCGGGTAACACACATGAGTACACGCCATTTTTGGCGTGAACTTGTCCAGCAGTGGACTATGATAAGCTGAAGTGAAAAATGGCACTGCCCTAAGCGTAGTAAAGTATATGCAGGAAGTGAAGTTTGATTACAGTTCCTAGGCTTCTCATCAAGAACGCGGATGTCCCTTCAATTACTCATGGGTTTTTTAAACAAATATTTAAAAAAATCATGGAAATTTTTAAAACGATATTTATAACAAAAAATTACATAAAACATTGTGTACATTTATAAATAAATATAATTTTTATTAAAATGGGTTTAGGTTAGTACAAGATAAGCATTAAACAAATATTTACAAAGCGACGCTAAGTGCGTAGGAATCATTCTTATATACGTTAAGATCAAGGATACTTTGATAAAAAAGCAAACGAAATGTAATTTATGTAATGTTTATTATTTTTTTCTTAAGCTTAATCCGTGTTATTATCTATACAAATATTATAAAGTTGAAGAGTTTGTTTGTTTGTTTGAACGCGCTAATCTCAGAAACTATACTGGTCCGATTTGAAAAATTCTTTCAGTTTCAGATAGTCTATTTATCGAAGAAGGCTATAGGCTATATATCATCACGCTAATATCAATAGGAGCGGAGCACTAATGAAGAATGTTTCAAAATCAGGTTTTTTTTTCAAGTAACTATTCAACGTGGACGAAGTCGCGGGCAGTAGCTGGTTAAAAATAAATACCTACGTCCTAAATGTTATTGGAGTCGACATGTTACTGGCAGTAACATGTATGATGTAGTAGCAGTAACTTACTGCTTAAGTGGTGATGAAGTCAATCACTGTCGCTAGGACTCGATAACCGAATAGGTACTAAAATAAGTAACTAAACACTTCTATTGCAATCCTAATTATAAATAAGTTTGAGATAATATATCTTATATATAAAATTCTCGTGTCACAATGTTAGTTACCATACTCCTCCGAAACGGTTGGACCGATTCTTATGAAATTTTGTGTGCATATCGGGTAGATCGATGTGATTCTCACATCCCGCGTCTATTTTTCATACCTCTAAGTTATTAAGGGAGTTAATAACATATATAGCAAAACAACGTTTGCGGGGTCAGCTAGTGATAATATATTTGATAAGGTTACACAGTTGACATTTCCTAAGACAACTCAATTCCTATGTTTTATATCGCAGCCGACACACATATTAATGATACAAATTTATGCTTTTGTTTAATAAATACACATTACATACATTTAAAATAAATCTATTTACTAAGAAAGGCCACAGCAGGAAATATCCTGCTCAAAATCTGGTGCAGCCCGACTGGGGAAGTACTTTGACCGTACAGAAGATCCCAGCTAAATAATACTGCTTTCAAGCAGTGTTGTGTTCCTGTGGCGAGTAAGATGATTAGAGCTTGTAATGCTACATCATTTGTCTAAATATTAGGAGTAGTTTGGGAAATATGAGGGAACAGATGAACATATATACATAAACTTCCATAATTATAACCCTCCTTTTAGGTTTGCTTTCGGGTAAAAAGACTCAATAATTTTTTTTAGTGCTATTTGTAATGTCATCGTAATAATTGCAATAAAAGTTAAAATATTTGGTGACGTTGATTTACCATCACAATTAGTACTTTCGTCTCTTATTATATATTTTGTTTATTTATTTAACAACTAGCTTTTACCCGTGGCTTCGCTCGCATTGTAGTCATTAAATAAGAAGAGAGAGATTTTGTCTTTCTTAAAAAAAAAAATTTTAATATAAAGTATCCTATGTTACTTCTAATACCTCCAAGAATATGTGTACTAAGTTTCATGATGATCGGTTGAGTAGTTTTTGCGTGAAAGCGTAATAAACAAAGTTACATTCACCTCTATAATATTAGTATACATATTATAAATCTAGGATGTTTTTTTTCTATGCCTACTTTCTAAAAGAACTTAAAAAAAACACTACGATTTAACACCGGCTGACAGCGCATCTACCACAGACATACCACAGAACACGAACATAACATGGCAGCACCGACACGTTGAAGCATAAATCAGACGTCACAGAAAAATTTTGCCAAATTTCAACAAAATATTATCTATCTCTTATGAAGCATTCAGTAATTACATCGTTAGAGCGAGACAACATGATATTTCACGTTTATATGTCGATATCATCTATACAAATAAGTAAAATTGGAGTGTCTGAATGTAATATTAAAATAACAACTTTTTACTAAATGCATATGGATGTATACACGGTATATATATGCCAAAATAAATTTTTTTACAATTTTCTGTCTGTCTGTCTGTTTGTTCCATCTAATCTCTAAAACGGCTGCCCCGATTTTGACTTGACTTTCACTGCCACATAGCTGGTGTAATAAGAAGTAACATAAGCTACTTTTGTTTTAGAAATTGATTTGTTTTGTAACTCTGCGAACTGAACAATTTTTTTTTTAATTCCACGCGGACGAAAATTTTTATTATACGTTCAGAATTATATAAAATATTATATTTTTATTATAGAAAAGATTATACTTCCAAAATAAAAGGACGCTAATTTATTTTCTACAAAATATCGACAAATTTTTAAAACAGTAGCCAAACTGGTCCATACGGTCTCGAGTTTGGGGCTTAGAAACATATTTAGCGGTTCATTTTATTTATATAGATTAAAAACATACATTCAATTATTGGATGAGAAATTGATAACAATAATGCGGGTAAAATACAAAAAGTGCCCAATGTCAAATATCGTCGGTGCACCGGTATTTACGCTTATATTAACAAGGGAAAAGTGATCAGGAGCTAACGAAAACAGTGATCTATACAACAAAAGTTTACATATACAGCTCATTTGTGTGATCTAAACGTTGACAAAAACTTCTTAGTTTTGTGCAAAATTGGATTTTTCGTATCTGAAAAACGGTAAAATTTTCAAAAATTAAAACTTTGAGTCCGAACGCCGCCGAAAGTAAAGCAGTGTGCCTGTAAAAGTAAAGACGTGATCGGTGACTTATCTGACTTCAATTATACACTTATTGCGGACACCCGACCAAATTAGACTGGTTTTCGTTGTTGGACTAAAATATGGCTGAGGATAAAAATTCCTCACCTACAAAGGGAGAAAATATTAAAATCAAGTCCGAAACGGATTGCGAAGTAAGTGATTTAAATACAAATATAGAAGAAGCGAGCGGGTATACGCTACCAGATTTATCAAACAGAGAAATAGTCAGGATGCCCTGGTGGAACGAGGAGCTGACAATACTGAGGAACATCTTGATTATCAAGAGAAATCAAATCAGGCTTGCGCCACGGATCTGGCGTGAGACGTTCGTCGAGGAATACCGGGAGGCGAGGTTCATGCTGAAGACTGAGGCGGTAAGAGCGTTTACTGAAAGCTTGAAGGAAGATCGAAAAGAACCGATGTCGAGACCAGAGGAGGAATGTCATCCCGAGAATTGTGAAGCACGTGATAATAATGATAATAAATTGAAACAACCATTAAAATAGCAGTAATAATAAAATATCAAATCGAAAGTAAAATAATTTAATATAAAAAATAATATGACTAACCATAAATATAAAAATTTGTGGACGATCAGATTTATAATTTTCAATTAAAAATGTAGCTTGACTATAATAAGCCTTTGTTTCTTATTAACCTTGTTAGATGTAGAAAATAGAGTAAACATCATTTACTACTTTTTAAATATTTTGACGATATTACATTTCTTTTACGATTACAGTTATAAATGATATCATTGAACCTTTTTTATTATCATATACTTTATTTACTTAGCTAACAAAAACTTTACCGAAATAATGGTCAAAATATGTAGTACAAGGTAAAATAACCTCGACCCTACAGGAGATCACAGCTAGATAATACTGCTTTCAAGCAGTGTTGTTTTTCTGTTGGTGGGTAAAGTGACAAGAGCTCCAGGGGAGAATTGGGGATAAGGGCAGCAACAAGCTTGCGATGCTTCTGGTGTTGCAGACGTCTATAAGCTACGGTAATCGCTTACTATCAAGTGAGCTGTACGCTTCTTTGCCGACCCAGTTACATATATAAAAAAAACCTAAAACTTTCTTTCTTTTCTTCAAAATGCATATAGGAATTATTTGGTGAATAGATAACATTATTGATTGAACTATGCTAATATTAATAATTGTGTTTGCTCGTAAACGAAAAAAAACCGACTTCAATTACATCGACGAGTAATACAACGTAGATCGACGAAAAAATAGTCAAGTAACTACGCGTTATCAAAGATTACTCAAAAAGTAGTTATCAGATCTCGATAAAATTTATATGTGACCACATGATAAACGTCAGATTTCGATTAAATTAAAAATTATCAAAATCGGTATACCCAGTAAAAAGTTATTGCGGATTTTCGAGAGTTTCCCTCGATTTCTCTGGGATCCCATCATCAGATCCTGGTTTTCTTATCATGGTACTAAACTAAGGATATCTTCTTTCCAACAAAAAAAGAATTATCAAAATCGGTACACCCAGTAAAAAGTTATTGCGGATTTTCAAGAATTTCCATCAATTTCTGTGGGATCCCATCATCAGATCCTGGTTTCCTTATCATGGTACTAAACTTGGGATATCTCCTTTCTAACAAAAAAAGAATTATCAACATCGGTACATCCAGTAGAAAGTTATGCGGTATAATACGACGTAGGTCGACGAAAAAAGCGTCAAGTAAAAACGCATTATTAGATATAGCTCGAAAAGTAGTTGTTAGATCTCAAATAAATTTAAATGGGACCAATTGGCACACACCACCTTTCGATTAAAAGAAAATTTGTCGAAATCAGTCCACCCAGTCAAAAGTTCTGATGTAACATACATAAAAAAAAAATACATTCGAATTGAGAACCTCCTCCTTTTTTGGAAGTCGGTTAAAAAATAATGATATTTATAATTTTATTTTAATTTCAAAATAATAAAGTGTATTAATTAAAAACTTAAACAGATATAAATTAATAGCACATAAAAATTTTATAATCACAATCGAACATTTACACAACAAGAGGGTACTCAAAGTTTTATTAATAAGCTCTCGAAATATAGCACGATAATGCAGTCGAAGATACCTGCGGATACATGTGATGGATTTGCGTTGAACTATATAAATTAAGAGAAAATATTGCGTTTTTTCTACTTCATACGAGCTGATCTGACCGTTTTCATATTTTGCGAAGGCGCGAAAAAAAGAAAAAAGAAAGGCGTGAAATTCGAGGAATTGTTATGTTTTTTCATTTTTAATTCCGTAAGAACTTTTTAAACCTAAATTCTAGTATTAAAAAACTAAAACAGTGCATGTGTGCAATTCACACACGGTAGAAATGAATGAAGCTTCTCAAAAGTCGTAGGAAAATAGGCCGTTGCGATTTGTTCTATCGACGATGATCATGGTCTCGTGAAAAGGTCATAAGCGCCATGCATAACGTGTCGCTTACGCGTTTTGAGTAGTAATGTATTCTATCTCATTCTCTCCTATACACTTATGTGTTTGTTTCTTTATCGCGGCGCGATTTCGTTTTTATGGAGTTTCAAATTATAACGATTTTAAAGAAGTTTCCTTTCAAAAACGGATTAGCAGAATAGATCCAGATATTCGAATTTTTAAATTATAATTTATAAAATTTATTTTTTAATATAATACATATATAATTAAATATAAATATATATCTATATATTAATACGTGAAGCAAAAACTTTGTACCCCTTTTTACGAAATATGGCACGGACTGACGAGTATGAAATTTCGCACACTTGTATTTTATATAGAAAAGGAGTGCAGAATGCATGCAATATTATGCAAAAAAAAAAAACATTAAATCAATAAAAAAAATTACACACACCAGCATGTATTTGACACAACATGCATACTCTTGTTAACCGACTTCCAAAAAAGGAGGAGGTTCTCAATTCGACTGTATTTTTTGTGTTTTTTTTTTTTTCTTAAGAACTTTTGACTGGGTGCACCGATTTCGACAAAAAAATTTTTAATCGAAAGGTGGTGTGTGTCATTTAGTCCCATTTAAATTTATTTGAGATCTAATAACTACTTTTTGAGTTATATCTAATATTCGTTTTTACTTGACACTTTTTTCGTCGACCTACGTTGTATTATACAGAATAACTTTCTACTGGATGTACCGATTTTGATAATTCTTTTTTCGTTGGAAAGTAGATATACCTAGTTTAGTACCATGATAAGGAAACCAGGATCTGATAATGGAATCACGGAGAAATCAAGGGAAACTCTCGAAAATTCGCAATAACTTTTTATAGGGTGTACCGATTTTGATAATTTTTAATTTAATCGAAAGTTGATGTTTATCGTGTGGTCACATATAAATTTTATCGAGATATGATGACCATTTTTTGAGTAATCTTTGATAACGCGTAGTTAGTTGACTATCTTTTCGTCGATCTACGTTGTATTACTACGATGTACCTAATTGAAGTCGGTTTTTGTTGTTAAAGTCTGTGGTCAAATTGAGAATAGATTATAAATTAATATTGTTTGTCTTTATTGAATGTCAAACATAACCATAATAAATTCATTGAAATCTTAACAATGTTCAAACTTATAATTTAAATTAATACTTCTACTGGGCGACAATTAGTTTAAATAAATATACCAAATTAGGTACCCTGAAGTGCCATGCCACATCTAATTACTTTTAATGCGTGTGTAGTTCGCGCCATACGCACAATCTTCGTTACTACTGTTAGGCACTTTGTTTTGTATTGTACAGATTCGCAGTTGTTTTAATAAGCAAGTTGAAGGGGCAGTGGGTTGGTCACCTGTGTCACAGGACCGATGGCCACTGTAGCAGACATATCTCGGAGTGAAGACCGCACGTTGGCAAACGCAGTGTGAAACGTCATCTACAGTGGACGCGATCTACGTACTCGTAACATTGCCAGTGGAGGCTGGATGAGGATGATCTTGGGGAAGCCTGTGTCCAGCAGTGGACTGCGATAGACTGAAATGATGATGAGATTCGCAGTAATATTTTATATATAAAAATGTATAAAATACTAATTGTTAATTTTATTAAATTACTCATATAAATAAACTTATTAATTATTTAAAAAAATAAAGTTTTTTTACCACATAATACTGTTAACAGTGTGGTACAGTCATGACCTGACTTATCTGACCTTTAATTTTACTTCAATATTTTATGAATATAGATGTAAACATTTAACGAGCGCTAAATACCTAGGTACCTTATTTTTATTGTTGTAATGAACAAAACTGTTTTCTATTTGTGACCCTTGCGCAACGCGTAAAAGCGATCCCCACTCTGTCCCCGAACGCTCAGTATCCGTAGCAATAACTATTATGTCCAGCAATTGCAAAGTATTTTATATCAAATATCAACCAGAAAAGAGGTGATAAAATTAGATATTGTATCTAACATTCTGTTTCAGGATAAGCAAGTATTTTTTTTCGAAACCGACTTTTTAAACAAAAAAAAAACTTGATAAAAACAAGAAAAATTATTGATTTACTTACCTATTAGTCTGTAACTAAACTACATGTTATGGGTCTCGTTCACCATTTGTGGATAACGCTATTTGACGGACAGTATTTGACATTAAAAAGTATTTGATTCATTATATCTTTTACCATCGAATTCTACTATATTTAAGAACAGAGGTGGCTTGAGACATTTTTTGATGGGGGTTCACAAAAAAAATGACAAAAAACTAGAACTTACTATTGATTTATTTGCATAGAAAATCTATTCCGTCCATGCAGATTTACCACCACTGCAGGCGCCAGCTCTAAACACCAGACACGGAAAACAAAACCATTTATTGTGTTCTTCACATCCACACAACCAAAGGGTTTTGAAATATTCTTCAGATTTAAAAACATGCGTTGTTGCGCCATTTTTCGACGTCGAAGTCGACGAGTTTATATATCGATACCTTTGGGTAGAAAGGTCGTATAAACCAAAACCCGACTTTTCAGGAGAGCAGAAAAACGATTTTTTTTTTACATAAAAATTCATACTTTTTTTGTTTTTGAACTTATAAAAAAATGATATATGAGAAAGGTTCTTACAATTCTCGAATGAAAACGGTTAAATAATCAAAACCTATCTATCTTCTATAGTTTCAAAGTTAGCTTGGATTTACGTCTAAGAAAAAATCAATTCTTGGTTAATACACCCCATGAAAATGTACTTAAAAAAAACTATATAGGTCGTATATCCATTTTTGCTAAGCTTATGGTCACATTTACTGTCGTAAAAACCCATAGATGTAGTTTTTTTTTGTATTAAAAACCATTTATAATCATAGATCAATTGAATTCTGACTAATAAACAATCATGTTACTCCCAGAATTAGTAATAACTCAATTATTATTATTCTAATACCCAATAATGGTCGATTCAAATAAAATAAAACTACCTGAAATACGAAATCAACATTTATTAGGTATTATAATACCTTCTAAGCAACATTTACTATTAATTCAATAATGGTACAACATATCTAACAGGTTTAACATTTTTAAATTAAAAAAACAACTATAACAACACACTGAAAAGTGAAATAAAAAAATCTACTTAGCCATAAAAAAACAAAAAATATTCAAACTTCTTCTAAATTAAAGTAATCAGGCATTTTAATCATTTATAAAATTATGACTTGATAGTTTTTTTTTTTTAATTTTTGTACATAATTAACTGTAATTCAATAAATTATTGTATTAAGCCTTTGTTCTAAGGCTTACTTACTAAGTAATTTATTAAATTACAATTAATAAAAATAATTAAAAAACGATCAAGCACTAAACGTGACCAACTTATGTACTAAAATATTATGATTAGTGTGGCTTAAAACGGGACTGCCCAGGAGGGTGACGGAATTACGACTGAAAAAAAATAGTTAAAAAAAATGTATAAAAACACGCTTTTATAAGTAAACCAAACTAAAAACCTTATAAAATTAGTGTATTGTCATCGATCCTCGATAAGTTTACTAAGTTGAAATGAAATCTGAACGTTTGTAGTGGGTCAAAACGAAGTCTAAAGGAGTCGGTTACACACACAAACATAAAGGTGAAGCTGAAAAGCGTGTAACGTCTCACAAGACTGCGGTTTTCGACCCAGAGCCGAAGTTTGCACTATTAACAAAACACTTCTCAAAATAATACAAACATGGCTGTATGTTTATTTATTTTTACCACAAAAACTCGTATGTCATATGTATGTCGTATCGTTTTTAAGCTTTATTTGTTAAATTCAAATTTAGATATGACTTCATCATATGTTTTAAAAAATTGATTTACAAAAGCCTTTTTTTGCAACGAGTACCTGCGGAGTTTATTGTCGATTCATTGTTTTTTTTTTTCGATTCGTCTCTGCAGAGTCTACAATCAGAATCGACGCTTCACTACCTATGTTTTTTTTTACGTTATTTGAATGTAATGTCAATTGAAGTCGCTTTTTGTTTGCGAGTAAACACAATTGTTAATTTTTAAATACTTAATTGGTTTGAATTTTGAATATAATTGTTTGAAATTCTGATCTTAATTTATCGTTATGTTACTTTTTACCTCTTGCTTGTATTACTTGCTCGTGATTTTTGTGTTGATAGTTGCTTTTGATTCATTATTCTTTTTATATCATCGAATTCTACTATATTTATGAGATATTTGTATTCGAATATATTAATCTTAAAGGTGCAGTTATTCGATTGAGGAGAAACAGGTTCTACTGGTAACTCTTTCTACCACCTGCTCTCAAAATCTATTTGTGCCGTCATCCGTCAAATAGCGTTATCAAAATAGAATTTTCTACGAATTGTGTCGTTCGCGGATCCCATAAAACAGGTTTGACGTCAATTTATATGACGTCAACTGTTCGTTAATGGCGATTCCTATTCTCTACAGCAACCGCTCTGTCGTAGAGGTGCCTGTGACACGTACGCGCCTAAATACCGGTGCTTTGCGAGTCCGATTTTCGTACAAATATTTCTTTCCGGTTTGTATATCTTTCCTTGTGGGTCTCCCAATCGTATCTCGTAGGACACATTACTCGTCGGTTCCGGTTGTTATCATAGACACACGATAGCGATCGTTACTCATAGTTATAATCTATCCGCCAACCCGTGTTGGAGCAGCGTGGTGAATTAAGCTCCGATCTTTCACATAGATGCAGAAAGAGGCCCATGCCCAATAGTCGGATGCTACAAGCTGAATAGTACATTCTCTACGCACCTTGTTGAAGGTACGAAAGATTTATGGGATGTGATAGAATAAACTTACACATAACTATCATATTTTTTTCTCACTCCATTGACCAATTCTTTTTACTAGTGGTTGCCCAGTGGTCGAAATTCGACCAAAATAAAAAAAAATGATAGTAAAAACCAAAAATGATTAAAGTAAAGGATATCTCATTTTTAATTTCTTAATTTGACCACAGACTTTAACAATAAACAAGAGTGTATATGCGTATGTGTGTCAAATACATGGTGGTGTGTGTAATATTGCTTTTTATTGATTTAATGTATTTTTTTTTGCATAATTAAAAAAAAATTAGCATTCTGCACTCCTTCTCTATATAAACTATAAGTGTGCGAAATTCCATACTCCTCCGTCCGCGCAATTTCTGTAAAAAGGTGTACAAAGTTTTTGCTTCACGTATTAGTATATAGATATTTTACTATTATAATACTCCGTACAATTGATGTAAATTCTTTCTTCTTTATTTTTTCTCATGTATGTGTCATGTATGTGTCATGCCTGAACTTTGTCTGGAAGAAATCGCACGCTTAGAGATTTGTACATTTATTTTTGTTTAAATATCATTTGTTTCCACCAAGCATATCTGTTACTTGCGGACAAGCTTATGGGCTTTTGCAAGTAAATATAATTTGATGTATGCTTTTTTTTTATGTTACAAATAAATAAATAAAAAAAAAAAAAAAAAATATAAATCATCGTTTTTTTTTTACAGCCAAGAGAATTGTTATAAAGTTCACAATCATGCGGTTAAAATTCACATCGCTTCATCAATCTAACAAGCATTTTCTTAGCAATCTTTACACTGAGAAATTTAAAAATGGAACACAATTTTAAATTTTCTTTAGTGTTTATCCCCATTTAAAGTACATATTGGTAAAAATTTATCGTTATCGAAAAAATCTTTTCCTCAGTTTTAAAAAGCACTTCCATTACTGACACGTTAACTGGGCCTAATCTTCTGTCTCCTAAGGATCCATATTGCCATGTTTTGTCAAGGAATCTTCTGGCTCTAATAACGAGAAGCTCAAATTTGTCCAACATACGAACTCGACCCTTAAGACTTACAGAGCCACACATCCATGATCTAATCATATGGTCTCGAATGGATACAAGAAACATTAGATAACCGCTGGGAGTCTTCTAAAATAAGCTTATCATCTGATTTTATGAATCCGTTAGTTGTTTACAAAATTAAATCGTGTTTAAGTTAGACTGCCTTCTAGCACTCAATCATCAACTATTCATTGTGAATGCAATGGACAGCCCTCTTTATAGGGGATGTCTGGCTGCTGAAGAAACCACCACGTGATCCTGGAATGCGAGGGAGTGGCCGCACACCGGGCAACCATCCTTAGGGAAATAATGACGTACCGAGAAGCCTGTGAAAGCCCCAGGAGGCTTCGAGCTTCTTGAAGGAGCTGGGCTGGCTGAACTAGTCAGCCCTCTTTTCACGCATAAAGGACTAGCTTTGAGTCTAAATGCGGAAAATCGAGCCTACAACTAACTAACTAGACTGCCTTCTACGGTTTTTTAAATTATAGTATTTGACCTCAACCTCCTCAACGGGGAGTGCTGTTGCAGTACACATCGTTTACGCCATTATGTCATTTAACTCTTCAAATCCTAGGTATAAGGACAACTTCTTGACTTAGGATTACTGATTATCTTACCAACTACAGAGAAATTTTCTCGCAACTTCTTCCAGCTCCTTCGGCTCTTTACCCCCTGTGATGATAATACTGAAGTTGACAACTTGTCATGTACAGTCATCTTAATTGACAGAAAAGAATTGAAGCTACTCCTTCCTCTATCTACCAGTAAAAGTCCCGTCAGGTCCAGCCGTTTCAGAGATTAGGCGAAACAAACAGACAGACAGACAGACAAAAATGATAAAAAATGTTATTTTGGTATATTATGTTATTTTAATATTACAAACCGACAACCCAATTTTATTTATTTGTATAGATATGTATATATTTTAACGTATTTCGTCTTGTTTATGATTGATGGCTACAAACATTTAGTTCGTTCATCTCGATCGAGTCACATAAATAAATAAATAATTTGACATTAATGAAGATGTACAGACAATACGAGTACGGGTCAAGTTTATTTATGAAAACTAATAGATATTTTAGTGTTGGCTATTAAATTTAATAAAAAATTATATACTAAGACACGTTTTTCCTGTTTGGAGGCGGTTATCTAATAACCATATATATAGTAACCAGTTATACAAGTAAAACGACTTTTTATATGTATATATAATAAATATATGTACTTATGTATGTACTATGTTACATAGCTTCAGGACGATTGACTTGCATAATTATTTTTGTGTTTGTCAAGGTAAGGTTTGTAAAAAAAAGTGTGTGTTGTATTTATGTACGCAGGTAAGAAGTTATACTGCATTTGCTAGCTAACTTCCCGTTGCTAACTTCTTCGTTGACTAACTAAGTTCAGGGTGTCGGTTTTTTGTGGTGTGCGCTCATAGTAAAAATTTACTTTCATCATCTTTCCCTAAGAAGTATAATAATCGATATAAAAATCGATATTATCATGAAAGAAAGAAAAAAAACGGATATTAGTTGCCCTGGTCGCCTAGTTTATTATAAAAAGATAATTAATAATATTAATAATAACAAAAAAATATTATTATTAATAATAATACAGAACTATATAGAATTTTTAATATAAATTTTATAACGAAATATCAACATATCTTGCAAGGGTTGAAACTTAGCGCGAACGAAGTAACAAGGACATTATTGCATAAGATAAAAGGGCAGTGTAACAGCCAAGGCTTCAACCTCTTGCCTCCACAGGAACACGACACTGCTGGAGAACAGTTTTATTTAGCTTTATACCTTGGGGAGGCCTATGTCCAGCAATGGACTGCAATAGGCTGAACTGACTGACTGACTGACTTATAAACCAATAATTTTTTTTTTGCCCAGGGAATCGGCATAGCGATTCAACGGGGAAATGCTGCCATCATTCTCGGCACCATTTCACGCGGACATGATTTATACCATAACTATCTGTGACTATTTAGTTCTTGTTGTGAATATGAAATATGTTTATTATTGTAAAATTACAAAATAAAAAAAATTAACACAACAAAATAAGATAAAAAAAAAACAATTTAATTTAGTTACTTCAATTTAATTACTAATACTATTACACTTTAATTTTATTACTTGCAAGATTGCAATCTTAATATATGTATATATACTACGCGTCACGTTGTTTGTCCGCTATGGACTCCTAAACTACTTAACCGAATTTAACTTTGCACAGATATGTACGTTTGTCCAACTTAAAATACAGACTATATTTTATTTCGATATCTATATATATACTAGCTGTGCCCGCGGCTTCGCCCGCGTTGAAATCAGTGTGTCACAAAGTTTCCCGGCAAACTTCTAGTGAAACTCTCATCATACAAACTTCTTTCATACAAACTTCCAACCCCCGTTTTAGCCCCTTAGGGGTCGAATTTCGTAAAATCCGTTCTTAACGGATGTCTACGCCTTATGAGGAACCTACCTGACAAATTTCAAGTTTGTAGCTGTTATAGTTTCGGAGATTTCGTGATGAGTGAGTCAATCTACCATCCCCCGTTTTAACTCCAAAGAGAGTTGATTTCTAAAGATACATTATTTGGACACCTTCTCACCATCTATAGCGCATACATTTTAAATTTCAAGTCTCTTACTTCAAAAACATAGGACATTCATACAAACTCCCAACCCCCGTTTTTAAAAAATAAGGCGCTACGGAGTTCGCGGTCGGCTAGTTATCATATATGTACACGTAATACCTAAGCATATAACTCTTTGTAATTTTTTTAACATGTAATTTTGTTGATGGTTTTATCTAAGATTATCCATACAAATAAATAAAATTGGAGTGTCTGTATGTAATATTAAAATAACCGCTTTTTACTAAATGCATATGGATATATACACGGTACATATACCAAAATAACATTTTTTACAATTTTTGTCTGTTTGTCTGTCTGTCTGTTTGTTCCGACTAATCTCTGAAACGGCGGGACCGATTTTGACGGGACTTTCATTGGCAGATAGCTGATGTAAACAGGACTAATTTAGGCTACTTTTATTTTAGAAATTTATTTATTTTGTAATTCTGCGAATTGAAAAAAAAATGTTTTTGTTAAATTCCACGCGGACGAAGTCGCGGGCACAGCTACATAGTATCTAATAAATTTTATCGTAACTAAGACCCTAAACTTGACACTAAGAATTTAATTAAACAATTTGTTTTTTACTTTTTTCATAAAAATAAATCCGTCACTAGTCATTACTCGCAACTGGCTAATTCTGGCATCTTGACATTTAATGCTAATAATTAATTAAGATCGAAATCTTCCTAATTATGTTTCGCGTAGCTCGTTCCCTTGAAATATTTTCCTGTTCGCTAGTCAAGAGGCATCCAATTAATGAAGTTTATTTTACTTACCTGTGCTAAAAAAACTGTTAATTTTTTTTTTTCGTATTACCGCAGAAGTAACGTTTCCCGTCTTGAATATAATATAATTAGATCAATCCACAAATCCAATTATGTCTAAATAATTTAAAAATTCATCATTGTTCATTCGTTAAATATTCATTAGGACATCCATATTGGTTGCCGTTTATTGTAGTGGCGCGAAACTTACATCTGTACATACTACTATAAAACAGAATTTGCTTGTTTGTTAGAACGTGTCAGTTTCAGGAATAGCTGGTTCGAATTGATAAATTCTTCTTGTGTTAGATAGTCCATTTTCCGAGGGAAGTTATGGGTTATATAATATTTAAGTATGTTTTTTCCTCAATTTATCGTGGGTATGTGTATACCGCGAGGTACAGCTCGCTAATGGTAACTGTCCACCGATTTAATGAAGAGCATGTAAAGCCATCTGGATGTTAATCTGGATTACCATAGTACTTGAAAACGATTGTTTCCCTACTAGGATCAGTAGGAAAAAATCAGATTACTTCCAGTAGTCTAACGTAGCCAATTACGCTCCAGCCCGTCTCCTATACTGGAAAATCCGTTGCGTTTAGCCAATCGTCAGCAATATGGCATTTACGGTTCTAGTTCAAAGATATTCGCATTCGGTACTCGACCTAAAGCTAGCAATTATTTTCTATTAGAGACAGCATTTTTTTCACTTCCTGCCTATTTAATTTGTACATTACTTACATACAAATTATTCGACCAAAATAATGGATAATTACCTAGCGTTAGAAGAACCACCATGGAACGGTCAGCCTTGAGTCTGTGTCGTTGGTTTAATATAATCTATTGCTTTTTTAGTATTTCCTTAACGACATAATATGGAATACCAAAAACCAATATCACAAAAAATTCGGACAGGAAAATATAGCACGAGTATGTGATTATAAAAAAATTGGAAATATCCCATACTTGACCGATTATTAATTATTAATTTATGTAAAATAACTATATATATAATAAAAATTTCGTGTCACGATGTATGTCCCAGATAAAATTCGAAACTACCGAACCAATTTTTATCAAATTTTATCAAATTTGGAAGCATATGTAATTTGGTCCAACTTGGGAGATCGGGTAGTTTTTATCTCAATTGGACCCAATAGGTGGCGCTGCTATCAGTATGTAATTCCGAAACTACTGAACCAATTTTTATCAAATTTTGTAAGCATGTGTAATTTGGTCCAACTTGGGAGATAAGGTATTTTTTTAATTTAATTTACTCTTTATTATACACATAAAAAGAAGTTTACAATTTATAAAACAATTCACAAAAAGAAATGTACAACAGGCGGTCTTATCGCTAAACAGCGATTTCTTCGAGACAACCAGCTTGGAGGAGATAATTTGAAAAAAGCGGAAAGGGTGTACAGAATTAAAATGAAAGAAAACAGTAATAAAACCAAATATACATACATGCATACAAACATATAATTTTTTTACAAATACAACAATATATATTTATACAAACATACATTTTTTTTGTTATTTCTTGACGTCTCACGCTAAATGTACTGAATAAACTTGAATTAAACTAGGCACTAGAGTGCACACTACGAGCTACGAACCTGTATAACTCACATTAGACACTGGATTTTCCCGATATTCCATATACCTTGAAAGTACGGTTTCTTGGGGGCCAAAATTTCATTCCTGCCCCCGTTCGACTTGGTGATTATAATTATGTACAATAATTATTTGCAAAATAAATTTGTGCTGTGTGGCTACGGCACTAAAGAATTTAGCCACCCCCTCTCTTCCAGTGGGTGTCGTAAGAGGCGACTAAGGGATAAAAAGGTTCCACAACCACCTTGGAACTTAAGAAGCCGACCGATGGCGGGATAACCATCCAACTGCTGGCTTTGAAATACACAGGCCGAAGACGGGCAGCAGCGTCGTCGGTGCGACAAAGCCAGTACTGCGGTCACCAACCCGCCTGCCCAGCGTGGTGACTATGGGCAAAACACATGAGTTCACGTTATTTTTGGCGTAAACTTGTGGAGGCCTATGTCCAGCAGTGGACTGTATAGGCTGTAATGATGAAAATAAATTTATTAATTCCAAATTAAACATTTTTTTGAATTATAAAATCCGTCATAGTACCGTCGTAAATTGACGTTCGTTTTGTCTGATGGTAAGTTATAACCAAGGCCTATGTTCGCCAGCAACTACAGGAGCATCTCAAACGTGTTTCCGATGCTTCCTCAGCTGTCAGCATAACGCATCCACAACAGCTATTTGACAGCAGAATCTACTCGACACTGACAGCAGTAATCTGTAATTGGCTGTGGCCTTCCCCTTATTTAAGTTTTGTGTAGTAAAATTGTTTAAAACCCTCACATTTATCCTGGGGGAATTGGTTTTGGTAGGGTCGGCAAAACGCTTGTAATGCTTCTGGTGTTGCAAGCGTCTATAAGCTACGGTAATCGCTTACCATCAGGTGAGCCGTACGCTTGTTTGCCGACCTAGTTGTGGAAAAAAAATTGAAATAGAGCAATTTTTTTCTTGTCTTTTATATATTAGGGATTAAAATTTAAAATATTTGGTCGTCAAGTGAGTAAATTATTTTTAGAAGATCGCAAATTAGCAAAAAATTTCACGGTCGCTCCACACGCGGCACGTGTAGCCATGTCACGTGAATACAATTTGAAATAACGACCCACGCAATTATTGTATTATATCAAATCTGTTAAATTACATTGTTTAGGTAATATTCTGAGCAAAAAACTTATTAATCATGAAACAATCGGAAATGTAATATAATTGATAATTACATATTTTAGATCGAATAACTTGTGACACTAGCTTCCATCACTGGCTTCGCTTGCACGAAACCGATAAAAACATTGTTTATATTTCTGTTATGCTGCCGACCAGCTTCGGTTTTCCAAAAATGTTCAACAATACTCCACGTATTTCGATCATAGGGTGATGCTATATAGCCTATAGATTAACTCGATGAAAGGGGTATTAAACACAAACAAAAATCCAATTTGACTCAGCTGCTCCCCAGATTAGCGCCTGAGAAACTTTTGAAAAGTAGGTGTTTGAATAAAATGTTCCTGTCTCGCTGTATGACGCCGCCGCGCCCCGAGACAAGAAAGGGACAACTGCAGCTCAGACCGCTTTATGTATAAATTATTGACAAAAACTGCATTTCGTAGTCGACTATTTTCTCCCCAAAACATGCCAATTTCTTTTTAATTTTTGTCTTATGTAACTAAAAAACCCTTTAGCTATGTTCATATGTTTATGTATGTTTTTTATGTTTTTTAATAAGTGTCTAAAAAGGTATGAAAAATTAGGCAATATTTCTAGTTTCCTACCCCCTATGATAATAAGAATATGAAAAAAAAACCAAGACTTACGGGCAAGGTCATAGCAGTTCAAGGTTTAATGTTACAAAAATATTTGATCTTATTTCATTACCCAGAGAGAAAAACACTCGACTACGTTTGTATGGAGAGAGAGCCGGTAGCCTTTCCTCTTACTCGTAAGTCCTATAATGTTAGTACAGATGAAGATAAGCCGTGCGATATTTCAAACAAAAAATAATATAAATTTCAACATTTTTAACTTGTGTCTGAGTTATTCTTTGTTAATAGTTATTAACTAAATTACTACTAGTCCTTTTTTCTACCAAATTTACGAAGTTTTTTATTTTATATAGGTATATGTCGGTTAACAAGCGTATGGCTCACCTGATGGTAAGCGATTACCGTAGCTTATTGACGTCTGCAACACCAGAAGCATCGAAAGCGCGTTGCCGACCCTACGCCCCAATTTCCCCCCAGGAGCTCTGGTCACCTTACTCACTAGCAGGAGCACAACACTGCTTGAAAGCAGTATTATTTAGCTGTGGTCTTCTGTAAGGTCGAGGTACTACCCCAGTCGGGCTGCTCCATTTTTTAACAGGATATTTTTTGCTGTGCCCTGCCCCAGTTAAAGTTTGTAATCTATACTGCACCGATTAATCTTATCCACGTATTCTCCATCCTATATGAGATTGGCGAAATCATTTGCGCTGTCTGGTAAAAGCCATAGAGTAAAATTAAAGAAAATAGGAATTTTCATGTCAGATTGACAAAGTTACTCTTTTCTTATTCAATGTAAAGTAAGAATTTCACAAAACTCCTTATCATTAGGAACTTAATTGCCAATTAATATTATTTTATCTGTATCAGACAATTTATTTTAAAATAGAATACTGAAAAATATTAACTGTCACGTGACCGCTGGCAGATGTGAAACATTTAATAAGCATTTATTTTCCTTATATACAAACATATTGAATTTAAAATTTTCTTTAAAATCGCGACAACTTAATTATTATATAGTATAGTATAGTCCATATATTCCATCATACCTATAGCGTGGCGATGCGTCGCCAACGGCCTTTATCGCCGCGCTAGCAATCAGGTTTACCCTCGGCTATAGATGTTTCACATAAAAAAATTCCTTAAAACGAATTATGTTGAACATTTTGATCTCACGACGCTAAAACACGATAAGACGCGAAGCAATGCGATCAAACACGGAAATCAACGTCAGAGTCACCGTGACAGCATTCGACGTGACAGGCCAGAGCTTTGAATTGCGTACGTGACAACTGTCACACACACATAATTCGTACAACGACTTTTTTCTACAAAGTGGACCGCCTAATGGTAAGCGGTTACCGTAGCTTGTGTACGCCTCACCTGCGCTTTGCAACGTTTCCCATCAGGAGCTCGGGCTAATGTACTCGCCATAGGAACACAACACTACTTGACAGAATTATCTGCCAGAGATCTTCTGTATGGGTGAGATTATTCCTCAATCGGGCTGTTTCATATTTCGTGTTTCTACGTCTTGCTGTCAAAATCTATTCGTAAGTTATGTGCAGGATAAACTCTATCCACGACAGGTGAAACCGGCCCTGTATCTCACAATATAGTCAAGTAGACTTAGTTCCGATAGGTACAGTTTTATGGTTCAACGTGACGCGCCAGAGGCAATGACACAAGAATTTAGAAAAATATTTAAATAAATTACCATATATCTTACTATTTACATATAAGTTTGACATGTACCTGTCAGATTATTTTGAGAAATGAGTGTTTTTGTCCGAACAATGCAATTTTTTCATTCATATTGTTTATTTTAAATTTCTATTCACATTATTCAATGCATGCTTGGTTGATAAACAATTTATGGAAAATTAAATAACTTTATGAATTAATCTCATATAGGAAGATTATATATGTCGTGGAAAGCGATATCATTCAAATAGTACGATGCTAATACCGCACACCGCTGTTACTGTGATGTGTCGGCGCGTTGAGAATTAGGTATATTTCAAGATTATTATTGTAGGTAAGGCCTGTGATATTGTTAGGGCCTGGTTCACCAGTTATGGGTAACGCTATTTGACGGATGACGATACAAATGGACTTTGACAGCGGGAGGTAGAATAGGCCAGTAGGAACTGTTTCTCCTCAATCGATAAACTGCAACTTGATATAATATAGCCGAATAGAAATATTGCATAAATATATATATAGTAGAAATCATTGGTAACAAAGAATAATGAATGAAAAACTTTTAACTGTCGGATATTGTTATCCGTCAAATAGCATTATTCACAACTGGTGAAACAAGGCCCTTAGTGTAATAAGTTATCGATTGGATTACTGTTATACGAAGTTAATGTTGACGTGACGTCATTAACGTCAGAGTATCCTATAAATACAAATATGTAATTTTATTCGTATTTAACTATCGTAATTAATTTAGACAGATTAAAAGTTGAGTGTCTATATTGGTCACAAAACTGAAACTACTAAGCAAATTTGAATGAAACTATGATTGATAAACTACGAGATAAGACACCAGATACCTGTGTTCCTACACGGAACACCCAATTCCCTTATTTTTAACCGACTTCCAAAAAATGAGGAGGTTCTCAATTCGACTGTATTTTTTTTTTATGTATGTTACATCAGAACTTTTGACCGTGTGGACCGATTTCGACAATTTTTTTTTTTAATCGAAAGGTGGTGTGTGCCAATTGGTCCCATTTAAATTTATTTGAGATCTAACAACTACTTTTCGAGTTACGTATATCTAATAATGCGTTTATACTTGACGCTTTTTTCGTCGACCTACGTTGTATTATACCGCATAACTTTCTACTGGATGTACCGATGTTGATAATTC
Source organism: Melitaea cinxia (assembly GCF_905220565.1). Classification (NCBI taxonomy): domain Eukaryota; kingdom Metazoa; phylum Arthropoda; class Insecta; order Lepidoptera; family Nymphalidae; genus Melitaea; species Melitaea cinxia. The sequence goes on from NC_059405.1 coordinate 209,193, forward strand.
TTTTTTTTGTTGGAAAGGAGATATCCCAAGTTTAGTACCATGATAAGGAAACCAGGATCTGATGATGGAATCCTAGAGAAATCGAGGGAAACTCTCGAAAATCCGTAATAACTTTTTACTGGGTGTACCGATTTTGATAATTTTTTATTTAATCGAAAGCTGATGTTTGTCATATGGTCACACATAAATTTTATCGAGATCTGATAACTACTTTTTGAGTAATCTTTGATAACGCGTAGTTACTTGACTATTTTTTCGTCGATCTACGTTGTATTACTCGTCGATGTAATTGAAGTCGGTTTTTTTTTCGTTTGCGAGCAAACACAATTATGTCCATCCTACGTGACATTGACGACATCATACGTGCTATTTTGGCACTATTGAGATGTTAACTGTCATCGAACGAATAAATTTCGCAAACACGCACGCATGCACACACACACAACCGTACGTTTCCACAAACAAGTGAATGGATGATAACCGGGAGCTCACTACAATGGGCCTACAGAGGAGTAGTACAAGAAACCGTCAGACCCTTGCTTGTAGTGTAATAGATCTATTTATGTAAAAATGAATGTTTGTCTGTATGTCCTTTATAGAAACATTTGATCATGTCATGATCTTCAGCAAAGTGTTGTGCATGAGCCCACAGGTTTCTGAGATTGTACGCCCAAAAAAATAAAATAAAAAAAGCGTAGCAACGCGCGCAGGGTACAGTTAGTATTAAATAAATAAAAAAGCATACGCGCTACGCTATGCAAAACACAAAGTATAATATTATTTATTTACCCATTTTATATTAGACTTAGTAAAACTATATTAAGTTTTTTTTACGTGATGACGTCTTCCATGAACACCAGCTGCACGCACGAAAAAGTGTTACGTTCCGCATGAGCCTGAGCGTGCAAGCGAAAGCGCGGAACAAGCTATAGAGAGGCACGATCGGCCTAAGCGTTGGCCTGTGTACATATTTTATCTATCTCTCTTCTCGCGTTACGTCAAAGCTAGACCTACCCCACCCCAGCCTGAAAAATAATGATACTTGTAATAAAAAAAATACTATAATTCAACTTGAGCAGTTTGTTAACACTTTGAGCAATTAAAAATATTGTATACATCAAAAGATATAGGAGTTTGAAATTATTGATAAATGAATATTTTTCAACGACTTTTTGATTTTTAATTAAATAATTTAAGGTGAGCAATTTAAAAGGACAACGTAGTTGAATTGAGCTATTGAAAATCTATCGATTAGTATTTTTTTTATTACATCATTACAGCCTTTACAGTCCACTACTGGACATAGGCCTCCACAAGTTTACGCCAAAAATAACGTGAACTCATATGTTTTGCCCATAGTCACAACGCTGGGCAGGCGGGTTGGTGACCGCAGGGCTGGCTTTGTCGCACCGAAGACGCTGCTGCCCGTCTTCGGCCTGTATATTTCAAAGGCAGCAGTTGGATGGTTATCCCGCCATCGGTCGGCTTTTCAAGTTCCAAGGTGGTAGCGGAACTATGTTATCCCTTAGTCGCCTCGTACGACACCCACGGGAAGAGAGGGGGTGGCTATATTCTTTAGTACTGTAGCCACACATTTTTTTTTAATTACAATTATCATTATTTTGCAGGCTGGGGTGGGGTAGGTCAAAGCTAGCAGTTCGAAATGATTCAGTGACAATAATTCAATTCAATTCATAAAAGTATGCAATTCGTCATCAATGTTTCTTTATGACGATATTTGTTTATTTATCGCGTAAAATTATCGTCCGTAAACTGATTTTACAGACAAACAATTTTTTTTTTGTACTAACATTTCAACGCGGGGTTCTCAGAAAGTCAGGTTTACTTGTTTTTCCTTATTTTGCCCAAAATTTTCCGTTTTCAAATGTGGCAGTTGACATCACGTTGCCCGAGCCTGATTGTTGAGGAAGGTAGGGACGGAACAGACATTTGAACATTTTAGTGTTATTAAGCTGCAAAGCAGGAAAAATGTTGTAATATATCATATTTAGTTCATAAAAAGTTTCCCAAGTGAGGTTCAGTTTTTATATACTATTTTAATTTTTTTATCAAACAAAAATAAATCAATCTCTTCAACGTGACTAAAATCTTCAAAAGTATATGTTAAAATAATAATTTTATTGTAATAGTGTGTTCTTACGACAAATATTTTTCATCGATAAAAAAAACAAACACCTCTTGTTAGTTTTTAAGTTTTTACTTACAAACACCACTCCCCACTCCATTATAATATCACAAAATACTTTACAATGTATTGGCGCGAAAATGAGAAAACATAATAAAATAAAAATGACAGATTCCAAATTCAAAAGTAATATTATGTTTATTTTTATTTATATAACAGTATTTATGGCCAGACTATGTATATATACATCACGCTACGACCAATCAATGGAGTATTATTGAATAATGTTACGAAAGAGAGCTAGGCCAGTACTATTACTAGATATATTATCTTATATATAAAATTCTCGTGTCACAATGTTAGTTACAATACTCCTCCGAAACGGCTGAACCGATTTTTATGAAATTTTGTGTGCATATCGGGCAGGTCTGAGAATCGGCCAACATCTATTTTTCATACCCCTAAGTTATAAGGGGGGGAGATTAAGGGGTTTATACCATATATGGCAAAACAACGTTTGTGGGGTCACCTAGAAATATATAAAACAGTTAGCAGTCACAGTGTTAGGGTCCAAACTCCTCCGAAACAGCTTGACCGATTCTTATGTAATTTTTTGTGCATATTTGATACGTTTGAGAATCGGTCGTAATATCCCTATCTATCTAATCGTCTATTTTTTAAACCCCTAACAAACTTTTGCGAACCCCAAATTTTTTTTTTTTTTTTATTATAATTTTGCATAAAAAATGCCTCTAAATTTTCATAATAGATATGGCAATGCAGATGCCAATAACTTGCGTTTTTTTTTTTAATATACAACTCCGCTTATGTTTTGGAATGAAAATCTATTTGAAAATCACATCAACTTTATATAAAGTAAATACGGCATGTTGAGCGGGTTAGGTACAGACATAAAATCGTTAAAAAGTGTATTATTTGTAAAATTTTTGGTTTTTCACAATTTTTTTTTGAATATTTTCTATATACGGAATTGAACACATTACGCATTGAGATGCAATGAGAGAATGACATTATTACTGTGTACTTTGTTATTTTTTTCTTTAGTATTAATTATTCCCTTGCGTAACATATATAAGTAGAATTTGACGGACAGGGCTTCAGTCGTTTGACGTCCACGCACAGAGAAACATTCAATTTATTGTATATTATTTTTAAGATTTATATCAAAATGCGTGTGTCGTTGTGCGTATTATCGGTAGCCTGTTTTATAGCTGGTGCTTGCGCAGGAAAGCTACGTGAGTATAATTATTTATGTATAACATAGTTTTTTGTATTAAATAATAAAAAAAATAATATTTATATATGAGATAAAATACTTATTTATTAAATTATAATAAATAGTGGTAGTTATATTTGAATATACAGAAAAAGACAGAATAGAGAAGAAGCAGTAATTCACGTTAATTAATTGTAAATACTTTCTCTTTTTTTTTGTTTTTGGTTTAAAACAGAATACTAAAATAAAACATTTATTGATTTTTTTTTTCTAATTCAAATAAGTGTTTTTTTAATATTAAAAAATTTTTATTATTATTTTTTTTTACTTTTAAATAATAATTGTTATAATAATTATTGTTTTTTTATTTTTTTATTACTCACATATTATAAAGTAAGCTGAAGTTAAGAGGTTAGGAAAAGTACTTCACTTGTCCTTAGTTAACTTATATTGGACTGACATTTATAATTACTTTACAATATGGCTACAACTTAATAACTTTTTCATTTTAATATATTCAATGATATTAAGGAACTGAAATATGAAATCTTTTTCAACAGTTAACCCCTTTATAAATAACTAGCCAAGCCCCGCGCGTAATATACACGCGTTAATTTGAGGTAAAAACTAGCCTATGGCCTTCCTCGGTGAATGGGCTACCCAGCACAAAAGTAATTTTAGGCTGTCCAGCACAAAAGCTATTTTTTTTTAATTCGAACCGGTATTTCTTGAGATTAGCGCGTTTAAGCAAACAAACAAAATTAGGTAAAGGAATATTAGGCTAATTGACATTTAGTAGAAATATTAAATCTAAAGTGTGATTAAATTTATTACAATTATTTTTTTTCTTCTGATACCAAAGATATCTAAACCCTAAATACCTTTATGAAAAAATTGAATGTTTCGTAACTTCTCGTAATGGTCATATATACACACTAGTTGTCGCCTAGTGGTCGAAATTCGACCATAATTAAAAAATGTAATTGAAAAAAAAATAATAAAAATAAAGAACCTTTTTTAAAAAAATTCAATTTGACATCAGACTTTAACAATAAACAATTATGGAGAATTAAGGAGTATGTACATGCGTGTGTGTGTCAAATACGTGGTAATGTGTGTAATGTTTTTTTTTTAATTAATTTAATGTATAATTTATAAATAAATATTATTATTCTGCAATCCTCTATATAAACTATAAGTGTGCGAAATTTCATACTCCTCCGTCCGCACAATTTCCATAAAAAGGGGTACAAAGTTTTTGCTTCACATATTAATATATAGATATATATTAGAAGAAATACTTGCATTATACGCTGCTATCCATACGCATTCCTTAACTTTGTTTTAAAACAAGTAATTTAAATGTTTCATGAATACCTAAACTTTATTCATTATTTTATTTGAAAGTGAAAGTACGAAGTTTCTTACTGATTCTTCATCGCAGAATCTACATTTCTGAATCGAAGTTAGCTTCACATCAAACACAATTAAATTAACAAACACTAATCATTACATAGTATAAGACAAAGTCACTTCCCGCTGTCTGTATGTATATTTAAAACTACGCAACGGATTTTGATGCGGTATTCTTTAATAAATATGCTGAGATATTTAAAACTACGCAACGGGTTTTGATGCGGATTTCTTTAGTAAATAGAGTGATTCCAGAGGAAGGTTTATATGTGTAATATATGCATAATGTAGTTTAGGAACACTGATAGTTTTAGAGGTTTCTAATGTGATGTCGTAAATAAACACATTGTTTTACGTTTACTTTACTAATATTTATTTTATATTTTATAATTATAATTTGTAAAATGACAATTCAAAAGTGCTTGTCTACGTGGATATAAAGGTTACTGATTTTATATGATATTGACTCCGAAGCTTACACAAATATATATAAGTAGGAGGTTCAATGTCAGCCCTTGGTACTCACGAAGGTTTACACCGCTACATCCGTGTTTAATTTAATTCTGACAAAGATCACGGCTTCTGAGATTTTCAACAGTTGCGCTACTTTTGGACGTGGAAATATATTAAACCGACTCCAAGGAATATTAGGCTAATTGACTTTTAGTTATTTTCTGTTATTGCGTTACTTCTACTATTCTTACTACTACTATTATATATTTTTCTGGATTTTTTTTCAAAATTACTGTATTAATTTGAATTTCTTATTCTAATTGCCGGCGAGGAAATCGTTAATTATAATTTTTAAATATCATCTGTACATTTTTTACTGACATAATTTTCATCATCGTCGGTAAATTAATATTTAAAAAATATAAAATATATGTGAAATGTATTATAAATACTCACGTATATTTATATCATCTCGAAGGGATTCACAAGCTCCAAACTTATACGTAAAAACTATCAAACTAAGGTAATTAAACAGTAATAGGATAGGTACTCAAAATATATATGAAGTTTTCATGAAAAGAATCCAAAGACAACTTTTCCTGTTTTTTATTAACATTAACGATAAGATACAATCGTGTTTAAAACATATATTTATACTAGCTGTGCCCGCGGCTTCGCCCGCGTTGAAATCAGTATGACACAAAGTTTTTCCGGCAAACTTCCAGTGAAACTCTCATCATAATCGGCTTAGCCGTTCCATAAGCCTTCCTCTTGAAGCCCTCTCTCCATTGATGAAACCGCATGAAAATCCGTTCCGTAGATTTTGAGGGAATCGATCACATACACTTTTGGGGACTTTGTTTTATAATACACTAACTGTTGCCCGCGACTACGTGCGCGTGAAGCGCGCGTCGCGTTTAACAAAATGGTTCGTTGAATTCGTCAGAATTGTGGTATGAAATAATGTAGTAATAATGTAGTATTGTAGTGTAAATATGTTTAACTATACTGCATGCAATTCAGTTTTTAATATGGTTCTACGTAACTATATGTCACAGAGTAGCGTAACGCACGCTCCTCCGTGACTCCGTGAAGACAGGGTTAAATAAAAAGTATTCTAGTAACGTAAAGGTTGGATATTGTAAAAATATATATATTTTTTTTTGTACTACTTATAAGTGATCAATATAAATGTTTCTTGAACACATAGGGTTGCAACGCGGTTATTTTGCTTTAAACCGACCCTGCTGTATAAGTTTCATACAAACTATCAACCCCAATTAAACCCCCATAGCGGTGGAATATCGCAAAATCCGTTCTTAGCGGACGTCTATTAATTATAATCTACCTCCCTGCCAAATTTCATCTTTGTCCATCCTGGATGAATGGACCATCCAGCAGTTTTTGAGTTCTCGTGATGAGTGAGTCAGTGATCTTTCTCTTTTATATATATAGATTACAATGCATTATTTGAACACCTTCTCACCATGTATAGAGCATACATTTTAAATTTCAAGTCTCTTACTTCAAAAACATAGGACTTTTATATAAACTTCCAAGCCCCGTTTTACCCTTTTAAGGGTTGAGTTTCGTAAAATTGGTTCTTAGCAGATGTCTACGCTTTATAAGAAACCTACCTGACAAATTTTAAGTTTATAACTGTTATAGTTTCGGAGATTTCGTGATGAGTGAGTCAACCTACCATCCCCCGTTTTAACCCCAAAAAGGAGTTGATTTCTAAAGATACATTATTTGGATACCTTTTTACTATCTATACATACATTTTAAATTTCAAATCTCTTACTTCAAAAACATAGGACTTTCATACAAAGTTCCAACCCCCGTTTTACCCTTTTAAGGGTCGAATTACGTTAAATCAGTTCTTAGAATATGACTACGCTTTATATGGAACCTACCTGCCGAATGTCAAATTTGTAGCTGTTATAGTTTCGGAGATTTCGTGATAAGTGGGTCAACGTAACATCCCCCGTTTTAACCCCAAAAGGGAGTTGATTTCTAAGAAACATTATTTGGGCACCTTGTTACCATCTATAGAGCATACATTTTAAATTTCAAGTCTCTTACTTCAAAAACATGGGACTTTCATACAAACTTCCAACCCCCGTTTTACCCTCTTAGGGGTCGAGTTTCGTCAAATCCATTCTTAACAATAGATTACGCCCTATAAGGAGCCTACCTGCTAAATTTCAAGTTTGTAAGCATTATAGTTTCGGAGATTTCGTGATTAGTGAATCAACGTAACATCCCCCGTTTTAACCCCAAAATGGAGTTGATTTCTAAAGATACATTATTTGAACACCTTGTTACCATCTATAGAGCATACATTTTAAATTTCAAATCTCTTACTTCAAAAACATAGGACTTTCATACAAAGTTCCAACCCCCATTTTACCCCTTTAAGGGTCGAATTACGTTAAATCAGTTCTTAGAATATGACTACGCTTTATATGGAACCTACCTGCCAAATGTCAAATTTGTAGCTGTTATAGTTTCGGAGATTTCGTGATGAGTGGGTCAACGTAACATCCCCCGTTTTAACCCCAAAAGGGAGTTGATTTCTAAGAAACATTATTTGGGCACCTTGTTACCATCTATAGAGCATACATTTTAAATTTCAAGTCTCTTACTTCAAAAACATGGGACTTTCATACAAACTTCCAACCCCCGTTTTACCCTCTTAGGGGTCGAGTTTCGTCAAATCCATTCTTAGCAATAGATTACGCCCTATAAGGAGCCTACCTGCTAAATTTCAAGTTTGTAAGCATTATAGTTTCGGAGATTTCGTGATTAGTGAGTCAACGTAACATCCCCCGTTTTAACCCCAAAAGGGAGTTGATTTCTAAAGATACATTATTTGAACACCTTGTTACCATCCATAGAGCATACATTTAAATTTCAAGTCTCTTACGTCAAAAACATGGGACTCTCATACAAACTTCCAACCCCCATTTTACCCCCTTAGGGGTTGAGTTTCGTAAAATCCGTTCTTAGCGGATGTCTACTTCCTATAAGGAGCCTACCTGCCAAATTTCAAGTTTGTCGGTGTTATAGTTTCGGAGATTTCGTGATGAATGACCTTTCGCGTTTATATATATTATAGATTTAGCTCCAAAAGCATAACCTCGTGAAAACAAAATATCAGAATCAGCTAAAAATCAACAGCAATGAACAGCATTACCTCAATCATCCTAGATGATAAGACCTATTTTCAGCAGTTGAATGTTTGTACCTCTTACATTATTAAAACATAAAAAAAATCACTTTCTACTCAACTAAAAATAAACCGAGCTAAAATTTCGTGTTCTAATAATTAAAATTACAAAAAAAAAAAAACGAAACAAAAACTTGCTTCTCTTTCGCTTTCTACGCATCTTACGATTACTAGCAGGAGAGGTAATAAAACAGTTATTACGTTAAGAAAATATAAAGAATTCAATTTAAACATCCGGTTCGGTGCTAATAAAAAGAACTAAAACGTTTATTACGACAGCAGCAATCACAGTCATCATCATCTCATCTTTATTACGTATAATTAGATAGTGTAAATGACCTCTTAGATACTAGAACACATGCAAAAGTTTGGACTAATGTTTGTCACTTAATCTTGATAGAACGGGTGATTTGATGTTGATGTAAGGCACAGAGATAGGTGAAAGAAAGAAAGAGGAAAGAAAAAAAATATTTTTATTTAGGACATCACAAATATTGCAGACTTAATGACTAAAATATTAATACAAAAGAAATTATAAAATAAAAAGATGAATACAGATCATAAAAAAATTATATAAATCTAAATTACAAAGAGATCAAAACGTAAAAAACTAAAAAGAAGAAAAAAAGATAATCCAATTCAAAATTAAATAATTAAAAAAATGTTTAAAATGTCTGCAACTGTGTGTTGTGCCCCAAAAAGGTGTATCGTTTAGGTGGTAGGTATTTAGTCTGGAATAGAACCAAACATAGTTAATCGTGTTTGCTCGTGGATGAAAAAAAAAGTATGTGTGTGTAACTCCCACACATGGACACAGTGACACTTCTGAAAAGTAGCCTACGGGTGAATTTTTTAACCGAGAATATAAAATACGGTGTAATGTATTCTATCTCAATTTACATTAACAAGTAATACGACGTTGGTAGTCGAAAAATAGTCAATTAAATTCGCATTATCAGGGATAACTCAAAAAGTACTCGTCAGATCTTGATTAGGTTTAAATGGTTACTACACGACACACACCAGCTATTGGTTAAAAGTACAGATGAATTGATAACCTTTTTTTTGGAAGTCAGTGAAAATATACTACTTCCGTGGGGTAGTTCGTTTTTATTCCAAAGTAAGGTAACAACAACATTTTCTGTGGTATAATGATAATAATTTATTTTAAGGTTCGGGCGGTTTATAATAAATTATAAGTGATTATTTCGCGCCCCCTGTTTAATATTATAATTTTTAATTTATTCATTTAAGTTTACCAGCACTTTTACAAATAGTTAATACTACGACAAATATAACAGGTAATGTTGGAAAATTGTAAATCTATAAACAGACTGCTGTGTGGTTACGGCAGTAAAGAATATAACCACCCCCTCTTTTCCCGTGGATGTCGTAACGATGGTGACTAAGGGACTACCACCTTGGAATTTAAAAAGCCAACTGATGGTGGGATAACCATCCAACTACTGGCTTTGAAATACACAGGCAGAAGACGGGCAGCAGAGTCTTCGGTGCGACAAAGCCAGCCCTGCGGTCACCAACCCGTCAGCCCAGCGTGGTGACTATGGGCAAAACACCCGAGTTCACGCCATTTTTGCACGAAATTGGAGAGGCCTATGTCCAGCAGTGGACTGCGATAGGCTGAAGTGTGATACATCTTTTAACTTCATTTTAATTCACTTGAAACTTAATATAGTTATTGAAATATCTACGTTAATAATTAGTCTAATTATTTTCTTGTTAGACAAGTCTAAGCGGGAGGGGTGGCTAAGCAATGAAATTGTTTTATAATTCATACAAGTGAAAACGCGTGAGGTCCATTACTTATAAAAATGTTGAATTTATTTATTTAAAAGAAGGCTCCTAACAGAGCATAGAATAAAAACAATGATCAATAATATACAGTTGTGTCATTAATAATTGCTGCTCTAATTAGGTACTTGCAAAGTTGCATTCATACTTTTAATTCTTTTTTAGTTTAGTTACAGGTATTTTGTTCAAATTGATGATGTCAACCCGTTATTCTTTACACATATCTACTTGAATCTAATCTTGAGGCTAATTTCGTTTTGAAAAAATTCGCAATAGTACAAGAAAGGCTTAAAATATGTGTGCGGGGTAAGAAAATATGAAGAAATTGCAGGGAAAGTAGTCAAAGTATCAATTTTATATACCCATACAAACTGTTCGTACATGTCAAATGTCAACGCAGAGTGCATTGACATTTGCGTGCAAAAAATTGTAAATTGGCATGTACGGTTCCGATAAAGGACCTTTTAAACAACGCCATCTATCGGAACACAATAGGGTTCCCATAGGCTTTATTTTATCCGTTTATTTACCATTTGATATGGTATTGATCTTTTTTAGACTAGTAAGCCTTATTTGAACCTATTAAGATAGTCGATCTGAAGGAGTGAACTACAGTCGTGCTTCGGAGCTGTTTAATTAAATACGAAGTTCGCCGAGTCAGCTAGCCAATAATAAAACTTTATGTATCGTAAATCAAAACGAACAATAACAGTATATATGCATTTGATGTGTTATACGTAGGTTTATGTTTACTATTGTTACGTTAGTGACCATTATTTCTGCTAACAAGTAATTCTTTGCTCAAACTCAACATAGTTTTAACAACTATGTATTCATCTATTAAAACCTTCATAATATAGACATTCCGAGTCGTGCTTGTATGGCGATGAGTTAATATTTACAATTTATACGTTAGAACAAACAAAATATAATAGTAAAATCTTGTACATTTTTGCGTATAACTAAGTCACTGGAAATAGCGAACAAACGATCTTCAAGTCCTTTTAGGATTTGTTGTAATGTAGGTTAGTTTCTCTTTCTATTCAACTTTCTATCTCTACCCTCCTCTCTGATGTTCCTCAGGGCGCGTTTCATCTCTACTACTCCTCGCGTTATTGATCAATTCTGACTCATATAATCTTATTTCGTCCTACCTCATCAGTAGATTATGCAAATGATTTACAAATTTATTTTCAAGCTGTTGTCCCTGAGGTGACTGAAGCTATAGCTGTAATTATTGCTGATCTTGCTCGTATGATTGATTGGAGCCGTATAATCGGACTGGCAGTTAATCACGATAAAACTCAATTCTCAATAATAGGCAGCATTAGGAGGATAGCGGGGCTTGATGGGTCTACACTTCTCAGTATATATTTTGATGGTACATTTATTCTTTTTAGTAAAACTGTTAAGAACTTAAGAATATATATAGAGAGCGACGTTTTTTTGGACCAGTAAGAAGTCGCAAACTCTTTGCATCTGCTGCGTGCTTATAAAGACTACGATACCTTTCGTTTGTTTCTAAAAAGTTATAAATATCTAATCGAACGCCTGCGTAACTTTTGCGTCCGATTTTTTTTTTTGGCCTCCGTAAATTTTATGATATCTCAGAATTTCCTAATAACCTCAGATGGCTGGTTAATCTTCGCAGGAATACTCACATCCTTTCACATCTTTGTAAAGTTTTATTTAACCCCTCAACGCCATTCTATCTTCAAAACCATTTCTTGATTCTAGGTGAGCCACGAGGGATCCCTCAGATCAGATCATCAGAGAATTTAACGCTTAAAATTCGACAACGCCTTGGCACAGCGGTCATAGAACTGGGTCAAGTTGCGCTTGCGGTCGCGTGTTCGATCCCCGTTCATGACGTACATTTTGTATTGGCCACGTTTGTTTGTATGACCATGTGTAAGCAAGTGTTTGTCGTGGTCGGGACGTTTGTGATTGTGTCTTGTGTATGTTTCCGGACCTCAGACACAGGAGAAAACCCTACAGGGAACCGTTGGATTTGAAGCGTTATTTATTTATTATAATTATAGTTCGTAGTTGAGCTTGTTTACATGTGCGGTTGATATTGTATAATGCGGTTTCTAAAAGTCTTAAGTGACGCTTTATAGTCCATAAAATATTAAAAAATGCTTGTTTGCCGTAATAGTAAAGGAATTACTACAAACAGTTGTGGCACGCCACTGGAACACTGACGGCAATTCGAATTTTAATATACAATTCTTTTATGTATAATTTTATATTCTGTTTTGTTTCATTCAGTAACCTACTAAATTCATATTTTTCAATTTCCTTCCAAATGTTGCCTGTAAGCAAAGCGATAGGGCGGCCTTTTGTACTTTTTCTTGTTTTGTAAAAGCTATGGCTAAATACATTTAATAAAACTAAACGAAAACGTCAATAATAGCAAATAATAGCATTTTTTTTAAAAATAAGTGTAATTGCCTGCATATTTATTCCGACGGCATACGAAACCCGTAGTATGAAATTGTATCCGTTCATCACATTTGTGATTCTGTAGATCTTACTTAAAAATCTCATAAGATACCTACGTTTTAAACTGACACACCGACCACCGTCCAGAACTAGAGTTATTACTATATAAGCAATTATAGAGACATCGTAACGAAGTCGTTTTGTCTAAACAGTGAAGTCTGACTTGTAGTCAAAAGTTAATATGTAATTACTTATGATAAACACACAAGCATCTGACACGTAAAGTAACTTATCGTTGATATTAGCAATTTTTTTACTTATGCTTGCGATGTTTCCTTTATTGCGAAGTTAGCACGCCGGTATTATGTACTTCAATCGACATACTCGTATAGTGTACTTATTAAAAACGCGAAATTATTTACTGGTCTATAAACATTGCTATGTAGTAAATTTTAATAAAAGAATACAAAATTTTAATTATCTGGTAGGTACCTAGTTTTGGTATTGGAATAACTATTCATCAAACAAAAATTTCGCAAGGTCGTGTTATTAACGCATCATATGTACCTACTTACGTAGAAGGTAAACTTTTTGATTAAATTATTGGGATTGAACAATAAACATAGCTTAAAATAATCGCATATCCGACATTATACAAGTTCATCTTATATATAAAATTCTCTTGTCACAATATTAGTTACAATACTCCTCCGAAACGGCTGAATAGATTTTTATGAAATTTTGTGTGCATATCGGGTAGATCTGAGAACGGACAACATCTATTTTTCATACCCCTAAATTATAATGGGGTTAATGACATATATGGCAAAACAACTTTTGTGGGATCAGCTAGTCTTATATATAAAATTCTCATGTCACAATGTTAATTACCATACTTCTCCGAAACAGCTGTACCGATTTTTATGAAATATTGTGTGCATATCGGGTAGGTCTGAGGTCACCTAGTAATCTATATTTGTTTCATTCCTGGTTATAATTTGTGAATCCAACAGATGCAGTTTACTTGTAGAGGTATAAGCCTTTTACTGAATGTTATACGCCTGCTGCTAAAATCTATCGATAACTTATGTGCCGATTAAACCTGTGTTTTAATATGTTCTGACATATTTTTGACGCTTTTAAGAACACCTTATATAATAGAATGCTTAACTAATTTACAACTCATTCTACCCTACAGCGTCTTTCATCAAAGCCTGTTCAGCATCAGATCCCAACCTCAACCAATGCGTATCGTCGGTGATCACAGCCGCCGGTCCTATATTCGCCCAGGGCATCCCAGAATTGGGCGTGAAGCCCCTCGACCCTGCGGAATTGGGCAAAGTGGTGGTCAAAAATCCAGCCCTAAATGTAGTCTTCGAAGACACCGTGGTCACAGGATTGTCTGGGTTCAGGCTCAACGCCTTCAAGTAAGTAAAATAATTACTGAAAATCTAGGTAAGCAGATAGTAGACTACATCCAAACAAATTTACATAAAAGTGAAACATCATTAATTTTAAATTTTCAAATTAAATATTGTAATTATCAATACCATAATTTCCAATTTATTAGCAAATTCTCCGGTATCTTTAAAAATGAGACTTAAAATTGAATTCTTGGCTCCGCCATGTTAGATTGCAACTGATAGTATAATTTAAAAAAAAAATGTCAAATCCTTGAAACACTAATAGATGATAATTTTGGTAACTAAAAAAATTTCCGTACTCCAGAGTTTAATTAAATATTTAAACCGCTGAGCAATATAATGCCATTAGCCTTTGGGTACCTATTTATTTAGTCTAGATTTTTAATTGACTTACAAATGAGGGGGTTTTCAATTCGACTGAATTTTTTTATGTGTTATTATCTCATAAGTTTATATTGAGTGTAACAATTTTAATGATTTTTAATTAAAACCCGATTCTTGTCATGTGGTTTCATTTTTTTTTCTTTAATTTTTGAGATCTGACTAGTATCTTTTGAGTTATCCTTAACAATTGACTGTTTTATCAATTTTCTACGTCGTATTTACTTGTCGATGTAATTGAAGTCGTTTTTTTTTTATATGCGAGCAAACACAATTATAATCTTATAACCAAAGTTTTTTCTTGTAAGGATGAATGTGGAAAAGGGCAAAGCGTTGCTGGACTTCACAGCTAACATAACATTAAAGGCACATTACGAGATGGACGGAAAAGTGCTCATTCTACCCATCAAGGGTAACGGCCAGGCAAAGATCAAGATCGGTAAGTTGTCATACAATAGTGTCAATTAATTTAATTATAAAATAAATTTAACACTTCTGCAATGGCTGTTCCCGAGGAGTTGTTGTCTGTGGTATGTTTAATATCTTTTAAAGAATGTATTGATATTTTTTGAAGTAACTGTTTCCTCGGATGGATCTACATAGCTTCTAATTAACTAAATATAATAAAATTTACAAAAATTTGTAATATTTTTTTTTTAAATGACGATAATCCAAGTTTCTGAAGCCTAATCGATGAAAGTATTTTTTAGTTTTTTTTTTTTTCGTGGTATCTAAAACATTTACACTTAAATCAATATCAACCATCAACCTATCTGTCATGTGGTTAACTGAGATATCGTTTAAATAAAGAATTTAATAAGAAATATTTTTTTCTTAGGATGGTAATCATTCGAGATAAATAGGTCCTCCATTAATCACGTGAAGTTTTTAGCAACTTTTCGACCCGCGTCCAAGTTATATGTGGTGGTTAAATGTGTTTTTAGGCTATCCCTACCCCTATAACGTACCTATCCGTTACTTACCGTTAGTTTAATAGCAGGTGTAACTTGATTAAATTTTAGAAAATTAAACATTGTGATACAAATTTCCTGACAGAACAAGGTTACAGAATGTTTTTTTATTTTTATCACGTTTTCAACGAAAAATAAATGCACGTGATATCTCTTTACTTCTCATTGATTAATGTTATAATGAACGACTCCTAATGTATATGTATACAACATCCTCACTCTTAATAGAATTAAAGCCACTAACACATACAAATAAAATTAAATATAAGTATCTAATATATTGGAAATCAATAAAAGAAAAGTAAGTGTGACAGTATTCATATAATTATATTGTTCACAGCAAATCTAAACATCGTTATTAGATACACTTACAAAACAGTGGACGGTCACTGGATCATCACCGACCACAAGGACAGCTACAAGATGGATCACGCGCAGTTCAAGTTCACAAACCTCTTTGGCGGAAATAAGGAGCTCGGTAATTTTATACTAATTTACTACTTAGACAAATAACATTATTATATCAATTCATAATGTTTCCTATGTTTTGATGACGTTTTAAATTGATGGGCTTATAATGGTTTTGAAATCTTCTAAAAAGTATATCATTGAAATTTTGGTTTTCGGTTTCAGCTGATAGATGATAATCTAATAGAACAGAATTTTTTTTATTCCTGTGCGTGTGCATTGCCACGTTCTGACTTTTATAACGGTCGTGGGTTCGAACACCTTTCATTACTAATCGAGAAATGTTTTACTGCCTAAACTGACGATTGTTGTAATGTATGTGTTTGAGTATATAACATATTCCTTATTAAAAAAAATACAATTCATAATTTGGCTACATGTCCAATTTTAGACAAACTTTTTCAGCTTTTTAACGCCAAACGTGGCTGCAGTAATAACGATATGCAACACGATTTTTATTATGGCAATAAATAATTTTAATAACAAGTAACAATAATAAATGTTCATGAGAATTGAACTTGAACTATTGATCTCAAACTCCTCAATTATCTTATTGATTTTAATCTTAATTTTATGAAAACACCATAAACTCATATTAGTAACCTTACGTTAAGTTGCTACCTTCGTGTAGAGGTCACTTTATTACATAAGTTGATTGAAAGACCTTGCTCCTATTTGTGTTGAGCATAGAGATATGTTTTTTTTTTTTAAGTTTTTTTTTAACAATGTAATTATTCAGCCCTGCCCAATTATTTTTCTTTATAAAAGGTTACATGTCGACATTTTAAAATCCGGAAACAATTAAAGTATTTAACCATTAAATAAAGACTAATATGATAACAAAATCTCATAAGTTCCCTTATAGCAAGTACATGACAAACATTTGTATTGGCCATTCAGATGTTTGCTGTGGTCTGGGTGCTTGTGCAGTCCTTGTGGGTCTCCCCACAGTGCCTCGGAGAGCACGTTAAGCCGTCGGTCCCTGTTGTTATCATGTACACCTGATAGCGATCGTTAATCATAATATATATATATCCGCCAACCCGCCTTCTCCTACATGGGGAAAGAGGTCTATGCCCAGCTGTAGGATATTAAAGCCTGAAGCATATTTGAACAAAATATTAAGAATGAACTGAAAAACAAGCATTTTCTTAAAAGACTAGATCGGCAAACAAGGGTACGACCCACCTGATAGTAAGCGGTTACTGTAACCTATGGACGCCTGCAGCACCAGAAACATCGCAAACGCGTTGCTTTACCTCCAATCCTTCCTAGGGGCTCTCTAGGAGCCACCAGACTCTTCACACAACACTACTTGAGTGTTATTTAGTCGTGATCTTTTCTAAGATTGAGGTACCTCCCCAGTCGGAGTACTCCAGATTTTGAACACAATATATCCTGCTGTGTCCTCAATAAAATTGTAACAATATATACTACAAAAACATTATGTTTACATCATTTTAATGCATTACAGCTGACACAACACTCAAATTCCTAAACAACAATTGGAGTATTATCATGGAAGAAATAGCACCGCCGGCCATAGACCAGATCATATCATCCTGTGTTTTAGAAGTTAGGAAACTTTTTAGTGGAGTACCTGCAGATGAGTTACTCGGCCAGTGAATGGTGAATTTTTAATTTGGTCGTGTTAATCTCATATACTATATTGTCTTCTACTTTATAAATGCATTTAATACTAATAATTTTGTGAAAACTGTATCATCTAACTATACATTTATAACACTAAATTTTTATTTCAATATAATTTAATCTCGTAATTTATCGATTGCAAGACAGGATTATCGATATTTCGACATCACTACATCTACATAACTTTCCACATTTCAATACTAATCCATATTAAATATAATTTATTTGCGTAAAAAATAGTAAATCATCATTACAATTAGCTTACCCACGATCCTTGACTAATTAATCATAGTAAATTAGAACGCCTGTTTTAAGGGCTTCAATTGGTGAATTTGAACACAACGTTCTTATTTAATACGATTTTATTGGTCAAGAGATGTAGCTAAGATGAATAATAACTATGAGCCACAATTTTTTTTTTTTACTCCAATAATCATTACAGCTGAATTTAAGACTAACATAAGTATAAAGCGCTTTAATCAAATTTATTACCTTAAAAATTAAAGTCAGTTTCTGATATTTATAAATAATATAATATATTTTCCAGCGGCCACAATCGACCGCGTGATCGATGAGCATTGGGAGCCGGTAGTGAGAGACATCGCGCCGACCGCTTTTGATGCCATCATCAACTCCTGCGTTAACGAGGGAAAAAAATTATTCACCGCTGTACCAGCTAATGAGTTACTTTTACCTTGAAACGTTTATATAATATTATATATGTAACACCCACTTTTGGCAATCATTGATTTGATTTTGATTTATAATAGATTTGATAGGTAGGTACCTAGAAAAATATTTGAGTGTCGATCTTTGCTTTAATAAAAAACAATTAAAGCAAAGATCGATAATTTAAAAGCCATTACAAATTTACACTTTAAGTACTTACCTACTAACTAGTTATTTAGGCCTGAACTAGCTGCAAAATACATTACACTAACGTAACCTATGAATGTAATTTCTAATACTTACAAAAGGTCAGCGGTTGTATATTTCTAAACAGTATTGTAATTTCCTAGCGTTAAAAAATTGAACGCAACACTTCATCCTTTTACACCATAGTTGTAAAAAAAAAAAATTAAAAGGCGGGAAACCTTTTTTTTTAGTATTTAACTATTTAAGTTATTCTCAAATGTTTAAAATAAATTATTCTTTCTTTGATTTTATGTTTATATAATTTTGTCTCAAAAAATAATGACCGTTTTGCCTGCATTTAAATATCTTCACCTCTCAGGAGCATAGAATTTATTTTTGCATTAAAAAATGTCGTTATTTCGTCATAATCATCGTTTGCGGTATCTGCATTAGTTTCAAAGTTAAATGTTATTCCTTATGGTGTTGGTATTTTTAATATAACGTAATGTATGGTGTCAATCATAAGGTATATTAACATATATTGTGAAATATGTTTTGTCCTACTACAAAAATAATGAGTGATAATGAAAATGACAAAATCTATTATAAATAGATTACAGTCGATCTGACAAAGACGGTGACAAGAAATAACTTAAAAGTATATATCGCACATATTTTTTGTTTTAATATGTTGTTTTAACTTTTAAACTGATTAAATTTTTTATCTTTGTATACAAACAGTTCAACTGTAAATGATAAGGCATTGTGATAATTATTTTAAGTTAGTGATTAAAAAATGTGCAATAAATGTTACATTTCATTCATTTTTTTGCATTATTTAAAAAATCTTTTTTACCATAAGCAGAATTAAATTATAATAATGTCAAATAGCACATATAAATGTGCATTGTAAAAACATACTCAAATTTACAGTCAAGCTATTAAAGCCACGTCATTTAAAAAAAATTAGCGATTTTTTGTTAAAAGAAAAATCTTCATGTCATATTAATGAAAATATATTTTGCTTCTGGTCATCATTTATATTTAGAGCTTATTGTTTAAAAGCTCTATGTTTTATTAAACAAATAGTTGTGATCACGAATTCATATGCATTAATTTGCCTAGAGCCTGTATCCTTCCTCAGTAAATGGGCTTTCCAGCACAAAAGAATTTTATTTAATTTGAACCAGTAGGCCCTGAAATTAGCGCATAATAATCAAACACACTTTTCAGCTTTATAATATTAGTACAGATTAAAAAAAAACATTTGTAAATATTTATTAAATACCAAGTAAAAACCAATATAAATGCATATAAAATGACAAAAATTACACTTAAACATTACAGATCCATAACAAAAATAAAAAATTACGGCACATCGTTTTAGAAGAACTTGATATTTCTTTATACAACAGTATATAAGAAATATTGTTTTTAGCGAGGGCACATAGCATGGCGACCTCCATCAACTGGTAGACTAGCACCAGTAATGTTACTAGCTAAGTCACTCGCCAAGAATGCAATAGTTGCAGCCACTTCATCTGGCTTTCCTGGTCTGCCTAAAGCATGAGTTTCTTTGGTCCTCTCTAAAAATGCTGCATATTGCTCATCAGTGAGACCTCCACGCTTCTGAAGCTCGGTCAATATTACTCCAGGGTTCACACAGTTCACTCGAACCCCTTTAGCGGCAAGCTCTAATGCCACACACCTTGTAAACTGGTCAACAGACGCCTTAGATACGTTGTAGGCCAAGACACCAGGGAAGGAACGAATACCATTCACACTGGAGACATTAACTATATTTCCTTTAGTTTTGAGCAAGTGTGGAACAGCCAACATAGTCAGATAGTAGATGGAGCGAACGTTCGTGTTCATAAGACGGTCATATTGAGCTAAGCTCGTGTTCTCGATTGTTCCAGTCTCAATAATGCCGGCATTATTGATTAATACGTCGATCTGACCATAGTGGTCGACGGTGTCTTTAACGATTTTTTCGATTTCCTTCTCTTTAGTAAGATCAGCTTGTACGATAAACGCGGATGTTAACTTTTCGCAGTCCTTGAAAGTATTTTGCAAGTTTTTCACATTTCTTCCGGTCAAGGATAGCTTAGCGCCGAGTCGCGACAGGAACACGGCTGTTGCGGCCCCGATGCCCGAACTAGCACCGGTAACGATTACTACTTTTCCGGCGAAATTCATTTTTATTTCATCAATATTTCACTTATTGGGTGGGTTGACGTTTTAAATGTGCTCTACAATTAACGCTTATCAAATATAAAAATAGATAACGAATTGTTATGTAAATTTAACAACTTGTTTACTTCGTTCCAGTTAAATGAAGAAGTCAGTTTTCCTTGACTAAAACATGAAAATATTTTCATTAATACTTAATGTTGATTGGCGAATATCAATGTCATTTTAATAATGTTGGGCAATTAACCAATCGTATAGTAAGTATTTACCAACGGTATTTACTCCCTTTTGTAGAAAATAAAAACAATCAAGAATGAAACCTGTGTCAACTGTCATATGAATATGACACAATGACCCGTGCCAATGACATTTAATTCTACTTACATAATGGCCGCACTCCACTAAGGGTCCGCAACGCCCGCGGCGCCCATTCTATCGTTCTACCTAAGTTCGTCGCGAGCAATCGCTCGACGTCATAGATGATGTCACTGTTTGCGACCATAAAATATAGGTGGGTCAAAGTTGGCTTTCATCAAAACGTGGCGGGCAATTAAAAAAAAAAACAACTGTCAATGTCAAATTGCGAATGTTATCTCTCATTCGTTTCTGCAAAAACGTAACGATAAATTCCTAGGAATCCATGTTGAATTAAGTTTTACTCCAATCTGTGCGAAATATTCACTCACAACCCCCACAGATGCATATTTTCACCATGTCGCTATATTGCGAGCACACAGCTGACACCCGACACTTAACAGCGACCAAATATTTGTTCCACTTATAAAATTCACCCACAACGCCCGCGGCGTTTTTTACGTTTATAGTGGAATGGCAATTTCAGCGGTCGTGATGGGCGGCGGCGTTGTGGGCCTGAGGTGGAGCGCGCTCAGTATATGGAAGAGGTCGGTAAAAAATATATCTCTATACCTACTACCTACTTTGTAAAATATAATGCATTTTAAAATTATGTACAAATGTTATGAATAATAACTTCATATTCGAAGTTCTTGTATTTGCAACTTTTTGCCGGCCTCACCCATATCTTTTAAATGACAATGAATACTTTGCTGCAACATTTTGTCGTCAAATTATTGACGTTTTAATATAAACAAACAAAATTACAATAAAAAATATGTAATATTTAACAAATTTTAATTAAATTATTTTTTTTTCAAAATTTTTATTGTACAGCTATGGCCGTAGTACGTTTTGAGTCTTTGTTTTATTATTGTAACAAAACTTGTGACAAAATAGTAGCTTTTTTTCCAGAAAGAAGTTATCCATATTCACGTAGGACAAGCTGGAGTTCAAGTAGGTAATGCTTGCTGGGAACTGTATTGCTTAGAACACGGCATTCGTCCTGATGGCATACTCGCACATGCTGAAGATAGAACTTCCGCTACATTTTTCAACCAAACTGGAGCTGGGAAAGTTGTTCCAAGAGTCGTTATGATTGACTTGGAGCCCACTCCGATAGGTAATATAAAAGTCATACGTGTGGATACAGACTTTTAATTTTTTAAAGTGATTTTTTAAAATGATTATACTTTTTTAAAGACGAAATAAGAACGGGGACTTATCGTAGACTATTTCACCCCACATCACTAATTACCGGTAAAGAAGATGCTGCCAGTAATTTCGCACGAGGCTACTTTGGCGTTGGAAGAGAAATTATCGATATAGCACTAAATCGAATTCGGCTAACAGCTGAAGACTGTAATTGCTTGCAAGGCTTTATAATATTTCGTTCATTTGGAGGCGGAACTGGGTCCGGTTTCACGGCACTTTTATTAGAAGGACTGGCAAGAGATTACAAAAAACTTTCAAAAATCGAATTCGCTGTCTACCCAGCGCCTAAAATATCACCGATAATAGTTGAGCCGTACAATGCGGTATTTACTACGCACGCGTGCATGGACACTGAAGACGTGTGCTTTATTTTTGATAACGAAGCTCTGTATGATATTTTAGCGCGACTTCTTGACGTACCTCGGCCTACGTACACTAATTTGAACAGGCTTATTGCTCAGGTAATAGGAGTAGTCTGCAGCTTTATGTATTTAAAACAATCAACCAACAACTTGAGATTGAACTAATAATGCATTTGAACAATACTTGCTGTCTCTTCAATATTCATTCAACAAAGTGCACTACAGAATTTTTAATTTTTTTGCACTGCTTATTATGTTTAGTTGTATGTATTTTCTTTTAATAAATAGATATATAAATAACATTATTAAGATTTAGCTGTTAAATTGTAATAAGTTTTAATATAAACCTCACATGAATATATTTATGTACATTCAGTGGCGTAGCGTGATTTTTTTTGCTATCCAGCAACCACAGAAGATTTGCCGCCCTACCAACTCATTTAATTTTTACCAAAAATAATTTAACACACTAATTGCAAGTAAAATTTTCATTTTTTCACTAACCTATTTCAAAAAAGGAGGAGGTTTTCCATTCTACAATTTTTTTATGTGTTACATTGCGGAGGCGATTTGGAATATTTTTTCTTGTCAATTTGAAAAAATCGTGATGATTTTCCGGCCCCCCTTTCGTGTTGGCACACGACTCGGGGGCCACGACCCGGGGTCGGTTGACCCCAGGCTGTGCCTACCCCTCTCGGCACCCCCCACGCTACACCACTGTGTATATTAACTTATTAACTAAAAACTTTTATCATCAGGTAGTATCTTGTATGACGGCATCCTTAAGATTCGAAGGTTCATTAAATGTAGAATTGGTGGAATTTAGAACGAACCTAATTCCGTATCCAAGGATCCACTATCCTCTGGTAACCTTCGCGCCATTTACACCACCATCTAGATCGATTCATGAAACCATAACGACACAACAGTTGATGATGTCCTGCTTCGAACCCTCGAACCAGATGATCAAGTGTGACCCAAGGAATGGGAGCTATATGTCATGCTGCCTACTCTTCAGAGGAGATGTCAATCCTAATGATATTAATTTAACTATAAATCAGATAAAGAGCTTACGATCAATAAAGTTTGTGCCCTGGTCTCCGACTGGATTTAAGGTTAAGATTCATTTATTTCAAAAATTATACATATACTCCTATCGCAAGATTCTTTGAGAAATAATTCTAATTGATGTGATGTGCAAATGTATAACAACTGAGAACTAACAAGAGATTTATTTGTTACACTTAGAACAATTATTTTAAAAGTATATTATTAATTTACGCAAGAGTAAAAATTTATAATATTCTGTCTACTCATAATTCAACTTTTCATGAAAACATTCGTAATTCACACAGCAAATATTATTATTACACGGTGATAAAACTTGCTGTGTGAATTACGAATGGATGATATCTAAAATCAAACTACAATCATTGAATAGATAAACGTCTTAAAATAATCGAAATCATAATAATTATTATGACCTTATTATTTTCATAGTTTTAATAAATATCTTTTTAATTCTAAATTCATTTTGACAAAACAAGACGTCTAAAATAAGCCTATTTTTTTTACAAAATCTTAGATCGGTGTCAATTATCAACCGCCAGCAACAGTCCCCGGAGGAGACTTAGCTGCGCTCCAGCAGGCGCTAGTGATGGTGTCCAATTCGTCCGCAGTGCGTGTAGCGTGGGAGCGGCTCTGCAAGAAGTTTTCACTGATGTACGCTAAACGTGCGTTTGTACATCACTACGTTGGCGAAGGGTTGGAAGAAGGAGAATTTAAAAACGCACTTCAGAATATAAAAGCTTTGTCGAATGATTATAGAGAATTAGAAACTTGATGATCTGTTAAAATAATAATATTAAAATAGAGGTACTTAATGTCATTCACATTTCGAAATTTAAAAGCTATTGAGTGTTAATATGATTGTAACAAAACCAGACGAGTGAGAGTACGACTCGCAGAATTAAAGTTACGTAAAAGTTTCAATACATACTTTCATTTTTTTAATTGACCTATACAATATTTTTTTTGAATATTTTTTAATGTATATATTTCTATTTTATTATATATAAATCATAAAATGCATATGATTTTTTGTGTATCCAAAAATAATAGACTTTTACAGGGACATTGATGGAATATTAATAGCGATCAATGGAATCCTAAAAAAACGAAAAGAAGGTGAAGTTACATTATGTCTGTCTTTTTGTTCAATACGCGGCTTGCATAAGATTGTTCTGACACAAAAAACGAATTTGTAAGAATGTTTTCAATTAAAAAAATGTATTAGAATTTTAGTAATGTTAAAATAGTCACGATATTTTTATAAATAAACATAAAATTATAATCTCACAAAGGGTACTGAAATCTTATATTGAGATACTGAGGGCCTATTTCACCGGCTATGGATAACGATATTTGACGGATGACAGTATACAATATAAAATATATAGGATAAAATTTACCAACATTTTTACCATCGAATTCCACTATATTTAGTACATAGTTCTATTCGCAATCTAAATCTAAGAGTTGTAGTTTCTTAACTGAGGCGTAACAGGTCTTGTTAGCATATTTTTCTTCCTGCTGTCAAAACCTATTAGTAGCTTATGAGTAGAATAAATTTTATCCGCAACCTTTGAAACAGACCCTAATTCCATTTTGTAACGACTAAGTAGCTATATACATATTTATGTTCTTAATAAAAAAAAATAAAAAAAAAACGTATTCAATAATCGACAAGTAATCAAAGGAAAACTTTATCAACGTAGCGAAGTCAATTAAATAGGTACATTAATAGAGAAAACTCAAAAATTACCCATCAGATCTCGCTCGAATTTATAAGGAACCACTAACTTTCACTTAAAAAGAATCATCAAAATCGGTACACATTATAAAAGATTTATTAGATAACACACATAGAAGAGAAAAGAAATAGGTACACTCAAATTGAGAATATTTATTTTTTAAGTCGGTTCCCAAATGCCATCATTGAATTAATTTGATCGACAAATTACTTTTCTGCACAGAGCATAGTAATAACCTACCCCACCCCAGCCTGCAAAATAATGATATTCGTAATAAAAAAAATACTGATTAATAGATTTTGAATAGCTCAATTCAACTACGTTGTACTTTTAAATTGCTCACCTCTAATTATATAATTAAAAATCAATTTTTTTTTTAAATCAAATATTTTCAAACTCCTATATCTTTTGATGTATACAATATTCTAAATTACTCAAAGTGTTAAAAAACTGCTCAAGTTAACAACAGTTTGAGTAATTTAGAATTTTGTATACATCAAAAGATATAGGAGTTTGAAAATATTGATAAATGATTTTTTTTCAACGACTTTATTGATTTTTAATTAAATAATTTAAGGTGAGCAATTTAAAAGGACAACCTAGTTGAATTGAGCTATTGAAAAACTATCAATTAGTTTTTTTTTTTTTGACAAATATCATTATTTTATTTGTTCAAACTATTTATATTTATTTAAAAATTAAGGAAAGTGGATCTGTTCGAAACTATACTTGAGCAATTATAAATGCAACTTGAGCAGTTTTTTAACACTTTGAGCAATTTAAAATATTGTATAGATCAAAAGATATAGGAGTTTGAAATTATTGATAAATGAATATTTTTCAACGACTTTTTTATTTTTAATTAAATAATTTAAGGTGAGCAATTTAAAAGGACAACGTAGTTAAATTGAGCTATTGAAAATCTATCGATTAGTATTTTTTTTATTACAAGTATCATTATTTTGCAGGCTGGGGTGGGGTAGGTGTCGATTTTGACATTTTGATTTTGACATGATGTCGTCTGAGACTAATCCAATGTTTTGATCTTATTTGATTTCGATTTTTATGTTTAAGAAATCAAATATCTTTTATTTCTAAAATAACTATAAGCTGTGAAAATTATTTTAGTTGCAACGGTAGTAAATTTGTTATAACTATTACCGACATTTAACTAAGGTACGCTTTTAAAGATTAACTAACTCGATAAAACTTACTATTTTAATGATTATAAGCGATAAACCTTATCTTATTTTGTAAAAATATCTTAATTATAATAACCTATTTACTACACCGTTATTTATGTTAATTTTTTAATAATTTCAGTGAAAATGTGGATTGCACAAGGTTGTAGATGTGTTAAGTCACTGAAAGTGGCGCCTATAAAGTTCCTGCTATCAAACACGAGTATACACAGCCGCCTGGCCTCGAGACAGCTGTTAACTTCAGTCCGCTCCGGTAGCAAATATGGTTTTGAAAAGGGTTATAAGGTTAGTCTGATGAAATTATCATGGCAATCGAGCATATCGAGATTATTCTCGATACAAACAAATTGTTCAGCCTAGTATTAGGATGTGTTTTAATTTTAAAATACTTGAAAATTCCATAGTAGTAATTATTTACTTGTTTGTATCAATACTATATTCTTACTGTCAGAGAAAGTCTTGATGTTCAGAAAGATTATGTTTTAATAGTAAATAAATGAATATATTAACATAAAAATACCACCATCTATTCTTAAAGTATGCAATCTTGTGCCTGTGTTATTGGTAAGAGCTAAAGTATTATGCAACACTTTTATAGTAATATAAATGTTACACACAGACTTGAAATAAGAATCTAACCAATGACCCTAGAAGCTAAAAGCAGGGTCCCTGATAGCTGCACTAATGAGCCAGTCAAACTATAAGCGTCAAATGTTTTAATGTAAAATTAATATAGCTCAAACTGCAAAATTTTTTAAAAAAAATAGCAAATATAACAAAGCATATTAAAAAATAATAATGATAATCTATAATTCTCAAAGTTATTTATTTAATCCTTTTTGGCTCATTTGAAATTACAAATGGGAAACAAGTCACTAATAGTCATACATCTTATACAAATAAATAAATATATAATCAAAATCAAAAATAACTTTATTCAAAGAGGCTTCAAAGGTACCTTCGAATTGTTATTTTACAAATTCAAATTTTTAAGTGATTATAATTTTTAAAAGCGAAGCTACCACTGATTCTTAATATAGATTCTGCAGAAACGAATCGGCAAAAACTTCTGAGTTACTCTTTTGAAAATAAAATAATATTAATCTTATTAAAATAATACATCTTAAAAAATACATAAATATTCTTTCCAGCTGCGTGACATTATTAAATCAAATGGCATAGTTGCAAGATTTTGTTCATCGTCACCGAAGCCAAAGCAATCTAAGGCGGTTGGCTACTGGCTGCTCGGGTGCAGTGGCATGGTTTTCACAGCGGTAGTACTAGGTATGGTCGCGGGCTACTTGACATTATTATTTTCCATTTATTACATAATTAATGTAATTGTCACGGGCACTAATGGCAGTAAATAGCTATGCTTAATCTTTTTCTTCATATTTGCGTTGCTTCTGGACTATTTCATGGCTATATTACAAGTTTTCAATGTTTTTAATTTGTAATTTGTACGTCATAAATTGTGTGACATAAAACGTTACCCCATTGATTGCTAATCTTAAACGAAATATTATTTTTACCACACTCCAAGAGTGACAACAAACAAGATTGACACTGTAAAAACCTAAACACTGCACAGCCTCCTCTTAACTCAACAGTATAATAAAAATACTAATTTATATAAAAATAAAAAATATAAATTACCTCACAAGAATTTCACAATTTTTTGAACCCTCTCCAGTTCTTGTCACAGTTTGTCACATTTTTTTTGACCTTTTACCTACTTTGACGTTTATCTTTGTCATTTTTAGATTTTAAATACCTAAAGAATTCTATTTTGTAGTAAAAACTTGCATACAATTTATTACAATGAGGATAGTATATAGTTATGATTAACAAAAATATATAGAGATATTTTATATTCATAGGGCTTGTTTCATCGGTTGTGGATATAGTTTATCCCTCACATAAGTTACGAATAGACTAACGGCAGGCGGTAGACTGGGACATTAAGACCTGTCCTCCTCAATTGATAAACTACAAGTTTTAGATTCATAATTGCAAATAGAAATATGCCATAAATACAGTGGAATTCAGTGGAGGAGAAGAATAATATATAGCAAGCCTTTATCAGTTAGATATCCGTTATATAACGTTAACGGCGACTGGTAAAACAGGCCCATGGAATAGATCTCATCTAAGTAATAGATATTTTGGTGTGTAGGATGTTAGATGTTCATATCACATAGTACTTACATATAAACAATGAGTATAATAATTAGTATATCACGATGTCACAATCAGCCTGTAACATCCCACTGCTGGGCACAGGCCTCTTTAACCATGCAGGAGAATGGTCGGAGCTTAATCCACCACGCTGCTCCGCTGCGGATAGGTGGATATATTCGTTACTATGAGTAAAAATCCTTATCAGGTATTTATAATAACAACCAGACTGTTTGTTTGTTTGTTTGTTGTACACGGGCTATTTTCCGCAACTCGACGTCTTGATGCGCCTTTTTTGCGTGATCGGCTGGTGGGCACTATTCGTGCCAGCCAAGCTCCTTGAGGAAGCCTAGCAGACCCTTCACGTTGCCGACGACTTCCTGGAGCAACCTCGGTGTCCCAAGGTGTAGTGCCCTGTAGTTCGCCACACCACCGCATTCCAGCAGGATATGTGAGGCCGTTTCCTCTGCCTCCAGGCACGCTCTGCACAGGGGGCTGTCTGTAACACCTAGATTGTGTAAGTGCTTGTTAAGCAAGGCATGTCCCGTAAGCGCCCCGACCAGTAGTCGGAGCTGGGCTCTTCCGTAACCGCGAAGTTTGCGGGACAATCCTGGGTTGATCGTCGGAAGAGCTTCCTTGGTCTGCCTGCAGGTAGTTAGGTTTGTCCAATATTCTTGGTGCATTACCTTGGTGTTGTGTCGCAGCTGGCTGCGCAGCCATCCGAATGGCAGAGGCAGAATGGGTTCGGGTCCGTGGACCCTCATCTCCGATCCATTCCTCGCCAGTCGGTCGGCCGCGTCATTGCCTCGCGATCCACTGTGTCCCTTTATCCATTGAAGGGTAATGGTGTTTGTTTCACTTACCTTCGTCAGAGCTCGATGGCACTCGTATATTAGCCCTGATGTCATAATGTCGCTCTGTAGGGCTTGCAGGACCGATCTGCTGTCGGAAAGTATACGGATTGGAAAACCCTGTACCTCTCTAGACTTGATCGCTGTTGCTGCCATTATGATTCCCATACATTCCGCCTGGAAGACGGTGTTGTGGATTCCTAATGGCGATGAGATGTGGATATTCAGGTCTTCTGAGTAGACCCCAGAACCTGTACCTGTTGATGTTTTCGACCCGTCTGTGAAGATTCTTAACTCCCTAGGGTTGAGGCCTTCACCTGGGTCTTCGTGTAATTGTATTCTGTATCTTTTGTCGAATACGTACTGTTTGGGTATCCTGTCGGTAACCGCTTCGACGAGCGGTTCCCTGTTTGCCAGTTCGCCAAGTATTCCTGTATGTGCTACCTTTACGTTCCTCCAAAGGTTTAGCTTCCTGAGTCTTACCGCAGCCGCTCCCGCCTCCTGTTGGATAAACAGGTGCAGCGGCGGCAGGTTCAGTAGGGCTTCCAGGGCGGCTGTCGGAGTAGTCCTCATGCAGCCCGTAGTCGCCATGCAAGCTAGCCTTTGAAGTCGTTGTAGTTTTGCTTCACCGGTGATTAGTCTGGTTCTCGGCCACCAAACCACAGCACCGTAGCTGATAATTGGCCTGATGACGGACTGGTACAGCCACAGAGTGACTTTTGGGGATAGACCCCATTTCTTACCTATCATTCTGCGGCACTGCCAGAAGGCTATTGTAGCCTTGTCAATTTTGCTGTTGAGATGCTTGCTCCAGTTCAGTTTGCTATCTAGAATAATTCCTAGATACTTTACCTCCGAGCTGAACTGTAGCTCCGTACCGAACAGTCTAGGGGGTTTGTAGCTCCCCAATTGCCGTTTGTTAGTGAACATTACCTGTTCCGTCTTTCCTGGATTGACGGTGAGTTCGTTATCTATGCACCATCTCTCCACAATTCGTAGCGCCTGCTGTGTGACACTGCACACGGTACTGCTGACTCTGCCGCTGATTAGAATGGCGATATCATCAGCGTACCCGATCGTGAAGTAGTTGTGCTGATTCAGTCTGGTTATAAGGTTGTTTACCACTAGGTTCCACAGTAGTGGGGAAAGCACCCCTCCTTGTGGACATCCTCTGGCTACCAGTGCATGTTGTGCCTCAGTTGATGTAAATTTAATGACTCTTTTTCTGAGCATGTTACCTATCCAGTCAATCATCATCGGGTGTACCCCGTGCTTAACTAGGGCCGACGAGATGCTGTTGAAGTTAGTCTTGTCAAAGGCTCCTTCTATGTCGATGAAGGTGCCAAGACACATAGCCTTGTTGTCAATGGCCTCTTCTATTTTACTGACCACTGCATGTAGAGCTGACTCTGTTGATTTACCTTGGCTGTACGCGTGTTGGTTTGGATGTAGGCGTACTGTAGCTAGGGCGTTTTCTCTCAGATCCCGTTCGCACAGCCTTTCCAGAGTCTTCAGTAGAAAAGATGTAAGACTTATAGGTCTGTGGGATTTGGGTTCAGAGTAGTCACTTTTTCCCGGTTTGGGGATGAAGATTACCTTTACCTCCCTCCACTGCCTCGGCACGTAGCTGTGAGCTAAACAGGCCGCCAAAACAGTGGTAAGCCTCTGGATCAGTCGGTTACTTCCCCACTTTAGAAGTGCCGGGAAGACCCCGTCCAACCCTGGGGATTTGAAGGAGTCAAAGCTGTTGATAGCCCATCTGACTTTTGATGGGCTTACTACCTTGAGTGCATATTCCCAATGCTCCTCTGTTGGGGCTACGTCCTCCTCGGGCCAGTCCACCGACTGCATGATGTGGCACCCTGGGAAATGTGTCTCAACCAGGATGCACTCTGCTTCTTCCGGCGTGCTCGTGAAGGTGTTGTCAGGCTTTCTTAGGGAGCCCTTCAGCTGGCTGGATTGGTTTGCTAAGACCTTCCTTACCCTTTTGGCCTGTTCGCAGGTTTCCACGCTGCTGCAGAATTTGCGCCACGAGTCGGTGCTTCTGTACCTTAGTCGTTTTTTGTATCTGGACTTGGCTTTCTTATACCTGTCCCAGTCCAGATCGGCGCATGTATTCATTGCTCTGTTTAAAAGTCGCCTCACCTTTTTCCTGAGTCTTTCCAGTTCAGGCCCCCACCAGATTACTTTGTTCTCCGGTGGCAATGATAAGGGACATGCAGTTTGGTAGGAGTCTATAATGTTGCTAGTCAACGTATCTACCTGCTGTTCTATATGTTCTGTTCCCACAAGCCGGTCTGGGCATGCCTGCTCACTGAGCAGCTGCTCCAGTCTCTCAGCGTAGTGCACGCGGTCAGTTTTGCGTGGGTTACGCCTAGGGGTTGCTGGAACTGTATTTACCTGCACATCGAAGCGTATCCATCTGTGATCTGAGCACGATGCCTCATCGGATACGTGCCAGTTGGAGATGGTCTCGGAGGCCGCTTCTGTGGCAAGAGTTAGGTCGATGATTGTCCTGCTACGTCTGTTCACGAAAGTGGGCTCAGAGCCCACATTCATGATCTGTAGGTTTGTCGTCATCAGATATTCAACTAAGAGCTTACCTCTTTCGTTTGTTGTTTTCATTCCCCATAGGGTGTGATGTGCGTTGGAGTCAGTGCCTATAATTAGTTGCAGCCTGGCCTCTTCGCAGTATGTTATCAGCCGTGCCATGTCGTGCGGCGGTGGCGCATCAGCCTCCGGCATGTAGGCCGACGCGATCACCATCTCCGGCAGGCTGTGGTCTTGCATACTATGCAGCTGTATGGCGCACACATCTCTAGAACAGAATCTCGTTAATGTTTGCGCCTGTATATTGTTGGTGATGTAAATACAGGCCCTGCTGTTTTCCGAGCCTGTATGTGTAATTAGCTTACCTCCAGAGTTCCGGAGTCCGCATACAGTGCCATTCCTGACCCACGGCTCCTGGATCAGTGCAATGGCTGTTGTGTTAACCTCCAACCAACACAACAACCAGACTGATGGCTTAACGTACTCTCCAAGGCACGGTTGGGAGACTCACAATGATAGAAAACCAGACGGGCAGGAAATATTTGTACAAATACAAATGTATTGGTGCGAGTAGTCGCCTGAAATACTGATGGTTTGCGGGTTTGATACCCGCTCGGGATGGCTCGGATGGTATACTTGATAGCGATCGTTATTCACAGTACGATACCTCATATTAGATATACTCACATATCCACCAGACCGCTGTGGAGCAGCGTGGTGGGTTAAACACCGATATTATTCCTACATGAGGAAAGGGGCCTGTTACAAGCTGAATGCGTATGCGAATGAGTTAATTATTAAACATAATTTCTAAAATGTATCGATAGTCATAGAGGTGTTAATATTTAAAAACTTAAATTTCTAGCAATAATTTATTTGTCAAGTCAAATAGGCTTTCGTAACTACGTTACTCCTCACCTAGTCATTATAATGTAGAATTTTGTATTATATTTGAGAATGTAACAAGTGATTAATCTTAGTGTTTCATGGTATGTTACTAAAGTTTAAACTTATTTATGATACAAGTTAGGTGTTAAAATATAACTATTATTGTGTTAGGCGTGTCTCGTCATGAAATGCATTCACGTTTTTTCAATTCATACGATTGTTTCTTAAATTTATGAATATTTTGGTCAAGCTTGACGCGATATGGAAAATAGATATTCTAAGAAATGTTTAAGGTCTTGTTTTACTTGTGTGTGATAATATTTATAACAGTACGTTAAATTTTCTTAATATAATTAAAGATGATTACATATTTATTAATATTGGTTAATGATTAAACGTAATTTTTAATTATGAAGTAAACTTAACATTTCTTGTAATTTGTCATTTTCATAAAATAAATTGTATTTGTATGGAAATTGGGTTTTATTTGAAATCCAGTCCTTTTGCAGTAGAAGGAAATAAAAAAAAAATCAGTGTACTGTAGACCACACGACCAAAGTAAAACTTATGGGACGTAACTCTCTCTCTATTTTCACTAACTTATATCTCCCTCTGAACTTCCGCTCGCCTCGCCCGATCGCATTTTTCGTAACGCTTTCTTCACGCATTCACCAGCTTACTCTCCAAGTCAAGCGTGCATAGAGAAGTTTTGCTTCAGTCATTGATTACGTAAGGATGATTTTGACACTTTTTGATTCCCCTACCCCCCATGTAATTTTTCAACCCCTATTGTTACGTAAGATTCCATTTCGTTGTTCAATATGATAAAATGTTGTTCAAAAAGGATCAGTTGCACTAAGCATAAATAATCTCAATACAGTACGCAGTATATTAACATGAATGATATATTAACTATTTACATAAAAACTCTTGGATCACTCAATTTTGTACATCATTTTTCTTTTTTTTTTACGAGGCAGACCATATAGTTCTTGAAGTATATCTAGCATCTTTAAATATAAAATTTATTTTTGTCTAAGATAGCCTTATATAGATAGCCAATTAGCCTTACAAGTATTGTTTGCAAAACAATGGAAAAAATAATAGCAGGAGAATTAAGAAAGTTTATTACAATCGAAAATATAATTATTGATGAACAACATGGGTTTGTTCCTGGGCGATCCGTTGTCACCAACCTTCTTGCTTGCCTCGATAAATGGACATCAAACTGGAACAAACACCATCCAACAGATACCATATACTTAGACTATGAGAAAGCTTTTGATCGGGTTCCTATTAAAATGTTGATAGCAAAACTGGAGCACTTTGGAATCCGAGGACAACTCCTCCGGTGGATATCAGACTTCTTGACAGATAGAAAATTCAGGGTTAGAGTTGGAGATACTCTGTCAGAAACTCATAATGTTCACAGTGGCGTACCACAGGGATCTGTGCTCGGACCAATCTTATTTGGAATTTTTATTACTGACCTAAAAAGTGTTGTCAAATCATGTCTGTCCATTTTTGCTGATGATACTAAAATAATCGGTAACCCTCTCATCAGTCACAATGTTATACAGCAAGACCTAGATCGCATTGTACAATGGACACAAGACTGGCTAATGTCACTAAATGCAGCAAAGTGTACAGTTTTACACATAGGTAGCAACAATCCTAAAATGTGTTACAAAATAGGAAATGTACACCTAAAACCCGTAAACTACCAAAAAGATCTTGGAGTGAACATTACACATAACCTAAAGTGGTCACATCACAAGTATAACAAAAAGGACTAATTCTATGCTCTATATAATAAGAAAAGCTTTTAACATTATTACAAAAGACTTGTTTATCAAAATTTATAAAACTTACATCCGTCCACTACTAGAATACGCTTTCCAAATCTGGAGTCCATACTTTAGGAAAGACATAGAAATGCTGGAAAAAGTACAACGTAGAGCTACAAAAATGGTGACCTCACTAAGACATAGGACATATGAAGAACGACTTTCAGAACTTAAATTAAGTACATTGGAACAACGTAGACAGAGGGGAGATCTCATTGAAACATA
Organism: Melitaea cinxia; assembly: GCF_905220565.1. Lineage (NCBI taxonomy): Eukaryota > Metazoa > Arthropoda > Insecta > Lepidoptera > Nymphalidae > Melitaea > Melitaea cinxia. Next base: position 244,361 of record NC_059405.1, read on the forward strand.
CAAAATTCTAACTGGACATTATAATATCAAGAATTTTAAAGACATGTATATTATGAATCCAAATCCAAAATTAAGAGGACATTCTCAAAAACTAACAAGATCTCCTTGCTATAGCAACCCCAGATGTCACTTTTTGCCAAATCGCGTGGTTACCCAATGGAACAAGCTGCCAGAATCAGTGATTGGTGCACCATCAGTAAACACTTTTAAAAACAGACTGGATGACCATTTAAAAACTAAAGTAGAGAGAACATAAGTGCAGTGATATGCACGCATCAGCTCCAAGAGCTGCTAGTGCATTATAAAATAATAATAATAATAATAGGCCCTTATGTCGTTTACGATATTTAAGAGTTAGGCCTCTATAAAAATCTTACTATTTGATAAAATTGCATGTATCATCTAGTCCTATAGTAATTCAGCAAATTTATTGTTTATTTAATGTTTTTTTTTTGGCACCAATATAGCCACCCCCTCTCTTCCTGTGGGTACGCAAGAGGCGACTAAGGGATAACGCAGTTCCACTACCACCTTGGAACTTATAAAGCCGATCGATGGCGGGATAACCATCCAACTGCTGGCTTTGAAATACACAGGCCGAAGATGGGCAGCAGCGTCTTCGGTGCGACGAAGCCAGCCCTGCGGTCACCAACCCGCCTGCCCAGCGTGGTGACTATGGGCAACACACATAAGTTCACGCCATTTTTGGGGTGAACTTGTGGAGGCCTATGTCCAGCAGTGGAATGAAATAGGCCGAAATGATTATGATAGTTACAATAACCTAATTAAATTGCCCGTTTGCCAATTTATCAAAAAAAAAAAAAATCTAAGTATAACAGTCGCCTGTTACCTATAACACAAGCATTAAGTTGCTGACCGTAGGAACAGATGACCGTGTGTGTATGTTATATATATTTATTTATTTAATAACACACCAACATACGTGTTTCAAGGTGGAGTCACGCGTTTGACTGAGTCCGGTCTGTCGATGGTCACGTGGAAGTTACTCGGAGAGAAATTACCGCGGAGTGAAGACGAGTGGCAGACGGAGTTCGAGAAATACAAACAGTTCCCTGAATATAAATAGTAAGTGTTATTTTTTATTTGTTTTTTGTTGTGATAGCTCATTTAGGGTCATATTGGGGCGGTACATAGCCTTTTTACAATGAAAAAGACTTTTTAAAATCGGATCAGAAAAGATTGTCGTAATGAGCGATTTTATTGTGATAAGAGCAGGAAACAGCTTGCTCAAAATTTGGAGCTGAATGACTAGGGAAGTACCTCGACCTTACAGAAGATCACAGCTAAATCATACTGCTATCAAGCCGTGTTGTGTTCCTGTTGTGAGCAAGATGGCCAGAGTTTCTGGTGTCGCCTGTCTGTATGCTACGGTAACCGCTTACCACCTTTTTTTTTTTTTTTTTTTTTTTTTTTTTACGTGGGGAAAATCCATCATGGATACCCTCCAGCGCGGGGGCGCCAGAGGGTTATGTCAGACTCCTACTGACTAAAAACCACCACGTGTTAGCAGTCATCCGCCTGGGTGGGGCGAGAGGGGTCGCGCTAGCATTCGCCACCTCGCCTCAGCGGTAGGCCCGGACAAAGCTTCCGGGCCCCGGCATGATGGTGGGGTGGCCTCGCTCACAACAAGGCCACCCCCAGACGTATGGGGTCGTGTCGTCCGGCCGGCCGAAGTCCCCCGACTATCGGCCGCCGACCCCACTATTACGAGGGGGGGAGGAGGTGGGCAAACCGCCTTCTCCTTGCCCCCGTACGTCTGCGCCGGAGTGGGCCAGCAGAGGCGTCTTCCTCTCTGGCCCGCTCCGCGGTCTCCTTCTGCGTCATTACCTCTTCGCAGAAGGAGACCACCGCCTGCCACGATCTCTCGCTGTCAAGCATGGCCTTTACGACACTCGGCAGCGAGAGATCCCGTCCGATAACCGCTGAAAGCGTGCGCCGCTGCGGTTCCCAAGTGGCGCACGCCTCCAGCGCGTGGAGCGCCGTATCTTCTGGCGCTCCACACTCGTGGCAGGCTGGAGTCGCCTCCCGTCTCGCGATTTGGTGCAGGTACTTACCGAAGCACCCATGTCCGGAAAGCACCTGCACCAGACGGAAGGTCAGCGGCCCGAACCGCCGCCTCACCCACTTCCGGAGGACCGGCTTCACTGCGTCCACCGTCCACTGCCCGGGGACTGGCGAAGCCAAGTCCTCCGTCCACCGCCGCAACAGGGTGTCCTGCGCCAGCCTCTGCATGCGTGCGAGCTCCTCCCACGTAGGAGACTCCCCCCGGGATCTCCTCGCCGCCACAAAATGATATGTTTCGGTGAGGATCTCCGCCTGCAGTTCCCAGGGGGGATCGCCGGCCAGCACGCACGCCGCCGTCCAGGACACCGTCCGGTAACCGCGTATCGCCCTCGTCGCGATGACCCGCTGCGGCCGTCGCAGCTGGATTTTGTTGGCGCGACCGAGGGCGTCCGCCCAGATGGGTGCCCCGTACATGGCCATACTCCGGATGACCCCGGAGTACAGCCGACGGCAATGGGCACTGGGACCACCCACGTTCGGCAGCAGCCTTCCCAGTGAGGCGGCGGCTTTCACGACTCTTGGGGCTAGCTCTGCAAAATGAGCCCCAAAAGCCCACCTCCCGTCCAGGGTGAGACCCAGGTACCTCATCTGGGTCCCCACCCGGACCGAAACCCCATCAACAGTCACCCGCGTACCTGGACGGGGTCCCCCTCGAGGCCCATGGAACAGTAGGGCCTCGGTCTTCGTCAGGGCGACTTCCAGCCCCAGGGCTCGTATACGGCCGACCACAAGTGTTGCGCCAGCCGTGGCCAACCGCATTACTTCCGCGAGGTCCCTTCCTTTTGCCACGACTAGGGTGTCGTCGGCGTAGCACGAGACCCGCACACTTGCGGGCAACGTGCCCCGAAGCACCCAGTCGTAGCCGATGTTCCACAGGAGCGGTCCCAGCACTGACCCCTGTGGAACTCCGCACGAGACACGACGTCGCCGCAGACCGTCGCGCCCTGGCAATAGGACCTCGCGACCCTGGAGGTAGTCGCCCAGCAGCGTCCGCAGATACAGAGGCACCCGGTGGTAGCGGAGTGCCTCCAGTATCGTCGCGTGTGGTAGGCTGTTAAAGGCGTTAGCGATGTCAAGCGAGACAGCCAACGCCTTCTCCCCGTCGCGGACCGCCGCCTGCGTCCATCTTTTAAGCCAGAGCAGGGCGTCTAATGTGGACCGCCCCGCTCTGAACCCGTACTGGGCCTCGGATAACCCGGGCTCAGTTACCTCCAGGTGCCGGACAACACGGGAAGCCACAACTCTCTCCAGGAGTTTGCCCGCGTCATCCAGCAGGACGATGGGCCTGTATGCGGAGGGCGAGTCGACGGGTCGCCCCTCCTTCCGCAACAGGCACAGCCGTCCCTTCTTCCACGGCTTCGGGAATCGCCCAGAGGCGAGGCAAGCGCTGAACAACTCCCGAAGCCGATCACCCATCTCCTGGAGGGCGATTCCCAGCACCCGGCCCGGGATGCCGTCTGGGCCGGGCGCAGTCCTCTTTCCATGCAGGCGGCGGACTGCAACCTCCATTTCCGCCTCCGACACAGGCGGGATGGAGCCCTCGTCTAGTTCCTCGACGAGAGGGGAAACGTCCATGAGCGGGGGGGTGTAGTTGGGGTCTCTTGCGGGGAAAAGCCCGCCCAACACCCTGTTCAGGACCACGGGGTCCAACGACTCGGCGACCGGGGGCGTCTGATGCCGGAAGTTTTTCCGGGCAGCCTTGTACGGACGCCCCCATGGATCCCTGTCGAGGCTCGCCAGGGCTTCGTTGAAGGCTTGTGACTTGGCCTTGACGATGGCCAGCTGTAGTTTGCGCTTGGCGTCGCGGTACGCCTCGTATAGCTGGCGCTCGACCTCCAACTCCACGGCTGGCATCTGCTCGTCTGTCCGGCCGTGGCGTCGCCTCCTACAGTGTCCGTAGGGTCGCCTTGCCGCTGTGCAGGCGGCTCGGAGTTCCGCGATCTCCGAGCTCCACCAATAGACCCCGCGGCGTTCGGGACGGTGCCGGCACCTCGGCATGGCCGCGTCGCACACGGCCGTCACCGCATCGCGGAAGTGATCCGCCGCAATGTCTACCTCCGGGTGCATAGGAGTAGCGGACCACAATTGGACGATCGCCGCTTCCTTCGCCAACTCCACGTCGAGGCGGGTGACGGCCCAGCGCGGAAATTGCAACGCCGAGTGCCGAGGCGCACCTCGGCTGTGGGAGGTGGAAACCTCGAACCTCACGTACTTGTGATCCGAGAGAGTCTCCACCTCCGACAGCACTCTCCAAGTTTGCACACGTGCGGCGATGGACGGGGAAGCGAACGATACGTCCACCACGGACCCCCCGTTGTGTCGCACGCACGTGTGGGCCGACCCCGTGTTTAACAGGGTCAAGCCCGCAGTGACTGCCCACTCCCTGACTACTTCCCCGCGAGAGTCAGTGAAGGGGTTGCCCCAGTCCCGGGCCTTGGCGTTCAGGTCGCCGAGGAGGACGACCTGACGTGGTGCCTGTCTTCCAACCGCAGCGACTAGGAGGTCTAAGAAGGCCTCCAGCTCCGCTACGGTTTTGTTGGGGGAGAAGTATGCGCCCACCACAGCATACTCTCCCCACTTGGCCACCACGTACCCGGGTCCCCTCTCTTCGACTGAGAAGGGGAGGCTGCCGTCATTGGATCGACTCACAATGGCAACGGTGCCGTTCAGGTCCGCAGCCCAACAAGGGTGTGAGCTAGGAACGAAGTACGGTTCCGCCGCCACTGCCACGTCTATGCGCCACTGCGCCAAGGCCTGCATGAGCAGATCTTGGGCCCGGGCGCAGTGGTTCAGGTTCGCCTGGAGGAAGTTGTGATGTCTGATCTGGTCCATACTATTCAGACATCACAACCTCCTCACCGTCCGCCACCGAAGGGACGACCCCCTCCTTGCCGATCTGGCTCGCAGCCGCTGGGGTGGCCCGGGCCCCTGCGGATCTACACTTTATCTTCGCAGGCTTGCACCTACGACCGCCCATCCTGTGGTCGGAGGGCTTGCCGGACTCCACGCAAATAGCGCAGCGCGGGGTGACCTCTTCACACGCAGCTGCCTTGTGGCCTGCACGTCCGCATCGGAAGCACAGGTCACCCCTGTCCACCGACGCTGGACACTGAGGGCGCGTGTGGCCCAGTCCCATGCACTTGAAGCAGCGCATGGGCAGTGCCTCCAGAGCCGTCACGCGTGCTGAACTCCATCCGATCAGTAGCCTGCCCTTTTCGGTCAGCGTTTTCGCTGCCGAAATCGGGCAGGAGACCACGATGGAGCTCGTGCCATAGAAGCCGGAGCGTAATGCTCCGGCCTTTACGAGCCCGACGTCAATTCCCGTTGCTTTGGCGACCACCGCTGCCACTCCCTCCTTAGTGGCCGTTTCGTCCAGGCCCGAAATCCGCACCTCCGCAGATTTGACGGGCCTGACGATATTCGCCACCCCAGACAGGGCTCCACGAAGCGATTCCGCGAGCCTGTCCGCCTTCGCATTCCTTTCAGAGCCAGAGATCTCCAGCATTCTCGCCCCCGTGGCCGTCTGCCGGGAACGGATTTGGTCGATACCCAGCTCTTGGAGGTCGACTTTTTCCTGGGCCGTCCGAAGGACGGAGCTGTACGTCAGCCCCCTTTCCACGGCCTCCGGCTGCAGCTGAAGAACGACTGCCGCGGTCTTCGGCGTCTTTAACTTCGGCTTGACAGTCGCTTTCGCAGCCGGCTTTCCGGACGGCATGGCGGTTGACTTCGCGGACGTCTTCGCGGTCGACTTGGCGGCCTGCTTTGCAGACGATGCAGTGGTCGGCTTGGCGGCTGACTTCATCGCAGGTGCAGGGGCGGGGGTGGAGGACTTTCCCTTCCCCTTGCCCTTTCCTTTCCTAACTACTGTTGCCCAGGTTTCCTCCTGGGCGGCAATGGACGGGGCCACCGAGGGAGTGGCTGTCGTCTCGGGACCACGAGGTGCAGGTGACGTCTTAGGTGGTGTGGATGCCACTACCTTTGCCCTTGGTGTAAGACACAAGGTCTGGGCCGGCAGCAGACGGGCCTCGATCCCCGCTAGCCGAGTATTAAGCCTGTCACCGAGTGAGCAGGTCAAGGATCTTATTTCCTCGACCAGCTCTAAACCCAGCGAGGGCGTAGACGGCGTTCGCGCTCCGGCATCAGTAGCGGTGGCAGCGGCGGTAGTAGCCGCAACCGCATCAGTCCTGGCCTCGGTGACGTCGCGCCGCCACGCTTTGACCTCTACCTTCAAGGCCTCCACTTCCAGTTTGAGGCGGCGATTTTCGGTTCTCAACCGCCTCGACTCCTCGGCTTCGCTTCGGCTCGAGAGCGCGTCAACCACCTCGGTAAGGGTCTTGGCGGACCTCTTCAGTCGGGCCACAAACTCCCCCTTGAGGTTGCCGGACTTTTTGGCAACCTCTATAATGCAGGCAAGGCCCTCACCTGCGCGCGCACGCAGCTCCTGCGCATTTAATGCGCTGGTATCCAACGCCGCTAGGTAATCAGACTCGTTTCCAGAGGAAATCGGAGTCGTCCCTTCCGTAGCGCTACCTGGCCTGTACTGCCTGCCACGCAGTACAGCCTCCAGATCATCGAAAACAGTCGCCGGAGCAGATTTTAAAAATTTTGCCCTTGAACTCGAGCCTGCTTTCGAGCCCAACGGCCTCCCACGCCTGGCAGTGATAGTTTTCGAGACTTCCGTCTCCTCCGTCTCCGTGTCCGAACCCACGAAGAAAACGGAGGAGGACGATCGCTTCTTCGCCTCGGTACGGCCCTGAGAAGAGCCCTTAATAGATACGTCCATTTCGAGGTCAGACTCGACGTTAGACTCGTCCAAACGACGGTCGGCCTCAGCTTGGCCCTGAGAAGGGCCTTGGGGTTGGCCCTGAGAAGGGCCTTGGGGTTGGCCCTGAGAAGGGCCTTGGGGTTGGCCCTGAGAAGGGCCTTGGGTTTGGCCCTGAGAAGGGCCGTTGGGTTGGCCCTGAGAAGGGCCGTTGGGTTGGCCCTGAGAAGGGCCGTTGGGTTGGCCCTGAGAAGGGCCGTCGGCTTGGCCCTGAGAAGGGCCTTTGGTACGGGATCGCAACAGCATCGCGTCAAAATATTCGTGAAGCGCACACAACAATCGATCACCAAGTATAGTTTGCAAGGTTCAGTCACCCGCCTGCCACCTGCGTTACCGGGGTCAGGACGGGGTCCAGGGGAGACGACGAGGACGTACTTATCAAACACTTGGGGACTCCCCCAACCGCTTACCACCATGCGGACCATAGTGTACGTTACATACAAGATGACCTGGCGAACGTTGTTCTGCCATATGGATTGGGATATCATTATCACTTAGGTTTTTTTATATATATTACTAGGTCAGCAAACAAGCGTACGGCTCCCCTGATGGTAAGGATTACCGTAGCTTATAGACGCCTGCAACACCAGAAGCATCGCAAGCGCGTTGCCGATCCAATCCCCACACCCCAGGAGCTGTATTAAAAGTAGCCTACGATTCTCGAACCTACAAAATATACACAAAAAAAAAAAATTAGTCAAGCTGTTTCGGAGGAGGTCGATAACAAACACACTTGACACGAGATTTTTATATATTGGATTAGTAAAAGTAGGAATAAAAGCCGGTTTCAACAGTTGTGGGTAACACCTTAAACCGCACAGCTAGTTTGTAATATACCACGTTGTATTTGTTAAGATCTTCGGTGTTTTATATTGAAAAAAATAATATCATTACAGCCTATACAGTCGAGTGCTGGACATAGGCCTCCACAAGTTTACGCCAAAAATAGCGTGAACTCATGTGTTTTGCCCATAGTCACCACGCTGGGCAGGCGGGTTGGTGACCGCAGGGCTGGCTTTGTCGCACCGAAGACGCTGCTGCCCGTCTTCGGCCCGTGTATTTCAAAGCCAGCAGTTGGATGGTTATCCCGCCACCGGTCGGCTTTTTAAGTTCCAAGGTGGTAGTGGACCTTTGTTATCCCTTAGTCGCCTCTTATGACGCCCACGGGAAGAGAGGGGGTGGCTATATTCTTTAGTACCGTAGCCACACAGTACCAAAAAAAAGGTATAAATAATTTTCTGGTCTTCTAGTAAAAACATGAACATGACGCTATCTGAATTCAAGTGGATCTGGTACATGGAGTACGCCCATCGAACATGGGGCCGTGCTATAGGGGCGGCGGTGTTCTTGCCTGCCGCCTTTTTCTGGGCCCGGGGGTATCTGGACCGGGGGATGAAGGTCAGGGTGGGAGCCTACTGCGTGCTGGTGGCTGCCCAGGTGAGAAGACTATATTAGATTATTTTACTTCAACCAATACCAAGAAATTTGTACCAATTAAAACTGTACACTCGTTACACTTGCATACTAATAAAGAATATTAACAACAATTCAACACATTTCAACATCCAATGTATGTACTAAAACAACTTATTAACATTTATAAAATAATAATTTTTACTACTTTCATTAAAGGTTGCCTGGAAGAGATCGCTATAAGCGATAAAACCGCCTTTGTATACTTTTTTGTTTTGTATCTAATGTTTCTAAATTGTATCTTTCATTTTGTGTGCAATAGTTTTAATAAATAAAATAAATAAACAAAAAAATAAATAAATGAATGTATAAGAGTATTACAAAGCTACTCCAGGTCCCTAAGCCGCCCAATTTTTTATTTAACTCTTAGGAAAGAAATGCCTAAAATGATCCAACAAAGCACATCCATAAACACTTTCACGAAAAGCTTAAGAAATGAACTAGTTCCTTAAGTTAGTCCTAATGTATATAATACGTTTTTTTTTTTGTTCTTTCGCATTTCTGTACCCCGCAATAGCACCATCATTCACTCCCATCGGTACTCTGATAGAGAATTCTTTTAAAGATAAGTTCGCCTTTGCCAAGTGCCATTGTACTGATATTTTTGTATGTGCTTTTAAGTGCAAGAATATATCACACTTTAGCCTATCGCAGTCCACTGCTGGACATAGGCCTCCACAAGTTCGCGCCAAAAATGGCGTGAACTCATGTGTGTTGCCCATAGTCACGGCGGCAGAGGCGGGTTGGTGACCGCAGGGCTGGCTTTGTCGCACCGAAGACACTGCTGCCCGTCTTCGGTATGTGTATTTCAAAGCCAGCAGTTGGATGGTTATTCCGCCCTCTGTCGGCTTTTTGAGTTTCAAAGTGGAAGTGGAACTGTGTTATTAGTCACCTCTTACGGCACCCACGTGGGGGGGGGGGGGCAATAATATATTGAAAATAGTCTAGTTTAAATTTTTCACAAAAACCTATAGCTCTATAGCTCTAGTGGGTCGAGTCCTCATTGTATCCTCTTTATTCTACCTTCATAAATTTCTCCAAAACTATTTAACATATTCTTTTAAAAACTAAAATCTAAATATTTTTACTGTCCAGGGTCTAATGGGTTGGTATATGGTGAAGTCCGGTCTCGAGGACCGGTTCCAGGGACCGTCAGACGTGCCAAGAGTATCCCAATATCGTTTAGCAGCACATCTCAGTTTAGCCTTCATTTTGTACACGGGGCTGATATCTGGAGCCCTAAGGGTGCTTCGCCCCTTCCCCTCTTCAGCTACGTTAGCTAAAGTCAAGGGGTTGGCTAGCCTTACCGCACTTGCGCATACAGTAAAGGCTATGGTGTTCCTTACCGCTGTTTCGGGTGAGTATACTTTGGTAATGTACATCTAGAATTTAGCCATTTTAATGTCATAACAATCTTTTAAAGTTACATTTCTTTTGTTTTTAATTCATACGGTACATTACATTACATTCATCGGTTACGGTCATAGATTGTGCCTGTTGCGCTGGCGGTTGCGGGTTCGATCCCCGCACATGACAAACATTTGTATTGGCCATACAGGTGTTTGGCGTGGTCTGGGTGTTTGTGCAGTCCTTGTGGGTCTCCACACCGTGCCTCGGAGAGCACGTTAAGCCGTCGGTCCCGGTTGTTATCGTGTACACCTGATAGCGATCGTTACTCATAGTAGGGAATATATCCGCCAACCCGCATTGGAGCAGCGTGGTGGATTAAGCTCTGATCCTTCTCCTACATGGGGAAAGAGGCCTATGCCCAGTAGTGGGATATTACAGGCTGAAGCGAATTCAGAATCAATTCTTATAATTTTACAATTAACATTAAGAAATAAATATTTAAATACTAATAAACACTTATACAATTCTAAACTCAACTTTTAGGAAAATTTAACAAAACAAAAAAGTACAAGGACTTGCTTTTTTTTACATTACAGGAGCGTTCGTAGCTGGTCTCGACGCGGGTTTGGTTTACAACTCATTTCCAAAAATGGGAGACAACTGGATACCGGATGACATCCTGTCATTCACGCCCAAGTTACGTAACATCACGGAGAATCCCACGACGGTTCAGTTTGACCATCGGGTCCTCGGGACCAGTACATTGGTGGTGGCCAGTATGGTCGCACTGCTGGCCAGGAGGAGGCCGCTGTCTCCAGCTGCCAGGAGGGTGGCCACGGCGGTGGGGGCCGTGGCCTGGCTGCAGGTCAGTGGTGGTGGGGGGGGGGGGGTTTGGGAAATGTGTGTTTCTATTTGTGGAATCATTTCAGAGTAATGTTTATCTACCATGAAATGATGGAATCGAATGTAATGTGGGCCTTTTAAATTTCAAGTCTCGACATTCCTTTATTTTATAATTTTGGTTAAATGAGGCATATTACGTGTAACGTTTTGAGGTTATGTGTGATGTGTGTGTTTCCGGAACCCCGACTGGAGGGTAGGGGGTGTGAAGCGATTATTTATTTATTTAATTATTGTCTACAATAAACATATGGACCAGTGCTAATACTTCGTAATCTGTTTGGCAATGAAGTTATGAATAGTCTCTAGTTTTTGTCTCGATAAGACGGCTAAGTTGACGTCTGTCGAAATACAATTTGAACAATAAAAAAATTTTTTTTTTTTTTTCACAAAGAAACGGGAACAATTCATATGATTACAATGTTTATCTGAGCTAGAAAGAAAAACTGTGTCTCAGAATCATAGTGTTCACCCCTCTTAGAATCTCATTTGATTACAAATTAGATAGGAAAATATAGAAAACAATTGATAACAATATATCTGCTTTGGCTTGTAATATCCCATTGCTGGGCATAGGCCTCTCTCCACCATATAGTATAAAGGGTCGGAGCTTAATTCACCACGCTGCTCCACTGCGGGTTAGCGTACAAATTCATATGCCCAGCAGTGGGACGTTACAGGCTGAATTAATCAATCGGTATGTATTATAATAGGGTTGTATTCCAGGTGTGCCTGGGTATCTCCACCCTACTGACGTACGTGCCCACCCAGCTGGCCGCCAGCCACCAGGCGGGCTCCCTACTATTGCTGACTCTGGCGGTGTGGCTCACGCACGAGATCAAGATACTCAAGTACATACCCAAGTAGACGTGGGGGTGGAAGAGATTGGGGGGGGGGGCTACTACATGGCGATGTAGCTCACACACGAGACCGAGATAGTACTTACCCAAGTAAATATGTATGTGAGGGGGGGGGGGTGTCGACCATATTAATGGGGCGCTACTGCTGTTTTTAAAAACGACTTCAGAAAGGTTTTTTTTTATATGTGTCACCTCATAACTTTTTACTGAGTTTACCGGTTTTGATGATTAATATTTTAGTTGAAAGCCGGTGTTTGAAATGTGGTCGTGTTTAAATTTACATCTTTGTATGAGAACAAACAATTATTTTCATAAAATACCAATGGTGGGGCAATGTGAGGCATTTGCCCTACCCTGACTCAAATCTAATAATTGATTAGATTAGATTATATAAGTAAGCTTTAGGTAGATTTAGTCAAATACCTCTGCTAGTTATTATTGAAGTAGTGTAGTGAAAGTATATAAAATCAATTTTGATTTTCTACATTTAGTCTTTGCCCCACCTAAACATAATTCTGGGTACAACCATGTTTACATGCACACACGGCCGTCTGTTCCTAATATAAACCCTTCATGTTTGTGATATAGGTAACATCCGACTGTTGTAGAACGTAATTCCCTCCCCTCTATGGAAACCCCCCACTCAACAGTAATATGGAAATTAATGCACAACTTAGAACCGCAAAGAACTGAAAATATTAAGCTTAATAAACTAAACAGTATTGCATTTTATGTATGGGTAAACAATAAATTTACTTGTTTTGTTATGTGTTTGTTTTATTTGCATGTCTTTTTGTAATCTTTATAAATTTATTTATTTATGTAACAAGAACTACCAACAGAACTACATTTTATGCTTAGGTATTAAGTATGCCTATAATTCTCTTCAAAGGCAGCGCGCGCTCTAGACAAGCGAGTCGTGAGACCATTGTAAAGATTTTATACATTAAAAAGGACATAAAAGATGAAAAAGAAATGCTAAACAAAACCCTAATTTACCCTCGGACCAAATGGGCCATGGTCCTGGAACGACATTCCGCGATGGGCGTCGCAAGCCGAGCATATGGACTAAGAATGTAAAAAAATAATCTACTTATATGAAAATTATACGGAATAGGTGGCCTAAAAAGGTCAGCCAAAAAATTCCGAATTACATCGAGAATAATCGATTTTTTTCGAAAAGTCACATCTCTAACACATACACTGCTTTTGCTTCTTCCCTTAATTTACGGGGCGGCAAGCTTTATTGACCGGGGCGCTGAATCTTAAAATACGCCACTGGATTTTAGCAGTTTTTTCTTAAATTAATGTTAATTTAAATCTCTGCGTCAGCATTCCTTCTTTGTCGTTACCGTCGTTTCGAGTTTGGTCGAATTTGTTGTTTCTTCTCCGCAGAATCTGCAATACGAACCGGTGGTAGCTTCACTTATAAAAATAATAAAAATTTTAATTTGTAAAATGATGATTCAAAGGTGCTTCTGAAGCCTATTTAAATAAAGATAATTTTGATTTTGAATCGGTCTATCGACCGATTTAGAGTATGTATTTAGAGTATGATATTCATGATGACATGATGACATAGCCCACAGAATTAGCGAGTTGAAGTGGCAGTTGGCTGGTCATCTGTGTCGCAGGACCGATGGCCGTTGGAGTAGACGGGTCCTAGAGTGGAGACTGTCTTGGCAAACGCAGCGTCGGACGTCCTCCGGCCCGTTGGACCGACGATCTACGTAAGATTGCCGGAGTAGGCTGGATGAGGATTACGGAAAACGGGATGTCTGGCGCGAACTTGGGGAGCCCTATGCCCAGCAGTGGACTGCCATAGGCTGAAGTGGTGATATTCATTAGGGTTCCACAGTTAACATGTTATTTCTTAACTTCAAAACAAATGGACAGGACACGTGTAAAACTCCACTGAACTTCTTCTAAGCAGTCAAATAAATTTTCTTTTATTAACCGACTTCAAAAAAAGGAGGAGGTTACTCAATTCGACTGTATATGTTTTTTTTATATATGTTCGGGGATAACTGTCGTTTATGGACCGATTTCGATAATTCTTTTTTGTTGGAAAGGAGATATCCCTAGTTTGGTACCATGATAAGGAAACCAGAATCTGATGATGGGATCGCAGAGAAATCGAGAGAAACTCTCGAAAATCCACATAGCTTTGTACTGGGTGCACATTTTTAATTTAATCGAAAGCCGATGTTTATCATGTGGTCACATTTAAATTTCATCGAGATCTGATTACAACTTTTGGAGTAGTCTTTGATAATGCGTATTTACTTGACATTTTTTTTTACGTTGTATTACTTGTCGATATAATTGAAGTCGGTTTTTCTTCGTTTGCCTGCAAACACAATTATTTTTGGTACATTTCTATGTTTGTAGGTGAATGGTCTAGGTTCATATTTGAGCTCAATAGGTGGTGCTGTAATTTCTTTCTTTATGGACTGCAACTCTTTGAATAAAAAAAAAATTTTTTGGGATGTCTATGGTTTTTAGGGAGTACTGTGTAATCCACAACGTATAACCAAGCATTGTCCTCTCACAGTAACAGGTAGTAACTGAAAATCAGATGATCCTTTCTAGGATTAATCTTTTAGTACTGAGTTACATACCTTTTTGCGATTCTGCAGCACACATACACTGTATTTTAGTGTGATATTATTAATGCTATTTAGATATCTTATTTGTCACGTTTTTATTTTTACTCTTAATTGCGAGTGTGGAATTGTGAATAAAGTTTAAAAAAGTATTATATATAATATATATAATATATATATATATATATATATATATATATATATATATATATATATATATATATATATATATATATATATATAATGTAGTCTCAAGCTATTAAATTTTGCAATAAAACAAGTTGGTTGTAAGTAAATAAAAATTGATTACCTACATTTAGATTAAGAAAAAAAGCTACCCAGAGTGACAGGTCCTTATGACTTTATGTGAATATAAATAAAACAGCTTATAAAGTTATTCACAGTGATTTTATTTTAAAATTTAAAATGCTAATATTGCTTACACACTCTACAGTTGTTTATTTACAAAACTAAGGCAATCGCTTGCCTATGGCATACTCGGGTTACGAGGGCTTCTATCACACCGAACAAACACTATTACATTAACAGTAATTTTTAATAATCGAGAACTTGCTATACATATTTTATTTAAAAACTTATAAATTTTATAGCGGTGTCATAGAAGCCTTCGTATTTCAAGGCCGGACCGAATATCGTCAAAAGGTGACACCAAAAACTTTTAAACTGTATATTAAGCCGTAAAAGATTGTTTAATAAAATATTTTTAAAATTATATGATATGTAGAAATAATATCAATTTATTGTCTGTCAATCACAAATATAGCAGAAATTTTAAATTACGTCAAACAGCGCCATCTTTTGACGAAACTCGACGACTAACAAAGATACGTTATGGTTCATTTAATTCCAAAATATACAATATTGTTGCGGTAAACGTGAATTTGTTATTACAATCATAATATATATCTATCTACAGACTTGTGAAATACAAGCTTTAACCAAATATTTTTATATTAGTATACAAAACTATAAAATATTAAGCATTTCTTATTAAATGCAAAAGGTCATAATTACGTTCCCCACATCGCAGATTTACAAATTTACTAACGATTTCTAAGCAATTCCAACCTTAACGTATTCAAAATAAAGATCAAATAAAACATACGAAAACGCTAAAAATCTTCATATATATATATATCGATAGGTATTTTATTAATTATTTATAAGACTTACCAAAACATGAAAAACCAATATAAAACATCAACTACTATGAACTACGCTGTTATAAAAAGAAAAGAAAAAACGAAAAAAAAAAACCCTTAAGTTAAATTTCCATCGATATTTTTATATATAAATTATTTTATATACACTTACAAATACTGAGATTTAGACATCGAGCACATTTATGTATATTTATGTTTATTAAGGCCCTTCAACGGCGATATATAACAATTTTGGATTGTACCCGTACTTGTTAGTCGCGAAGTGAAGTGACATGCAGTCGAAATCAATGAGAAAAAAATATATATAATTTTGGTCCAAATTGCACCGGAAATTGAGCGAAACCAACAAAATCAAACATAAACAGTCTTACATTTTAAGAGTCACTATGATTAAATGAACATAAGGCAAAATTGTATTAATATAGAAAAAAGTTTCTACACCTTTATCGAATATTACTTTTAACGTAGATTTAGTTCTTTCGCCGTTCATTTAACGTTTGTGGACTCTCACACATTCAACCTAACACATCACTGATAAATACAATAAATGCTTTGGAAACCACGACATAGTATAAAAAACTACGAATTCGAGAGTAGCGAATTAATGAGAAACTTAATTATAATTCCACAATAATTTAGGAAAAAAAATTACATAATAGGCTTTTTATGATAAAAATTCTCAAAGAATTTAAAAGCTATGACACTTGATATTGATACACGCAAGTAATCTTATTTGTTGCTCATATATTTTTTTATATAGTAAGTAGTATTTTATTAGTTATTATTTGTAAAATTACACTCGAAGTTCTATAAAACATTATAAATAATTTCGGTGTATACAAACACAATGTGTCATATAACACAGGTAATGAAATGAACCTCTTAGCACCATGTAATAATTCCTAAGTAATGACATGCACACATGAAATAACATAGTATATATAATTACTATTATAATAGAATTACATAATTATGTCATTACATAGATATGTTCGAGGAATCTTATATAATCTGTGTATTTATGTAAATGAATACTTTCTTTTTATGGTAACCAAGTTTAAAAATAAATTACATAGATTATGTAAAAGTGAAGCCTCTTTATGTTAACACAGATATATATTTTCTAATTTAGCCGGTTAGCCCGAAATATTTTAAATTATAATAATACTAATACTATAATAATGTATTCCTTACAGTAGTGATATTATTGTAAATAGACAAATAATAATGGCCTTTACAATACAAGAAATATTTTTATAATTGATTTATTAAATAAATCTCTTCTGAAAATTGTAAAAACAAGTAATATTTTTTACATTTTAATTATATAATTTGAGATGGCATTGATGTATATTAAATTTAGATTTTGTTAAGTGATAATCAGAATTTAAGACGTAAATTAAGATCTTAATTTAGGAACGCACAATGAGAACTGTAGTTAAGTGGAGCAGTTGAAGAAATTGTGTAAACTTGAAATATATTTTTATAAGTAAACTACTGCGTCATCGTTAAATAAGTCTATGTAACATAAATAAAAAAACATGTTAAATTACTTTATAAATCTTGAACTATAAAAAACTCTCAAGAAAAATATGTGTGAAAAATTTAAATAAACGAATTAAATTTAATTTGTAATATATTTTCATTTATACGTTGTTGCCTTTCACGCAAAATGTCTAAGTATACAAGGGTCTGATGTTAGCCATAGGTTAAGAGTTAAAGAAATAGAAGCACACACTTTTAGGCTGTTAACACATAACAGAATGAATGTTTGCCAAAATCCATTCGTTACTTTTTTTTTATCTAAACAATATGCATTATATATTACATGTAAATTATTTAAAGGCACAATTTTATACATTTATATGTATACCTAGTTGTTATTTGTGTTGGTATGAAGTTTATGAATATTCGAAACTATCTGAAAATACTTAAACATAAAAAAATCACTGGAGGATACATAAAGTTAAGATTCAGCATTCAGCATGAGATCTCATAGACTCATAACTCGGTATGAGAATTTGGTCAGCATTTGTCCAAGTTTTTTGAGATTTTTTTCATAGGGTTTAACTAAACTTAGACTTATCAAGAGTATGTACTATAGTTTCCCAAACATTTTGTTCGAAGCGCTACGTTTGAAAATTTAGAAAAACTGTTTATGAAGATATTTATAGACCGTTTCTTTAAAAAGATTAAATAGGCTTTAAAACGTCACACCCAAAACTGATACCGAACTTGAAGAGATGTGTTGCTGACAATAAATCAGCCACATCTGACTCCCAGCTAATGCAATATTACACAGAATCTAATTTAATTGTGTCTGTATATTCCCTGATACAACCCTATGGAAAAAATCTCATAAAACATAGACAAATGCAAACCAAATTCTCATACAGGGTTATGAGAGTCTATGAGATCTGATAGATTCTTATAACTCGGTATGAGAATTTGGTCTGCATTTGTCTATGTTTTGATGAGGTTTTTTCTATAGGGAGGTGGACACAAGCGAATGGCATTAAATTTAACCATGAATACTACATACCATTGCTAAACTATAAATATAATATCGGTCAATAGTAGCGGTAGTTTGGGCAATAAATAGTTTTAAAACTGTACTGAAATTACAGCTTCTATTTGACTGCTTTTTTATACAGCTTGTAAATGGTATTCAATATACCTGGTTCAATTTAATACCTCCCGCTTGTGTACATACTTTATGACAAGCCTATATAATAAATAATTAGTCCTTGAAAATTTGAAGATTGAAAATTAATAAATAAATAAAAGCTAATGCGATAAAAACAATTATTATACCTCCAAACATCTTTATAAAAATAGCCTCAGAGCCGTGGCCTATAAATTTTTCGCTTTTATATATCATATACATTGTTTAATGACGTTGTGTTGATGGTAAGAGTTTTAAAGGAAAGGTTATTTTATTCTTTTTGCACATTTTATAAATAACTTTATTTTGAAATAATTTATTTTTTTCTTTTTAATTATCGCTGGACAGGTTTCTCACTATGGTATTCTCACCAAGTCCTTTCATTTGATACCAGAAAGCAAAAAAAAAAACTTATTCCGCCATCTTTAAAAGTTCACTATATTGGATTTAGAGTAGCGCTACTTTAATTTTTGAGCTATTCTCAGCGAGCCCTTTTATTTGATATCCATATTGTAGGAGTAGATTAAAAATAACTAATCCGCCATCTTGGGTGTTGCCGTGATGGTTTTAGAATGACGTCACACAACTTATTGTGCATTATCATCCAAACTAAACGTGTATACAAAATCTCAGCTCGACCGGTTGTAGATGTATGCTTCAAAATTGAGTTAGAAAATTCGACCCTAACAAACATTCAAACTTGCATACATTGCAAGTTAAATGAACGTTTTTAAATATAGTTTACTATATTGAATTTAGTTAATAAATATGTCAAAACAAATCTTTATAATGTAATATAAATATAATAATATAACATTCAGCTACAAATACGGCAGTGAAATAAAATATTTTGAACACAGATTGAGAAAGTAATGAATGATATTGTGCATTATATTTAGTAGGAAATGGTTTTTTCGCCATCAGCATTAACAATTTTAAAATATAATTGCAAACTGCAGTTCATTTGTAAAATCAAGCCCTATTTCACGTATTTTGTAATAAATAAATATATTCAATAATTATGCAAATAATGGCAACTTTTTCGTAACAAAAGTTTTAACCTATTCGCAATCCGCCATTTTTGTTGGTCGGGTCCGCTAGTTTATAGATCAAGTAATGTGATATGAGCTAGTTTACTATAATAGTACGAATTCTTTTATTTCACATTTTTTTTTAAATAAAACGTTTGATTTCAAAATATTAGAGTTGAGTTTATACTATGGTCAAATACAGATGGCGCTACACACAAAAATTGGTAACCACCATAACTTTTCCATATATTTGCAAAATTATATAACTAACACAAATAAAATATGAAAACAAAAGAACAAAAAAAAAATGATTTCTAAATTCTAACGTTATGAAATAATTATTTCAAAATAATACATAATGCACTAAATAATCATTAAAAGGCCGCAGATAACTCGCACTGCACATTAAAAAAATTTAAGGCATATATGTACATATATCACACATCTGTGCGCACGAAAGTATATATAAAAAAAATATATAATTAATTATTTCGAAATAAGTCTAAGAAACAACAAAGAAGGTGCCATTTTAAAAATGTGGTGACGTCATACACCCAGTACTCAATTATCAATACAGTATTATAAAGCTGAATAGTTTGTTTGTTTAAACGGGTTAATCTCAGGAACTACTGATTGGCATTGAAAAGTTATTTTTGTGTTGGATAACCCACTTACCGAGGTCGGCTATAGGCTATCTTTTTCCTCAAATGATCGCGTGTAAGACCGCGGCGGACAAAAAGTTTTATATAATTTTATTCATCATATTAAGTTAATTCTGTTGCACTATAAGTTTTGTAAATGTAAAACATATTTTTAAATTAAATTTTAAATGAAATCAATTGAATGATTCAACTGAATAGAAAGAAATAAACATTGTTTTTTTTTTCTGTATGATTTATAATAAATAGGTTTTACATATATACATTAAATATAATAACGGCCGGTTACACCAATTGTGAATACAGTTTATCCTGCACATAAGTTACGAATAGACTTTAGCAGCAGGAGTTTGAATGGCCTATTATTTGCAAATAGAAATATCTCATAAATATAGTGAATTCGTTGGTAAAAACAATAATATATCATAAACTTCCAACAGATAATTTGGATACCGTCATCTGTCAAATAGCATTATCCATGTCTGTCTATTCGTATCATGTCTGCAGGATAAATTTTTTCTACAACTAGTGAAACAACGGTCCTAAGTAATTTTTACATTAGTTCTAGTCCGAGAAATAGACAAGTAACAAATGTCTAATAAATTATTAAATATATAAATACAAGTACACAACAACAATTATTATAATTGGGGCTTTTTGACAATTATTCAAGTAAAAAAAAAAAGAAATAAGAAATCCATTCACGTCAAGACAATCGCAGATCTCGAACACAAGTATAAATGCGTGATACATTCAACTTCAAAGTTATCGCATACAGTCTATGCGTCGATCCGACGGTGAATGGTCGCTTTAACACAAATATTATACAGAATTATTACATCTAATTATAAATAAATTGTGCTTTTCATACATTTTAAAAATTTTCATAACCTACATATTTTATGTAAATAAGTATTTTGAAGTAGAATTTTTTTTTACATCTGCTGAGATCTTGAACAGTCACGGTACATCAGCAATTTAGAAACAATCAAAAAGTGCTGACAATAAAAACCAAGCGTTTTATACACAAAGAATTAAAGACACTCCAAATACAATTTTGCAAAAGATCTCGAATATAAGTAGAAAACTCATTCCGCATGTCCGCATACATGCGCATGTAATAAAGCGTAGTACAACCTTATCGTAAGCCTATATTTACATGTCAGCGACATTGTTAGCTCTAAATATTTCTACAAGTATTTAGGTCCATTATGTCGTTAATACTCAAATATGTTATGTTTTTTTTTTATTCCGACATTTCTGTTTTTTTTTTTTTTAGAAATGTCAAGTGATAGAGATCAAAAATTTAAATTGCTGGATATACTTTCACTGAGATTTAATCTATACTAGTATTATAAAGCTGTAGAGTTTGTTTGTTTGTTTGAACGCGCTAATTTTAAGAACTACTGAATTAAATTGAAAAATTCTTTTTGTGTTCATTAACCGAGGAAGGCGTAGTGTAGACTATAGACTATGTATTATGATGGCTTTTGTTCTCAAGTTATCGAGTGGAACCGCGGGGCATTGGTAGTATTAAATAATTATAGTAAAAATGTTATGGTATGTGTATACGCAACAAGTGCGAAGAGTAACAGTGGTCCTTCGAGCCGGATCGCTGTTACTCTTCGCCACGGTGTTAGATTGGGAGTGGCTCGTTCCCCGCCCCGCCGACCGTCGATCGAAATCGTGGCGTAAACAGTGTGGAATTATTTTAGTGTATATATTTCAGATGTCAATTTATATCATATGCTTAGAGACGGGTAACATTAAAAATCTTATTCCGAGTTAATAATTTAAACATTTGGCTGAAAAAGCTTTTTTAACAGAACAGATTATACAAAATAGAAATCAGTAATCATTTTTAGCAAAATAAATTACAAATTTACATATTCTTAGAAGTAATAATAAAAAGGCAGTGGAGAACGGACGGACGAAGACTAAATTATAATATATGCTTTTGATATTGTTAACTTTATTATGATAATACAATATACATATTAATTTAATACGTTTTTATTTGTTTTTATTTTCTGTTTCAGAGAGATCTCGAAAAGAGATCTTTCATTAATTTATTGTTACTTGAAGATGATATTAAAAATATATTTATGATGAAAGTCACTATTAAAATTAAGCTTCACTATTACATATTATTTAAACTTTTTGGTAAAATCGGCTTTTTTTATAGAAAATGTGCGCGTAGATCCAGCAATTTAATTTTTTTTATCTTTTTTTATTTTATATCCGGTTATCCTTCTCATAGTACTATTTAGAATGAGCGCCAGTCTCGGTGGTGAGGACGTAATTTCTGGAAGAAAATTGAATTCTATTGCATTTTGATATAAAATTAGGCGTCTTAGGCGGGAATAAGTCAGGTCAGTCAGTCCAGGTTGTTATCATGTACACCTGATAGCGATCGTTACTCAGAGTAGGGAATATATCCGCCAACAAACATTGGAGCAGCGTGGTAGATTAAGCTCCAGTCCTTCTCCTACTTAGAGGAAAAAGCCTACTAAACATCTTTTGAGGAATTTAAGAAGTGCACATACATATATCTATGTAGAAGCACTATTCGTTAGAGTTTAAAAAAAATTAGATTAACTTTTAAAATAATTTTATATTTACTGTAAATTGTATATTTTACTGATTGGTCTATATTATGTTAACTAGTTTTGTATCTATTTGCGAAGATCTGTGTAACAATATAAGGCATGCATGTGAATAATTAACGAGAAGGAAATTCATCTTTTGTTCTATTTTAATAATGACCTATTGGCATGTGTGCATGTACATCCCGGCCTGGATAAGTATGCACATACGCTCATCTTTGCATTCACGTGTGTGCGTGTCAAACTTTGTACATGTGCGTACACGTTTTTAGTACGTATGTGTAATTGTGTACGCACATTGCGTACACTCGACAGTTATAGGAGTATCTTAGTACAGATCTGCACACCTGGGCTGTGTGTGAATATGCGTGTGTGCGCATATGTAAGTTTGTACGTGTGTGCGTTTGACACACTCTTCGTGGGCGTTTGCGCGCAAGTTGCCTACACTCGAAAGCTATACGTGTATCTTGGCGCACATAAGTATACACGGGCTGTGTGTGTGTGTGTGTGTGTGTGTGTGTGTGTGTGTGTGTGTGTGTGTGTGTGTGTGTGTGTGTGTGTGTGTGTGTGCTCACCTCCTGGCGACTAGCTGGGCGGCGCGGGGGCGGGGGCGGGGGCGGCGTCGTCTGGCGCCACGATCACCTGCACGACGTAGCCGGGCGTCACGCGCGCCTCCTCCACCAGCAGGCGGTCGCCCAGCAGCTTGCCGCCGTAGAACCAGCGCTGCCGCCACGGAGAGATGTTCTCCTGCGCCTGCAAACATTTTATCAGTGGGTTCAGTTTTATGCCACTAGGGGGTGCCAATTGTCGGTGATCTTTTCGCGGCGCACCCTAGGCAACGGGATACACCACTCCGACCAACGACTCACTCGAAGGGAATGCGCTCCCGGTACTGCTCTGACCTAGAACAGAGTGGAACCGTCGAGCGCATACAGGAGGGAAGACTTCTCCGGTGCTCCTAAACACGCCGTCAGATAAAACCTGTAGGCCAGTCCCAAGACTGGCTCGGTAATCATTCTCTCGCTATCCGGTGGGGAGGAAGAAAACCTCTATAAAAAAATTACCGAGCGTCTCAAGAGGCGACACAGAGCGGAGGAATACATGGTTCTGCTGAGGCCGGTAGATTTCTTGTCGGATTGAGCTCGACGTCAGAATCCTGGAGTGCACTTCAAGTGTATGGGTATCGGGCACTTTCACCCGACATGTCCGACTGCAGTTGTCTTTAGCAGACAGCTACCGGTGCGGCCGGTGGTGCACTTGGTCTGTACATTCACTGGGGCGCAAAACTGCGCGGTCTATGTCAGTGGTACAGTAAGAGTTTACCCATAAAGAGTACAAGTACTCACGTGAAACTCGGCCTCGCAGTGCGCGATGGTGTTCTTGGAGCAGACAGATAGGTCGCTGTCGGGCCCGGCGGTGGAGAGGAGCAGGCGCAGAGTTTTTTGCTAGCAATGGACTGTGACACAGAGAGGTGACAGTACGATGGGAGTAAAGAGGGTATACTCACGTGAAGCTTGGCCTTGCAGTGTGCGATGGTGTTCTTGGAGCTCACGGGCAGGTCGCGGTCGGGCCCGCCGGTGGACAGTCGCAGGCGCAGTGCCAGCGCCGCACCGCCCTCCACCGGCTCCGAGCACTCCGCAGGGGACTCGCGCCCGTGGGCCTCCTTCACCATGTTGATGGGAGCCGATAGGCAGTAAATCGGCACCTGGGCAAACCACTCTCACTGCATCTTCTCGATTGATTCAGTTTGTAACATTCGATTGCGGGACCTTTGTCTTCATGCACGAGAAAGGTCGGGCTTTAATTCACCACGTTGCCCCAACGGTCAGCGGGTTATGGCGGGGAGAGACCGGTCTTTTTGGCGAAAATTCAAGCATATGAATTAAAGGTCAACCTTAGCGTGGCTATCTAATAATGCGTTTTTACTTGACAATTTTTTCGTCAACCTACGTTGTATTATATAGCATAACTTTTTAATGGGTATAGAGGGATGAGGAACAGGGTGTAGTTCCTCATCCACCATTGAAAAGGGAGTATTCTCCGACCAGATGTGTGTTGCGTCTGGTGGGCTACTGCCCATCGGTTGTTGTTGGGTTCTTGTATATATGTTCAATCACTCGGATAACTTCAATATCGCGATGTAGGATACGTCAGTTTTTGTTTAGTTCGTATATGGCGAGATAGATGTCGCTACAGGTGTACCAAACCAACTCAGAAATATTTCGTGGCTAAATGTCTAACTTGAAGACTATATTGCTGTACGGTTGCGAGACGTGAAGGGTTAACAAAGACATCACGCAACGCATTCAGATCTTCATCAACAGATGTCTTAGGCAGATTCTCGGTAACGTGGTCCGAACATTTTTAAATAAAGAATTAGTCATAAAGTGCATCTGGGCTTGGATTGGATACACCCTAAGAAGAGCATCCGACCACATTTATGGTAAGCCCTGGAATTGACACCTGGGAAAAGGAAAAATGGCCGTCCTAAGCACACTTGGGGACGTGTCACGTTTCGTGACAGCACTACTGAAGGCGATCGGACTGACGTGGTCTTAACAAAGCGGATCTGTATAGAATATGTATGTATTTACTTATATGTATATTATAGTGAGTATGTATATGTTTATGTATAAAGTATATTAGTATTTCGGTATGTATCTTTATATGTATTTTATTATTGTTATATTATTAGTATATAGCATATTAATTTTTTTTTTTAATATATATAAATTTTATTATCTTTTATTTATAAATTTTATTGATGTTTTTTTCTTCTTTTAAATAAATACTTCTTGCACTGTTTGCCTCACTACATGAAACACTTACTCATGACCATGGGTTAACTGGAAGAAATCTCTTTCAGAGATAACTCCACCTTTGCAATAAACCTTACTATTGTTTTATATTCCTATATGTATTTCTGATTGCAATAAAGTATATATAAATATAAAAAAATTTATACAACTAGGTCGGTAAACAAACGTACGGCTCGCCTGATGGTAAGCGATTACCATTGCTTACAGATAGCTGCGACACCAGAAGCATGACAAAGCTGTAAGCTAAATTTTTTACGTGATGCAAAGATTCAGCAACTTTCCGTACATATGCAAGACTGTTTGAATTAAATTGGTAATAAAACACTTATTGTATTTTGAAACCTCAGTGAGCATCTGAGTAACAATTTAAAATCTACCGATATGCAAAATAGTAATTGTGGAAAGTGATACATCATTATACCCCCATATAATAAAATTGTATCAAAACCAATTCTGTACATAAGTACATACAGATATAATGTGATGAAAACTTGGAAAATTAAGCATTGTGATAAAAATGTCTAGACAGACATTGAGGTTGTGGGTTGTGATATCTCATCACAGTCCCCTCTTCTTGGTGATATTTCATGACTTTTTTCCAAGCCCCTCATTTCGAGCCTCACATGATGAAACAATTGTCATAGATTTGTATTGATATTAAATCATATAGTTCAAAAAATACAATGATTTACTGTCGACTTGTATGAACAATTTTTAAAACATATGACTTATTAACAGCATAAAATACATTGTAATGCGTTTGTTTATCTTGTGTTGTCTTATTACATATAAATATGTTTGTATTTATAAACGGAATAATTGAGTTATTTATTACCTGATATCTGGTTCCCCACTCATCGTAGCTCTCTGTCAAGTAGCCGTTTGGCACAGAAACACTAGCGCCATCAAGTATCGCCTGAGCGAGCTGAAAGTCCATGGCCTCGGCCGCCACCGCTGCTGCTCTCAACGCGTCCCAGATCTCCTTGCGGCCCTCGAACGCCGGAGCGGTGTCCCAAAACTCATCTCGTTTACTTCTCAACTGGCCTTCCGTCAACGGCACGTCTGATTTCCACCGTATCGTCTCGTGGCACAGGGACTGATTCTTCCGCAGACCGCCTAAAACAAAGGTGGCTTTAGTCAGCCCCACTCGCACCTCTCCACGGCGACAGACATTCGCTGACCTACCCGAATTAGGCCGCGACACGGTCCCCGACGACTCCTCTATGGGCCCGCTCCTGCTTCTAGTTATTCCTATGCACCCGCCCATCGTGATCACATTCTACAGTCGCCCATTTATAAAATATTTACAAAAAAATTATTAACAAATAACATTATATCGCCTGTCCGATTCTGTCAAAAAGATAGCTGTATATGTTTTGTTATCGCATTACAATGAAGTAAACGTCATTACGAAATGTTTCTTAAAAGCATTGAAAAATAAAATAAAAGACAAAGCATTAATATAAAAGAAAAAAATAAGTATTTGAATATTTTATTTAAACTTTGTTTTTTATCTAATAAACTGGTAATATTTTTTTAATTTACGCTTAAAATATAGGTTACCTAATTTACAATAACTAAACGCAAATATCATAATATTTATCAGACAATTAAAATTTGAAAACTTTTTAACTACGAAATAGAACACTAGTTTTTCTTAATCCGCGTTTTCAACTGTGCACTAATTTTCCTTATTTTTGTTCGATAAAAATAAAGTAAAATTTATTGTAAAAATTTAACCAATAGTAGTTTTTTTATACAAACTGTTTTCTCAATTGCACGTAGTCTATCAAATATCAATGTTTGTATTTTGTATTCGATATGGTATTCGATTTATTGGTTGCTTTCCAATTACACAAAAAGTGACGCTGGGTAACGCAGTATTCGACGAAGTGCTTTCCATTAACGACACTGTCCAACGTTATTGTATTACGCTGCTGAATAATTGAAAAAGTCGCGTTTGGTAGTGTTTTACCCAATACAATGAATATAATTGTGTTTGCTCGCAAACGAAAAAAAAACCGACTTCAATTACATGGACGAGTAATACAACGTAGATCAACGAAAAAATAGTCAAGTAACTACGCGTTATCAAAGATTACTCAAAAAGTAGTTATCAGATCTCGATAAAATTTATATTTCACCATTTTGTCGATTTAATTAAAAATTATCAAAATCGGTACACCCAGGAAAAAGTTATTACGGATTTTCGAGAGTTTCCCTCGATTTCTATGGGATCCCATCATCAGATCCCGATTTCCTTATCATGGTACCAAACTAGGGATATCCCCTTTCCAACAAAAAAAGAATTATCAAAATCGGTACATCCAGTAGAAAGTTATGCGGCATAATACAACGTAGGTCAACGAAAAAAGCGGCAAGTAAAAACGCATTATTAGATATAACTCGAAAAGTAGTAGTTAGATCGCAAAAAAATTTAAATAGGACCAATTGACACACACCACCTTTAGATTAAAAAAAGATTTGTCGAAATCGGTCTACCCGGTCAAAAGTTCTTATGTAACATACATAAAAAAAAAAAATACAGTCGAAATGAGAACCTCAATAATTTATCTAAAAATAAAAAAATAAAAGACTACCCTTAATATTTAGGGGGATGAAAAGTAGATGTTGCTCGATTCTCAGACCTACCCGATATGCACACAAAATTTTATGAGAAACGATCAAGCCATTTCGAAGGAGTTTAACTACAAACACCGCAACACGAGATTTTATATATTAGATTTACATAAAATAACCTCTGAATTAATAAACGTTATTTTAAGAGTAATGTTATTACATACATTTTAAATTTCTTTATAGTACTTAAATTATTCTTCGATAAAACGCCTGCTCAGACTCAGCCACAAATATATTTGGCTCGGCTACTTAATGTTTATATTTGATTGATTCTATAAAACTTACTTTAAAAGTTTAGTCTTGGTTTGTTGAAATAGCTTTTATTAATCAAAATAATTATTATTATAAATATTTATTTATAAAATAATTATTTATTTAACTGCGAATTGTAAAAATAGGTACTAATACTTATTGAAAGGTTATGTTTGTAAATTAAATAAATATTAATTAGGACAGATGAAACTGCTCTCGAGTGTTGATTTCAGACACTACACTGGTCCATTACATTAAAGATTAAACCACGATTAAACCATAGATAAAATTTTTCTTTAATCACTGGATTAAACCGTCTAACACATGTCAATGTCAATGTCAAAAGTCAATATTTGGCAGTATTGTGTTCATGTCCTGCAGTAGGGCGACACTTTTTTTGCTATACTTTGTATACCAAACTTGAATTTTTATATAAATTGGCAAAATTGTACGTCAAAATGAAAAAATCTAAACGTCGGAAACGTCGTAATTGTCAAATTTTGACTCGAACAATTATTTCCTAACCGCCATATTATATTGCAACCACCGAGTAACCACTCCCGGAATTTTGGATTTTTAGTTTTTTCTGCATATATATTTTCTGAGCCCTAATACTTTATTGTGAGAATATTATTCGTCGCTTCTAGGGATTTACTATGGGTTTGTATTTGAACCTGAATCATTGGTCTTTTTGGTCGAACGAAGTAATTTTGCTTTTGAAAATAAGTTCTTAATATCTATATCAACAGAAAATAATAGTATTTTATAGTTATACCTATATTTTTATTACTTATACTATATTTTTCTGTTTTCATTCCTTTAGAAAATACAGTGAAACGTAATGTGAGATATCAAAAATGTACTATTTGTCTAAAGAGGACCCCTGGACTGGAGCTAACGTATTTTTGAAGAAGTTTCCACTTGATCCAGATCGGTATAACTATGCTAAATATTACTATGCTCTGTGGTGTTAACAATAGAACAATACAATATTTAAATAAATTCTACTTAAAATCTTTATAACAGTAAATAGCTAACTGTAGTAATAAAGTAACATTAAAGTATTATACATACTTATGTATACTAGAAAACTAGTTGTAGACTATGTAAAATTTAAACTTTTAATTTAAATTGACGATTAAAATTCTACTCTCAGGTGTCATTCTTGGGTCAAAGCAGTTGGGAATGAAGACTGCTTACATACCCGTTAAAAAATTGCATGAAATTAAATATTTGTGTGGATATCACTTTGAAAAAAAGTATTTTATTACAAAGGGGAATAGATTAATTAAAAATGCTATTCCAACATTAAATTTGCGACAACCATTGGATGACAGTCTTTTGGTAGATTTTCCTTTATATGGTGAAGAAAAAGAAAAATCTCAAGTCTTGAAAGGTGCAAATTTTTTTTATATGTTTATGATAATTATAAATTACATTACAATTATTTTTTCTCGATGTTCTTGTTTAGCTATTTGTCTAGCCTTATTTCTGGTTCATAATATGCTAATTGATGTTTATGATAAATTCTTTTTTATTTTCTAGTTTTCAAGATATAACAAATTCAGAGAATGTGCAATGGAATGAAAATATTTTATCTAAAAGTGAGTAAACTACTTTATTACTGTACAACTATATTTATTTGTTATGTTATTAGAAGTAACAAGTGTTTTTAAGAGGTATAGCATCTTGTTAGTTCATGTTTGGTTATGTAATATATTTTTAATGATGGATAAAATTAAGATTTTTATTGTTAATTAAATGAACTTACTTGTAATTTTAATAACTTGCTGTTGCAAGTCTTATACATTTTTAATAAATGACAAAAAGTTTTCTTGAAAACAATGTCTTGTTTCGAAAACTCTGTCTTACTAAGTATGTGCTGGAAATTTAAAAAAAAAAATAAAGATGAGATTATATAAAAGTCTTACAAATGTTCACAATTGTACTGTATAGAAAAAGATAATTTTTAAATATATTTTGTACTGATAATGGCAGTACAATCTCAGTTGTAATAAATATCATATAATAGATTATTGTTAGTCAATGTTCTAAAAAATCATCTGACATATATTTAATTTATTTTTTATACATTTACCTAGATAATATTGGCCCTTAGATATCAGATATCTAAGGCTGATTGATATACATATCGCTGATAAAATGAGAGATATATGTAAAACACTTTGTGAGAATCTTTAATATCTTTTAACACATATATGCAACGATTCACAACATATGATACAAATGATCCAATGCAGTATAAGATTTTTAGTTTTATTTTTCTATAAAATGATTATGAATAACACCTTCGGAAAATAATCATTTTCATCTTCTATATAACAAGATAAGTAATCATTAACTTTAATTTTAAAATAAAAATAATTTCATATCAAATATACTATTAGTATAAAGCTGAAGAGTTTGTTTTCTTGAACGTGCTAATCTCTGGACTTACTGGACCAATTTGAATTTTTTTCAGTATTTGATAGCCCATTTATCAAGGAAGGCTAGGGCTATAGGCTATATATTATCACGCAAAGACCAATAAGAGTGGAGCACCAATGAAGAATGTTTCAAAATCGGATTTTTTCCTTCTGAGACCTTCCCCAGCTAGCCCAAAGTCCACGCGGACAAAGTTGGGGGTAGAAGCTAGTAGAAAATAAAATTCAAATAATTTAAGTGTGAGTAAATAATGGAAAATGTAAAAAAAATTAACAAATAATAGATACTAGATATATTTAGATATTGTACTACTATTTTTCAGATGCTGAATACAGCTTTCTCCCTTTGCCCTCTACTTCGCAGGCACCACAAGGACTTACTTTTGAAAAAACACTAGGTAAGAATAACAAATGAAAATTTCACATTTTTGATTACATAAAACATTAACAAGTAACATGTCTACTATAAGCATATAGCTAACTAGCATTTAATTTTATGACACAAGTTCACTTTATTATATAAAATATTTCTCTAACTGTATATGTTACTACATAGATAATTATAAGCAACTAAAACCTTTTTATGTATTAATTTTTTTTTAAATGTTTATTTGTCTCAAAATTGAATTTTATACATTTAGATGAGTAGCCTGTTATTCCAGTTGTGCTGGTTCTATTTTCTGCTCCGGGGGTTGTAGGTTCGATTCCTGCCTGAGTCTGGGTGTATTACTATACATAATTATGTTATAATTTATATATATATATATATATACATACATACATACATATATATGCATGTTGGTTGTTATCTATAAAACAAGTGTTAAGTTGCTTACCTTAGGAAAAGACAACCGTGTGTATGTGGTAAAGATATTTATTTATTATTGTTCACTTTTATCAATGTAATTACAGTTTCCCAGAAAGAATCAGTAGAAAAAGTTCCTGTTTGCAACTATGAAAGAATTGTGGGAAAACCTAATAGAAATAGAGGTATAATTTTCAACAATCTTTTAATGTAGCAAAGAACGTAATTCAATATAGTTCTTTGTAGCCTACTCCTTTTTAAATTATTTTTATTGAAATTATTTTCAAATCATAATTTACAACTTCAACTACAAGGGATTAAGTTGTGGTAGTTATTAATGTAGTTATGTGGTAGACTATGTAAATAGTAGTAGTTAGTATCTATCCATAATATCTATATATATATATATATATATATATATATATATATATATATATATATATATACACTGCAGGCTAATATATAATGCCAATATATGTATATATGCCCTGAATATTGTTATAAAGAAAAAAAAAACATTCTGTTGCACATAACATTTATTACTATTACAGTGTGTTAGTTTAATACATTAATATAATTCTATGAAAATAAAGCTAATCCGAAGTGGTCTCCATTGGCTGCAATACACTTAAAAGTTGAGGCCAGTTATTAATAGAAGCACACACTCTTTCTATGGGAAAATTATTTATTTCATTATACCTATGAATAGCCCGGTACACATTTGACTAATATCAAGCATATGAGAGTCAAATCAATTTTTAATTATACTGCTTCAATAATTTACATTTTATAAATCAAAAGTTTGCTTAGTTTTGTTAAATATGCATTAACATTAATGTTTAACAGTTTCATTTATCTATATTTTATACATTTATATATATATATTTCGATATTATACTATTAAAGTATAGTATAGTTTAAAAAATAGAATGACAAAATAATTTATTTAGATATAGCTCTTTCCTTAGTAATCAAATACGTATATTTTATTGTTATAATATTTCAAGTAAATTGAAGAAAAAGGGAAAAAAATAATAATTACATTCAATGATTCCAATTGTGTCATGAAATGGGCATTCCTTTGTCGTATACTTGTGTTATTATTTAAAGCAAAATTAAATACATATTAAACTGTAACGATCACTAATAAAATATATCAATATTAGCATTGTTTAATATTGAAATAAAAATAATAAATGTATCTTAATATAATAAAAGCAATAAATTATTTTATAATATTATTTTAAGTAAAAATTTATGAAATTAAAGGAATAGATCACATTATACATAATATTGTATACTTTCAACAAAAAAATGTATATATAATAACAGGATTTTTTTTAAATTTCAGATTCTTCATTAACTGAACGTGAGAAGATCCTGCTGAGTCATTTGACTCAAACTAAATTAAGCTTAAAGCGTTTGGCAGTCGAAATGCGAACTGTGAGGAAGACACAAATAAATTGTTTGTAGCTTATAACGATATTAGCGGGGTCCGCACTGACATGCCTAATAGAAATAATAATGATGACATTCAAGTTGTTGATGAGATATTTTATCCTGTTTTGTCTTTGCCCAATGAAATCGATTTCTTTTTATATGAAAATGATTTATGTAACTTTTTGGAGCAGCCAGTAGTATATGTTAGTGGTTATTTAGCTGCAAAATTATTAGATAGAACGAAATGTCAGAAATGTAAAGATTCGTTAAAAGTTGATAAACCAGTAGACGACTTAAACAATTATATTAGTTTTAAAGAATGTTGGAAAGATTCGAGCTCATTGTGCTTTCCTTCTAAACCTTTATGTCATTTTGTAAACAAGAGCCAAATTCATTTCAAAGCTATTATATCGCAGGACTTACAAATTAAAAATATAAAGCAGTAGACTAGTTTGCAATTAAGTAATGAGCATTTTATAGAAAAAAACAAATCAATTAATTCATAATCTTTGTTTATTATTCATTAGAAAATCTTATTCATTAGAAAATCATGTAAAGACAAAAATATACAATTAGAATAATGTGATCAAGACAAAGCTTAGATAAAAACTTTTAAGATTCTTGTTGAATATTTATATTTATATTGTCAGTACTATAAAACAATGTTTGTAGAAAACATCCATGTTGGCAGTTCTTCTTCACATCTAATGTCTTTGCAATGTTTTTTGTTTTCCAAGTTTTTAAATGTGTATATTTTAGCTTAGAAACAAAAAAAAAAAAATTCCGCTGTGGCTTCGCCCACATAGATTACGCGATTTTCGCTATTTCGTTTTCTCCCATAATCCGCTGTTCGTTTATCCACATACCATTAAATGGCGTACATGGAATTGTAGCATCCCGTGAAAGAATTTTTAAAATCGGTAGTACTTTATGGAATTACCTACTACAAACATTTAATAATACAAAAATAATAATTTAGAAGATTACTCTAAATATGTTCTTATTATGTTTGTAAATCATTATGTTTTTTATCTGTATGCCTAGGATCATTATATAACGCTTTTCAGAATTGTTTTTACTTAGATAATATCTGTAAATATGTTTATGTTATGTTTGTTTGTTATTTACTGTATGTCGGATCGTTACATATGTAACGTTTAAAAATTTTAGATTTTTGTGAATATGTTATGGGTCAAATTCATCGTCTTGGTTGTTATTGATTGATAATTACTGTTTTGCGAGATCATTTCATTTGTATCACTTTTTAAGAGTTGATTTTTTTGTGACTATGCTACGTTAAGTGTTAAATCATGTTGTTTGTTAATTTTTGATAATTACTATTTGTTACTATTTATGTTGTTTTGTTAATATTTTTTTTATGCTTTAAAATCATCTTTTTTGTTATTGGCTGACAATTACTATTAGAAACTATTTGTTTTGTAAATGTTTGTTATGCTTTTAAATCATCTTTTTTGTTATTGTTACTTACTGTTCCACGGGTTGCAGGTTCGATTCCCGCCTGAGATTGAATGTACTACGTGTATTTATATATTTATATATATATATTATTTCTGTTTATTTATTTCAAAAAATGTAGTCAGTTGCTACCTGTAACACAAGCATTAAGTTGCTTAACGTAGGAATATATGACTGTGTGTATGTTATAAGATATTTATTTATTTATATTTATTTATTTTAATTTGTTTTATAAAGAAGTTTATGTTATGTTTGTAAATCATCTATGTTATAAGATTTATATTATATTTATTCATATTTATTGATTTTAATTTGTTTTATAAATAAGTTTATGTTATGCTTGTAAATCATCTATGTTATAAGATATTATATTATACTAGCTGACCGAACTGGCGAACTTCGTATCACCTTATTCTTTTCTGAATAATAACATAATATATCAAAATAAAATATAGCCTATCTTTTATGTTGGATCAAACTGCACACGGTGTTCAAATTTGATTAAAATCGGTTAAGTAGTTTAAGGAGTCCATTGAGGACAAACATTGTGACATGAGATTTATATATATTAAGATTTATTTATTTTAATTTGTTTTGTAAATAAGTTTATGCTTGTAAATCATCTATGTTATAAGATATTATATTATATTTAATTTGTTTTGTAAATAAGTTTATGCTTGTAAATCATCTATGTTATAAGATTTATATTATATTTATTCATATTTATTGATTTTAATTTGTTTTATAAATAAGTTTATGTTATGCTTGTAAATCATCTATGTTATAAGATATTATATTTATTTATTTTAATTTGTTTTGTAAATAAGTTTATGCTTGTAAATCATCTATGTTATAAGAATTATATTATATTTATTTATTTTAATTTGATTTATAAATAAGTTTATGTTACGTTTGTAAATCATCTATGTTATAATTAAATATTAATTAAGATTAATAATTAAGAATTTGTTTTGTTAACATGTTTTTTATGTTTTAAATCATTTAGTTTGTTATTGTTTGATAATTAATAGTTGTTATTATTTGTTTTGTAAAAGTGTTTGTTATTGTTTGATAATTACTATTGTAATTTGTTTTGTAATGGTGGATTAAGCTCCGATCCTTCTCCTACTTGAAGAGTACCTAGAGTGTGCTGAGAGCTGTGGGATGTATCGCAGTATGTTTACGAAAATATAAAATTTGTTTGTTAGCTGTTGTGATCGACATGCCTTCAATAATGTAACTTTTTTGTATAACAACTTTAAATTTGAAAAACTACCGAGAGTTTTGTCCGGCTTTTTTTCCTCTCGGCCTACACTAGGGACATTAGGTTAAATAATTTGTTGTAATATTTATTTTATAAAGCCGATGACATAATAGATAGGTGATGTCTACCGAGACACTAGTGATCAGGGCAAAATAATATGTTTGTAATGTTTAATTGTAACAATTACCTTCATTTTTGTTTAAAATGTAGATTTTTTTTCGCTGGTTAAGTGTAGTAGTACCAAGAAGTTTAGTAGTAGTGTAGTATATACCAAGAAGTTTTAAATATACATTATATATTTACAAAAAAAACCTTTTATTTTAAATAAAATTTATAAAATTAAGAACCCTGTGCCCAAAAAGTGTCGATAATTTTATCGACTAATTTATCGACCTTTTTCCACACTATTATCGATTTCCGGTAGGACAACAGTAACAACACTATGCTTCATTATTACCAATTTAACGAAAAAAATAGAGCTCAACCACAAAGTTGGTACTTAAAGTATAGCAAAACCTTGAACCCGGAGCTCGACCGTGTCTATGGAGTGACACCTCTTTACTTATATACTCTTTGATGTCCTGTGCATACTGCATTGTAGTAAACGAAAAGCGACCGTCGATTTTAAATTGTTGATATAATTTATCAAAATCTATTTTGATTCTAATGTTAATATAAATAAGTTTGGGATTAGGTAGGTCGTATCTATTGAAGAAGTGTTCAATTCAAAACAAAACCTTTGATCAAAACTAAAATCAAACAGATCATGAAGTGACAATTTAATATTTTATTTTTAATATTCCTAAATGATTGTAAGCATTTCTGATTTTAATGTTTAAAAATATATATTTATTTTAATATTTATGTGTTTTATTATAAGAAAGAAAATAAAACTTATCAGCATTCAGTTTTATTTAATTGATAATTTCCTTATTTACAGATAAAATACAATAATTATGATAAGCGACGAGTGTCCTATACAACAGTACAGAGTAGAAACTGTGAGTTGTATTCTTTATTTTTACTTAAATTTTTTTCTTGCAAAAAAATACCTTTTTTTTTTAATTTTCTGAATGCAACATCACTGTTTTTTTTTTAAATTAGAATTCATTCTATAAAAGATGTAGTTTATATCTTTAATTATTGTTTTATTTATTTATTTAGTCAGCGGTTATAATAACTGGTAATTGCCTGTATCCAACTACATCTATTAGTGTTGAAAGATAATAGTTTTTTTTTTCTTCATAAATGCGTCTAATCTGTTCTTAAATAGATTTTTGGTTTTGGCTGTTATTATTTCCTCTGGTAGCTGTTTCGTAATCTCCACAGTGCCCTAGTAAACGTGGATTCCCAATACATACACCTAAAGACCAGTCTATATTGTGTATATTTCGTTCAAGTCCTTTTCTCTCTCTTTGATCTTTCAGGCAAGTTAAGCCAGACTAACCTAACCTAACCTAACCTTGTGTATTTTACAGGTGGACCCAACAGCATATTATGTGTCAGGGTTTATAACCCCCGAGGAGGAAAAATACATTTTATCATACATATATGCTGCACCGAAACCAAAGTGGACCCAACTATCAAATAGAAGGTTGCAGAACTGGGGTGGCATCCCTCACAATAAAGGCATGATAGCTGAAGAAATTCCTCAATGGCTGCAGACATATCTCGACAAAATACACAAATTAAATCTCATGAATGGCAAAAGACCAAACCACGTTTTGGTTAATGAATACTTGCCAGGACAAGGCATTCTTCCACATTTAGATGGATCGTTATTCTATCCTACGATAACGACAATTTCTGTCGGTTCACATACAGTATTAAAGTTCTTACAACCTGCTTCTGATGAATGTATGTCGTTGAAACCAGTGTTCTCATTTCTGTTGGAACCTAGAAGCTTACTTGTCTTACAAGATAAACTGTTTAGCTACTATTTGCATAGTATAGAGGAAGTGAGTGAAGATTTATTAGATGATTCGATAGTGAACTTACATATGTGTTCAGATAAGTACGTCAAAGGTGCGCTGGTTGCACGAGACACGAGGATATCTCTGACAATACGACATGTACCAAAAACAACGACATTCAAAATTAATATTGGTAATAAAAGGTGACGATAGAGTAATGTTTAATGAGTGACGAATGATGATTTTAGAAAATAGTGATTATTCTTGTCATAGACAAGCAATATACAAACCAATTTTTTATTGTAATATTAATATTTAAAAAATAAATGGACATACATTTTGTTATAATTGCAATTATACTTTTTCGTTTTTTTTTTTAAACCTTATTTTTAGTAAAAAATAAGTACAAAACAATGTTAACATATTTAATTTCCATGCCAACCTTTTTTCTATTAAAGTAAAAAAAGAAATTTACAAAAAAACCAGTAAATCTAGTTGGCTAAATTTTTATCATGTTTGTGTTTTAGTATATTTTTTATGATGGGTTTTACAAAATTATTGTCGAGTGTAAATCTGGGGAGGGTGAATCCTGGTAGAATTTTAGGGTATTATAGCAGAGCTGCCAGCACTGAGTGTGGAGCTGTATCTGGTAAAGATGTTACAAAAGAAATACAAGACTCCAGTAGTCATGGGAACAAGGTAATTTTTATCATAATTAACCTTAACAAATATTGTATTTTTTTTATGTAACTAAGTCGGCACACAAGCGTACGGCTAACCTGATGGTAAGCAATTACCGTAGTCTATAGAGGCCTGCAACACAAGAAACATCGCAAACGCGTTGCCGACCCCATTCCCAATCCCCCCACCTTACTCACCAGCAGGAACACAATACTGCTAGAAAACAGTATTATTTAGCTGTGGTCTTCTGTAAGGTCGAGGTACTTCCCCAGTCGGCTTCTCCATATTTTGAGCAGGAAATTTCCTGCTGTGCCCTACCTGAGTTAAACTTAACAGTTGTATAATTGTAATTTAATCTTTCAGTATGTTTGTACAGTTAAACTGAGTAATTTTGAGACTTTGTCTAAAAACTATTTCATTAAACTAGTTAAGTAAG
This sequence comes from Melitaea cinxia, assembly GCF_905220565.1. Classification (NCBI taxonomy): domain Eukaryota; kingdom Metazoa; phylum Arthropoda; class Insecta; order Lepidoptera; family Nymphalidae; genus Melitaea; species Melitaea cinxia. The sequence continues at coordinate 282,772 of NC_059405.1, forward strand.
ATTTTTAATGAATAATGTATACATATTTAGTTCTTATTGTAGAAGAAGATATGGTTAGTACTAATATAAATTGAATATTAACAGAGTGGCCTTGTTTTGGGTGTCTATGAAGAAAAAGATAAATTCGAGCTGACACCCGCCGCTGAAGAAATCAACCAGAAAAGTGGTGGAAAAATCTGCAGATATTTAAATGAGTAAAATTTAATTACATTCTAAAAATGTTTTAATCACGAGTACTATTTTTAAAATGTTTACTAAAATAGTTTGTTTATTAAGTAAACGCTCGAATATTGTTTTCTAATGTTTACGCGAATTTTACTCATTTAATGAAACAACTTTTTTCGGATTTTATCGCGGTTTATTATTAACTTTTGATTCCCGACGTTTCGGATACTTTACAGCAACCATGGTCACGGGAGGACTGAGGTGTCAGACGTCCCAACGTTACAAAGTTATTCGAAACTACCCGACATACATCAATATCTTATTTAGTCCTATCTACGCAGAATGTGCTAATTGAGTCTTTAATCTGTGGTGAATTATGCTTGGTTTTTGATTTAATTATATTAATAATGGGGTCCCAAGCAGGTGGTAATTGCCAGCCATCTTCTCTATTGAAATTTGGATGTTTTTTAATTTCAATAGCCTCACGGATCATCCTTGGTTGGAATTGGTGTTCTTTTGCGAGGATCTGTGGTTTATCGAATCTAATATAATGGCTAGCTGTGTCTAGACTGTGTTCACAGATTGCGGACTTGGTATAGCGACGATGTTTTAAGTCAGCTATATGTTCCTTAACGCGAGTTTTGATAGATCGTTTTGTTTGTCCTATATAAGAGAGACCACAGTCACAATCAAGCTTGTATACTCCTGCATCTTGTAAGGGTATATGACACTTGACAGATGGTAAAAATTGACTTATCGTTTTTGGCGGCTTGAAAAAAGTTTTTATAGAAGCTCACTTTAAGATGAAGCCAATCTTGTCAGTGACCCCTTTCATAAAAGGTAGCACAGCAGGTACTCGTTCGACGGTGGCTGGTTTCACACGTTCACTGCGATGAGGACGCGGTACCCGAAGCTTGTTGTCTCGCAGTACTTGCTTGACATGTTGAAGTTCGGTCTCCAGGTGTCGCTCATCGCAGATCCCTCGTGCTCTCTGAAACAAAGATTGAAATCTTTGTTTCTGCGTAGATAGGACTAAATAAGATATTGATGTATGTCGGGTAGTTTCGAATAACTTTGTAACGTTGGGACGTCTGACACCTCAGTCCTCCCGTGACCATGGTTGCTGTAAAGTATCCGAAACGTCGGGAATCAAAAGTTAATAATAAACCGCGATAAAATCCGAAAAAAGTTGTTTCATTAAACGCTCGAATGTCACAATTTACATTACGATATAATATACATATTTTGTTGCAAGAATTTTTTTTTGTTTTTAAAAATCGAAAAGAGCTATCGGTACTTATATAATAAGGGTCTGTTTCACCGGCCGGCGATAAAAGTTTCAATCAGTTATCCAACGTATAGTAGTATTCCAACCGATAAAATTTTCTTTCGGTTTCACCATCGAACTTCACATTAGGTATCATACAAATAAATAAAGTTGGAGAGTCTGTTTGTAATATGTATCAAAATAACCCCTTTTAACTAAACGCGTATAGATGTATAGATGGTACGTATATCAAAATAACATCTTTTACAATTTTTGTCTGTCTGTTTGTTCCGGCTAATGTCTGAAACGGCTGGACCGATTTTGACAGGACTTTCACTGGCAGATAGCTGATGTAATAAGGAGTAACTTAGGCTACTTTTATTTATGATTTTAAAAATAAGAAAGGTATAAGTATCTTGAGATCATACTCTGGTTGTTTTCCTATTACACAAAAAGCGACGCTGTGTAACGCAGTGTTCGACAAAGCGCTTTCAATCGACAGTCGAAAATTGTTGTACACTTTTAAGCAAGTGACAAATTACTTATGTTAAAAACTTAAAGGATAAAACATATTGTAATGAAATCTTTTCAATGATTTAATGAGATTATGTGCGAGTGATGTTCCCCTATCCGCCACCCGAGGGACGCGCTCAGTATAAGATCCAGCAACCCTACGATAGTTAGTGTGCCTGAGACAACGCTCGCGAACGATCCGAAGCTGAAATTAGCCGATTGTCACTGATTGATTTAACAAATGTCTAATAAAATTGTTTTTCAATTTTTATCAGAGATCTAAGATTATGAAACGAACAATATCGTAACCTTTCAATTTCTTAATGTCAATTAATCTATTGTTATGCAGTGCAATAATGCGGCCTAAACATATCTTTAGGTTTATAATTATAACTAGTTTAGTAGATGAGTATTTTTTAAAAATCTTATGAATAGTTTTTACTGATGACGACACGTTCGCGGACCGGTCAGAGCAACTGACAGTTGCGCTAGCGATCGCGGGTTCGACACTAGTAAGTGACAAAATATTAGGTGGTTTTGATTGAGCGTTTGCGCTTATGCGTTGTTTGCGTTTCCGAAGCCCCGACACAGGATTCGCATCCTGCTAGGGGTAGCTGAGAGTGAAGGGTTACTTTTTTAAATACAAGTTGAATGTTGAATTGAAAACAAATTGTAAAATATGATATACAGAGTAACGACAATTTTTTTTATATACTTATGTACAACACAACTGTATGATACACATTCAACAAAGCATTAAGATAGTTACAAATTGTGTAGTACAATGGTCGGATTCATGGCTATTTAGACGTTTCTTTAGAAAATCCAAGTAAAAAAAAAAAAAGAAAATTTCTTTTCCAGATTGTCGAGTGAACTAAGGCTGGGCAAGGCATTCGTCGTAACAGACGTTGTCCCCGAGTTCGGTCCAGTGGCCATCTCGTGTCTTGGAAAGAAAGATCCAGGGTATAATAAACTAGAGGAATTGGATGAGACAAAGGTATGCATAGTTTATTGTATGGCTTAAAGTACTGCTATTATAGATTAATTAATAATTTGTTGGTAAACAAAAAACAACCAATGTCGTCAATGTCGTCACATCGATATCATCCTAAAATATATCGAGCACCACCTTTCGAATAAAATAGAAATATTAAAATCGGTATATCCAGTAAAAGGCGTATGAGGAAGCACACATAAAAAAAATATAGTCAATGTAGTAGTTATATAGCTAGTGTCCGACCGAAACAGGTTATTTAGCCGAAGAAACAGAAACTCACGTGGATACGTCACGTGGTGGTCTGGCGCGGTTTAAACATTTATTTGCACATATCATAGTTTGTGTTATAATATTCTCAGTGATTCATCATCATCATCATTTCAGCCTATCGCAGTCCACTGCTGAATATAGGCCTCCACAAGTTCGCACCAATAACACCAACAAACTCCTGTGTGTTGCCCACAGTCACCACGCTGGGTAGGCGAGTTTGTGACCGCAGGGCTGGCTTTGTCGCACCGAAAACGCTGCTGTCCGTCTTCGGCCTGTGTATTTCAAAGCCAGCAGTTGGATGGTTATCCCGCCACCGGTCGGCTTTTTAAGTTCCAAGGCGGTAGTGGAACTGTGTTATCCCTTCGTGGCCTCTTACGACACCCACGGGAAGAGACGGGTTGGTTATATTATTTATCACCGTAGCCACACAGCAAAGTTATAACTACTTGAGAATAAGATAAGAAGGTATATTTACTGCTTGAGATCTAAGCCGGCGACGCAGGGGGTGCCTTAGCCCAAAAACGTACGACTATCCGCAAAATTTCGCGGGTTCGAAAGTTTCAGCTCGTTTTGGCCAAAACCGAAACCGAAGTTTCGATCGGTCCTAAGTTATAATACCGTGTCATTGAGTGCGACCACGTGTCACGTGGACCACATCCATACTGTTCGGCAGATTATCCAAAAGACGGAAGAATATAACCAACCGCTGTGTATGGCATTTGTGGACTACGAGAAAGCCTTCGACTCTGTCGAGACCTGGGCTGTCCTGGACTCTCTGCAGAGATGTCATATCGACTGGCGATATATTGAGATACTGAAATCTATGTACGACGCGGCGACGATGACCGTTCATGTTAATGACCAAAGAACAAGACCTATTTCCCTCCGGCGTGGGGTAAGACAAGGGGATGTAATATCACCGAAACTGTTTACCACTGCACTAGAGGATGTTTTTAAGACCTTGGATTGGGGGGAACGAGGCATCAACGTCAACGGTGAATTCATCTCTCACCTTCGTTTCGCCGACGATATTGTCATCTTTGCGGAGACGCTGGATGAGTTTCGCCAAATGCTGGCCGGCCTAAACGAGTCCTCCCGACGTGTCGGTTTCTGTATGAACTTGGATAAGACGAAAGTTATGTTTAACAACCAAGTCATACCGATACCGGTATCGGTCGATGGTACCCTTCTCGAAGTTGTTCAGGATTATATTTACCTAGGCCATACTATCCAACTAGGCCGCAACAACTTCGAGAAGGAGGCCGATAGGAGGATTCGGTTGGGCTAGGCGGCGTTTGGCAGACTCCGTCGAGTCTTCACTTCGAAGATTCCGCAATGCTTGAAGACAAAAGTTTTCGAGCAATGCGTCCTGCCTGTGTTAACATACGGAGCCGAGACGTGGACACTGACGAAGGGACTGGTCCACAAGTTTAAAGTCGCTCAACGTGCAATGGAACGGGCTATACTTGGGGTCTCTCTCAAAGACAGGACTCTCTCAAGGACATTAGAAATGACACTATCCGCGAGAGAACGAAATTAACCGACATAGCCCACAGAATTAGCAAGTTGAAGTGGCGGTGGGCTGGTCATCTGTGTCGCAGGATCGATGGCCGTTGGAGTAGACGGGTCCTAGAGTGGAGACCGCGTCTTGGCAGACGCAGTGTGGGACGTCCTCCGGCCCGTTGGACCGACAATCTACGTAAGATTGCCGGTGTAGGCTGGATGAGGATTGCGGAAGACCGGGATGTGTGGCGCGAACTTGGGGAGGCCTATGTCTAGCAATGGACTGCGATAGGCTGAAGTGTGTCATTGAGTGCGAGTACCAGGGTATAAGTAACGTGTAGGAGAACGTGCGAGTGATGGTCGGCGCGGGAGTGTGCGCGCTGAGCGAGCGCGGGGTGGCGCGCGTGGCCGTGGACGCGGCGCGGGAGCCGCACGCCGCGTCGGAGGCCGCGGCGCTGGCCGCCTGGAGGTGAGGACTGGCTCTGGCTCATTTCGAAATCTAATATTTATTTTCATTTTGTGGAGCTCGATATTTATATATATTCTTATACATAAAAACCTCGTATCACAATGACAACACTCCTTACAATACTCCTCCGAAACCGATTTTTATGAAATTTTGTGTGCATATCGGGTAAGTCTGAGAATCGGCCAAAATTTATTTTTCATACCCCTAAGTTTAGGGGGGGGGGGGATTAAGGGAGTTAATAACATATATGGCAAAACAACGTTTGTGACGTCAGCTAGTATAGGTATAATAAAAACAACCATGTTAATGTAAAATCTTAAATATTGCTGTAATATACAAATAGGTTCTAAAAGCTTTTTTGAATCGTCATTTTACAAATTACGTATCTTAATTAATATAATAGTGAAGTTATCGCCGATTCGAAATGCAGATTCTGCAGAGAAAAATCGGCAAAATGTCTGTTGATGATCTTTAAAAAAACTGTTTTTAGTTTTTATTATTTGTCTGCCACGCTGACCTTTAACTGAACCTTTAACTGAGGTAGGGCACAGCAGGAATTTCCTGCTCAAAATATGGAGCAGCCCGACTGGGGTAGTACCTCGACCTTTCAGAAGATCACAGCAAAATAATACTGTTTTCAAGCAGTATTATGTTCCTGTTGGTGAGTAAGGTGACCAGAGCTCCTGGGGGGATTGGGTCGGCAACGCGCTTGCGATGCTTCTGGTGTTGCAGGTGTCTATAAGCTACGGTAATCGCTTACCATCAGGTGAGCCTTTCGCTTGTTTGCCGACCTAGTGACATAAAAAAAAAAATTGAGGAGCCTATAACAACCATTTGTATAGGCGTGTTTGCCGTGGATTGGGTGTTTGTGCTTGTGTACTGTGTGTCCCGATTTACATTTTTCTGTGGTTTTGCGTGTGAGATTTTTTCTTAGATTTAGTTTATTACTATTTTTATAATTATCGTTAGAGTTAGAGCTGGGGTTTAGAATGGGGTTTTCTGTATTTTACTTAGAATGGCGTAAAGAACACGTTCTTAATTTTTGTCCTTTCTGGACGTCCAGGACATGGTTGTAACTTGTAAAAAGCGCGTTTGACTAGGATACTTCATACATTATTTGTGTTTAAATTTAGTAAAAAGTTTCTTGGGGTTTCTCGTATTGAAAATCTACTAAAATTTTCTATTTTTTTTTAATTAGCTATCGAAGAGAATGATTAAATAAAATAGATATTTTTATAAGCTTTGTAAAATATAGCACGATTCAACCACCGAGTTTGATCATGTGTCGTTAGATTTGAAGAGTTCAAATCTTCCGGTGACAAACACGAAGAGATCCAATTGTCCCTGTACGGTTCAGAGGGTAAAGAGGAGTGGGACAAGGGTTCGGTGTACGGGCAAGCCCAGAACTGGGCGCGCTACTTGTCCGACATGCCCGCTAACAAAATGACACCAGTGGACTTTGCCCAGGTATAACGTAAATTTAATATTTAAACATATTATTTTGTTTTTGAAGTAAACCTTCTTAACGCACGCTTGTCTTGTGGAGTAAGCTGGTGAACGTGTGATCAGAGCGTGACGAAAAAAGTGATCGGGTGAGGCGAAAGGAAGTTGAGCGGAAGAGGTTGGGGGATCGATTGTGCAAGATAATTGCCCCAATATAAATAAAATAAAAAAGCCTTTTATTTCCTGCATTACAGTAAATACTAACAATTTAAACAGTGTGCATGCAAAATTAATTTTAGACAATTTTATAAAAAATGTATTTTAATTTTTTTTAATAAATTATGTGAATATTCTAAATTGAATTTTGGATGTATATGTACAATAGCAAGAACCCCTCTCAACGGAGGGTAAAGGCCTCCTCTAGAGATGACCAATGTTCTCTATACTCTGCTACTTGCATCCAGTGGGTACCAGCTATTTTTGTAACGTCATCTGCCCAGCGTGCAATTGGTCTACCCCTTTTTCCTTGGCCCGATGGTCCCAACCATGATGTCTTTTTGGTCCAGCGACTCTCAGTAAGTCTGGATACATGTCAGAGTAACTGAGAGCATCGATGACTTTGGTTTTCTGTCTTAGGGCATTGTGGCGGATTTTTGGGATCTTCCTAATCTTCATAATGCTTCTTTCCATACTTCTTTGACTTGTTATGATCATATTTTTTATTTTCCTAGTAAATTTCCAGGTTTGACAGGCGTATGTTAGTGAATAGTAGGCAGTTGTTCATGACTCTTCTTTTCAAATTGCCCCAATATCGTTAACTCGTTATTTTGGCGTGGATTTAGGCCACACCTAGACACTCTGTGCCCTCTGGAGGTTTCGATGATTGTGCATGATAATTACCCCCGTATAATACTCATTCTTGTAACGTCCGTGGGTGCAGATCTCACTGGACACTCTGGACCCTCTATGCGTGACGTCGATTATGCACGATCATTGCCATGTATAATACTCATTCTTGCGACACATATGGGCTTAGGCCGCACTGGACACGCTGTGCCCTCTGGGGGTGACGGTGACAGTGCACGAGCGCGAGTGGCTGGAGGCGCAGCGCATGCGCGGTGTGCTGGGCGTGGCCGCCGCGTCCTGCGAGGAGCCGCTGTTGCTGGAGTGCGCGTGGCGCGGCGCCAGCCACTCGCCCGTCCTACTCGCCGCTGACGGGATCACGTACGACAGGTATGTAACATTTAAAATCAACGGCTTCTTTGCTTTTCTTTTTAATAGCGTTATGGTAACCAGATAATTTTTAGCTAGGATGATCGCATAGCTCGTAAAGTAAGTTACTTAATTTTTTCTTAAAACATTGGATTTGGATAGGACAATCTTCTAGTTCGAGTAAGTAAAGATGAAATTCCCTTGTGTTTTTTTTATGGCTCGAAATTCCTGCCTTTAACGCCAATCTGATTGTGAATGCAACACCTGGTAATGATTGTTACTCGCGATAGTAAGACCACAAACAATATAAGTTCCAAACCTACTTTTAAATGGACAACACTAAGTCAATTATTCAGTAGTTGTGCATTTACGCATTTTTATCTTTTCCGTTCAAACAAGGGTCTCTATTAAATCTTTTATATTCAATTTTGCAAAAGAATGTCTAACATTCTAGTGGCGGGCTATGTCTACGATCCGCACACAAGCTGCGCGGATCGCGCGGCGCGGCGGGCGCGGCCGTCGTGCTCGCCGCCATCAGGGCACTCGCACAATTGAAGGTCAGTACTTTAACTTAACGTCAACGTTTGTATAAAATCACTTGTGATTCTTTCCAACTAAAATTCACTTAGTATTTGGTACGAGAAATTTTTAAGGTATTTTTTTTTTTTTTTTTTTTATAAATAAAGTTATGTCCACAGGCTTAAAGTGCCCATGCTTTTGTTATTCCGATTTTTAATTTTATTACTGATCGTTTACTTGTTACACTACTGCAGCTTACATTAAGAGACCTAATTATTCTATCTTAGTATCCCTAATGCAGACGTGAGTCCACCGACCAAAATTATGCTAAACTTAATTGATATCTTACATGCAAAAAGACATAGAATTATATTGCGCCTTACTTTAATTATTGTTGTCACTATTATAATAATTATTATTATCTATGTTTATATATAAACATACTTGCTATCTATAATATATGTACACTTATTGTCTAGCTAACGTATATGTACACTTATGGCCTACTTGGCCTACTTACAATATACACTTAACCTATGTTATTATTAGTATTTTTTTTTTTTTTTTTTTTACTTACTCCTAAGTTTTTTCCTTACATTAAATTACAATTTATTCCTACAAATAAGGTGTGCTACAATGTTAACATTTCGAGCACACCCTCAATGACGGCGGCATCCCTGTGGTGAATCGCCATCCTGAGGCTGTGCTCGAGGATGTCTTTTTCAGAAGTTTCCGCTGCCTTCGCCACAAAGCGACCAATTGCGTCGTCACGATCGTCGGTGTAATAGACACAGGTGTTGGTGTGCCTAGTCACCGCGACTACAGCGTGCGAGACGCTGTCGTGAATCTTGAGCCTCCTTGTCTTCGTCTGGAGGACAATGACGTCCTCATAGGTCTGGCCCTGCGCCTCATGGATGGTTAAGACGCGCGATCCCTCACCGGACCCGTATCCCTGGTCAGTCAGCAATCTCTTCTCCTCTTGCGTAAAGACCAGGTACAAGGTCCGGTCCCTTCCTACAGGAATGCGCGCGCCCGTGAGGCTCTCCACTCGCAAAGATCGGATCTTTGTGCTTGAGCTGTACACGGTCTTGTAAACCTCACTGATGGCAAAGGCGACGTCTTTGGGGTTACGATGCGTGCATGACAATTCACATGAGATGGTTGTTAACAGGCTTGGTCTGTGGTATCGCATTTCGAACAGGTTGTCCCTGTCGATGTACGGCAGCTGATTTATATCTCCAATGAGGACTACCTTCTCTGCTCCCGATAGTCGGGCGGCCATTACTATGGCTCCGAAATGGTTCATGAGGGCTTCGTCCACCGTTAGGCGTTTGATTTTTGAGCCCTCACGGAAACCATTTACCAGCACGGATGCCATAGTGCGCACCTTTTGCTTGGCCTTGTTGCCATAGCGGTGCGCCAGTTTTTCCTTTAGGTCTTTGGCCGCCTCGACTGTGGTCGTAATTACGACCTCCGTGTCCTCATCGAAGTCCCTGACTATGCGAGTTGTCTTACCGCATCCCGGTACACCGTTTATCCACTCCAGCGATGGTAGCCCCCAGGTCACGGACGGTAAACCGGCTTCCCGGTCGCCCGAGATGGTTTTCGCATCCGCATTTTTAAGGTATTTGCATGGTACGGTATTAGTGATCGATTTCGTTTATAACTTGTTATGTTAGTTAAGTAATCAATACACACATAATTATTTTATATGAGTTAAACATCAAGTAATGATAGTGTAAGAGATCGCTAGTAAGTTGATGTCCGCAGGTTCCGCTACACGTGCGAGCAGTGATCCCGCTGTGCGAGCAGCTCGTGAGCGGGCGCTGTCTCAAGCCGGGCGACGTGCTGCCTGCGCTCAACGGGCTGCACGTGCAGGTAAACACACACCGACACACCGACGACACATCGACACACTGGCACACCGATACACCGACACATCGGCACACCGGCACACTGGCACAACGGCACACCGGCACACCGGCACACCGGCACACCGACACACTGGCACACCGACACACCGGCACATCGACACACCGGCACACCGACACACCGCCACACCGACACACCGCCACACACACCACACGCCACACAGACACACGCCAAAATGAAGAATTTCAGAAGAAATTTTGTAATGACAGGTGGAAGACACTGACCTGGAGAGTCAGCTTTTATTGGCCGACGCGCTAGTGTACGGGCAGACCGTGTACAAGCCGTCCTTGGTCGTCGACGTCGCTTGTCTCACGCGTACGTACCGACAGAAAATATGTTTTATTGAGAATTTGTTGTCGTTTAGAAAATATATTTACTTTGTTAGAGCATATAGTTTTATGAATGTAGAAATGACTTTACATATTCCTGATAACTTTTAACTTTCATGGTCATTAAAGTCTTCCCTAAAATGTGTTTGTTAATAAGCGTGACGAATAAGCGTGACGAGATACGAGATGAGAGGAGGTCTGAGTTTCCTCAGTGTGACGTTCACACTCCTTAAATATTTTTTCATAACATTTCTTATTTTTTTTAAATGACGATAGAAAGTCATCACGTATACGTTCCGTGTTCACCCTTGAATAGTCTTTGTCGAAAACAACTTTCTTCTTGGCCAAATACCGTCGTTTTTTCTTCAAATTGTTATTGAATCGATTCAAGAAGTTGGCATAATACTCTCCATTGATTGCCCTTTCCCTTTAAATGTAATGAACGGGGATTAAACTGCATACGTCTTAAAAAATAGTCGCTAAGACTTTATTGGCTACTAACGGTTTCTGGTGAGTTATGGTAAATTCACTAACATATACCAGATACTTCATCTAAGTTTTCACTCAAGTGTGTTTGTGACACCCATCTTGCGGATATAGCTCCTTCGTACACACATGGTCATTCAAAATCGAAACCAATCAATCATACAATATGCCTATCCCTATGGCTTCTGCAATCTTCCACTTTTCCAATCTCCGTTCAGCCAACATCATATAATACTTCATCTAAGTTTTCACTCAAGTATGTTTGTGACACCCAACTTGCGGATAGCTCTCTCGTACATACGTGATCATTCAAAATCGAAACCAGTGAATCATACATTATGCCTATCCCTATGGCTTCTGCAATCTTCCACTTTTCCAATCTCCGTTCAGCCAACATCATCATTACAGCCTATACCGTCCACTGCTGGACATAGGCCTCCACAAGTTTACGCCAAAAATAACGTGAACTCATGTGTTTTGCCCATAGTCACCACGCTGGGCAGGCGGGTTGGTGACCGCAGTACTGGCTTTGTCGCACCGAAGACGCTGCTACCCGTCTTCGGCCTGTGTATTTCAAAGCCAGCAGTTGGATGGTTATCCCGCCATATCGGTCGGCTTTTTAAGTCAACATCATATACTGTAAATTTTTTTCTTTTCCAAAATGTTACAGAAGGTAACTGACAGGTGCAGGTTGACACGGGAAGTTCAAAAAGTCACGGACTTATTGACCCACCCTCGTATCATTCCGAAAAATGTATTAATTCTTTATGTTTTTTTTATACATACGAAGTACATTTGGAGATAAATGAAGTGACATTCCAGAGGGCGTGCCGGCAGCGACGGGCGGCGGCGCGGCGGCGGTCGTCGGGAACAGCGCGCGGGCCTGGGGCGCGCTGGCGGCGGCGGGCGCGCGGGAGGGCGACCGGCCCTGGCGCCTGCCGCTGTGGGAGTACTACCGCCGGCAGCTGGTCGGTGAGCACACTCGCACCGTTACACGCCACGTAGCACACCGCTGGCCAACAGGCGACCGGCCCTGGCGCCTGCCGCTGTGGGAGTACTACCGCCGGCAGCTGGTCGGTGAGCACACTCGCACCGTTACACGCCACGTAGCACACCGCTGGCCAACAGGCGACCGGCCCTGGCGCCTGCCGCTGTGGGAGTACTACCGCCGGCAGCTGGTCGGTGAGCACACTCGCACCGTTACACGCCACGTAGCACACCGCTGGCCAACAGGCGACCGGCCCTGGCGCCTGCCGCTGTGGGAGTACTACCGCCGGCAGCTGGTCGGTGAGCACACTCGCACCGTTACACGCCACGTAGCACACCGCTGGCCAACAGGCGACCGGCCCTGGCGCCTGCCGCTGTGGGAGTACTACCGCCGGCAGCTGGTCGGTGAGCACACTCGCACCGTTACACGCCACGTAGCACACCGCTGGCCAACAGGCGACCGGCCCTGGCGCCTGCCGCTGTGGGAGTACTACCGCCGGCAGCTGGTCGGTGAGCACACTCGCACCGTTACACGCCACGTAGCACACCGCTGGCCAACAGGCGACCGGCCCTGGCGCCTGCCGCTGTGGGAGTACTACCGCCGGCAGCTGGTCGGTGAGCACACTCGCACCGTTACACGCCACGTAGCACACCGCTGGCCAACAGGCGACCGGCCCTGGCGCCTGCCGCTGTGGGAGTACTACCGCCGGCAGCTGGTCGGTGAGCACACTCGCACCGTTACACGCCACGTAGCACACCGCTGGCCAACAGGCGACCGGCCCTGGCGCCTGCCGCTGTGGGAGTACTACCGCCGGCAGCTGGTCGGTGAGCACACTCGCACCGTTACACGCCACGTAGCACACCGCTGGCCAACAGGCGACCGGCCCTGGCCCCTGCCGCTGTGGGAGTACTACCGCCGGCAGCTGGTCGGTGAGCACACTCGCACCGTTACACGCCACGTAGCACACCGCTGGCCAACAGGCGACCGGCCCTGACGCCTGCCGCTGTGGGAGTACTACCGCCGGCAGCTGGTCGGTGAGCACACTCGCACCGTTACACGCCACGTAGCACACCGCTGGCCAACAGGCGACCGGCCCTGGCGCCTGCCGCTGTGGGAGTACTACCGCCGGCAGCTGGTCGGTGAGCACACTCGCACCGTTACACGCCACGTAGCACACCGCTGGCCAACAGGCGACCGGCCCTGGCGCCTGCCGCTGTGGGAGTACTACCGCCGGCAGCTGGTCGGTGAGCACACTCGCACCGTTACACGCCACGTAGCACACCGCTGGCCAACAGGCGACCGGCCCTGGCGCCTGCCGCTGTGGGAGTACTACCGCCGGCAGCTGGTCGGTGAGCACACTCGCACCGTTACACGCCACGTAGCACACCGCTGGCCAACAGGCGACCGGCCCTGGCGCCTGCCGCTGTGGGAGTACTACCGCCGGCAGCTGGTCGGTGAGCACACTCGCACCGTTACACGCCACGTAGCACACCGCTGGCCAACAGGCGACCGGCCCTGGCGCCTGCCGCTGTGGGAGTACTACCGCCGGCAGCTGGTCGGTGAGCACACTCGCACCGTTACACGCCACGTAGCACACCGCTGGCCAACAGGCGACCGGCCCTGGCGCCTGCCGCTGTGGGAGTACTACCGCCGGCAGCTGGTCGGTGAGCACACTCGCACCGTTACACGCCACGTAGCACACCGCTGGCCAACAGGCGACCGGCCCTGGCGCCTGCCGCTGTGGGAGTACTACCGCCGGCAGCTGGTCGGTGAGCACACTCGCACCGTTACACGCCACGTAGCACACCGCTGGCCAACAGGCGACCGGCCCTGGCGCCTGCCGCTGTGGGAGTACTACCGCCGGCAGCTGGTCGGTGAGCACACTCGCACCGTTACACGCCACGTAGCACACCGCTGGCCAACAGGCGACCGGCCCTGGCGCCTGCCGCTGTGGGAGTACTACCGCCGGCAGCTGGTCGGTGAGCACACTCGCACCGTTACACGCCACGTAGCACACCGCTGGCCAACAGGCGACCGGCCCTGGCGCCTGCCGCTGTGGGAGTACTACCGCCGGCAGCTGGTCGGTGAGCACACTCGCACCGTTACACGCCACGTAGCACACCGCTGGCCAACAGGCGACCGGCCCTGGCGCCTGCCGCTGTGGGAGTACTACCGCCGGCAGCTGGTCGGTGAGCACACTCACAATCTCCAATCACGATATTGCAGTCTGTCACTGCCTCATCTCCTTCAAACACCATCACTTTCGTCTTCTTTACATTCATCTTCATTCACTTTTTTACAAAAACTTCACTCATAGCAGTTACCATCTCCTGCAACTCCTCGACCAAAGACGCAAGTAATACGTGGTCATCAGTATAGAGAAGACATTTGACGAGTAACTCATTCACTATAAACCTACTTTCAGTCTCTTTTAAATCTGTCAAACAATTGTCCATGAACATGACAGAAATTAAATTGAGACTGTTATCTCAACTGCACCGATCAATCAATCTCCTACGTGTGTTCTCCACTCTACGTGACATTGGCGGAATCAACCGTGCTTCTCTGGCACAACTGAAAGCCATTAAACCAATCAATCAGAACAATCAGACAGAACTGCCACGGTGACGCTACACATCCGTCTTAACACCTTTTTCGATATTAAACCTTTCAGTGTATGCCCCGTTTTATATTTGTACTTGTGTATCGGTCTCGAGTCGGTTATGAGAATTTGCTCAGCATGTCTCCATGTTTTTATGCGCTTTATGAGATATTTTTCATACGGTATCGTTACTCATAGTAGGGAACATATACGCCAACCCGCAGTGGAGCAGTATGGTGGACCATGGATTAGCTCCAATCCTTCTCGTACGTAGAGAAAAAGGCCAATGCCTAGCTGAGGGATGTCAGACTGAATCGTATTGTTAGATTGACTAAGTTTAAAAACTTTTAAGAAAGACTTTGTAAGGAAATTGACTCATTTCGATAGATATTATAAAACGTATGGCTAACAAGCCCGTGGTGGAGTGGGGTAACGCTAGTTTTATATAAACATGTTTTATTGTATTACAAATCTATATTTCATAATATTCCAGATGACCCAGCCGTGGACTTGAGGAACAAAGGCTCAGGGACTGCTACTATCTGTAAAGGAGCGGCCTTTCTGAGGGTGAATATATATCCTTGTTGTATATGTACTAAATAGCCTCCGTGCTACCTTTATGCCAACTATTTTAATACTTAGATTTATACAACTTACTTCATGTGATATTTCATACCCATAATGTGATATTTATGGAGGAAGGGCTTAGCACGAAATGCTTTGCTCAAAATTTGCAGCAGCCAGACTAAGGAACTAGGTACCTGAAGATTACAGAAGATCACAGCTAAATAATATTGATTTCAAGTAGTTGTTACTGTGGTAAGATAGCCAGTGTTCCTTGGAAGAGTAAAGGCTCGGGGTCGATAATGCGCCACGGTCCTGGTGTTGCAGGCGTGAAAAAAATACCCTATGGAAAAAATGTCATGAAAATACAGATGTTTGTCATTGTCTGGGTGTTTGTGCAGTCCTTGTGGGTCTCCTCACCACGTCTCGGAGAGCACGATAAGCTGTCGGTTCCAGTTATTATCGTATACACGTGAAAGCGATCGTTACTCGTAGTAGGGAATATATCCTGCTTTAAATTTGGAGTAGGGGCCATCATTGAATTTACATAAGCAAAAAAGCGCTTTTGCCGTTCTGTAAAATTTATTATATTACTAAGGCAAGTTCTAACTATCTACCTATTAATTTGATGAGAGGTTCTACGGTCAAACCGAAATAAAGCGTGGTATGTTAGACACTGCAATAATTTGTTTAACAAATCATACTTTAATCGGCAAGTGATGAAACAGCCCTAAAACAAAGAGCAACATGGAGGGGAGTAGCCATAGCGTTTTTTACCGATACAAAACTGTCTGCCATTTTTTGCGGGGGAAATCACATACACGCACATTTTATCTAATTCCCACACAAAAATAATCGTCTGTCACTACGAAACTCACACATACTAAATTAAAAACACATTTACATTTTTCACACACATAGATACATTCTGTATCATTACAGTATAATGACACGCCGCAACTACACTGACAAGTTGCTTACAGCCGTGGTTGTGACAACTGTCGATACGCATTACCGATTAATTCAACTACTCGGTTAGGAAAATTAGGTTTTTAAAGTGATACAAAGGTAAGGTGTTATTATAAAGATGGACTATATTTGTTGTGTACTACAATAATTATAATGTCAAAAATAAACTAAATGTTTATATCATTTTAAAAACAAGGTTTTTAAAATGGACAAGATTTCTATAAATATGACGAATACATGTTTGTGGGTTTTGTTTTTTCATTAAGAAAGAAATGCTTGTGCCAGTAATTTTTCCATTCTTAATTTGGCAGTTCCACACTTGAAATCAGAGGTATTGAAATGATTTGTGCAAATAAGATTAGTCTGTTATTACAATTTTTTTCCATGTATGCATTAAATTTGGATCTTTAGGAAACCTGCAAAAATTATAAAACATTGTGATCGAAGTTCACACTAAGTAATTCTAGTAAAATATGTTAATACTCTTAAGGATTGTATTATATTTAATTTAATGCAATTTTATTATAAAACTATATGTATTAAAATTAAGCCCACAATATTATATTATAAATAAATCAGAATTTCAAATATTATGCTTTTCTCCTTCTTTGCCTTTGCCGTTTTTATCGATAACTATCTACAAACAAACCGGTAACAACACTATCGCTCTGCGACAGCACCTTTCTGGGAAATAGACTCGGATCAGTCGCTCGACCGATCCGCATATTGTATGAGGGCGAGCGGTCTGTGTTGGTAAACAAACACGACCGATAATATTTGTAATCTTTAAGTTTAAAAAAATTTAAAAGAAGTATACAGTAATAATGTGATTAAAAAAGACTTAGGTACATATGAAAGGAAACGCCATCTTTTAGTAAATTTGACGTGGGAGATCTCTTTTTGCAGCAAAAAACAGAACAATTCGGCATTTTTTGAAGGACGTTGATTCAATCGCGCAACTACATTTAGTCTAGTGATCAGTGCGGCTACAACTAGTTTTATTGTACGCGTAGGACCATTTGGACTTATACCTTGACAGAGGGGAACGCCTGTGCATGGCTACACCCCTACGTGTTGCTCTATGCCCTAAAATTAATCATTATTATTTAATTTAATTTAAAAATAATTGTCATCAATTTCCGCCAGCACTTCGTGTGCGGCGACTGGCTGCACATCGACACGTCGGGCGTGCGGCGCGGTGGGGCCGCCTACCTGCGCGCCGAACGCGCTTCCGGCCGGCCAACGCGCACCCTCGCCGCCTTCCTGGAGGACGCCGCCGCGGCCGCGCCGGGGAGCGGGACGGCACAGCAATGAGCTCAACTGAATGTCGACAGGCTTGCCGACAAACCAAAAACACTCCTCTCATTTACGGTTGCCCGGCGTCCGGATAAAGCCCGACAGGCTTTTTGAACGTGTCCGGAAGAATTAAACGTTGTCCGTCTTTTTAATTTTGACCAGTCACCTCGTATTCCCGAAGCGCAATTAGCGAGTGAGCTTAATTTTTTTCGTATACGACATACTAAGACACAAAATCCTTTTGGGTATAATTAATGGCCCAAATGTTCAAACTGGCCGAATAGACAGAATTGACTACCAGTTTTGACGATCTGGCAACCCTAAACTCATTTGCCGATAATAAAGCCCAACATTTCACAAAAGTACGAGATTATTTCTAAATTAAACGAAATAAAATAATGTAATAATTGACATTTTTTTTTTGTAGATAATATATACCTGTTAAACATTCATAAAAATTGGTATTTTAGCACCATTATAAAATTAATTGTTTTTTTTTTTAATTGTCTATGTAGGATCCTTTTTTAACGCGCAGTCGACGTGCGTTTGATTTTGTTCACAAACCCGATAACACTGTTTACGTTATTTTATTTTGTATCACTAAACTACTGTAGTACTATTTCAACATTATTGCTAAATTTCTATGATTTAGACGTGTTTAAAAACTATTTGCAGTATAAAAATAGTTTACCATCTCAATAATAAAAATAATAATTAATTAAATCAAACTATCTCAACATCCCAATTTCACAGCACATAATGTAAACACTACAATACATAAAGCTTTTAAAATGCCGTTGTTACATTTTTGTTTAATTTATTGTATTGTATACCTACTTTAGTAAAATTATTGTTAATAATTTTATTTGTGATGGAATAAACTAAATAAAAACTGAAAGGACCAGTTGTTATAACTTCATTGCATAAAAATTTAAACGCAAAATTTATACCTATTTATAGTTGTAAGGCGATATGTGTAATCACTCGTCATACCAGTTGAAAATGCTCGAGGTCGTTCATTTACTATTATTCTGAAAAATTACATCACGCAATTTTTTTAATACTGAACGTGACTAGATGTGTGTACATAATGAACTTAAAGATTACAAATTAATTTATCAGAATGCGGGATCTAATGTTCAAAAATAATCAAATCCGCTTTTACGACATTTTAAAGTAAATTCGTGTATAACTTGGCTGTGTGGTTACCGCAGTAAAGAATATAGCCATCCCCTCTCTACCCGTGGGTGTCGTAAGAGGCCACTAAGGGATAACAGTTTCACTACCACCTTGGAACTTAAAAAACCGACCGATGGCGGGATTACCATCCAACTGCTGGCTTTGAAATACACAGGCCGAAGACGGGCAGCAGCGTCTTCGGCGCAACAAAGCCAGGCCTGCGGTCACCAACCCGTCTGCCCAGCGTGGTGACTGGGCAAAATACGTGAGTTAACGCCATTTTTGGCGCGAACTTGTGGAGGCCTATGTCCAGCAGTGGACTGCGATAGGCTGAAATGATGATGATGATGACGATGATGAACAACGGAGAATATTATAACACAAACTATGTTATGATATGTGCAAATAAATTTTTGAAGGTTTTTTTTTTTCTTGGCCGCAATTTTGATTTTGATTTGGGCTTCGGCTAAAAAACCTGTTTCGGTCGGACACTAGCTATATAACTACGTTGACTATATTTTTTTGTGTGCTTCCTCATACGCCTTTTACTAGATATACCGATTTTAATAATTCTATTTTATTCGAAAGTTGGTGCTCGATATATTTGCCTATTATTAAATAGGGACAAACTTAGTTATTTTAAAGAATTTACGTTATATTAATGATTTGGTTTGAAAGGATTAATAATTTTCAAGATACAAAAAATTCAAATTACAAGAAAAAAATTGGTATGGTACTAATTTACATAAGTAATTAAAAAAATAATTGTGTTTTTAACATCGACGAGTAATACAACGTCGACGACGATCGACGAGTAATACAACGTCGACGACGATCGACGAAAGTTTTTAATTTTTTCGTTCAAAACTTGAAAAATTCATGTCTGCCTATATTTTATAGCAACACCTGGTTAATTTCCATTTAAGCTGGTTAAGTACGAGCTTACTTTATCGTTAGAACCACTCTATCTTCGTCTCGTAACTTGAAATACCAATTTATCACCCCTATAACAAACATCTCATACAATGTTCCCTTATCTTGATAAATTAAAATAAACGTTAGCAATCATTAATTGAAAAAAAAGGAAAAAACAGCAGTGCCAACATAAGAAGTTAATTTAAGTCTTCTCTGGATGGATAGGAGATATATTTTTTGAGACGAAGGTGCATGTTATTCAGTCACCAGAATACTATGTACTTTGTATGCTACAGTATGCATTTCAGGGTTAAATGTTAATTTAATTTCTCGAGAGCAAAACCAGTCATCAAATATTTGTATAAAACCTTATCTCTACATGAGCTATATCATAAGATTTTTTAGACTGTCTTGCCTAGCAAACTTAATCACAGTTTATATTGTATGTTTGTAATATATCAATAAGTAGGACGATTGTACAAAAATTAAGCATTTACAAATGTTTTTACACCTAGTTTTAACTACATATTAGCTATCGTAAATTAAACTAACTCAAATAATGTAAAATAGAGTATATTTAAACAGTATTAAGCATTTTTAGTGTTGTAATATTAAATTTAATTCCGTTACGATTTAATGTTAATTAACTTATCTTTTGGGACAAGATAGGATGTTGTATAGGTATAGGAAATAAAACACCGATCCTTATTGACCTAAAAATGAAGAAACATTTATTTTCAGTATGTCTTTTTGTAAAATTTAATAACAGAATGAATCAAATGTGGTAAGAGAATAACAGAGCGGAGTACATTCCATTCGATAGAATTAGTTTCACCAACAATAGAAATATAATATTTATCAAGTCATTTACAGATACAATTAATGCATTACCAATAAATCTAATTTATTCGTTTACAGAGTTAGTTAAATTTAAACATTTATTACGATCATTAATGTACAGGGCGGTGTGTCCCGCCGTGCTACGGCCACGGTATGTTTTTTTTTTTGGGTTTTTTAAACTTTTAATCTTCACGTACTTTATAAATATCTCATACTTGAAAAAAATTTACATTTAAATGTATCGGAAAGATGCGGAGTTAGCACTGCGCCCGCGGCACCGCACACGACACTCGCGCGACACGCGGCCGGCGCGCGGCCGGCACGCGACCGGCACGCGACCGGCACGCGACCGGCACGCGACCGGCACGCCAGCGGCACGCGACGGCGCGCGGCACTCGCGACACTCGCGGACCGATATCCACCACAACGCGACGCACACCTACTCGTTTCGCCTTTGTACCGCTACACTTGAAGTTTTCTTCCTTACATAGTAAAATTAACGGAATACTTTAAAGTCTAAATAGGGAGGGGGCGGACGCGCGCCGCGCCCGCGCCCACCGGCATATATACCATTTAACTTAAACGATGACAATATTAATTTATCGCAAACACTAGAGAAATGCAGGTCCAATACGATGGTAATATTGTGTGTCATGAAACAAAACGTATATTAAAATTCTCTGCTTTATACACACACACTAGCCGGCGGCTCACTTCGACGTCATCATGGTGACGAATTCTGAAACAGAGAGAGGACGGCATTAGCGACGAATAAAAATATAAAATATTCACAGAACCCTCGCAAACGTGTCTAAGATGAAGTATTAATACGATGAATATAATATTAACACAGAAAGTTGTGACCGACAGACAGAGGATGCACTATTAAAACGAGTAACCTGTTAGACAAAATATAATCGCTAATTGATCGTGATGTGAAGTTTAAAGCGGGCGCCGAGCACACGCCTCGACCCTCGGGGGGAGGGGTGTACTCGGCGCGCCATAGTAAACAAACCAGAGGAAACGTCCAACCTCGTCATGCCACTACAAAGGGATTGTGAAATACCACCCTCTGATACGACGCGTCTCACGGTCTCGCGTTACGTTTGCTGCTCGTTTCGGAAGATGCACAAGCTACGTACGGTACAAGCGCGGCAAGCGGTTACGGCTACCGGCGGATCGCCAGGTGGTATTTCTAGAAGAGAGCTCTATACAGACATTAGACACATGCACCGGGCCGCCGGGGAGGCAGGGAGCACAACAGGGAGGGGGCGGGCCGGGGGAGCGAGCTTGTCAAGGTGAACAGATACGAGCAGCAAACCATCGAGATAGCACTGTCAGTACCTAGTGGGCCGCGGCGGCGTAGGCCTTCTCTACACACTACTAGGAAATATTTCGAGATCGCATTGGTATCGCAGAGTCCATGGTAACGGTTAGTTAGTGTAACGAAAGGACAAGGGCGGGCCGCGCGCTAGCGACTCCCGTCGCCGCGCGCGAATATCATTTGCGCGAGCGCATGGAAGTCTGCAAGAGAGAGAACGCGCTCGTTGAGACTGAAGCGATGCGGACAGCGGCGACTCGGGCTGTCCATACGATACGATACGTCACGCGGAACTTTACCTTTTAGGGGGAATCCCCTTTGTAGCGCTGCCATACTTTCAATGACTCCCAAAACGTACGCCACAAATATTAGAACTTCCCTCTATAAATTATTACGCGATTAAAATAGCATACAGATTAATACTTTGATGTTTTTTTTTTTGAAGATGTACAAAAAAAAACCCCTTTGTATATCTCGTAGCGCTAAGCAAATATCCCCACTACTTGCGAACGTATTTATGGACAACCCCTTACGGTCATTACTTCAATTTACATCAGATCATTTAGCAATATTAATAATGAATATAATTACATCCTAATAGCAATAAAGCGTCGCCACTACCCTCAGTCGGATTGTGTTGCATTCAAGAGATTTTCGTGTGAATGTGTTTCAGTGTATATTACCCATTTCTGAGACGGATGCATTAGTGACTAGAACGGGAAGTTTCAGTTAATTCCATGTTACGGGATAGCTTGCACGCATGCATATGTTAAGTCCCAAACCACCTAACACCTGATATTTACCCGAGTTAATTCTAGTCCTGTGGTATATTTCCAAGGTTTTGGTAATCTATTTCGGCGCATATGAACAAACATCATCTAATGGTATTTATACCTCCTGTCCGAGTGAACGGGCAGGTTATTATAACTGTTCGTACTAGTGTAAACAGTACGTCACAAACAAGAAGACACGTCACCAAACAATTGTCTCGCGCTCTGTTAACCGATATACGCGTGGTTTGGAAGTTGACCAAGTATATTTTTTTATCGGGACTTTATTAATGCTGTTAATTATCTTTGTGGAACAAATATGAGACACTATATAAAGAATTATATTTAATGAGTTTACAACACCTAGCCTTGTTTCAATCTTTTGCTGTTTTAATATACTTGTGACCCTAGACAGTAAAAACCCTACAAATTATATCGTTCTTGTTAGTTTTATATTAATAAAAATGACAATTTTAAATACGTAAACTGTGTTCTGTATTGGAATATAATTATTGATTGCCCCGATTTGATTTCCTATCGCCAGCATATTTCATACCCTATCGGCTAAGCTCTGCAAATTGAAATAATTATCAGTAACCTTCACCTGTTATCGTTATCGAAATATGTGGCTTTTTTTTTTAAAAAAAATAGCGAGTAATAAAAAACGTTGTAGCTCGGAACAAGCGCATGTTTTGATGTGATGTAAACTAGAGCGAGTATGTGTAGGCTTTACTTGTATGTGTGATATTTATGAATATACTTTATATGTGAATAACTACAACAAAAATGAAAACGCATAATAAATACATTTTTATTTTAAACGATTGTACGATTTTTAAGGAGCATGGTATTTTTAAGCTTAATACTGTAAACGAAGCCATTTAGATAAAATCTTAGTTTCCATATAAAAATACGCTTTACGAGGTCAAGTTTTGTTTTTATGGTGAAAAATTCTTTACCGAGGTGACGTTATAAAAAGCAGTTTCTAGCAGATAAATAATAACCCATAGCGACAACGGTTAAAGACATAATCACAAGTAAACGTCACATCTACAAGGTGTGGCTTTCACTCGGGTACCAAGAAATTAATGGCATCGTCTCTCTGATAGCACGGCAGACGAAACATGCTGAGCACAAAAGTGAAAACGTTCGCTCCAAACCAACCCATATCATTTGCATTTTCAAAAACAAAGCTATAAAAATAATACACAATCAAAGTAAATATTTTAAATGTATCATTGAGCGAGGGCAAGGCAGGATATTTCCTGTTTGGAGCAGCCCACCTGGTGGAGGACCTTAACCTTACAGAAGATCACAGCTAAATAACACTGCTCTCGAGTATTGTTGCGTCCCTGTTGTGAGTATGGTGGTCTAAGCTCTTGGGGTCGGTGTTTTCGGTGTAACAAGCGTCTATGGGCTACGTTAACCGCTTACTATCTGGGCCGTTAAAGATTGTTTGCCGACCTAGTCGCATTCAAGAAAAAGTAAACAGTGCATTTAGCAAAGCGTTAGCGTCATCGGGTGTGGGACGACGTATTTATAACGGTCAAACTAGTTCAATCTTCTTAAAAATGACTTCAGATCAATGTTAGTATTCAAGTCGTAATTGTTCCGTTATTTTCTTTTTCTAATACTTCTATCCAAATTAACGTGTTTTCTTTTTTTCAATAGTGTCGCCGGTGGCAACACCCACGACGGTGTTAGAGCGTCACTCACCTTCATAATTGACCTGACCGTCGCCGTCGATATCGGCCTCGCGGATCATTTCATCGACCTCCTCGTCAGTTAACTTCTCGCCGAGGTTGGTCATCACGTGGCGCAGCTCGGCCGCGGATATGAACCCGTTACCGTCCTTATCGAACACGCGGAAGGCCTCGCGGATCTCCTCCTCGCTGTCTGTGTCTTTCATCTTGCGCGCCATCATTGTGAGGAATTCGGGGAAGTCTATCGTGCCGTTGCCTGTAATGTAAATAAGAGTGTTTGAAGTTTTTGTTTTTTTAAAGACCATCACGAGTACATAATGTTTCTAAAAACTTATTATTTGTATTTACCTCCTATTCCTACTTTTATCCTGTTCGATTTCTTTGGAAACGACAGTATTATAAATAATGAAAATTAGCAAGTTTCAGGATAACTCAACACGAGGATAACGCAAAACACTATCTCCAAACCTCTTGATAGGTGCAATTCATATTATTTTTATCAAAGCGCCCGATATCAAAAGAAACGCGAATAAACGCTGGCGTTTCTTTTCATGGTGCTTCTCGACGATACAATCAACCGATGATAAAGTTGTATAAAACATGTTAGCATAAACAGAAGGAGCCTCGATAGTGAGAAATATCGATTACGTCGATATAAATCAATCAGCGTATCATCGACTAGTGATTATACAAAATTTAAAAACGACCGATTTAATACGTGTAATTCATTGCCCCGACTTGTGTGCACCGCGCGAGCGACTGACATAACGAGAAATGGCTAAGATTAATCGGAGTAGCGAAACATAACCGTATAAGAGAGCGACTTAAAAAAAATGCAATCGTAATTTATCGCGCAGCAGTAAGTCAGGCTTTAAATTGAGCATTACGAACAGTTCACGTCTGTCGAACAAAGGGAATTTGTCAGTTGGGGTAGGATTTATGGGAAAAGATAGAGAATCGTATAGCATACGCGTATAGAACTCATGAATTACGATGTGAATAATTTTAATTATTTCAGAAACGTGCAGAAACGGAAAACATTTATAAGAATCGAATCGTAACGAAATATCCAACATTGAATGCGTTTGTTGTGATATAAGTAATTTAATTTCAATATATTTTCTATTATGAATTCATTTTAAATGGAGCAGACATAACTACAGAATATATAAGTATTCGTTTTGAATACTAGTGTTATTGTATGCCAGTTTCTTGTAGACGAAGTCACGAGTTACTCATTGTAATGCTATCGTCAAGCGTGCCACTTGTATTGAGAAAATGTTTGAGAATTTTATTGCGCAAATACCACTTTAACTGTGAGTTATTTACATATACTTTAGATTAAACTTTGCGATATCTGGATGAATTATAACTGAAAAAATATTAAACACGAAATGCATTTTAACTTCAAGTGACTATTGTCACGAATTGAAACACGTAAATAACGCTATTAAAATTACAATAATTTAATAAATTGAAATTTTTAGAAAAAATTGTCCGTTTATTATAAAGACAGAAGGTTGAATGACAATCGATTTTTAAAAAAAAATTATCGACCTCTCACGTCCAGACAGAGTACCTGCAAGAATATAACCGCTTTGGCAAAAAAGCTTAGAGCGCTGAGAAATTACTTTTAGCTTAGTTCTACTGTGTAAAGGAATATCAAAAGAAAAATTCTGGCGTTAATATAAATTTTTACAGCGGTGACAATTGCAAAAAGTTAGCGATATTCGCTGACTCACAACGAACATTCGGACGATCGGTAATAAATATAGTACCATTGACTAGCCCGTTGGCGGAATTTGTAGTGACCCTGCTTTCAGCTCCGGAGGTTTTGGGGTCGACTCCAACCTTGAGTCTGGGTGTGAAATATGTATTTATTTATATATAAATATTATTTATATGTGTATATATATCAGCCGGCTGCTACCTATAACACATATTATTATTATTACTACCGTACATCCAGCGGTCGGTCACCTTTCAATTCACTTGAATCACTCAATTCATAATTTCAAAATATACTTCATTGCAAAACGGAAACGACATGATTTTGATTTAGTAATAAATCGCTCGTTATACGAATTGCTCAATTTTATATACAAAATAAATTTAACAGCTTTGCAATGTCTTCATTAAAGAAAATGTTTAGCTTTTAAGAGCGTTCCTACCCAATTGATAGTGAATATAAACAATTTATTTATTTATTACATCTTACATTACACATTAATCGATTTTAGCAATCGGACTAAAGTTTTCGATCTTCATAGTATAAACCTAAGGACGTCTTTATCGTTAGACTAGCAAAAGATAAAGCTTTTTGTCCCTGAAGTCTGGACTTTTTTCGTAGAGTCCATCGTGATTTATTTTTACCACAAGGATGGCCGATAAGCGTACGCTTCGCCTGATGGTAAACGGTTACCTTAGCCTGAGAAAACCTAATAAACAGAGAGCCAAGCGCGTTGCCGAACTTGCCTGAACCCTCCATAAGAACTTTACTACCTTACAAGCCAGGAAAACAACTATACTTGAGAAGCCTTATTACTGAGAATGTTCATTGTATTGTTTGTACAAACATATCATCGTTAAGACAAACAAAAACGAGCGACATTTCGTCTCGGTCATCGATGACCGATGTCCGCCGGAGCCGTCGCTAAAATAAGTTCTGTTTAAGTTTGTCACTGCTATTTCCGCGGTAACCTTTCGAGTCGTCGCGGGCTATTTATACCGGGTACGAGCGTTCGAGAATGCACAGCGCATTCCCGATCGCGCAATGCCTCTCGATTATAGGCCACATCTGGACGATTGTAGTTCACTTAGCTTTTCTCTCTTACGACACATGGTTTCACTACACAAATTCATATTAAAATTGTTATCCATTCATATTAATATATGTAAATAATTAAATCTTCAGCCAAGTTTGAACCTATACAAAAATAATATGTTCCTTCTAAAATTTTCATAACAATCGTATTTCGATAATGCAATACCTATATAGCGTAGCCGTTATTAGATCTATATTTATACGAGCCAGACTTCCTTTGAATTGGCAAACCATTGCTACCAATTTTGGTATAACTATAACGCTTGGGTGGCCGCTCATTGTTCGAGCGACAGAACCTTGAACCCAGACGCCGCGACACTAGACATTTTCCTATCCGACGCTAACTTGGACCGACTAAACATTATAAATTTTGTCAGATAGCAAAAGACATCGTATACAGCTGCGCTACAATGTGTTGTATCTGTTTAAGGCTAAATATAACGGTTGTTTAATTCGTTGCACAATTCGAACGGGAAACGTTAGAGCGTTGCGGTGGATCCTGAACAAAGGCCTCGCGGTCTGCGGCCGGCTTCGGTTACATCAAACTGCGTCATGAAATTATAAACCTAATATTTCTACACTACTTAAAACTTAGTACATTATTGTTACCTCAACATAAATTACAATATTTATGTTCTTTCGTTGATAATTCAATTGATTAGTAATTCCAAACTGTGACTAACACATGGATCTGATTAGATTGCTATTTAATCGTCTAAGAATGAGATCATTCCGATACGTCATTTTCTTGGTAAATACAGTGTGTTTTTTTTCTGTTTTTATTTAATAATAATAGCGAAAACCTATCAATGTGATCACCTTTTTAGCATAATAGCTTTAAAAATATGGTTTCCAATTGGTAGATTATTTAAAACTTTTTGTGAGATAATGCACCTTTCATAAGATTGGCTTTAAAAAAATCGTACTAGAACTAAGTGTGAATACAAAAAAATAATTTACAAACCTAACTGTACAATAAAGCTTTTAACATTGAAGTTAGGAATTTACTATCAATTATTTATCAATTATTATTGCTGTGTAGTTACGGCAATGAAGAATATAGCCACCCCCTCTCTTCCCGTGGGTGTCGTAAGAGGCGACTAAGGGATAATAAGGTTCCACTACCACCTTGGAACTTATAATGCCGACCGATGGCGGGATAACCATCCAACTACTGGCAATGAAATACACAGGCCGTAGACGTTTAGGGCAGCAGCGTCTTCGGTGTGACAAAGCCTGTCCAGCGTGGTGACTATGGGCAACACAAATGATTTCACACCATTTTTGGCGTGAACTTGTGGAGGCCTATGTCCAGCAGTGAACTGTGATAGGCTGAAATGATATCAACTATTATTGATAAAATTGTATCAGTAATAATTCCAAAATCTGATTCGGTAATCGATGAGAACATAACAATGGCACGTCGGAGGGACCGAGATCTTGCTCGTTCAGATATGTATTTGTATTCTGATACCTATACCTATAGTATTTTGCAAGCGAGACGAAGCCTTAGCGGGCTCGAGCAAGGACGCGTGAGTCAAGATGGCGTCAGCGACAATGCTTACTGTATCTGTTAAATTCCTTATGGACTGCGTAATTAGGCATGGCTTCGGACGAGTCGGCTATCGATTGATATAATTGGATACGAAGTTATGCCGTCATTCTTTTCACGAATAGACGTGAAACATTCGTTTTAGCAGTCACTCCAAACGAAACTTTATAATTGAATATTTAGACGAGCAATAAAAACGGACTCGGGAGAAAGAAGTGAAATCTATCGTATTAATAATAGACTATGTTTGAGATTCGCGCCAGGCCGGGAACGTGGATGTCACGTAATGAATCTTAATTATTGACGGCTGCATGTAACAATAGAAATGGCGAGACGCGGAAGCCGCAATTATCGCGCTCCGGCGGACGTGGCGGTGACGTGTTATGAACTCATTTCGCGTATGATTGATAATTCAATGGCTACACATTGTAAATGGTTAACCATCATTTTACACCGTCGAACATTATATATTTTTTAAATTTGCAAATACTCTATTGTTCTCGAGCCTCTCTCTAGGTTGTTTCAAGCATTCCATCTATAAATATGATGTACATTGGTAATAAAATCGTACACATCGCAGACGACGCAATGTTGTAAAACACGGCTGTAGTAGGTAAATTGTCTATACTATCGGAATCATTTTTGTCAGTTTGCCAGATGTAGCGTGGAAGGCAGTGAGATCCATGTAATATTTAGGGTAAAAGTGTTCGAGTCGGGCGATGCTCCTAACGGCGGAGTAATCGCGACAAGCGCACTGGCACGGCGCCAGGGGAATATGCAAATTCATTTGCAATGCTGCGACTTCACACGGAGCGGTTAGATAAGCGCCTTGTCAACACGTTCGCTTGGCGATAATCGAACATGCCGAAACTAGTGTCTACCCTCGCGATAGGATACCAAACATATGGCTGCTTAACTTCCATCAATTTTACCAACGAACTTTAGCAATATTGAGATCAAATTCAGCCGAGGGTAATTGTTACGGGACTCGGTTCAATCAATGCCTTCGTCTCAAATTATACCAGTTATAAATAACCTATTAATTTTACATCATGATATCAGACATCAATTAGAATGCCAAACTAATTTCATCCGTGAATCATACTCGTAAAGGGTAGGCGGAGAGTTAGGACGACAATGGGTCAATCATGCGCCCTATCTGTGAGATTAATGCTAGAGACATGATGTAGTCGATATTTTGGCACATCCCCAACTCCTGACGATTTCTCTTCCCATTTAATTTCTTTTAAATTCAATGTTGTGTCCCTGAATACTCAATAAATAGGTGATCTGTCTCGTATAAGTTATGTGACAAGAGCGACGCTAGAGGCGTGAAGACATTTTTTGGAAGAACATCCTGAAAATAATTTTATTGATGGCTATATATGTATCAACATAATCGGAACCGATTGTCTGTACTTATTAGATTTTGTTAGTCCAACTTATTCATATTTAGCGACCAGCCCCGGCTTCGTACAGTTACAAAAACTATCAGTGTTCCTACCTATAAACATTCATCTGGGAATCTCTATTTACTAAAAACCGCATCAAAATCCGTCGCGTAGTTTTAAAAATTTAAGCAGCGGGAAGCGACTTTGTTTTATGCTATGTAATGATAATGATGATAAGTAAAAATTTTATGTATGTGGATAACTTCTATGGACAATTTAGTCAAATTCATGAAACAATTCGGTTTAAAAATACCACCATCTTTGAAAGCTCAGACGATGATTAAATCGAAGGAAGGATGGCAAAATACTAATGTTACTAGGCCATGAAGTATGAGTAGAAAGGCAAGGAACTTTCCTCACTAAAACAAATGACCTGCTGTTCCAAAACGATTACAAATGACGTCTCTGGAGCGTGAAGAGCATGATAATGGACTGAGTAAGGTCAAAGCAGACATTGCCTTCATAAATTCTCTCGAACAAATTTATCATTCTTTATTTGAATAATTTACTAGTTTTCCCGGTGAAAGATCGCGATTTATTATAATCGTCGACGGATGAGGTTAAGCACGATGGTGACACAGTGAGAGCGGTCGTTCGACATCGATCGATGGGAGTTTCTTGACCGGCCTATTTATAATGCGATCTCGGTTTAGAAGCATAATCAGGCGCATGCGCGTGTCCGCTACGTTGTTTCGCTATAATAAATCTTAAGACTCGACAAGCGACACCGGGCTATTACGTCTCGTTGAAAGGAACTAATTGTACTTGAACTAGTAACATCGCCTTATTTCATCGATTTCATAAACGCTTAATCGAAATCCTATCGAATTCAAACACAAAATGTTTTTCGCAAAATTTCGTATCGATGACGTCATGTTAATATCTGATACAGATAAATCAATGTATGTCATCGGGCTAGAAGTTGAACAGGGTCAATCGAGACGAGAGACGCGAACCCGTACAACAGCTAATTGGTCGTTCGCGTCCGCTCAACGCTAATTGGTTACCTGTACCTCGCACGGTCATTCGATCGAAGTGTACGCCGTTTAATACTAACATTAATTCCATATGGCAAACTGATTTTTATCATTTTAAAAGTGAGATTTTATACGAATCGCCTAGAACGAAATCTCGATAAATCTCATTGGTACACAGATCGCTGGCTTAAGCTCGTGGAGCTTATTTTCGAGCTAGCATCGAGGCTTTCCAATTACCCCTGCCCCACGTGTCGGTATTGATCGCGCCCTGCCCCTCCCCGTCAGCTGACTTTCCTCCCATGTCGATGAGCGATGTTTCTAGAACCGTTTCCGGTTATTTTTACATAATTTGTATTTTACTGGTATCGAAATACTACAATATTTTCGTAGGCAACGAATCAAATAAAACAAAATACATCACAAAATGTTTATATTCATTAAATATAAAATGTGGTGTATTGATTAAACTCATAATTGATTATCTCCTTCTTCCTAGACACCACAGAAACGTTACAACTATTTTAAATATAAAATATTTTCATTTTAAAAACTAACTAAAGA
The DNA here is from genome assembly GCF_905220565.1 of Melitaea cinxia. Classification (NCBI taxonomy): domain Eukaryota; kingdom Metazoa; phylum Arthropoda; class Insecta; order Lepidoptera; family Nymphalidae; genus Melitaea; species Melitaea cinxia. The sequence continues at coordinate 314,389 of NC_059405.1, forward strand.
AATCTTAAGTATTATAAAATTTATTTATTTAAATTTAAAACAATTACCCAAGGTAAAAAATGCAAAGAATTGGTAAAATGATGTTTTAAAGTTTCAAACCGTGACGATGTATCTTCAAAGTTTTATTTATAATATGTTAAAGCAATGTCGATGTTTACGGTCCGCTGTTGATGAATAGAAGAGTCAACTTGATTTCTTTATTTGTACATTGACCCGCAATGTTACACGAGTTACAATAGTTCGACCGTACTTCTAACTCTAAGGAGTGAACGACTTCTTATCGCGGGATAAACATTAAAATTACACGAAACCTAAAAATCAGTTCACTTTAAGCTAAGGTTAAACGTTACAAAAACAACTATGTGGCCACAAATAGAAGCAGCTTATAAACAATATATTACACTCGACGCCAATGACAACTTTCTGCCAAACTCCCAAAGTAACTACGGAGTTTCTTGCCGATTCTTCTCTGCAGTATCTAACTTCAGAATCGATGATGGCTTCGCTTAGAATGTAACTAAATATTTAAGACAAATATGATTTTGATTTGTAGAGTGACGATTTAAGAGAACCTTTTAAGCCTATTTGAATTAAAAAAAAAAACTTAACAAACCGTGATAAAAAGTTGTGTCATTATAATGAAATTCGCGTAAACATAAGAAAACAACAAGTGGCATTATTGATATTGATTTCATAAGCACGCCAAACATTTGTTTTAAAATGATTTCGGGCGGTCAATAAAATTTTACTCTCCATTAAATATGTTATCCGCGGAATTTATGGGCAATCAACTGGACCGCTACACTTCCTGGGAACTCAGAAGTGCATTGGGTATTTCGCGACTCCCGGCTATAACATTCCTGCACCGCGTTCATTTCAGCGATCTCCATGCGCATAAAGTCGTTATCTACTCATAAAACGTTCTCGATTACTGAAGAGGGGGTCAATGAAACTTGGCGATGCAAGCTGGCTTCCGATAGCGGCTGGAGTTAACCCACGCATTCGCAGCGATCTCCAAGACGGTCAACATTTTATAAATCGCGAAATGAAATTGAACTTCACGTTCCGATATTAAGCTATCTCCGAGACGCTGCGTCGTCAAGGTGAGAACATCTCTTGGTAAATGTAAATCGATTTTGAGTATCGTCGTAGTGAAGACAAATGACAAAAAGCGTAGACGCGAGGGCCAAGGATTATAAACAAAAGTTAATTGCAAGACATCACGTTCGCCAAATCAACATCATCACTACTTGTCATGTCAAATTATGGCCGATTAGTTTTTCTACAAATATTTAAAATAAACCGTAAACTTTAAATATTGTTGGAAGCGATCGTATGCATGTTCAATAATAGTATTTGTGCTCAGTTTGTTGAGACCGGCTGCATTGATATAGGTATGGCGTAACGTATACGACCAGACGTTGTTTTGAAGTCGTCTCAAGCTGTCAAGACTGACCGCCGAGTTGTGAACGATGTTTAAATGATTATTTACATACATATGAAACATAAACTACGTTCAGATGTACAGCTTTCAACTGGAATCCTTCAACAAAGGTACTGATCATTAACAGTATATGTCTTAGCAAGCTCATATTGTCCAATTCTAAAAAAGTATTGGAGAATCAGACCAAAATGAGAATAAACAGACGCGATAATTTTTCTTATATCTAAATACATTTTTAACCGACTTCAAAAAAAGGAGGAGGTTCTCAATTCGACAAATTCTGTTTTAATCGAAAGGTGGTGTGTGCCAATTTGTCCCATTTAAATTTATTTGAGATCTGACAACTACTTTTCGAGTTATATCTAATAATGCGTTTTTACTTGACGCTTTTTTCGTCGACCTACGTTGTATTATACCGCATAACTTTCTATAGGATGTACCGATTTTGACATTTTTTTTTTGTTGGAAAGGGGATATCCTTAGTTTGGTACCATGATAAGGAAATCAGGATCTGATGATGGGATCCCAGAGAAATCGAGGGAAACTCTCGAAAATCCGTAATAATTTTTTACTGAGTGTACCGATTTTGATAATTTTTAATTTAATCGAAAGCTGATGTTTATCATGTGGTCACATATAAATTTTATCGAGATCTGATAACTTCTTTTTGAGTAATCTTTGATAACGCGTAGTTGCTTGACTATTTTTTCGTCGATCTACGTTGTATTACTTGTCGATGTAATTGAAGTCGGTTTTTTTTTTCGTTTGCGAGCAAACACAATTATTCAATATTGGGTCCGGAACGTATGAGCATTATGATATAGTCTAAAACTGCTACAGTTAGCGGTTGGCTCGCTATCGAAACAGGATAAGCTCTTTTACAGGAAAAAATACAATTGTTTATCAAGGACTATCCTGCTATTCATTTATTTAAATTAATTTACAAGCGCAGTTATCGAACGTTGGCAACCGACCGCAATCAACATTACCGTTAAAAATTGAATGTACATATACGTAAGTCGATTTCAATAAAAAATGGTAGCTCAATATGTCACTAAGCGCAAAAGTCGAGAACGTTTACACCGATGCGGGTAATATTTTTTTTTTTAGTTTTTCTAATACGTTGCAAAATATTATTAGGTAATCAAAAATTAAGTAAACTATTTCACAAGATAGAACAATGTTTGACGATCCAGCTGGTTTGAAAATATTCGATTTGTCGTTATTGATAGAACAAAATCAAAAGTAGAAATAAAAAAAAGTTAGGTGTCTGACGTCGGTACAGAACAAAATATATATTTAAAAGTAATCAAAACGGCATTAGCAAACGGTCTTAGGAAGTTTATCACAGGCGTGATTCCAACGACATTTAATTACACGTCGATTACGCTAACAATGTTCAAACAAATGGAACATTCGAGTTATATTTCTCGTATTTTGCAAACAAACTGAGCGGGAAAACGACAAATATTGTTTATCTGCATCGGTTTGGTATTTAGCGTTATTTTAATAACAAATTTAATAATAAGCAAAATAACCATACAAATAAGTACGTATTATTACAATCAACCCAAACTGCAAACTTAAAATAAATCATTACAAGTTAAAATTCACATTTTGTAATGAGGGTAGATTGACAATCAATGGACACGTTCTACTTAGCAACTTTTAGTAGATCTTAAATCTTTTGAGGATAGATATCCAATAAGGATAGTTCACATAAGATACACGATACTTGAATAGACAGCCTAGTTGTTACAGGACAAAGCGATTGTCTCAAGTAGTCAGAACGTCTTTGAAGATTCGCCCTCGACTATTTCCGAACGGGAAACATCTCATTTCCTTAGTTTCATTGCTCTGTGACGGGACTATAATGAAAATTTGGATGTAATTTGTTACTTGTATGTTCGACATAATAATAACAATAAATGATAAATAAAACGAGATTTTTGCGATTATGGATTTGATAAATTTTTTTCGTCGCGATGTTATTATTTAAAACCGCGATGGAAAATAATTTACAATAAACAACTTCAAAGCAAATAACATTTTAAATATTTATAATCACTCAGATGCAGGTTTGTAAACAATCGCCTCACAGAGATCGTAGGCGCGACCTCAGCTGACGTCAGAGCCAACGATGACAATGATGATGGACAGGTATCGTATCAGTCGTTCTGCATCTTCACGAGTGTTGTGTTACATTTAACATAGAAATTATGTTAAATTGTTATGGCAATTAAGGATCTCACGCCCATCTAAACAAACTGCGCCTAAGCACAATAAACAGTGTGTGACGTTCGTTCCCATGATTTTCGATTCGAGCAAATTCCGTAACTTCAAGGATGATCGAACATCAGGAGTTTGACATGACATGATATTTGATTATTCAAATCACTACATAGTATAAAACAAAGTCGTTTCCTGCTGTATGTATGCTTAGATCATTAAAACTACGCAACTGATTTTGATGCGGTTTTCTTTAGTAAATAGTGATTCCAGAGGAAGGTTTATATGTATAATACATACATGCATAATATAGTAAAATAACACTGATAGTTTTTGCACCTGTGCGAAGCCGGGGCGGGTCGCTAGTATGGTAATAATTCTGAAGTTACAAACCGAGAAGTAATCAATAATTCGTCATTTGGCGTGGCGCTAGTTTTATTCTGATAGGTGCCAATTCCGATATGCACATTTTAAGATTATATACCGTATTAAGATTATTATTAGGAAAACAAAAGGAATGCTACTGCGTCTTAATAGATTTTCATGGGATTATCATTAGTAGTATGAGACGTTATACGAGGGTGTCGTATCAAATATAGCTCTGGCTTTCCCGATTGTCGATGTTTTGGCGGAGTACCGTACGTTGACTGAACGGGCGGGCTGTGGAGACACCTCACAAGCGCCAAAACATCAGCCAGGTGAATGCGTATCTTTATAAATACCATCGCATTAATAAAGTATCAGTTCTTACTGACGCCACGTTGATAACATGTGATGTCAAGGTCGTCTCACGTCGCGCACGGCTCGTACAATATAGTGTAAACAATACCGAAAATACCGTCAAGTTGAGACCGACTCGATACAGCTCGCAGCACATGATGTATCGTTGAGGTTGCTCGCTTGTGGGGAATATTTGCTGTACAGATGGTTTCTCTTTTATATTATGCATATTTTTTTACATTATCGAATATCATCTTCGAATAAATAAACCGACGCCATTAAATGACATCGTTTGCCAAATAATTATACGATTTCGAATCAAATCATCGACGATTACTAAAGTCGTTCGCCTTTACAAAATTCGAGCAATGAAACGTGTTTTTGGACGTGGGGATGTAATTATCTTTCGTGAAATTGTCTTAACGTGAGAAAATCGTAACTGGTATTTTATAGACGCAGAACTGGCTGTGCTCACAGAACCCGCTGGATGTTATATAAAATTATTATCATTAATTTATGATCATAACATTATATTTTATTTAAACCAAAGTTTATTTAGCGTCTTTCTTCGCGTAAATCATGCGGCACACGCTGACGCATTATTTCAATCAAAATATTTACTTAATTTAACACAAATAAGAGCGAGAAAATGAAATAAGTCCGTGTGATCGTAATTATGTACTATCAAGCGCTAATTACAAACACGTGATTCGAAATCAGAACGCCTCTCAGCTGTATATACATACAAGACATTTGTCAGCAAACATTAATTCAACGCCACAGTTCCTGAAACATTATGCGATATTGTTTTGTAACCTTCAATCAACACGCGTTGGGAAGTACTCATCAGTTACATCAGTACAGCCAGTTACATTCAAATTAACGCAATGTCAAATTATTACGAAGCAAATTTAAAAGTATGTATGTATATGTATATTTGTTTACCGGTGCCACTTCGCTATTTATAGGCGTTATGACATCGGCAGCTAAACTATAAATTATAGTATCACATTTTGCGAGTGCCACGTAACAACTAATTCTGGCGTTGTGGGTAGTTTGAAAAAATATTTACAATCAGATAAAGTACGATGTAAACTACGGCCTACGTAAATGGACATAATATATTAGGACGCCCACTCGTTTGTTGAAGGAAATAAGTGATCAACGTTGTCCGCAAAAGGTAGATTCGAGGATCGGTGCCAGCTGCGACGATCCTAACATAGTTCACACTGATTTATCAGCCGTTTGAAAACTTTTGTTTAACGATATCGAAAATAGATGATTTAATACTCTCCGACCAGAAATAGACAACAATATTAGCACGGCGATAAGATTAACTTGCCTCTTCACAAGTATCTGTATAAATTTTATATATACCCTCCAACTTTCCATCGAGGTTGGTGAGATAGTACGCGTCAAATTATATAGGAAAGTAGTTTATCGCGGGCTCGCGAGTTTCGCGAAAGTTTTCTTCACTTGAATTTTACTTAATACCGATTTACTACTGCGACTGACCCCGTTTGCAAGATATTCACCCTCGCTTTACGAAATCTAGGAAAATTTAGTTTTAATAGCTACCTAGTCATATTTTCCTATTTTAAAAAGTTATTTGAACTATCAGCTAATATGCAACTATGAGTACATTTAAGTGTCCTGATCAGAACAAGATCGATCACGATTCAGCCTGTAACATCCCATGCTGGGCATAGGTCTCTTTCTCCATGTAGGAGAAGGATTGAATCTTAATCAACCACGATGCTCCACTGCGGGTTGGCGGATATATTCCCTACTGTGACTAACGATCGCTATCACGTCTATATGTTACGGTTACTCTATGAGTTACGGTAGGGAGATCCGTAAGGACAGACATCCAAACCGCAAAGAAATACATGTACAAATATCCATCACGAGCGGGACTCGAACCCGCAAACACTCGGTGTTTGGCGCGTACGTGGCTCAAGCACCACTACACTACTAATTACTAAATTACATGTAGTTCAATGTTTTTTTTTCTTCTTTTAATTATTTTTAAAGATCAACTACCTGCATGTAAAAAGACAATATAAAAAAGTAACGGCTCAAATTTTAGTTACTGGAACGGTTTACATAATGTTTTAATAGATTTTTTTTTGAAAGTAATTTAGATATTAAAACTAGAACCTTCAACTGATAACTGTCGTTCCAATGAACAACAGTTATCAGTAATAAATATTTCGAACGATATCGACCGGCGATAACTTTGCAACTCCGTACAACAGACAGGTGGTATTACGTGATATTTAAAAAAGATAAAATACGTCAGATTTGGGGCCTGTAACACAAGTTGTGGATAAAGGTAATCCTGCAAATAAGTTACGATTAATCTTTAACAGCAGGAGGTGTAAGAGATCACTAAGACCTATTTCACTTCAATTAATAAAATAAAAGTTTTAGATATTTATTTGCCAATAGAAATATCTCCTAAATACAATAGAGTTCGGTGGTGAAAAAGAATATTACATCAAATAGCCACAACTAGTGAAATAGGCCCCAACTGATTTTATGATACCAACTTTATTAAGTTGATAACAAGTAACAATAAATAATTTTGATATACCCTCATTTTTTCTCCTCATTCAAATTTCGAAGATAAACATTTTTAAAGGAACTACATAATGTTATAGGCTATTATAAAAACATTCTGTAAGGAAATATCGAACAATGTTTTAAGGAGTAATAGAATAAATAGAGATAAGATAGCAGTGACTAAGTGGAATGCGAGTATGTATGAGTAGGTAATCGGTAATTTTAGCTCGTTTTTATTCAGAAAACGATTCGTTTTTTTACTAACCGTTAAATTCCTAACAAATATGTTTTAAGACGTTTTCTTAATATATAGAAACTAGAATTTAGAGGTATTCTGTTGATATAGGTGGTAATAGCGGTTCACTTACCGTCCGCATCGACTTCATTGATCATGTCTTGCAGTTCAGCTTCTGTGGGGTTTTGTCCTAGCGAGCGCATCACGGTGCCCAGTTCTTTGGTGGTGATGGTGCCATCGCCGTCTTTATCGAACAGTGAAAACGCCTCCTTGAACTCTGCGATTTGTTCTTCCGTCAGTTGATCCGCCTGAAACACGAATATATACAATAAATGGCGTGAATATATTCAATACAAAACAATCCACCAACAAGGAAATTCAGTCAATATTTAGATTATTTATTGACGAGGAAAAAAACGAAATCGCTACTCATATTTACCGCTGTAACAACCATTTTGACAGAACAGCGCGACAACGAGGCCTAACAGTTAATGATACATTAATTCATTCTTTTGATAACACGATTACGAAGATTAAACAAGTAATTACTATTTGGTTAGTCGACACGTCACACTGCGGACCACTTCAGATAACGCGAGATATCAAGTACTGCAGTATTACAATGGCACAATCGATATACCTACATGCTGCGATAATTTTTCATTACAAATATAATCAATATACGTTCGAATTAATTTCTGATACACGACACTCGTGTATTCGCGTATTTCAAAAGAATTCCAGCAAGGTTTACACTCTTGAAATACTTTTACTAATTTTACTTACCGTCATTTTGAAACTGCCGAAATAGTAGATGCCGTGGTTCGGAGTTTCAAAATGAAAGCCGCAAAGTTCCGTACGAGCAAAAACGTTGATAGTTACCATAAAAACTTAATACTTTTAAAAGCTTAAATACTGTCCTATTATTTTCCTGTTTTCAAAGAGTATCAAAAGATTTCAATTAAACATACAGACATTTTAATGATAAATTAAGTTTATTGTCAGTTTTTCGTATCGAATACGTACCTTGCGGCCCATACTCCGCTTGTATTTAATGTTTGACCAAATAAATAAACGAATATTACGAGGAGGTTACTCAATTCGACCGAGAGAAATCGAGGAAAACTCTCGAAATCCGCATAACTTTTTACTGGGTGTACCGATTTTGATGATTTTAAATTTAATCGAAGGCCGATGTTTATCATGTGGTCACGTTTAAATTACACCGAGGTCTGATTACAACTTTTAAGAGTAATTTTTGATAATGCGTATTTACTTGACTATTTTTTCGTCTACCTACGTTGTATTACTTGTCAATATAATTGAAGTTAGTTTTTCGTTGAAAACACAATTATATTGATAATTGTGTTTTCAAGCTCAAGTTATATTGTTTGAACTATTTTCAAACTGTGAATTAACTAAAATTCAAGAATTGAAGACAAAATCTGTTATTCAATTTAATATTTTCTGCAAATTCAACTTCCAAAGATAAAAAGGAGATTACAAAAATTTTTGGCATTACTGAGAAAATTCTAAATATGTGATAATTTTTTTTTTCAATAGAAATCACAATCATATCTACGATTTTATTTTTGTGTTACCCACACATTAGGAATCCTAAACATTTTTGAATATCATATCAAAAATTGACCACTCTAGCCAATCAAATAATTGGCTAGACACAGTCAGTCGGGAGACGTGGGTTCGAACTCCACTGGAGCGGTCAATTTTTGATATGATATTCAAAAATGTTTAAATCACAATCAGTTTGTAAGATTGATAAAAGTATTGTTTTATTGCAGGGTTATAATAAATTATTTACCAAAAAGTTATATAACTATATAACCATTTAAAAAAACTATATGCTATATTGATAACAAAGGCAATATAATCGCAAATATATAATTTTATTACTCTGTGGACACTTTAAAGCATATTTTAATACTAGCTTGTGACTAAGGTAAGGTTACCATATCTTAATAACATTATAAGTGGCCCTCGTAAAGCAGCAATATTACTATGAGTATCAGAATATGTTTCAAAATTAACTATATTAATTGAGAATAAACAGTTTTATTTCAAGTTTATATTATAACAAGCCTCCAAGGAGGCTGTGCTTTATTCTCAAAAAATGATAAGTACGATAATCATTTACCCTTGAGCCTCTATATTTTAATAACAATACATTAATATGCTACAAAATACACACTTTTATTCAGAATACACATCAAGCTATAGATTAAATATCCTTTGAAATCTGTTATGAATACTATTATAGTAAAAAGAATTAATAAAAAAAAAAGACATTGGTCGACAATATTTTGGATGTACGGATGAAAGCAAAATAAAGCGAGAACCACTTGAAAGAGATAAGCTGTAATTTTTATTATGTTAGAAAACTATTAACTTGAATATGAAGGCTGAAAATTTCTTTACATTTTTTACAATAATTTTTTATAAATTATCTTCCGACAAGTAACTCAATTGTTAACTATACAAAAACTAAGTTATAAACTGTATTTTTATGAGTGTAAATCTCGATTATTTTATAAATATAAATTGGTTGCTCGCACTCATGAATTTTCCAATTTTTTTTTTTAAATAATGTTCTAATTCAACTACTATTATTATTAGATATTGTTATTCACAAAGCTGTCTTACATTCCATACATAATAGTAATAACATAAGTTGGTCTGTTTCTTATTTCAATAATGCCAGTGAATTGTATTTTACTACCATGACATTATTTTTAATGATTCATACTAATCTCATTACTATAATTCTTTTAACAATGAGCGAAATTCTACATAAATATATTTAATTAACGGAAATCATTAAATAAAATTAAATAAAACATACAAAAGAAGCAAAACAGAATTATTATTTAAGAAGTTGTATATTTGCAGGAGGGTACACACCCAGAATTATTTCATTATTTATTAAGAATTTTATTTTCCTCAAGTATGGTATATGGTATAACAATGGTACGTAAAAATATATTGTTGTATCACTAGGGGAATGTTGCAGCTGCCAGGATAAAGAATAATAATATAAGGACATTTCAAATAATAACATTTCTGGCATTTATGTATGCTTCTAAGAGAAATTTTTTTATTACATTGAATTTGCTTTGTAACTATGAACTCGGCAACAACTTTTAGCACACTTAAAACTATGATATTACGTTTGTTAGATCTCATATAACTACGCTTACCTTTGTATACCTGTGTGATAATAAGCTTGTAGTATATACTAAATCATTGTTATTAATTCGAATTAATGATTTGAAATTAAGGTTTCGAAGACATTAAAAACCCGCTAACGTCAATGGCTTCATAGGAACACCGGCACTTTTGGCTATGAAAATTAATGCGACGTAGAAGCACCTACCATGGTTGTCGCCGTGCTTCAAGTAGCGAGGAAAGCTAACGGAACCCGTTTAATGAATTGCGTATGAAAAATGTAAGCTAACATTGCGATGAGTCAACGGGCGTTTGACAGGTGCGCCCGGCCATCGATCGTTCGTCAGCAGGGCGCGACGGCCCCGTAGCTTCTCATCGAAAAACACTCGCCACAACTTGCCCTGAACAACATCGACGAAAAAACCGCCCGAAAATTAGCCACCGCACGTAGTAACGTCATTTCATCGGTTACACCTAACAAAACTATGGCGACCGATGTTTCTCGAGACGTAACGGTCGTTTCGACGGACCGGCCCCCTTTCTTTCATCAATAATGTTCCGACGGTTCTAATAAGACTTACTCGAAATTTCCATTACTACTTCGGCTACGATGGCAATCCGCATTGCGGTAAAAAAAACGTAATCACAATAATAATGGAGGCCGTCATCACTATAAACACCGATGCACCACAACCGAAAAATATACCCCGGAGAAGATTCGGACGGATCCCTCGATGACACTGTCGCTTTCGTTTTGACGAAAAAACACTCACCATTGTAGATTAACTTGGATTATCCGGAGCTACACTAAAAATCACAGACTACGCCGCTAAAGCGACCGCACGGACCGACGTTTGAAACGATACTGCCGCCCTCACTCGCGCGAGCGGTGGCGCCGAGAAACTCGCGACCGCGATACACTCCGTGCGCCGCGCGAATCGTTCGGAATCGTTCAATCGAATAACCGCACTCTCATGACCGTTCTCGATTCTCACTCGGTCTCGTCTACGTTTCGATTCAATGCACGTTACGAACGTAGTCCATGTCTCGGGACGCACGGCACGGGATTAGATTTGATCTGCAAAGGATAGTCGGTTTTATATCGATGGGTGCGGCGGCGCGCGCCGGTCGGCCACCGCGCACCTGCAATGCGTCACTGCGGCCCGCGCGGCGCCCGGCGGCGGCCGCGGCATCCAGCGGCTCGAGCTTTCAGCGCCGCTGCCCCAGTTCCCGCCCGCCGCAGTGCCTTAACGAGATAACAGCCCGGCCTCCGGATTGCGCAGGCTTCCCGCCGTCGCGCGACGCGGCGTAAATGCGTTACGTGTATTTGTCACTGACATGGCAATGCGTCTTTCTATACGCTATTCCTACGTATTAAATTTAATTAGATACACTTTACGTAATAATATATTACAAGAAAAAAAAATATCCTTGGGACAAAATGATAATATGAATAAGTTAAAAAAAATGTTTGTAACTTGACAGTTATTACTGTCAATAAAAAGTTAAAATAAATGTACGAATTTTAAATATAGAAAATTTGACTGTTATTTTTGAGTTTAAAAACTTTAATTCAAAGCAATACTATACAAGTAACTACATCCCATGATTTCTACTGATTTTTTATTTCTAATAAGATATATTGTAAAATCTTAATATTGTTAGGATCTGGCTTATCAGTTACCGAGAAAGTTTTTTTTACACATAAGTAGAGTTAAGTAGTAAGTTAAGATCAGCAACAGATAAATTTGCTAACTGATGCCTAGTTCGCCCTAATTAATAAATTAAAATTTTTGTAGTGACAAATTGCAAATAGAAATATTTGACAGATATTTAGGAGCTTAGTGAAAAGAACAATACACTATAAACTTTACCTTTAACATAACGTAAAACATGCCTTTCAAGTTAATACAATAGCAACGTATTCAATATTTACCGATCAAAAGAATCGATATCGTGTCAAATCGATTATTGTATTTTTTATCTGTAAATTTAAACTGGATTTTAACGTGATTGGGTTAAAAAATCGTTACTAGATGGAGCTTTCTTAAAAAAGTATACAAAATTACTTAATGCTTACCCAGTTTTTAATTTTAATAGACCTTACACGTCCCTATAATAAAGATTTATCTTTTAAAATAACTATAAACAGATTAGTTTTATGTATTATCCGATGTAACAATAATTTTTTTTACGTACAGCCTTTATATTTTTTGGGTCATACATTTTATTCTATTGTACACAATCTAATGGCCAGATTGTAATATGTAGCAGCTAAACCACTCATCGTTATCTGCAGGAATTATCGTTAAGGCGCTTCCGTCATTGTCGATCAAATAGCTTGTAATTACAATGCGGATAGTTCGCTAAACTTGGTAATTGTTCTAATTATGCTTTTATTAATTAGATAATTTGAGATTTGACACCTGTTACGTGTTGTTTTTGGTAAACAAAATTTTTAAACCATGATAAACAATGATTGTTGTTTTTGTAAATTCGTTTTGAACATGATTCGCTCATCTTAATAACATTATCATATAGGCCTGATTCACGGGTTGCTGAAAAAAAATTCTACATATGTAAGTAACTGATATTCCTATTAACCTTTATTATACATGGGTTTTGTATAAAAATGCTGACAGATACTTTATCTGACAGTTACCTATTTAATCTTAGTGCCAAAAAATATTTATTAAGAGATATACGTAGTTATGTATATTGTTATGTTTAACTGTAAACCGGTTGTGGATAATGTTTAGCCTGCAAATAAGTTACGAACATACTTTAACAGGAGGAGGTAGGATATTAGGACCTGTCGCTACTTAATAAATAAACTACATCTTTTATACTCATATTTGCGAATTGAAATATCACTTATATATATTGGAATTCGATGGTAAATGGGTAAATGAATAATATATCAAAAAAAAAAAATTATCTTTAGTTTACCCTCATCGGTCAAATAATGTTATCTACAACCGGTGAAACAGGGCCTAAAGTTGTCGATGCTTGGTAAATTCTGCACAATATTTTTAAAGCTATGAGTGGGTACTCATAAAAATATTAAGAGAAAAAGGAATGTTCAAGACATCTTCTCTATGGAAAGCTATCATCAAATAACAACACCCCATTCAAACTATAGGTACTCATCACTACAGCCTATCGCAGTCCACCGCTGGACAGGCCTCCAAAAGTTCGCGCCAAAAATGGCGTGAACTCATGTGTTTTACCCATAGTCACCATGCTGGGCGACGGGTTGGTGACCGCAGGACCGGCAGATAGCTTTGCCGCACCGAAGACGCTATTGTTCCGTTTTCGGCCTGTGGGTTGGGTTGATAAATGTCCCAATAGTATTTTTCTCATACATCTTAAATGTACAGACAGCGACCCGTTACATTTTTGTTACATGTATTGATTTTATTTAACGTCCGTTATGTGTGTACATCACTTTATGGCGAAATAAATATAATTATTTCGTTTATTTCAGACCGTTAGTTTAATAATCATTAAATTAGATCCGCGAAACCGCACGCAAACATGAAGGTACAAATGATATATTAGGTGTACCTAGCACATATTATTTATTTCATTTTGTATAATAATATTTGTAAGCGAATAATAATGGTAATGTTGTTAACAATTTCGTAATGTTTATTTTATAATGACTAGTGTATTAAACGTCAACATCAAGCCGTCGCCACGGGTGTTATCGTGTGTTTTATTGAAAAAGTTTACCTGTTAAAGGATTGTTATTTTAGTTTGTTATTATTGCGCAGTTGTTTCGCCGTAGGAGTTGTGAAGGTCAGACGTGTAGGTATTAAACGTGATGATAATGAAATATTCTAGAACCGTGTTAGGGAGAATATCGTTAATAGCTTAGTGTTTTAGTGGTTGTGGATATAGTTTATCCTGTACATAAGTTACGAATAGACTTTAACAGCAGGAGGTACAATGTGCCATTATGACCTGTTTCGCTTTAAATAAGAAACTACAACTTAGATTTACAATCGTGAATAGAAATATGCCATAAATATAGTGGAATATGATGGTGGAGAAGAATAATATTTCATAAACTTTTATCCGTTTGATACCGTCGTCAGTCAAATAATTTATTATTTACTAGGTCGGCAAAAAAGCGTACGGCACACCTGATGGCTAGCGATGACCGTAGTTTATAGATGCCTGCAACACCAGAAGGATCTCAAGCGCGTTACCGACCCTACCAGGAGCTTTGGTCACCTTACTCACCAAAGGAACATAGCACTGCTTGAAAACACTATTATTCAGCTATGATCTTCTGTAAGGTCGAGGTACTACTCTAGTCGGATGTTCCACATTTTGAACAGGTATATGCTGTGTCCCACCTCAGTTAAAAAAAGCATTAACGGCAACCTCTGAAACAAACCCTAAGCTTAAAAAAATACTGTTGTAGTTGTTTTACAGCTGTAGGTAGTAGTTGATTAGATATTTTATAGCCTAGTAAAAATGTTGATAATCCGGTATAGCCATGCTCAGTGGCGTGCATAAAGTTTTTAGACAGGGTAGGTAGTCAAAAAAAAAAAAAAATTTGAACAGCCACACTGCACTTACTTTCTCGCAATTTTTTCCTAATTTATTTTAATTTTGTTGGGAATAGAGGCTTTTAGATAATTTCAAGAACAGACAAGTAAATTATTGGACACGTTAAGTGCATTTAACTAATAATGCAGGCATACAAATACATGTACAGCAACCAACTGATACCTATTAGACTTAGATAACTCATGAGTGAGAGATACAAATGAAACATCAAACAAATCAGTTAGTGGATAGACACAGTGACTTCAGATCAGAGTGATTCAGATCAGAGTGAGATCAGAGTGCCGGCCTTATGGCCGGCACTCTGATAATTTCGTTTTTGTTAAACATAGGAAATCATTGATAACACTAGTAATTAGTTACGAAATTGTATTCTTAATGAAAGTACTTGTTTATTTATTGATAAATGAAAAATTATAACGTCATTGTTATGTTAAATCGATACGCCTGAACAATTTTTAATTTATCTGTAAAATCTAACGTGTTGAATTTCGATGCACTCTTTACTTTCATCAAACACACGTCTCCGTTACATATTTCACAAGTAAACTTATTCATTACTAATATATTAATATTTTCATTAATAACAAGAACGCACAAACGAAAAATTAATAGTGAATTGTCATAATATTACTCTGTGGAATGTTGCGATTACGCGACCGTGTCAAAAATCATAATTATTAGTACAAACGGTATCGAATTCAAGACAATTTAATTTGACAGGTTATTCTTAGGCAGTGCCTAATTTCGTTGTTAAACCGACCAATGTTAAAAACACAATACTTTGACGCGCGTGACATTATAAAATTGTAGGATTATAATTATAATGTCTTACTGTCATTGCTAACATTTATTTTGCAATTACAGGCAGAAGTTTCATAAAAGACCCGTCGTCGATGCGCACGAAGCGCTGATATCGCATATATAACGGCGGGTTTTTTTGAAGCGGATTTAAATTGCATTGCAATTGATTTGTCTTTTTCAAAAATATGTATTCAAAAATAATTGTAATGTTCATGTTTTATATATCATTTTTAGTAACATGCCAGGGTAGGCAGTGCCTTTTCGCCTATATGAAATGCACCCTACGGGCCATGCCTTACCAGCATTTATAATTATAAAGCTGTAGCGTGATTTTTTACAACCAACCGACATTTAAAACATATTTTTAAACTGAACTATTACATCCCAAGTACGACCAATCTATTCATCTGTCTATAATTAATTCTGACTTCTTAATTACACAACGAATAGACGAAACACGTTCACAGTTCACGAAGTTCGTCTCGAACTGAAGCGCGCACAGCGCACGCGCGTCATCCCTTTTACGATGACCTTTCCTCACTATTCTTCTATTATTCTTATATATATGGAATATGGAAGGTCATATTTATTTAGGCTTTGTCCGATCCAAATAATACCCTCCATTCGTTCTAACACCCATCGAACTTTGGGATTTTAGGATAATGTTAACATGGCGCCAAATTGCTCAAGCCGCTATCATTGTGGCCTTGTATAACTAATAGGCAAAACGTAATTTTTTATGTTATTTTTTACTCTGAATCGATAACTATAAAGTTATGAATCCTTACGGTCGGTTGGGTAATGAAAATTATCGATTAAGCCTGTAACATCCCACTGCTGGACATAGGCCTCTTTTCCGTGTACGAGAAGGATTGGACCTAAACTGAACCACTGTGTGTTGGAGGATATTTTCTTTACTATGAGTAACGATTGCCATCAGGTAGGGGAAGAAGACACGATGGGGAGACCCACAAGGATTAACAACCAGATCGGGAAGAACTTTGCACAAATAAAAATATCCAAACCGAGCGAGAATCGAACCGGCAGCCGCCGTATTGAGAGCGCCCACACAGTCCACGCGTCACTACACCAGAGCGTTGAGAGAGTGAAATAAGAGCGCGTAATAAATAATATGATGAATACTTCTTCTTAGTCGTACACTCTTGTCAGAGTGGTTGTGGTTGCGCTGACGAGGTACATAGTGGGGTGTTTGGCGCGTCGATAACATTTCTGAGGGTAGCTATACTGGCGATGTGCTACCATTTTTTTCTGTTGGAGGCGTCGCGAATACACTAGACCATGGTGGACTCAGTAACCCTTGTGATGACGTCTATCTAGCGGGTTGGCGTTCGATCGCGTGCTCTTCTGCCTTCCACCTAGCCCTGCACCATTAATCTCTCCATCGAGTTCTCATTTCTAGAGATGTGACCAAAGAACTTCAGCATTCGTAGTTGTACAGTTGCCGATAGTCTGTCTTTAATACGAAGTTCTTTGAGGAATGGATACATTGGTGCGAAACGCCGTCCACGGGATCTTTAGGTGGCGACTCCAGTATCACATCTCCAATGCGTTGATTTTACGGCGATCTTGCAGTCTCAGAGATCAAGTTTCGGCTACATAGAGAAAGATTGGAAACACAAGGCATTTCATCAACCTGACTTTAGTCTTCTTGGTAATCCTTCTGTCTCCCCAAATCTTTCCCAGTCGTTCCACAGCAGACCTGGTGGCGCCGTCGTCTTATCTCGTCGCCACATCCTCCAGTACTTGATATAGTGGAGCCGAGGTAAATACAGTTCTAATGATGAATACATAACCCAACAATTAAAAGTTCAGACACAATATCATGCATGAAAGCCAGCACCACTAAGCCATAAATCTTTTTCATTTACATAATTTTGCACTAAATATGCTATGGTTATTAAAAACTTTAAATTTATTATTATTTTCTTAATTACATATTTGACATAGTTTAAGTTAAAATTTTATTTTTAACTTTTGTTTTGAATGAAAAAGTTGAGTTATTAAATTGGCCCTGTACCAAGTTTTTAGGGAGGTTTCATAAGTTTATTGATATTTAAATAACGAATTATCAGCTCTGCAATAAACTGAAATAAACTGTTTTTTAATTATTACCCTGTGAATATAATTCTGTAATTATAATAATGTTTTATTTATGTTTAACTAGCCTTTCTTTGACCAATTACGTTAAGCGTTTTGAAAAGAGAATATTTTATCTATTAGTATAATTGCTCTTTAATTAAAACGCAATTGAATAATTTGACGACGATTAAGACGACGCGTTGGCGCAACGGTAACAGCACTGGTTTGTGGCTGTTGCGCTGGCGGTTGCGGCTTCAATCCCTGCACATGACGAACATTTATATTGGCCATACAGATGTTTGCTGTGGTCTGGGTATTTTTGCAGTCCTAGCCCGTCCCTCCACCGTGCCTCGGAGAGCACGTTAAGCCGTCAGTCCTGGTTTTTAACATGTACATCTGATAGCGATCGTTACTCATGGTAGGGAATATATCCGCAAACCCGTATTGGAGCAACGTGGTGAATTAAGCTCTAAGCCTTTTCCTAAACGGGGATAGAGGCCTTTGCCCAGCAGTGAGACATTACAGGCTGAAGCGAAGCGATTAATTTGTGGGAATGTTAAGAAAACTTCAAAATTTTAATTTTTTTTTCTATTAGGGAGGAGATGGGGGGAGATGAAGGGGTGAGGGTCAATAAACATACGATTTTAATTAAGATTTTTGCCGATTATTCTCAGCGCAACTAAATTCCCAATTTGGTGGTTGTTTAAAATTAACCACGATTAAGTAATTAAAGATTAGTCTAATTATAGTTTGTAAGACGACGTTTATTTTTACACAACTAGGTCGGCAAACAAGCGTATGGCTCACCTGATGGCTAGCGATTACCGTACGCCGCCGTACGCCTGCAACACCAGAAGCATCGCAATTGCGTTGCCGAATCCATCCCCATCCCCAGGAGTTCTGGTTATCTTACTCACCAACAAGAAAACGACACTGCTCGAGAGCTAAATTATTTAGCTGTGATCTTCTGTAAGGTCGACGTATTACCTCAGTTGGGCTTCTTTATATTTTTGAGCTGGAAATTTTCTGCTGTTCCTTACCTCAGTTCTTACCTAGTTACTTGACTTAACAAAAAAATTTGCGACTTTTTTTAAAATGTTAATTAACCATTCATACCGACAATACGGCGATTGATTTTTATTTAGTATACATATATGTGTAGACCTGATTCAGCTTAAAGATATGGCAGAAATCCTTTAAAAGCTCCTAAAGCCAGATATTTTTACTGGTTGAAGTCCCAATAATCCTTAATCCCGTGCAAATGATTGGGCGAAGGTAGGAAGCGGATTAAGGCTTACGGCCCAAGGATTTCTCTTTATAAATAAAATAAATATCTTCTAAATCTTCGTGAAAGTTTAACCTTTGGTAACCATAATAATAGTGGCGTTCAAAGTAAATTGGAGAACATCGACTTAGGCCTCCTGTAAACATACTTATGGTACCCGCAAGTCCCAAAAAGCTTCGACTCCATAAACAAAATTTTCTACCAGTAAATTGTCTACCCAATCGGTTTTTGGAAAGATAACGATAATAATAATTATGTTTGCTTCCAGACGAAAGACAAATCGACTTCAATTTACATCTAAAATTTAACAAAATAGTGCCACGTAGGTAGTCGAAATATTGTGTAATATAAATAAAATTTTATTGTTTACACTACCTTATTTAGCTAAATTGCCACAGGAAAATAGGTTAAGATATGACATTAATAATCTAATGCACACAATAACTACTTGTAAGTATTTAAATGTAAATATTAAAAAAAGTAACAAAATTGATGTTATTGACATAAATAATTTATGGAACAATAATAATTATATGTTGACATATAGTAGGCTGAGCCTACCATTTTTCTTTAAACGACAGATAGCATCTGTGCTATCATATTATATACAAACAGACATAGCCAATAATCTGGTTACTTTGATATCTGCTCATATTGAGCAAAACTGTAATATGACATTTTCTGACGTGGAATCCGTTCCAAATAATAATTTAAATTAATTATTAAGACAACAGAGGAAACCTCTAGCATATTAATAATCCATGACATTAAATCAGATAAATGTCATAATAATTTGGTAAGGAAAGCCCACAGTTGTAAAAATTTATATACTGTAAACCTGGTGCACCAAAATATACAGGGCATGCTAGGTAAAGATCTTGAACTGGAGTTATTTATGAATGGTGAAAATATCAATATTTTATGTTTAACAGAACACTGGCTCTCTATTTCCCAGTCCATATTTAACTTCAGCGGTCACCAGGTAGCTAGTATGTTCAACAGAGAAAAAGCTATACGCGGTGGCTCTTTAATAATTGTAAGTAAACTTTTTAAATATAAAGAACGTAAAGACATTGTGAGCCTCTCTGTTGAGCAAACTATTGAATTAGCCTGCGTAGAGCTTGAGCACTTCATTGTTGTATGCGTATACAGACCTCCTAGTGGGTTATATGAGTACTTTGAGAAAGTATTGGAAGAAGTTTTGTTAAAATCAAATAATTCTAATAAGGCTATTGTTGTATGTGGGGATTTTAATATTGATTTATTAGATAATTCTAATATAAGTCTGAGATTTAAGTCTATGCTTCTATCATATAACCTACATAACTTATTTACTGAACCCACTAGAATCACTGCTACTAGTGCTACATGTATTGACAACATATTTACAAACTGTAAACCTTATTCTAAAGCTATTATTAATAAGTTAAGCTCAGACCATTGTGGCCAGTTAGCTTCCTTTTCTTATTCTTTAAATGTCAACAAAAATATTTTAAAAAAGACCTTTGTACCTATAAGTGCTACACGTGTGGAGAAGTTTAGAGGTAGTATTGTGGCAAAACTTCCTTATTTATCATACATTAATGACCCTAACTACTTATATAACTCTTTATTTAAATTAGTAAAAACTGAATTTTCTACAATATTCACTTCAAAAACAGTCAATTCAGGGGGTCTCTTGACATTTGGTGAATGGGCAACTACTGGCATATACAAGAGCAGGCAAAGGCTTTATGAATTGTACAGTGAAAAAGCCTATAATCATAGTGTATCGTTTGCTTCTTTTGTAAGTGCCTACTCAAAAATGTTTAGAAGAGTATGTTCCATGGCAAAATCCTTGTATATTAAAGACAAAATAAGAAATGCGCATAATAAAATTAAAATGACATGGAACATAATTGCTTGTGAAAGTGGAAGAGTCACAGATCGCAGCTTCGATTTTAAGTTAAATGTCAATGATAAATTTGTTACCTCAGACCGAGAAGTTGCATCTGAGTTTGAAAAATTTTTCACTGACATTCCGCTTTCTACAACGCAATCACTTAATTCGTCTCCAGGCATTGCCGAATTTTTGCTAAAGAAAAACGTTAAAGAATGTAATGTAATATTTACATTTAAACCTGTAAACCCCAAAGATATAATAATAGCCTTCAGAAGCCTGGACGTCAAGAAAACAGCTGATCTATGGGGTTTATCTGTAAAAGTCGTTAGTTCGATAATTGATGTTGTCGCACCTCATCTAGCTACTATATTTAATGGCTGTATAGAACATGGTGTGTTTCCTGATCTAATGAAACACAGTAAAGTAATTCCTATTTTTAAATCAGGCAGTACCCTAGATCCTAATAATTTCAGACCAATTTCAGTACTCCCAACATTTAGTAAAATTTTTGAAAAAATCATCCTCGGGCAAATGTTATCGCATTTTAATGCACACAATCTACTACATAAGAAACAGTTTGGTTTTACAAAAGGTCGCTCCACAACAGATGCTAGTGTTGAGCTAATTAAAAATATTTTTGAGGCATGGGAGAGGTCGCAGGATGCTCTTGGGATATTCTGTGACTTATCCAAGGCCTTTGATTGTGTGCACCATGAGACGTTGATCAGGAAACTGCATCATTATGGGATTAGAGATAAGGCACTCGACCTCCTGAATTCCTATTTGAATAATAGAATACAGAGGGTTGATATAAATGGTAAGAGATCTCCTGGGGCTCCTCTGGATATGGGGGTTCCACAGGGCTCTATCCTTGGCCCATTTCTCTTCCTTATTTACATAAATGATTTGCCATTTTTTGTACAGGACAAGCATGAGATAGTATTGTTCGCTGATGACACTTCACTTATTTTTAAGGTGAAACGTAATTTACTTATATACGACGATGTAAACGATGCTCTCTCAAAGGTTGTCTACTGGTTTGATTCAAATAATTTATTATTAAATAAAAAAAAAACAAAATTAATAAAATTCACGACACCTAATGTTAAACTTGTTGATAATGGTGTAGAATTGGGAGGAGAGATGTTAAAACCGGTGGAGTCCACTAAATTCCTAGGCATCACTATAGATTCGAAATTGCGGTGGGATCTTCATATTGAGGGGATAGCGAATAGGCTCAGCTCTGCAGCGTTCGCGGTTAAAAAAATTAGACTTATTACTGACGTAGATACAGCTCGCGTAGTATATTTTAGTTATTTCCATAGCATTATGTCATATGGAATCTTATTATGGGGAAATGCAGCTACTGTCAATACTATTTTTGTCCTGCAGAAAAGAGCTATTCGTGCAATTTATAGTTTAGGCCCTAGAGTATCATTAAGAGATAAGTTTAAAGAAATAAAAATATTGACTGTTGCTTCTCAATATGTGTACGAAAATGTTATGTATGTTCATAAAAATATACACGAATTTCCCAGGAATTGCGACATGCATAGCATTAATACTAGGAACAAACATAAACTTGCAGTGCCTGTAACTCGCTTACGCCGAGTCAGTAATTCCTTTTATGGACAATGTATACGCTTATACAACAGGCTCCCAGAAAACGTTCAAAAAGCTTCTATTGCTAAATTTAAAAAAATTGTGAAAAAACGATTGTGTAGTAAAGGATATTATTCGATTAATGATTTTCTAGAAGACAGTACGCCTTGGGAATGATGTGATCGCTTCCAGGCTATTTCAACTTATAAAATTATTGTTCAATTCGATTTGCTTTGGGAAAAAAAAAAAAAAACATTACTGTAAAAAAAAAAAATATGATATTAGTCCCGCTGAGTTTCTTCCGCCAGTTCTTCTCAGGTCAGAGGCTTCTTCTTTCCGAACTGGTAGTAGACTCATGACGTTCAGTAAGAAATTGTAATAATTTTATGCTGAATAAAATATTTTGAATTTGAATTTGAATTTGAATTGTCAATTAAATACGCATTATCAGAAATGACTTTAAATTTGAATGGGACAAGACGACAAGCACCAGCTTCCGAATAAAAAAAAAACCATAAAAATCGGTACACCCAGTAAAAAAATTTGGTAACAGACATAGTCGAATTGAGAACCTAATTTTTTTTGGTAATAAAGTGATTGAAATGTCAGTTATTAAATCCGCCGATATTGTTTTGTTGATTGTTCAAATGTGTTGTACAGAAAGAAAAGAAAGAAAAATGACACATCCGCTACGCTACTACGAGTATAAGCTCTTAGTCAATTTTCGGAATTAAAAAAATATATATATTTGAAAAATTGGTTTATTTCATCAATAACCTAAAACAAATTAGGTACAACAATTTTACAAAGGTCGATTTCTTCTTTTGAGTGTATAAACTCCCGTGCTAGAAGAAGTCTCTCTTCCTTATCAAACTCATACTTTACTAAAGTATTAAAGTGAAATAAGATTAACTTTACAAAAACTACAAACCAAAAATGATAAAACGCGCGTGTATGTGTGTGTGTATTCAAGCTACTGGTTAGAGTTTCTCCGCGTCTCTCGTACCTACGTGTGCTAGACTAGGCAGGATTAACTGAGATACATCATTTTGTAGATAAGATGCTTGATGGATTACCTCTTCAACCATACATACATACTGTGGTATATTCGCGTTAAGAAAATAGTGACTCATCGCTATCACTTAGCTTAGCTACGCCCGTTGAATAATGAAATTTTATTAAAGAGGTAAGCCAGTTTGCCAGGCATTCTAATTTACTACGATTTAATTACTGGAACTTTATTACCACTATACCAAACAGAAACGAAAACGGAAGTCATTGAGACTCCATAGACGCATATTAGTGATATTATTATGGGCGTATTTACCCTAAGTTCAAAAGGGCCAAGGCCAGGGTGGCATTCGGCGAGGGGCGGTACAAGTCGAGCGTGAGGGGGCTACGAAGCGGACCATATGGGCTAGGGATGTGAAAAATCAATCGATTTTTACAACATTGAATAACTAAAAAAAAACATCAAAAATGTATTCCGTATAGTATATAGGTATAGTGTAATTATATATAAAAAAAGGCCTAATTAACATATTCCTAATACCTTTCCCCTGATTTTGTGGGGCGGTAAATTAAAATGGCCCGAGGCGCTGAATTTTAAAATACGCTACTGGATATTATGGAGATTTAATATTTTCTTAAAGCGAATAGATTAAAGGCATTTTTTAGGTAAAGTGTTGTTGGGTATATGTCGTTGATAAATAATTCGTCGTCTCCAAGTTATATATACATTGCGTATCGATACTTTTAAATCGTTTAACGTTTGTACTGATGTAGTATATTTTTATGTAGTTATTTATTTTTTGTTCTATTTCATTCTGAGATTCTGATTTTTTAAATCTATCTTGATGTTATACTAGTAAAGAAAGAAAATTAAATTATTCTAATTAAGGTCGGTTCTATTTCGGAAATTATTTTTGATTTGAAATGTATCATTTGAGTTAATGAACAAGAAATTTCGATTAGAAATATTTGTGTCCAAAGATTTTTTGACAGCATCGCTTGTAACAGAGACTGAAATCTGTATTTGGTAAGGTTATAGGTATGGTGGTAATTGCTATATTTTTTATCCATTTAAATGTGTGATGGGGTTAAATTGTATTTCAAAGTTTTTTTTTGGTTATTATGAAGATGTCGTAATGATCGATGGTTCGATGATTTATATGGTTGGTATAATGGTTCGATGGCGGCGTCTCGATAGATGGCGTTAGTAGTATTTAAACGACAAAAACCTTAAATAATTTTATTTTATTTGTTAATTAACGTCTGTCATGTTTATTGATTATTATGTTTATTCCACATAGAGAATATCCTAACGATTGTTACTATAGGTCGTAGGAATAGGTTGTACGAATTGTATACAGTATGAAGCAATGGAAGCAGGCGACTAGCTTTTTGGATTATGTAATACAATAATCTAAATTTTTTAAATGCTGTTTGCATGGCTGCCAAATCAAAATATATCAAATATAAAATTATTAATTTGGATGACAAAAATTAAGTGCATATAAGACCATAATTCATAGTGTTTGTGGGAAACGTGACTGTGTGGTTAGAGATAATTTGCCTCAGTAGACAGACACAGCTACAGACATTTTTTTTTATACAATGATAGGCTTGCGTTTGACCACTATTTCACCTGATGATAAGTGAAAATGCGGTCTAAGATGGAGCTCGCTTACCTAGAAGTAACCTGTTCACTCGCGACTTAAAGATCCCCAGGTTATAATTTTCCCAAAAAGAGAAAAATATTGTCAATCGTGTTTGTCATATGCACGTATAGGCTGTAAAGATGTTTATTATGTTCTGGCGTAACGATCACAGCCATGGATTGTACCAGTTGCCGGTTGCGGGTTCGATCCCCGCACATGACAAACATTTGTATTGGCCATACAGGTGTTTGCCGTGGTCTGTGTTTTTGTGCAGTCCTTGTAGGTCTCCCCACCGTGCTTTGGGGAGCACGTTAAGCCGTTGGTCCCGGTTGTTACCATGTACACCTGTTAGCGATCGTTACTCATAGTAGGGAATATATCCGCCAACCCGCATTGGAGCAGCGTGGTAGATTAAGCTCTGATCCTTCTCCTGCATGGGGAAAGAGGCCTATGCCCAGTAGTGGGATATTACAGGCTGAAGCGATGTTCTGGGCATTTGTTCTTATTTTGCGTTTCTGTATATCCGACACAATATACATATCGTATTAGGGCCGTTGTTTGTAAAGGTAAAAATCAAAATAACTCACCTTCAGTGTACCTCTTAAGCATTATAGTTAAAAATTTATGTTCATTTATTTATTTAAAAAGTAATTTTAATCATTTTTGAATATCATATCAAAAATTGACCGCTCCAGCGGGGTTCGAACCCGCGTCTCCGACTTACCGTGTCGGCGCTCTAGCCTATTAAGCTATGGAACGATGCACCCGCTCGAGCGAAATTTTCGATATGATAATTTTTAATTTCGGTTTAAGCGAACCGTGGCGCCGTCTATAGTGAGCTCTTTACAGAAACCCGTAACTATTCAAAGTTTCATATTACAATGAAAATCTTTGACAGGAGACGACACCGTGCTATTTTTAATATCTAAGATTTTTATTTTTGTGTTACCCACATTAGGAATTCTAAACATTTTTGAATATCATATCAAAAATTGACCGCTCCAGCGGGGTTCGAACCCGCGTCTCCGACTTACCGTGTCGGCGCTCTAGCCTATTAAGCTATGGAACGATGCACCCGCTCGAGCGAAATTTTCGATATGATAATTTTTAATTTCGGTTTAAGCGAACCGTGGCGCCGTCTATAGTGAGCTCTTTACAGAAACCCGTAACTATTCAAAGTTTCATATTACAATCGTTCGCATCGTTCCATAGCTTAATAGGCTAGAGCGCCGACACGGTAAGTCGGAGACGCGGGTTCGAACCCCGCTGGAGCGGTCAATTTTTGATATGATATTCAAAAATGTTTAGAATTCCTAATGTGGGTAACACAAAAATAAAAATCTTAGATATTAAAAATAGCACGGTGTCGTCTCCTGTCAAAGATTTTCATTGTAATATGAAACTTTGAATAGTTACGGGTTTCTGTAAAGAGCTCACTATAGACGGCGCCACGGTTCGCTTAAACCGAAATTAAAAATTATCATATCGAAAATTTCGCTCGAGCGGGTGCATCGTTCCATAGCTTAATAGGCTAGAGCGCCGACACGGTAAGTCGGAGACGCAGGTTCGAACCCCGCTGGAGCGGTCAATTTTTGATATGATATTCAAAAATGTTTAGAATTCCTAATGTGGGTAACACAAAAATAAAAATCTTAGATAGTAATTTTAATAAAATTCTTTATTATGTACTTTCGAAAAGGTCCGCTTAAGGGATTATTTTCGTTACCATCGAGATGACAGGACGGTGATCTGGACATCGGTGAAATAAAAACCGCTTAAATAATGGACTAAAAAGCATTTAGCGACTACCTTAATCCCTTAGAAGGGTCGTCCTTAATTCGTGAACGCTCTGTTACTTAAAAACATTGTGATTAATAAGTTAATCTGTTTAGTTGTGACATATTAGGCTTGTTTTGTTCGTAAATACTTAGTATTATTTTATATTTCAATTATATTTTTGAATTTTTTTACGCGCGAGTAAGCTGGTGAATTCGTGACGAGAGCGTTACGAAAAGTGTGATCGGGCGAGGCGAGCGAAAGTTGTGAGGGAGATAAGTTAGTGCAGATAGAAAGAGAGTCAAGTACGTTTCGTATATTACTTTAGGGGTAACTAAAGATGTTTTACTTCAGCCGTGTGGTGTGAAGCACACACTTTTTTTCCATATACATGCAATAAAATTGTAACCGGCCGATATCAGTTTTTTTTATATTACTAGGTCGGCAAACAAGCGTATGGCTCACCTGATGGTAAGAGATTACCGCAGCCTATAGACGCCTGTAACACCAGAACCATCGCAACCGCGTTGCCGATTCAATCACTAACCCCCCCCCCCCCCCCCCCCGGAGCTCTGGTCAAAAAAGCCTGGAGCAACCAAATACCGTAAGTAAGTCATAGTGAAGATCACAGCTAAATATTACTGCTCTCAAGCAATATGATACTGTATAGTATTTATCTTAAATTTAATGTAGATTTCGTTCTCATACACTATCTGGAAGTGAAGTCATTGCTAATACGTACATACAAACGTATGATAATAATGAACGAAAACGAATATCCCGGGTATAAATTTTCTATTAATCTATACATCTATACAAATAAATAAAATTGGAGTGTCTGTTTGTAATAATAAAATAACCGCTTTTTACTAAATGCATATAGATGTAGGTATACACGGTACATATACCAAAATATTTTTTTTTACAATTTTTGTCTGTCTTTCTGTCTGTCTGTTAGTTCCGACTAATCTCGGAAACAGCTGGACCGATTTTGATGGGACTTTCACTGGCAGATAGCTGATGTAATAAGGAGTAACTTAAGCTTCTTTTATTTTAGAAATTTATTTATTTTATAACTCTACCAACTGAAAAATAGCTTTTTTGTTAAATTCCTCGCGGACGAAGTCGCGGGCACAGCTAGTTTATTACTTGTTTTATGTATGTAAGGAAATGAAAATAGGTATCTATTAAAATTCAAAACCATTAAAACTGAAATAGTAAATTCTATTTTCGGGTTACATTTTTTTTTTCTAAAGTCACTGCGATTCAACACCTGATAGAACCACTCGTCCCGTTTCCTCTAATTTCCCTGCCGAGTCATCGTAGCGTGCTACGAGCTACGACGTAGCACATGACGTAGCAGGAAATGACGGCTACGTAGCATCCGGCGATAACATCCGACCAGCTCGCGTTAGAACTTAATCTGTATAGTGTTTACATTACATTATTCACAGTTGAAGTTCTTTTATGTTAATGTAGGCTAATTACTCTAGAAGGTATGATAATGTAAAGATTATTTTTATTTATTCTATTTTAATTTGGAAACAAACGGTATTATATAAATATACAGATAGAATAAACAGAATATATATATATATATATAAGTATAATTACATTTTTAAGGTATTACACGAGGTATACATTTGATGACGCGATGGGTCTGTGCTCAGGTTGAGCAGCCCGACTGAGGCAGTGCCACGACCTTACAGAAGATCACAGCTAAATAATACTGCTTTCAAGCAGTTGTGTAGCACCTGTGGGGAAGGGGGTTCG
This sequence comes from Melitaea cinxia, assembly GCF_905220565.1. Lineage (NCBI taxonomy): Eukaryota > Metazoa > Arthropoda > Insecta > Lepidoptera > Nymphalidae > Melitaea > Melitaea cinxia. The sequence goes on from NC_059405.1 coordinate 343,225, forward strand.
AGGGGGTAGGATCGGCAACGCACTTGCGATGCTTGTGGTGTTGCAGGCGTCTATATGCTACCGTAATCAGGTGATCCGTACGCTTTTTTGCCGACTTAGTTGTATAAAAAATGTACTAGTGGTTGGTGGTTTAGTACTCGTAGTTAAAATCTATGAGGCAACACACATAAATACACTAATACAGTCGAATCGAGAACCTTCACCTTTTCTATTAAGTCGATTTAAACACGATAAGACAGTCTTATATAACGAACAATAGAAACGAAAAATGTATTTCGAAGAACGAATTTTGCCTCTAATGATTTCATTCAAAAGTAATTAGACATCGGAAAGTTAATTTATTAGCCGCCGAGAGCCCTTTGAATAACAATGGGTTCTTGTGTCACTTATTGTCTAATTTGCAAAACTAAGTGAACTCTCCCCCCGGGAGGAGGGGGGAGTATATTTAGCTCGCCGTAAGTCGCCGGAGGTCGAATAGAGTACGCTATTGACATGGAAATATGCAAGTCAAATTTAATGACTTCATAATTAAAAAGTAGAAAAATCTACAATGGAATACTTTGTGTTAAAATAATTATACGGTGGTTTATATACTGGATCTGTTTATAGGTTTTATATGTAAATGTATTCCACCTACTTCCATTTTTTCTTCGTCCTTTCAGCTTGTTTGATGTTTTTTTAGAAGATTTTAACATATATTTATTTTTTAAATACCTACTAGTAGGTACAAGATCCAAACCTAAGTGGATCTTCACCGAGCTGAAAATACAATGAAACATAATTTGTAATAAATTTAGTATATCAGATAATATATTAAAAAACTTGTTGCTTAAAAAATCCAGGACGCTATTTTCAATTATTTAAAAAATATTGTATATGTAATTGAAAATTGCAACGTCAAGATAATGAGAAAATTTAATCCAACTATCAAGTATGAAACGCCTAGTGTGTGCAGCCGTTGGGTTGCGTATTATTTACCCGGACGAACTACTTGGGTTAACAGGTATAAACGGGTATCTCGGTGCCAGTTTATTCTCATTATACATCATTGAATTTTCAGTTAAAAAAATTATTAAAAATAATTAAAAATCCAGTTTAGAATTTTTGTAGGCAACCCATTTTTAATATATTATCTAATATACCAAATTTATTATAAAGCATGTTTTACTCTATTATCAGCTCGGCGAAGATCGACTTAAGCTCAGATCGTTGACCATACTGTTTAGTTGTTAACATCAAACATACATCAAAAATTTAGAAATCAAACTCACTATCGCTAGCGATCACAAAGTTGATTTTAGAATGTATGGATTTTTACTCCACTTTTCCTTATTTTGATTAAATGTTGAAAAACAGTTTTACTAGATGACAACAAGAAAAAAGTTAAGAACTAAAATCTGACTACTACAAAATTATTTTCGTGGGTACACTTTATGTCCTGTAGAAGGCGCCACATTAAAAATAATTTAACATAATATGACCTAACCAGCGGACAATTAAGACGCTTCTAATGACACCGCATTTGTCTAAATATTACTAGTAGTTATATACATTTTGGCTTTGCCGCAGTCGGGTAAAAAGTAGAACTGAATATTATATTATAATCGTGTCTGCTTCGGTCATTTTAGCTCAAAACTGACACTAGGTCTTATCAAAAACCATAAAAATGCCGGAGACAAGTTAATCGCCCTTCCCGACGGCCAAGTTCAGTTAAACGCCAATGCAGCATCATTTTATTCACTTGAGTCGCCGCCGGCGGAAGCCCGCCAACCGCCGCACTTGCCAGTTTTCACCCGGTGATAACTACTCTGACAAGCCTTACTTCTAATACAATAAGAATTCAATTTGTTACTTCTATCACATGTCATATTTAATCCAAATTAATTAATATATACTCAGAATATATAATAGAAAACAAAGGTTATGTTTTATTTAATTTAATTCGATTATGTTGGAATTTTAAAATAATCTGTTAGAATTATTGAATCTTCTATATAATCAAATAAAATTGAAAGTAAAATAAGTTATGTAAACATTATTTTTAATATTAATTTTTTTTCCATCGTATTCAAACACAAACAGTATTAATACATTAACAGATCACAGTTTCACATTTAAAAATATTGCAACACCATAGTATACGAAAATGCAAGTATTATACTTGAACACAACAATAAAGCGACTACAAACAAATTTAATTAATTACCAAAAGGTGTTTTGTTTGACGCCCATAAGTTATTTGTAACTTGTAAGTATTGTGAATACCGACTAGAAGATGGAATGAAAATAATATACATAGCTATTGTCAAAATATAAATGAGACTTAAATATAAAATTAATAATTTATAAATGTTTAGCTTATCCTTTTTTTTTATATTCGCACAAAACGATGTACCTCGAGAGAAAAAGATTAAAAAAAAATATGCATTAGATTTCAAGCTTATCAACAAAATGGGCTGCGGTTTTTTAATTAAGTTCATAAGAGGAAAGAGATACATTAATGACATTGGACGAGCGCATATTGATCCCACAAAGTGTTTCTGACGAGCTGCAGAGCTAACATTAGATGAATTAATGCAGACGACATCTCTGTGACGCATTGCCTGCCAACTCTAGCAAGGTTCTACCGCAATATGCCACAAACAATGAACTCGGCATATAAGCTGTTATAGTATAATTACTAATAATACCCGCGTTATTTCCGATCCCGTGGAAACGTAGAAATAAAAATAGCCTATGTCTGATTCCGTATCTATTTACGTACCAAGTTCCATTACAATCAGTTTAATAGGTTTTGAATTAAATATATATATATATATTAATAGTAATATATATATATTAATAGTAATATACAACGTGTTATCAAACTGGCGTCCTTCTATTTAACTGCGATATCAGAATCGATATTATAACCTTACATACAACTTACTTGCCCTAACGCTTTGATAAAATTAATTATAACTAGCGACCCGCCCCGGCTTCGCAGGGGTGTAATGCTTGATACTAAATATATTACAGAATGTCTTTATTTATAGTATTAAGCTAGCTTATAGCATGGTTATTAACATAATAACAACAACATTCAATTATGCGTCGTTAGATTAGGTACATGTTGTTACAGAATGCGTTGAAGAAATAAAGGTTCATTGCTCGTTCCCCGTAGGTTCCCCGTGATAATATGTAGCCTATATGTTGACCCGACCCAAATTTGAAGTAAATCTATGCAGTACTTTTTGAGTTTATCCCGGACATACATACAGAAACAGAAAAACAGACAAACAGACAAAAAATCTAAAAACTATATTTTTGGCTTCGGTATCGATTGTAGATCACACCATAAGTATACTTTTAAAAACTTTTTTAAATTAATTAATAAATATTTTTTTATGTATGTTCGGGGATAACTCCGTCGCTTATGAACCGATTTTGATAATTCTTTTTTTGTTGAAAAGGAGATATTACTAGTTTAGTACCATGATAAGGAAACCAGGATGCCTGATGATGATGGGATCCAAGAGGAATCGAGGGAAACTCTCGAAAATCCGCATAACTTTTTACTGGGTGTACCGATTTTAATAATTTTTAATTCAATCGAAAGCTGATGTTTGTCATGTAAATTTAAACATATAAATTTTATTGAGATCTGATGACTACTTTTTGAGTAATCTTTGATAACAGATCAGTCCCCCAGTCGAATCCAATGCCAGTTCAGTAAGTTTTAGTCTAAACTCTGTTATTACACAATGATATAATTTCCTGTAAAACGAGAGTCAGCGACGGGTCTGCCAAGAGGGACTATTTGGCGGACCGAGTTGGCAGCTCACGGATAGGGGACTGAATAAAACGTGACGCCACACTAAATACTGTTATGAAGAATAACGATTAAGCTTCTATGCATAGGATTCGTACAAGGTTGCCATTTAAAAAAAGTTTTCAATTATTAGAGACTAAAAATTACTTTGTATTGAAACATAATGAATAAGTGATGATAAAAATAATTGAATAAATGATTGGTACAATTTTTTTTATATCTCTTGGTCGGCAAACAAGCGTACGGCTCACCTGATGGTAAAATATTACTGTAGCCTATAGACGCCTGCAACGCCAGAAGCACCGCAAGCGCGTTGCCGACCCAAACCCCAATCCTCCCCAGAAGAAGCTCAGGTCACCTTACTCACCAACAGGAACACAATACTGCTTGAAAACAGTTTGACAACAATTACAAGCGTTCAGCCCACTTTATGGTAAGCAGTTACTGTAACCTGCGTCTACAGCAGAAACGATGCAAGCGAGTAGTGGACCCTTATCCCGACCCCCACCAGGAGCTCTGGCCACCTTGCTAGTTACCACTAGAGGAACAATACTTGAGAGCAGTCTTCATTCATCATTACAGCCTATACAGTCCACTGCTGGACATAGGCCTCCACAAGTTTACGCCAATAATAACGTGAACTCATGTGTTTTGCCCATAGTCACCACGCTGGGCAGGCGGGTTGGTGACCGCAGTAATGGCTTTGTCGCACCGAAGACGCTGCTGCCCGTCTTCGGCCTGTGTATTTCAAAGCCAGCAGTTGGATGGATATCCCGCCATCGGTCGGCTTCTTAAGTTCCAAGATGGTTGTGGAACCTTGTTATCCCTTAGTCGCCTCTTACGACACCCACGGGAAGAGAGAGGGTGGCTAAATTCTTTAGTGCCGTAGCCACACAGCAGTGAGAGCAGTCTTATTTACGTATTATTTTCTGTAAGGTTGAGGTCCTTCCCCAGTCGAGTGGAGATAATTTAACTGGCAAAAGACATGTGGAAATAATTAAATATAGAGCCAAATAACACAATTAACATTTCAAATTAGATGTCTACATACGATAAAAATATGTATATCTGCGTTCGCTCTGTTCTCCCTCTGTCTTGAAACAAGCATGGTATGTTAACGTCTCCATCAAATACCATTTTATACATAAATATTCAGAGTGTAATCTCTCTGCGTCCTCGGTCGCTGGATCACTCACACGTTTCAAAGAGAATCGCTGAGAAGTTTGCTCGACGGGACTAGGACATGCCTTTGGTATTGTTATAGTTTGGCAACGTTTACGATCTTTTGAAATTTAAATGACGGAGTGAACAATACGAAAACTGCGCCAAATAACTATAAGAGGATTTTACATCAAACAAAAAAGTAACTGTAAAATTATAATTGAAAAAAAATATGACAATGTCCACTAACTAGCTTTACTGTTTATATGTACGATCAAAATGGTCTTCTCGAAAGCATAATTCTTAGATAACGGTTACTGCAAATTTACGTAGTTTATAATTCCAAGGTCAGTCAATGAGTCAATGTGGATATGTAAAGAAGCAGTACAACTATTATTTTACTGTCTTTATAAAAATTATATTCTCTTTAGTCTTTTGCTGTTTTGTCACACACGTTCTTCTAACTCACATGACATTTACATTTGTAACTTCTAGATATATAGCTTAAAGGTAAGTTTAGACTATGACACTGTACACCTTACATTCAGGGTATATACTCTCTCTCAGTATAATCACGTATCTCTAATTGTGATATTTATTGAGACACTATAACTAGTGCCGAATCAGCGACTATTTGAACGTGTCGTGTCTAAATGCCGATGAGTTAAAAAAAATTATGAGCAATAGCAGCGTCTAATTGATTATTCAACTTTGCTTTTTTAAATTATTTAAATGTTAAAAAAAGAAAAAACGTGAAGAAAATACAAACATGACTAACTTGTACTATAAATTATCATTTCGAATACACCGGTTTTCATTTCGTCAGCCGAGTTCATTATATTCACTCAACGTTATAAATTATTCAAACGATTTTACTACACGTCCTTACTTGGTTAGAATTATGAAAATTCACATTCGACGTAAATCAGCGTGTTAAAAGGAAAACTTTTGAATATTAAGTATTTTCTTCAACGTAATCGCGTGTAACGTCGGCCTTGTGACGGAGTGGGAAACACGTGTGACTCACTCTGCATGTTTAAATTGTAACCAGCCTGTTTCAAATTAGTCTGACAACAATTAAAAAAAAAAAACAAAAGGAACTGAATTCTCCAATTAAATTTCAGACTTGGTTTCGGCCTTACTCTACCAGTCATCGAATCAGAAGAACAATAAAGTTACTTCAGACTTGGCTCCGGCCTTTTGATATATCAGAACGAAACTTACAAATTCAGACTAGGCTGTATGGATTATAGTCCTTTGCCTTTCCCTATTGGGGATAAATTTTAAAACAACAACTGAATTCTCCAAACGAAGACCGAAATATTCAGAGCCTAAATTCATCGTATCCGGTATTTTAGTATTCTGTGACCTTTCAGGAGCATTTGATTCTGTGTGCCATAAAATTCTATCAGATAAACCGAATCAGTTAATTACATATTTTATTAGAAAATAATTCTCGGCTTTATATGTGTATATAAGAAAACAAAATATTATTATTAACGCAATAGTTTTCTTTAACTTTAAGTGTTTAAAGGTGTTTGATGACGATTTTTATCATTTCATTTTTATATAATGTTTTTAATATTATTGTCGAAACAAAAAGTAAAAAAATGTGCAGTAAAATAATTGACTCATTCTTTCTTAACAGCAGTAAATGAGTATATTTGCTGAGCATTCATATTATATGTTTTCGTTACTTTGTGCTATTTATTAAAATTGTATCTATAAATCTCAGTTTCATTTTTTGACAATTTTATAAATTAATACTTATGAAAAATGCACCCATTTCATTTTTTTTAATGAGAATTATCCTTGTTATTAAATGAAAAATTCCGTATCTGCCGATTTCTTAAAATTAACTGTTCAATATAAAGTCAAACAGAATTTGAAAAATGCTACAAAGTCAATACACCGCAAAAGGCACGGAATAGCACCACACCCGTAATTACTCAGGAGTGGCTCGTTCATATGACTTGTATGATTTATTTGAAGCATAAAAAAATTAAACGACAAAAAAAAACTATCATAACTTATTCTAACGTTTAACATTAAGTTACATTACAACAATGTACATTTAGTGTTTTTACGAGTCGCTGATTATATTTAATCTCGTACACAAGCTAATATATTGTAAAATGATGATTCGAAAATGTTTTTGAAATCTAATTGTTTAACTTCATTTAAACCGTTTTTTCAGTTGCACTACAACATGCCCAACGATTCTTTTTATATATATAAATTATATAATATTTACGGAAGAAGGTTTTTCGCTGCGAAGGTTGTTAACAAGTGTATCAGAACAATGGTAAGGGGATACCACAGTCAATAGACGCTCGAAACACGAAAAGTGCACAAGGACGTTGCGTCCCTACTCACCCTGAAGCTCTGGATTCCTGACTCACCACTAGAACACACCGCTGTAACTTGAACATGACTTGATTAGAGTTAAGTTGCTGTGAATTTTAAAAGGTTCTGTAAGTTTCAGAGGTGTTTTTTCCTGTCAGGCTGTTTCGGATTTTGATTAATATATGGCTTACTGTCCCTACTTGCATTAGTGTTGGTCTAAATTAATAAATAATATAATTTCTAGTTCAAGTAGAATAACTAACAAAAACAACTTATAAACAATAAAAAACTTTGATAAACAAATAATAGTGAAAGAGCCTTTCTATTATTACTCAATTACTGATTGCATCAATAACAGCTTTTTTGTGAAATGAATGACCGACACGAAGCACTTCCGCCAATAAACTAATAAGCGATAGATTGCCAAAAAACACGCAATTTTTTTCACACCTATACATATAAATAAAAACGATTGTTGCTAAGCGCATAACTCGAGAATGGCTCGACCAATTCGGCTTATTTATTTTTTGTATGTTCCTTAAGGTCCACGGAAGGTTTTAATACATATATATATATAAATCTATTAACTTTTGACAGAACGAAGTCTGTTCGGGCAGCTAGTGTCTAATAAAAGTATATGTTTCGATTCAAAGAATTATGGGTTACTTTGATTGATGACTTTCAACGGTTCTAAAAGAAAAGGTTTATTTAATATTCATTACATATTGCAAGTGAATGGTTTTACATGATTTATTGCATTTTAGTATAATCATGTCAATCATGAGCTTTATAAGCTTGTTTGTTATTTAATTTCATTTAATTTTATACAGTGTAATTTATTGTATAATACAGCTTACATTTGCATTCCAATGTAAAAAAATTACAGAAATAAAAGAAAAAACATAATTTTTAAGTCAAAAAATAACAAAATAAATAATAATAGTCCAAGAGCCCGCGAGGGCCAGATCTTCGCCATTTTATAAAAGCTGAACGTTTTTCAGCACATGCTCCAATACCGGTAAAAGCAATGGCCAGATATGAAGTTAAACTTATAGTGGCTATGGCAGGTAGGCGTACTTATTAATTTTTAGGTTAAAACAAAAAAATAAAATATAAACTGTGTCAGCTTTATTTAATTTCTTTATTTAATCTTTGAAGATTTGTTCTTCATTTTCATGTATCTCAATTTAGACTCTTTATTTTGCACTTACATCTTTTCTGATCCCACGACTCCATACTATTTTATATGTTAGCTGACTCGGCAAACGTTGTCTTGCCGCTCAACGCTATTTAAAAATAGGGGTTAGTGTTAGAAGGGTGAAAATTTAGGATTATATGCATTTTTCAACGCAAAATCATAATAAAATGAAAAATAAATACTTTATCTCAAAATTAAAAAAAAATTTTTTTGGGCTGGACTACCCTTAACATTTAGGGGGATAAAAAATAGATGTTGTTCGATTGTCAGACCTACCCAATATGCACCCAAAATTTCAAGAGAATCGGTCAAGCCGTTTCGGAGGAGTTTAACGACAAACACCGCGACACGAGAATTTTATATATTAGATTATTTTCTAAATAACACATACTATCTATGCCGAAAATTATCAATACCCATTTAATGCTTATTTTAATTGTTACAGCGATAATAATTTATTAAAGAAACGGTCATTCTGCCTTAATCTGTATAGCGGGGTCCTGGAAAAGGTTCCCCAAAAATAGCCTGTCTTACCATTTCTCTAGGTGCCAAACCACAGGTACCTGGATATCGCCAAATGCGGTCGAAAGATAACATTGCGGGATAGCTTTACTGTCACACTTACTCTAGCATTTAAAATGGCCTAGCATTTAAAATTAAATGCGGTTTAGCGAGCCATATTGGGGCCCGTCAGAGAAATAAGTCATAGCTATGTGGATTGCCGTCATCAAAATCGATGAGGAGGACTATAATACATTTAAAACAAACTGGCATATTTTAATGCTTTACCGTCTAATAAATAGACACAAAACTGTGGCTATAATTAAGGCAGGCTTAATTAGAACTTGAGAATTAGATTCTTTTAAGATCAGATAAGCAATTTAAGCAAATTGTAGTCCGTCATAGACCAATAGGTACTGTTCTAGAGTTAGACTGTGGTACAGCTTGTAGTAAATTAAATACAATTCTCACACAGGTAAAGTCAAGCCTGTATGTGAAAGCCTAAGTTATCCATGAAGTGAATTCCCTAGATTCAAAGATTAGATAGGTAATATAGTAACGTTGGAAATAACTATAGGGCGAGTCAACGAGTCCCACGCGCCGTGTCGCCGTCTCCTGAATATTAATTGTAATTACACCACACGCGTCGATCACGAAGGCGTTTGTTTAGCTTTATTGATAGGGAAATTTTTCTGCCTGTGTTCTCCTTTTTAACTTCTCAAGTATTGATCGCTTGCTAAGATAAATTTAGATTAAGGATGATGATTGATGAGTAACCTTACCTAAGTTGTCGGTAAGACTTCTTTAAAACATTGGTGTATATCTATAATAAGATATTTTTATGTTGTGTTCCCGTGGTGAGTAAGGTAACCAGAGATTCTGGGAAGGGTCAGGGGTAGTGTCCTTACTCCTTTTTTAATATAAGTGTTAACATCCACGGGCTCTTAAGTGCCCATGCCGTTTTTATTTACATTTTAATTTTCAAAGCGTTGAGGCGTATTATTTTCAACACTGCATGCTTCAAATTGCGAACTAAACGCGAGTCCAAAACTGACCGTGAGATATATATATATTTATGTAGGTTAATAATTAAGATAATTATTTACGACTATGGTTTTTTTTCTATCTAAAATAAAAATAAAAAACCATAGTCGTAAATAATGGGTGCGTAGGTTACGGTAACTGTTACCGTCAGGTGGACCATACCCTTGTTTACCACCATAGTGGGAAAAAACTGTCTCTGTCCAAAAATGTGTAAACAGCGCATTACTTAACGCTATACAGAGAAGTACTCAATTGTAAGTGCTAGTGTATGACCTTCTCTTACGCAAACTCCTCTTCTCCTGACATCCAACTCATATATATTCTTTAATGCACTTAAAAAAACAGGTAAAAATCATATTTACAAAGAAAGTTGGCAATGGCGAACTTATCTCTAGAAGAGATCTCTACCAGCCTACCCATGGTGGTGAGAATTGCTGTTATCGCGGGGCACAGAAGTGCAAGAGTGATTAATAATAATGATTATAAATCTATAAACTTATTCAGAATTAATAATATGAAATAGATGTATACTTTTGACTATACAGACACTTACATGAACATGTACATACATACATAAATAAATACATTGAGAGTATATCCATTATGAGAGGTTTCTGAATTCGGAGAAAAGATGATTTCTTAGCTTGTCCTTAAAACCATAAATTCAAGTGCTCCTTGGATCACTTTTGTAAACGATTCCAAAGCGTTGCAGCAGGTATAGTGAAGGAATTGAGCAAGAAGTCTAGAGACTCATAATACTGATTCAAAACGGATTGGCGAATAAATGCATTCAAAAATTTCTATCTTTCCAAGAATGAGATGAATTAAAAAAAAATCGTTACATATATATACAGACAGATATATACGTTAATTAAAATATAAAATCATAACAATTATTACACCTGCTAAAAACGTAAGGTTTGAGACGCACCATTTTGTCCGGATACCGGTGTTCTACACACAGAGCTCGGTTTGTTAGGTACAAAATGAAAATCGATACAACGTGGGATGGCTTACAAATGAAATTACACTGACATTTATTTATATAAGCTATAAACAAACAGTAAATATTAATAAATTTATTGAATATATCCTGTAATTGACTATTAAATGTTGTATTTAATAGTCGATTAATAAATATAACGACTTACAGAATAGTTATCGTAAAAGTATAACTAATTTTATGATGGAACTTATGTCGGTTTGTGTCTCTTAAGATCTGTTTTGGAAGCAATAATAATAATAATTTACCCGTAACACTTTCCTATAACTTGAAGACAGAAGACCTCAGTAAACAGTATTCTCTTAACCAGTTTCTATTGGTATTTTTGTGCTGTATAAGTGATCAATAAATACTCTTCTCATAAAGAAGCTTTTTACAAAACAACAACAAAACAGCCACGGTTCGCTTAAACCGGATCATCATTTCAAAAATTTCGATCTAGCGGGTACATCGTTCCATAGCTTAACTGGCTAGAGCACCGACACGGTCAGTCGGAGATGCAGGTTCGATCCCCGCTGAAACGGTCGATTTTTGATATGATATTAAAAAAATTTTAGAATACCCTAATGTTTGGGTAACACAACAATACAATCATACAATGTACATATATTTATTGATATAATTTGTTAATAGTAAGAAAATAAAAGGTAAGTAAAAAATAAGTACTAAAATGTTTTCTCTTCAATTTAACAGAAATCAAATTTCAAAAGAGAAGTCAAAATGTAATGAAAACAAACATTTAATGTACGCGTGAGAACTCAAGAGCGTATCTAATTGTATTCGTCGAAACAGAATGAAATGAAAGCTGTCTTTGAGCTGTTTTAATCCCAGCGACGTAATTCGACTCAGAACCGGAATTGTTTAAAAGTAGCAATAACAAAAGCAAATAAAAAATTCATCCCGAAAATTGTTACGAATTTGTCTTCTATTCGAGCTAATTTCCATAGCATTAGCGATACGGACGTTCGACTGAGTTGGCTAAATTTCATTGAAGGACTTACTGAGGAGTTGGCTGAGAGGCTTTTGATTCATTTCGGCGATTAGGTCACGAGCTATGGCGGTTGAGGAGATCCACCGAGGGATAATATAACTATTGTTATTAGAATCATTACTAGTTGTTATTATAGTATTTACGTCATTATCATAGTTTTATTTATTTGTTAGGCTTCAGCCTGTAATATTCCACTACTCGCCATAGGCCTCTTTCCCCATGTAGGAGAAGGATTAGAGCTTAATCCATCACGCTGCCCCAATGCGGGTTGGCGGATATATTCCGTACTATGAGTGAAGATCGCTATCAGGTGTACATGATAACAACCGGGACCGACGGCTTAACGTGCTCTCCGAGGCACGATACGATAGACCCATAAGGACTGCGCAAACACCCAGACCACGGCAAACATCTGTATGGCCAATACAAATGTTTGTCATGTGCGGGGATCGAACCCGCAACCGCCAGGGCAACAGGTACAATCCATGGCTGTGACCGTTGCGCCAACGCGGCGGGGTTTATTTGTTACAATATTGTAATTATTTTTATTTTAGTTATAACATAACATTTTCTATGGTACATGTATTCATCTTTCACGTTACATATAAGTTTTTTTTTTTGTTTTTGAAACTTTCCGAATTATCTAAAAGTGACTAAATCGGTGAAAGTCACGACCATTATTAATATTATCGCTGACGCAGTCTCAATCGCGTTAGTTTAACAATTACACCACTATAAAAGCTTTGGAATATTTGTTCCGCGGGGAATAATATTAAATTTGGCGTCGAGACCGACATCGACAGGCGAATTTCTAACTCGCGACGATAGAGTCGATCGGCTTCCTGACTTGCGCCTCGGGAGATTTGATCATTTCTAAAATTTAAGTAGACGCTATATTTAACCTTGAGTTTTTAAATCGTTCATACAAATTTTTTAAATGGATTTTTTGTCGGAATTCATGTTATTTGACAAAGATTGTTCTTATTTATCAAACAATCAACAAGCTCTGATCTTTCTCTACATGGGGAAAGAGGCCTATGCCCAGTAGTGGAATATTACAGGCGTAGCGTTCTTATTTAGAGGTGATGTTGGCAAATGATAAAATATGTCGATTTTTTATCGTATCCTTTTTTTGCTTAGTATTACAGATAATAAAGTAAGAGTCTTAAAACGTTCCATTAATGGGCACTTGTCTTCTCTTATCGGTTTAAAAATTTAATATTTTTTATTTCAGTCAATCTGTTTAGCCTATCGCAGTGCACATCTGGACATAGGCCTCCCCAAGTTCGCGACAGTTTTCGGACATTTTTTCCGCAATACTCATCCAGCCTACACCGTAAATTAATTATAGAATTTTTTTACCATCATTTGAATGCTGGTAATATAGAGTTGTGTCTTTGAATAATAAGTTTCTATCCGTTGCCAAACCATAACATATCAACATATTACTAACCAATAATATAATTAGCAAATTGACAAAAAAATTGAAAAAAAAAACAACGAGTGTCCTTTAGACTAAAGTAGAACTTTTTCATAATAAGCTTGCACTATGTCTTAGATATATAAAACGTAAGGGAGAGAAAGAGAGAAAGAAATTCTGTGATCGCACACCTCTCTCTTGCTCCGTTCGTCTCGCGCGATCACGGTTTTCGTAACGCTCTTCCACATTCACCAGCTTAAGTCAAGCGTGCTTTAAGTAGTTTAACTTCAACAAAACATTTAAATTTAAATAAACTCTCACAAGACATAATATAATACATCTGACGAAAAGTTGATCATGACTTGGAAGTTCCTATAATCATCTTCATGAACATGTTAACATTACGTTAAAATCAAATATGCTTTCGTGTAATTAATTGTACCTTAACCGACGCCAACTAGCGCTCGACAAATAGTTAGCAAATATTGAAGCAAATGAACTAGACGCACAACAAACGTTGCGTGATAAAAAGCAATTATTCCAACTAATTTTTTATGTAAAAGTTTAGTGTTCTTTATTACCAATTTGTATTCTCATTTAGTGACAATTACTCATAATTAGCGCTTCAATTAGGAAACTGTAAAGCTTTACATCAAACTAGCAAACATAATACACGTTTATTTTTAACCGACTTCAAAAAAGAGGAGGTTTCTCAATTCGACTGTATATATCGTCGTCCGCCTGGGTGGGGCGAGATGGGGTCGCGCTAGCATTCGCCACCTAAGCCAATTCAGCCTACTGCAGTCCACTGCTGGACAAAGGTCTAAGTAGTGTAATTACGTAAGAAAAAACGTTTATGAAATTGTTATTCAAAGTGCTTCGAAAATTGAACTTGAACGAAGAAAGTCTTGACTTGATTTGATTATGATTTGATCACACTTGACGTCACGTCGCGCACGTATTCATGTTCTAATGACGTCAAATCTTGTTTCTAACGACAGCTTGCTGCTACGAGATGATTTAATAGTGTTGCACAATAGCATACTATGCAAACTTATTATAGACATAAGACAAACTGTGCCCCGCGTTTTTACCCGCGTTAATTTGAGGAAAACAAAAGGAACTAAAAATATAAGGCAAATTCAATAGAAAAGGATTCAATAATTTTTAAGATTAGCGCGTTCAAATAAACAATCTTTTCTGTTTTATAATATTGGTATAGATTTAGGGCCAAACGTATAATCATAACATTCTGCGACGAAATGCTTCGTTAAGAGCATGTCTTTCGAAGAATTCTGAAAAGATTCTGTCGTCTTTAGATAATAGGAAACAGCAGTCCGCCGCTAGTGTAAAATATCTGTCGCTTGAAGACAGGAATTCAATGGATCGAAACGGTATAATCATCGCGGTGTTCCGATCGAGCGCCTCCAAAATTTTCAAATCGTTATCCGGTACTGCGAAGAGGAAATTCTTAAGCGTTTATATTGTGATGAACAGGGTCGTATCAAGGATATTGCCGGGGGGGGGGGAGGGGAGGCACAGGTGACAAAATCGACAATAAAAAAATAAATCTTACCAATCGACAGCATAAAAGTACGCAAGAAAGGATGCGACGTGAAGTCTGCTGCACAAAAATACAAGCTCTATAAAATATTCTTCTGAGACAGTGAAAGTTAAAAACAATCTTTTTGGATAATTATATATATATTATAGCCCAGGTAAAAAATGCAAAGAAAAATATATTGGCGGCAAATTTTCAATGGCCCTCGGGCGGCAAAAATCAACGCTACGCCACTGGTTTTTAAATTTCTTCTTCTGCAAACTTAATTACGAACTTTGCTTCAATTTAAGACTGGACTTACCCACGAATGTAATATTACTAAGATAATGATTTTGGGTTTAATGGCTTAATAATAATAATAATAATAATAATTAGGCTTAATATTAAATATTATATATTTTGGGTAAGAAACCTTAGTTATTAGAAAAGTTTTCATCTTGTAAGATAGATAAAACAATTCGAGTATACCCAAAGTAATCTAAAATTGCACAATTAATATTTATATAAAGGAATATATTCCTTTGAGTTTGTATATTTGTATAGTACCTTTTTTATAGCAGTAGTAATATGCATTGTTTTATAAAGAGATTTTTGACACTTGATAAGAGTCACATAAAAGAAATATTTAATTTTAATTTTATGTATAGAAATTGGTAAATAGCTTTAAATGTCGTTTCTTTGTTTTTTCAGAGCAACGCATTGTATAATTTTCCGATTCCAATTTTAAGTAATCGACTAATGTCTTATATTTAGATAACATTTTCTAAGTAAAATATTGCCTATATACTTGTGACATTTATTGTCGGTAATAAAGTCACCAGTCGGTGTACGCGATGTGAATAGTAATCAAAACAGCGAACTAACAAGGAAAAAATATTTTGTTACTCGTGCTAACTTTGAATGGGCAATTAAGGGCAGAAGTTATAATGTAATGAATCACAGTCATTTGAATTACATTTATATTCAAAAATTGTAAGCTTATGGAATGATTAAGTTTGTGTTAACAAAAAATGATAATATTTACAAAGATTGGCTAAAAAGTGTATATTCATTATAATAAAATAATTTTTCATTTTTCTGTCAAATTTTAAGCACGAAAAAACTTGTGAGAGACTTTAGATCCAGCTTCATCAAAAATCCGTTTTAGCGGACGTACCTACCTCTCTGCCGAATTTCATCTTTATGCGTCCAGCGGTTTTTCGGATTTCATGATGGCTGAATGACTCAACGATTTTATATTTAACCTTTAACTAGTATCAATGACATTTCTCTTCGCCTTAAAATATAGATAATAATACGTGAAGCAAAAACTTTGTACACTTTTTTTACGAAAATTGCACGGATGGAGGAGTGTGATATTTCGGACACTTAAACTTTATATAGAGAAGGAGTGCAGAATGTTAATATATTTTTTTTAAATTATGCATATTAATATATTAAATCAATAAAAAAAAAACATTATACACACTACCATGTATTTGACAGACAAACATATTTATACTCTTTTGTTGATTGTAAAGGTCTGTAGTAAAATTGAAAAAAAACAAAAAGGTTCTTAATTTTCATTACTTTTTGGTTTTCTTAATTTAAACTTTTAATTATGTTCGAATTTCGAACTCTGGGTGACAACTAGTATCTATAAATATCTTTCAATAAACATTAAAAACACATTAATTTCAGTTGCAACTTTTATCTACTCTAATATATTCAAACATGTTTAATCTTTAACATTATCATATCAAGTCTTACTAGCTACATATATAATAAACCTTCAAACAAAGATATAGTTGTAAAAAATAATAAGTGTAACTATCTATGTAGACATGATTAAAATATGAAACACTAATGGAATTAGACCTCATATGTTTTCAAACCTTGTTTGCATACCGTACGTACTGGGGTGGCTCCTTATTTTATTACCGCCCCCCATAAACCCCCCCTTCCACGCATGCGCACTACTCGTCTGTAGACACGCCGTGTTTCCCGTGTTTTTGTTCCTCTAGCTCGGATAATTAACTTTTAATTAACTTATATCTGTTATGTCCTGGCTTTTAGTCCAGCTCGTTGTGTTTCGTTTAAACTTATACTTTTTACTTTTCACGTGTGTTTTACTGTTGGAATGATTTTATTTTGTGGTTAAAATGGTTATGTCAATTACAAATGATGGAGTCCAAATAGCAAGCCATCTAGTTTTATTGTTATAAAATGTTTCTTTTTAAAATCGTGACGCATTTTCTCTGTATAAATCATTTTATCATCATCATTTCAGCCTATCACAGTCCACTGCTGGACATAAGCCTCCATAAGTTCGCGCTAAAAATTGCATGAACTCATGTGTTTTGCCCATAGTTACCACGCTGGGCAGGCGGGTTGGTGACCGTAGGGCTGGCTATGTCGCACCGAAAACGGTTTTGTATGAATAACTCGTCTTAATATTTACATTTCTATTTTATTGGATAGTTCATAATCAGTCTCATTCATATAGAATATCACAGCTAAATGACATTGCTCTCAAGTTTACCGTTGTTGTGTTCCTTCGGAGAGTAAGGTACAGAACCTTTAGAGATGCGCTGTGGTACCAGCAGGAGTTGTAGGCTACGAAAACCGCTTATCATCAGGTTGACCGTATACAAGTCATTTCTTTTGGTTTTACCTTAGTGGTCTAGAAATATCTAATTGCAATGTAACCTCCCAGTTTGGTACTGTAATTTTGAAAGGAAATGCGTGCTGGGAAAATTACACTTAATTTTATATACTAAAATGGCGCCTTAAGATGGAAATGCTGGCACTTGGCTAATTTACGATAAGAAAGGGTGAGTGCATAAGCTTGTGTATTTTGTGTTTCTGGATCCCTGATACAGTAGTTCAGTAGTTTCCGAGCCTGCATGCAAGAAACAATCAAATCTTTCTTTTTTAAAATATTAGTATGGACATACTAGACTCTCACGTCGTGTTTTTGGTATGTTAAACGTTATTCTAAAAACCGGATAACTATTCAGTTAATTCTAACCTCCTACATATGCATTATGCATTATGTTACACATTTTTTTAATTCTAATATGTTTTAGTTACGCTGATCCAGAACGTAAAGCGGTCATTACTGAGTAATAAGCCGCTGAGGGAGATGTAATTACTTTAATGTGTCTCAATACACTTATGATATTAAACGTCAATTCGAACACTGTCGTCTTTTATAAATTTCTATCGTAATTGTGTTATATTAACGCGAGTTTTAATCTGATTCGTGTAACCAGGAAATAGTGAAAGGGCTTGTTTGTTTCTTTTTCAAGTAAAACTTCTTTACGCGCGTTTGACTTGGGGAGTAAGCTGGTGAATGCGTGACGAGAGAGTTACGAAAAGTGTGATCGGGCGGGCGAACGGATGTTGAGAGGAAGATATAAGTTAGTGAAGATAGAAAGAGAGAGATAGTAAAAAGAAGTTTTACGTCAGTCGTGTGGTCTAAAGCACATTCGTTTTTTATTTATTTAGTTATGCTATTTGAAAGAATTTTCATATGTTTTTAAAATTATCAACTTGACTTGCTTTGCCTTTATCTTAAGCTATCTGTTGAAAGTCTTGCGGGAGCTGTTGCAGTTATCGAGATAATTGATCAGTAGTTGATCGTTGATATTTGACAGTTCATTAACTTACTAGTGTCATAATGACACTGTTATGAAATAATTGTAATGCCGTTGTAACAAGTCAATTCAAATGACTAATTTCTATAGTATGTAGATAAAATTGATTCCTAGGTCTGTCTGTCGCTAATAAAAACAACAATGAATATCTGATAAATTTTCATGTTTTCTAATTAAATAGACACTGTTATCTCAACATTAAGAATATAGCCACCCCCTCTCTTCCCGTGGGTGTCGTAAGAGGCGACTAAGGGATAACACAGTACCGCTACCACCTTGGAACTTAAAAAGCCGACCGGTGGCGGGATAACCACCCAACTGGTGGCTTTGAAATACACAGGCCGAAGACGGGCAGCAGCGTCTTCGGTGCGACAAAGCCAGTACTGCGGTCACCAACCCGCCTGCCCAGCGTGGTGACTATGGGCAAAACACATGAGTTCACGTTATTTTTGGCGTAAGCTTGTGGAGGCCTATGTCCAGCAGTGGACTGTATAGGCTGTAATGATAATGATTGTTATCTCAACGACAGGAGAAGGCACGAAAGAGATTGATCGGTATCAATCTCTTTCGTGCCTTCTCAACTCTACGTGACATTGGCAGAACTGGCACAACTGAAAGCCGCTAAGCCTATCAATTAATTATTTACTTTTAATAAAAAAAATTGGTTTGAGTTTTTTAATTTCAAAATGAGCTAATGTGCCATATGAAAAGTTAACGATATATGTTAAAATATAAAACAGGACAATAAAGTGCGTCTCGGTCGCTGCCAAGTAAATCTCCATCGAGACAGGGCTGGTAATTAGGGGATCTGTTTGGCGCGGGCGACTAGCGCGCGTGCCAGCGCGGTCAGCCTGCCAACCGCCGGGCGCTTAGCGCGCACATTACTTCGTTAATTGTTAACATCTACTTAACAAGTATACCAGAAGCGAAACAAGTTGATTACATGCAGTCTTTAAAAATTAATTACAAATTTTACAATGAGCCACGGTGAAAGAGCCACAAGAACAGACCTTGGACGGGAATAAATATTTCTATAAATACAAATTCAGAACCACACAGCACACGCACTACACCAGAGCGATCGACAGTATGTTTGTCTATGTATAAGGAAGACATAAGTTTTGATATACGTACATCGAAAATAAATTTAAGGGGTATACATATGTATATTATGTCTTCATAATAATGGCACAAACAGTATTATAGAAGTACTGAAAATAATGATATAGAAATTTCAAATTTTAAAGAACTAGATATCGCTCACAGCGATAAGACCGCCTTTGTTCACCTTTCTTCTTATGTATGTATAGTATTCTTTTTTGTAACGTTTCTTTGTAGTGTACAATAAAGAGTATATATTATAAACATTTTTGAATATCATATCAAAAATTGACCGCTCCAGCGGGGTTCGAACCCGCGTCTCCGACTGACCGTGTCGGGTTCGAACCCCGCTGGAGCGGTCAATTTTTGATATGATATTCAAAAATGTTTAGAATTCTTAATGTGGGTAACACAAAAATAAAATCTTAGATAGTATATATTATATTCAAATTTAGACATATACATTTAAATTTAAAATTAAAGAACCAATAAAATGTAAAAATGAAAGAGAAAACAATACAATAATAGTAGTTTATGCAACTGTCATATAATGAAGGGTATTAAAACACGAGTGTGAGTTTATGAAACGAGCGCAGCGAGTTTCATAATAGTAACGAGTGTTTTAATACCCGTGTTATATGCAGTTGCATACACTACTTTATCTTCACTAATGCAATTAATCAAACAACAAGAGTAAAAGCTGACAATAGTTTATTTATAATAATTGTTCAAATTTTGGATGGTACAATTCTGAAAGTTAATGTTAATTTTCATATAATTTTCTAGATTTTTCTGGCAAAAGATTGTGAGTTAATTTGGTTGCCAATTCTAGAATATCCGGAGGCGTACAAATATCATCGTCGCTATCCATTTTTAACTTTTAATTTATTAAATTAAATTCACGCGTACGTGTATTGTCACAGTGATTTTGCCGCCATTAAAATCTAACCAATGAGAGCGCAGCTGCGCGCATGCGCGCGATGTTATAATGAGATTTTACGATATCGATGTGGATATTATACCATCATGTGAAATTGCTTAAATTGAGTGTTTTGTTGTCTGTGCTATAACAGTAGTAATTATAAGTCAAGTATTGGAAACATAAGTAGAATGTTACAACATTAGTGTAGATAAAATATATTAATTACTTTCAGTCAGTAATTACGTAACCACTAAAATCGTTTGTGTAATTTGACATCGACCAAAAACAAGAATAAAAACAAGTCATTAACTTTTGTGTCGGTTTTAATGTCATGTTTACGAGCCGTAATGCAAATCCCATCGCGGTTGAAACCGACGCTCTAAAGACAAATGCTAATTATGTTTATGGAAATTTGTGCTCGGCGACATGAAACTTACAAAGTGGCGTGGATGTCGTCTTTTGTTCGTCGATAAAATTTTCTACTACTAGATGACCCGATAAACTTCGTGAAAAATATGGACAAAACACTGATCGTACCTATGAATATTTGACAACCGAGTGACAATTTTTTTGACAAAAGACATCGAATGTGTCACAGCTAGACAAGAATTTGGTATTGGAAAATTGAATTGTAGTTTTTAGTTTTTTTCGTTACTTATTATTTATGTTAAACATTTCCCCAACTTCCACTAATTTTCAAGATCAAAATTAGCCAAATAAATCCAGCTATTCTCGAGTTTTAGCGAGACAAAGGAACAGCAATTCATTTTATATGTTATGCTAATAATGACGTGAGCTCATGTATTTTGCCCTTAGTCACTACGCTGGGCAGGCGAGTTGGTGACCGCAGGGCTAGCTTTGTCGCAACGAAGACGCTGCTGCCCGTTTTCGGCCTGTGTATTTGGATATCTCTCCCACCATCGGTCGGCTTTTTAAGTTTCAAGGTGCTAGTGGAACTGTGTTATCCCTTATCTATATCCCTCGCCTTTTACGACACCCACGGGAAGAGGGGGGGTGGCGATATTCTGTACTGGCAAAACCACACAGTACGTCGTAGTATATACTCGGAAATTTGGGTGTCATACGATGCCTAGATTCAGACAGACAACGGTGAAAAAAATTGCCTTTTTTCTTTAGCATCAATTACTTAAAGTACACTTGAAACTTTTTTTTCAACATATCTTCAACACTTCAAATAAGACCTTACACAATTTTATTCAAAGTACATAAAACAGCAAAAAAGCTTCCTATTATATAGGTACTAAAACGTTTAGATAATTATAATTTAATGTATCTTTAAGAAGCACTACTTGCATAACAAAAGATGATTTAAAAACAGCCATTAGAGGAACTCGGAGTGTTAAGCCGAACTTACGCTTAAGTGTAACTGTGATATAACAAAGTCTAAGTGTCCCACTGCTGGACGAAGGTGTATTTTTGGATAGGTAGAAAGATTGAGAGCTTGGTCGAAAGAAAGTCTAGATTCAAAAGTGTATTTCGTAAGTAAAGATGTCAGTTTAGTTTAAACTTTTTACAGATTGGCGAATATATATGCGTGTTTCAAAACTTATAGCAAAATATTACGGTTTTAACTATATTTATATTATTTTTTTAACTATGTATGTATTTTAACGTTAAAAGATAAACAGTTCAAGGTAAGGATTTTTTGGATATAGCCACTTTTCCTAAAGGGCAATTAACGCGCCCGCAAGCAGTCCTAATTAGTCCATCATATCGAGCAAAATATCCACGTAACTACTTGACATCAAGTGGAACTATTTGTTCCCCCCCCCTTACAAGTTACCTCACATTTAGCAATGTATGTCAATGACTTTTTACTATTTAGGTTATTTCTTGCAAAATTGCTGTTATTCTATACACCATTGACTAACGTACTACACCTAGTTACTGTTATAGCTTCAGTGACCCTTACATGTCATCTCTCACTCAACAATAGACTGTATACAATACATACCCAACGCGTTGGCGCTACGGTAACAGCACTGGTGTGTGGCTGTTGCGCTGGCGGTTGCGGGTTCGGTCCCCGCACATGACAAACATTTGTAATGGCCATACAGATGTTTACCGTGGTCTGGGTGATTGTGCAGACCTTGTGGGTCTCCTTACCGTACCTCAGAGAGCACGTTAAGCCGTCGGTCTCGGTTGTTATCATGTACACTTGATAGCGATCATTACTCATAGTAAGGAATATATCCGCCAAACAGTAGCAAGGAGTAGCGTGGTGGATTAAGCTCTGATTCTTCTCCTACATGGGGAAAGAGGCCTATGCCCAGCAGTGGGATATTACAGGCTGAAGCGCGAATACATACCCAAATGAAACAGCGTGGCAGGGAATACACGTTATACGTAGACAATACTTTGCTTTCAGTTCAAGTTGTTTTCTAACATCCTTCGCTTGCATTCTAAATAACTACACAATGGTAAAATCTCGCCAGTATCTTACCATACGTTGAACTTTAGCACCGAAGATTTTGCCCGCAGTTTTTGAGCCAAGTTCTCGCAGGCAACTTAATATGCGGGCTAAGTTAGACATTTTTATGTTCGCAGTTTGAAAGCTATTATGAGTAAAGGCACTCCTATGTATAGTTATAGAATAGAAAATTAAACTAGATATCTAACTTGCAAAATATTTTAAGTCGCAATAGTCATCTCTATATGCATAGATGTGTGTGTTCGTGTGTGTTTGTGAGCGTGTGTATGTGTGTTGCGTGTAATGTAATTGATTAAATACTTGGCAAACTTTATACTTTAATTTTTATTGAGGTAGGAAAGAACAGGAAATATTTTGCTAGAAATTTGGAGTAACCCATCTGGGGAAGTTCCTCAATCTTACAGAAGATCACAGCTAAATAATATTACTATCAAGTGTTGTGTCCCTGTGGTGAGTAAGGTGGCTAGAGCTCCTGGGAAGGATAAGAGGTTAAATTTGTTAACGTGTTTGCAATGTTTCTAGTCTAGGGCAGGCGTCCATAGAATACGGTATTCGCTTACCATCACTGGTCATACGCTGGTTTGTCACCTTCTCAGTATAAAAAAAATCATAGATGTTCACATGTTTGATCCCAAAAGTGACTATTAGATAGACAAAATAAGATAATAATCCATAATAAGAGTACAAGTGTTTCTTCACAAGTGGATATTAACTGCTTATTACAAATACGCAGTGTGATGCTGACTTAAAGCAGAAAATAGTATTGAAAGTTTTCCATGAAAAATATTTCGAAATTCAGCACGAAAGCTAAAGGATATATTATTTATTCACATGCCAAAGTGCCCTTAATTAAAAACCCGTCTGATTACTGAGGCGAAAGTAAATGGAAACTGTTCCGATATTCCAGCGAAATGAAGTTGGCCTCGTTCACGTTCCTCATAACTTCGGTACATATATAATTTGTTCTACGCAGACGTTTCTTATTATTATTATTATTTACGAGCTTTCGCTTATAAAATAAGACAAAGGGTCGGTTAAACTTTGCCCAACAACCCTCGGTCCCTTCTGCTTGATCTGATGGCTTTGTAATCTAGGAGGTGGATATTTAAAACGTTATATTATAAAATTACTAAGTAAAATCTACTGGAAAAAATTAAAAGAACAATTGTAGTAACAAATGATAACGAACTTTACAAAAAATTACCTTATATATTATTATGCCTTGTCTTTTTCTCTTATTATCACGGCCGTATTTATCCTAGGTGTAGGGTATAACGGTTGTGGTGTCGCTATTTGATGGATGACGGTGTCCAAGAGCTAAAACGTAGTTATATTCTGATTTTTTACCAATCGAATTTCACTATATTTAGAAGATATTGACCGTCACAAATTTAAATCAAAAATTTTTAGTTTATTAATTGAGGAGGACAGGTCCTAAAGACCTATTCCTGCTTTTAAAGTCTATTCGTAACTTATCTGCAGGATAAACTTTACCCACAACCGGTGAAGCAGGCTCTAATAGTATAATTTTATATTAAATCGTCTGTGTCTTTTATAATCTAGTTTCGACAAAAAGGTTTCAAGTGTTTTCAAGTTTCGAGAGTTATTGCTTATACTTATTTATCATTATTCTTTACACCTATGCATATAATAAATAAATAATATTAGTTTTTCAAAATAAGTTTTATATTTGACTTGTTATCATCAAAATAGCTCCAGCTTAATCAAGCAGCTTAAATCAAGAGTGAATAGGCATCTTCTAGGCAAGCCCGCACGACCTTAGGCTGCATCTTCACTTGCCATCAGGTGAGATCGTAGTTAAGCGCTAGTTTATATATTAAAAAAAAAATTATGTATGTAGTCCATATGACTCTTTAATAGCGATTTTCATATTTTAGGAATAATATATATGGCGCATATTGTTTGCCGGGTCAGCTAGTAAAATCATAAAAATCGGTACGCTCAGAAGAGATTATGAGGTAAAAGTTGAATCGAACTCCTTCTTTTTGAAGTCGCTTAATCTATGCTAACAAATAAAATTGGAGTGGCTCTTTGTAATATTGCAATAACCGCTTTTTACGATATGCATATGGATGTATACACATTACATATGGATGTATACACATTACATATACCAAAATAATATTTTTTACAATTTTTGTCTGTCTGTCTGTCTGTCTGTTTGTTACGGCTAATGTCTGAAACGGCTGAACTGATTTTGACGGGACTTTCACTGGCAGATAGCTGATATAGTAAGGAGTAACTGACACTATTTTTATTTTGGAATTTATTTATTTTATAACTCTGCGAACTGAATACTGACTTTTTATTAAATTCTACGCGGAAGATGTCGCGGGCATAGCTAGTAAGAAACAAAAACGTCTTCTAACACAAGTATTATTTTCATCAAATTTATTAATTAATATTTAATATTAATTGATAAATTTAATGTTACATATTAACATTGATTTTAATTTTATTAATATAAATGTACTAATTTGTATTATTATTATGTTTGTTTTTTATGAATTTTATGATTTTTTTGAGTGTGATTATTTATTGATTATTTTATATTTTTTGATTATTTTGTTTTTATTGAATTGTTTAAATTGTTTGTTTGTTAAAATTAATGTTCCCAGCTCCTGGTTTATTTAAGAGTACAACAGTTATTACTTCAGATAAACTCAGCTGTATTTCTTTAGCAGATATTGAAGTTGTAACGACGGCATAAAACACTCAAAAACAGCCATCAATTAGAACAAGCCACGGTTGTGAAAATAATATATTGTTCGAAGCGAAACGATGTAACTTACGTGAGATTATTTTAAACTTGAAACTTAATATATTTTGCTGGTTGATATCTTACTGAGGCACCTTTGTGTGCAATCTTCTGCTGTCACGGATCGATTGAAATCACGAGATCTAGTGATCAGTCAACTGAGGTTTGACAGTTTAATACTCTGATTATATTATTTATTTTATTTATTTTATACTTTATTGTACACCACAAATATATTACAAACAAAGCATAAAGATAGTTACAGACAGTGAAGTACAATGGGCGGACTTATGGCTAATTAGCCATTTCTTCCAGACAACCCAGACAACCCATTATACATGCAGTCAGATCTGTGTTTCTCATTTCTCTGCAACCGACTTAAACAAAAAGATAATCATGGATCATAATTCAGCTTGTAACATAACCTATATGGCTGTGATCTTCTGTAGTGTACTATAGGGTCGTCAAACCCGACCATGTTGTTAGCACAGAATACCACCATTATAGCTACCTCACCACAGAAACACAGCACTATTTAGAACTGTATTATTTGACTGCGATATTCTGTAAGGTCGATTGATTTTGCCGGGCGGGCTCTAAGGATTTCTCAGTCGATTCCAAATATTATTTTTATACTTGTTTATGGGAAGAATTGTAGCTTATAAGCCGTCGAGTTTGGATAAGCATCATAATAGGGACAAAGTAATACACATATGAAGATAAAGGTAAAGTCATCAATTTTCGAAATTTCTACATTTTGTACATAACTGGCTGTTGAGAACGTTTACCAATATTGTGTATAATTAAATATCGTTGTATGTAAAATTAGTCCAATGCTCGACAGATGGCGTGCGGATCAAAATAGATCGCGCTAAAACTTTATTTACGCGGTAATATGTAAGATTAGCAATTTAAAATAAATGAGCGATCGAGCAATCGGAATTCGGTGTCGGTGGTCGATACGTAGATCAGAATACTGTCGTGGTTTTATTTATTCAACCTTTCAAGTAGTTCACAACTAGTCCAAAAGTCGACCCCCAGCCGCCGTAGCACATCAAGTGCTATATACTGGCTCTAATGTATTCTCGATTTCTTCTCATCTAGCTGTTGTAAGATCCTCATTCAAATGGAATCAGACATTATCTGTGAAAATAGAACGGAGCAAGTTTTGCATTAATTAGTACGGATAATTGACCTCGATATTTGTTTAAAACACGCCATGTAACAAATAATTACTCCGACCTGATTTATTGTCGTTGCCCGCGAAACTTTAATTAGGAAAATTTTTAGGTCAAAGACATACCTGTTGTGCTATTATAGAAATTAATATTTAAATTCATTCAAATGTTTGAAGGGAAATTGTTTTAAAACTTTATGTATTATTCATTTACTTATTACATTCATTTAAAACTAGCTGTCCGGGCAGACTTCGTTCTGTCAAAAGTTCATAGTAATCTTTTTTTTTGTATTAAAACATTCTATGGGCCGGCCTTAAGGAACATACAAAAAATAAATAAGCCGAATTGGTCGAGATAATCTCGAGTTATGCGCTTAGCAACATCATTTTTATTTATATAGATTTTTTTGAAAGAGTAATTGAGGAGTTTCGGAATTGATGAATCGGAATTTGTCAGGCTAAAATAAATAAAATTAAAAGACGCCTTGTAAAATCATAACTTAAAAGTCCTTTTGAAGCTTAATCGAATCAATTTTTTTTGATCTGATAATGTTTTTATCTAAAAATTTACAATTTAATATATTATACACAAATTCTCAACGTAATAACTAAAGTTAGTCAGTTCAGCCTATTGCTGTCCACTGCTGGACATAGGCCTCCCCAAGTTACATCGGCAATCTTATGTAGATCGTATAGGAAAAAAATAATAATTAGATTATTATATAATTAAAATAAATTATTATACAATTAAAGTATAAGGAGTTATTTACGAAAAACTGTTTTTCAGCGTGTGTAGAAGTCGATCTAACAATTTTGCTTCAGGCAACAGAATCATTTTCTACTACGCCAGCAGGTTAATTTATTTAGCTATGAAAGCTACTAATCACTACATACTTTGCAAATCATCACAAATAACACTTTTTAAGTTTACAAGCGTGTAGAGGTCATAACGTGACGTGAAGTGTAATAATTGTGTTGCGTTATACAACAAGTAATTAATAGAGAACATCATCTAAGTAAATATTCGAAAATGTAGTCAATAGAATACACATTACAAGGGATAACTCAAATATTTTCTCATCAGGTTTCACTCAAATTTAAATAAGACCACACGATAAGTACCAGCGTTATATTATAATAATAATCATCCAAATCGGTACACCCAGTCAAAAGTTACGAGAGACACATAAAAAATACAGTCGAATAGAGAAACTACCTTTTTTTGAAGTCACCTAAAACTTAAAAGTAAATCACACGTTCACACAGAGTCAGTTTCCATTCTTAATCCCATCCTCCTTTTCATTAATTTTATTTTTTTATTTATTAAAAAAACTTACAGCTATACATAACAATTAGAAACAATTAAAAACTAAAAGTAATTTAGAAGTTTTTACAATAACAACTAAAGAGTGCTATATTATTTCGATGGCTCCTAAGTATACTGAGTCAACTCTACTTCTAATAACTATACAGGGAGTCGATAAGAAGAGCGTAATGTGTATAATATTCAAATCTTAACACAATCAAGAAAAAATAAATAAGCATTTTGAATTATTGATAGCCTTAAACTGTGTAAAATAAAATTCATATTATGTTATTACTTTGTGAAATAATGTTTTTTTTTCGTTATTTATAGGAATAGTTTTATTTTTAGCAATTTTTTTAACATAGGTAGATAGGAAATTAAGTAAATGTTATTAATATCTTAAAAAATGAAATTATCGAAAATTGTTAGTTGACTCAATATACTAAGGAGCCATCTTTTAACAGTTTGAGAGTAAAACAAAATTAAACTAAGGATGGTTCGAGAACTTAGCTGGATCATTAAACTGCTTAGACATTATAAGCTATCAGAAGAGAAATATTCTGTGGTCACCAATCGTTTAATAGAGTAGGTAAGGTTTATTAAAATTGATTTTAATTGATGAAAAATAACCATAACGATCCGTTGTTAGCTAAGAGCTAAGAGCTCTTTCATATTATAAATTATGTATTAGTAGTGGCAAACTATCGTCATTAAAACATAAACTCTACTGGGTACAAAAAAAGGTTTAAATAGAGCACGGGGTTAGAGAGGTTTCCTTAACACTACAGGTGATCCTTATCAATTTTTTAGCTCTTTCATGTCCTATACTTTCATTATTAGATCTGCTTTTGGTGTTGCGTTATCATTACCAACCAGTAAGGGCTGTCTAAATGCTTGAAAGAGCCCTTAATTGCGACGGCCTTGGATAGGATTTTGCAGTATTTTGTAGTGATGTTAGCAACAATAGCCTTTGTTAAGTTGGGCTGCACCAGATTTTTACGAAAAATGTTTCCTGCTATGGCTTTTGTATTTCATACCTCATAAAGGTTTCAAGGTTTTTATTATCTTTGACCTTTCATTAGAATACAATACAAATGTATTTTATTGTATATTAAGAGAGGAACGTTTACATCGAAAAGGAAAACATAAACATGAACAAATGGCGATCTTATCGCTTAAATTTGCTGATAATTTGTTATTTATTTTGTACCTACACAAAAGCAATGCATTTTAAATTCTAACTATTTAGTATTACTTAATATATCATTGTAAACTACCAAGCTAACAATACCTTTGATCTAAACTACAAAATGCCTTTATAATCACATTGTTTAAGTAATTACTTGAGGTTAATTAACTCTTAGGAGAATGTGTGTAATTTATCTCATTCTGAAGAGAGCTCGCCGTTTCATAATATAACATATTAACTAAGTTTAAAAATTAAAAAGTTCTTGTAGACGAACTCAATACAGAAATTTTATAAGTAACTAGCTGATCCCGCAAACGCTATTTTGCCATATATGCTATAAGCCCCCTTAATCCTTTTTTTTTTTTTTTTTTGTTTTACCCAGAGGAAATCCCTAACGGATGCCTACAGCCCGGGGGAGCTGGAGGGTATGTCCGAGTCGCACGGACTAAAGCCTCTGGGGTGTTCCTTCGACACGCCTGGGCGGAATCACAGGGACACAGTTGCACTTCCGCGATACCGCTAGCGGTTGCCTTTCAAGCTCGACGCGATTCGTAACTCCTGAGAGGCTCCCTCGAACACTAAGGTCGCCTCCCTCCTCAGGAAGCCCCCTTAATCCTCCCCCCTTCCTTATAACTGAGGGATATGAAAAATAGATGTTGTTCGATTCTCAGACCTATCCAATATGCACACAAAATTTCATGAGAATCGGTCAAGCCGTCTCGGAGTAATTTAACTACAAACACCGCGACACCAGAATTTTATATATTAGTCTAGCTGACTCGGCAAACGTTGTCTTGCCGCTGAACGCTATTTAAAAATAGGGGTTGGTGGTAGAAGTGTGAAAATTTCGGATTGTATGTATTTTTTAACGCCAAATCATAATAAAATAAAAAATTAATAATTTATCTAAAAATTAAAAAAAAAAATTAGGTGTGGACTACCCTTAACATTTAGGGGGATGAAAAATAGATGTTGCTCGATTCTCAAACCTACCCAACATGCACACAAAATTTCATGAGAATCGGTCAAGCCGTTTCGGAGGAGTTTAACTACAAACACCGCGACACGAGAATTTTATATATTAGATTTTAACATGCATCGATCATAAATGATGTTTTAATTTTTGAAAAGATTAGGGGCCATTTTTTTTAGCCTTACTCAATTCTTGTCACAGATGGTCACATTATTGTACCATCCTACCCCCGTACCTAGTGTGATCACACATATTTTGCAATTTTAAACCTATGAATTGTTATGAACTAAATTAAATCATTATTTTTTTTTTCATTTAACGATTAACAATTTAATAGCATTATATTTTAAAATGTGTTGTCACGAGATTTTAAATTTCCTTCCCCCTCCCCTTGTCACACAATGTCACACTTCGTCGACTTACCCTCTAACGTGTGACGTAATTTATGGATGGCCCCTTATGACAAATGACACGTCAAGTGCCGTAGAAAATTGTGACAACAAGAAATTTAATATTGAAATATAACATAAGCAAAGCTTTTACAAAAGAGAAGTTTAAAGTGAATTTTGGAATATAAACTATTTCTACATTTTCATTTAATTTTTTTTTCTACAATTATCTTAACGATTGAACTACATTGTACCCTTTTTATATCTCATCGTTACAGTCCACCGCAGCGCACTGCTGGATACAGGCCTACACAATTTCGCGCCAAAAATGGCGTGAACTCGTGTGTTTTGCCCATAGTCACCACGCTGTGGCGGGTTTGTAACCGCAGGGATGGCTATGTCGCACCGAAAACGCCCGTTTTCGGTCCGTGTATCCCGCCATCGGTCGACTTTTTAAGTTTTAAGGTAATAGTGGAACTGTGTTATCCCTTACTCGCCTCTTACGACACCCACGGAAAAAGAGGGGGTTGCTATATTCTTACTGCCGTAACCACACAGCAACTTTTATATCTAACTAGCTGACCCGGCGAACTTCGTATCGCCTAACAGTCGATTCTTTAATTTTATTAATTTTTTTTTAGAATTTTTCCTTCCGTAAGAACCATCCTCGTATTTCAAGGAATATTTTAAAAAAAGAATTAGCGAAATCCGTCCAACCGTTCTCGAGTTTTGCGCTTAGCAACACATTCAGCGACTCATTTTTATATTATAGATATATAATGAATTTCCAGAGTTATACTACATAAATCATAGCTGGTATAGTAACTGATGTACTGTAAAATAATAAAAAGAATTCACACACGGCATAAGTGACACTCCTGAAAAGTAACCTAAGAAAGATATTTTTTAGTTGAGAATATAAAAATACTTTGTAATATATTCTATCTCATTCTCTCCTATACATTTATGTATTTATTTCTTTGTCGTAACGCATTTTCGTTTCACTGAGTTTCCATAACGTTTATATTATGTTTAGAAGTCCTTCTTTTAAATATAATATACCTCATAATCCTTTGATAATATAAATGAAATGTAATGCAAGTAATTCAATGTTAGTAAAATATCGTGTACCGTATCTACGTCACAATAAGTCGTAAAGGCTCCGGGTGCGGTTGTAGTTTGTAAGGCCCTCGTCGATAGGGACTTACTCCGCAGTCCGCATTGTTATTCATCGGCGACCTCTTTTGTGACGTTTAGGAGCGCGGTGCCGCATCTACCCTCTCATTCCAACATCTATAACACCCCACACAAACGATAAAGACAGATAATCGGACGCGTGGAATTTGTGCCATGCGCTCGTAGAGGAATCCTTTTTTTTCTATCCCTCTCTTTGATACATTTTCGTGTAGACGTGAAAGAGATAGCATCTATAGCGCAACAGTTGTCGTAAACGGTATCGATCGTCGGCAGCCACGTGCGGCGCCCGTCGGCCCCAGCACTATATTACCATTTGGAAAATTTTCTCCGTTTTCACTTCTGACCATTACTTTCATTACTCTATGAGTTGTGACGTTTCTCTAAAAATTTGTTAAAAAGCAGCAATGAATGGACATGTTTTAAAAGATCGTCAGAAGGTAGCATGAATCAGAGCAGTAATTGCTCCATTTCCTCCGGCCAGAGAAGCCTCGAAAAAAAAAAAGAAAACGTAATGTATGTAAGGATTCCCAATTTCGAAACGAATTATGAAAACAGTTGAGAAATGTTTGCTTAAAATAGAAATCAATTTTCTTTTTCAAGTTTTTTTTTTGTGATTTCCAAGCTAATGTAAAGACAAAGGACTCAATATAAAAAACCGTAATAGGTAACAACCCCAGCAGATAAAATCGTCTTTAGAATGGTTGATTTTCTTGGTTATTGCGAACCGCTTATTTGTACATCATAATTTTTTATTATAGCATCGACTCGATTAGCCATTTTTTTTTATATTTTCTTCATAGTATAAGTATAAATATAATGCATATTTATATGAAATTACGAAGTGTTACGCTATGTTTAAATTTACAGCTACTTGTTATTACCTATTGCCGTCGGTAAAAGGTTGCTCAGCTACTGAAAATGAAAAGGCTTGTATGATATAAAATAAACAAGTTAATTAAATAACTTGATCTGACCTTAATCTCGCGACAAGCTTTTATAATGTAATTTGTCTAATGACGTTATAATTATGTTGATGGTAAAACTTTTAAGGGAAAACTTTATTTCATTCTTTTTAACGCATTTAAAATAAACCTCGTTTTTTAAAAAAAACAATATTTTTAATTCATTATAATTGGAAATTTGATATTAGCATGCTTTTATATTTAACACGCGACACTTATTTAAATTCGGATATTAATAAATCACAATGTTCAACTTTAATTTTTAACCGACTTCCAAAAAAGGAGGAGGTTCTCAATTCGACTGTATTTTTTTTTTTTTTTTTTTTTTTTTTTTTTTATGTATGTTACATCAGAACTTTTTAACGGGTAGACCGATTTCGACAAATTTTGTTTTAATCGAAAGGTGGTGTGTGCCAATTGGTCCCATTTAAATTTATTTGAGATCTAACAACTACTTTTCGAGTTATATCTAATAATGCGTTTTTACTTGACGCTTTTTTCGTCGACCTACGTTGTATTATACCGCATAACTTTCTACTGGATATACCGATTTTGATAATTCTTTTTTTGTTGGAAAGAGGATATCCCTAGTTTGTTACTTTGATAAGGAAACCAGGATCTGATGATAGGATCCCAGAGAAATCGAGGGAAACTCTTGAAAATCCGTAATAACTTTTTACTGGGTATACCGATTTTGATAATTTTTAATTTAATCGAAAGCTGATGTTTATCATGTGGTCACATATAAATTTTATCGAGATCTGATAACTACTTTTTGAGTAATCTTTGATAACGCGTAGTTGCTTGACTATTTTTTTGTCGATCTACGTTGTATTACTTGTCGATGTAATTGAAGTCGGTTTTTTTTTCGTTTGCGAGCAAACACAATTATAAATAAATAATAAGCAAATAAACGCCTCACTCTACGGAACCCCTAGGATTTACTCCTATGTCAGAGGAAAGGAAACACAAACAATGAAAAAATAGATAAGCACAAACGTCCAGACCACGGCAAACATTGTATTGCCGATACAATTGTAATGCCATGTGCGGGGATCGAACTCGCCACCGCCAGCGCAACAGCCTTGTGAAGGTCAAGGCGCTCAAAAGGTCCGATTCGTGTCACATAAACAATGGTTTTTAGTTTCACTTATTATTATCTTAATCGACTCGTTATCATAAAGATTGCAGTATTGTTTGTATTTAAGCAGTCAGACACAACTGTGAATTATTGCATATATGTTTCATTGAATTCTTTGTTAGAACTTTACATTATCTATAGGTATAATTTACAAATGAATAACCGAAATGTATGTTCTCGCATAGTTTGCTAATGTCTGCAACAAATTGGATTTCTCTTTGTTCGTTATTGTCAAGACGTTTGTATACCAGAAAAGAAAATATTAATTTAAGAAAAAAAACATGGCGGTGCGAATCGCGATAACGCGGAACGTGCTTAGGTTAAATAATAAATTAATAAACGTGGTACGTAATGGTTCACAAGAATAAAAACAATACATTTGTGTGTATATACTTGACAATCATTGTCACAAGACAACGACTCTTCAATCATTAGCGCATGTGACTTGTAAAATGAAGCCATTTCGTTGACGGCTAAACGTTATAACGTCAATTAGGCAATATTCTGATCGTATTAGGAAGGCGGTAGTTTCGAATGGAATACGGATTAATGCTAAGGTGCCATGTAAGACGATCATTAGGTTTCCGTTTATAAATTAGTGTTACTTTAGTTCTAGTAATTAGAACGCCGCGTTGGCGCAGAGGTCACAGCCATGGATTGTACCTGTTGCGCTGGCGGTTGCGGGTTCGATCCCCGCACATGACAAACATTTGTATTGGCCATACAGGTGTTTGCCGTGGTCTGGGTGTTTGTGCAATCGTAGTGAGTCTCCCCATCGTGCCTCGGAGAGCACGTTAAGCCGTCGGTCCCGGTTGTTATCGTGTACACCTGATAGCGATCTTTACTCATAGTAGGGTATTCCCTATATATTTATCCGCCAACCCGCATTGGAGCAGCGTGGTGGATTAAGCTCTGATCCTTCTCCTACATGGGGAAAGAGGCCTATGCCCAGTTGTGGGATATTACAGGCTGAAGCGAATTAGAAGTCTATAGCAAATTGTTAGCACTAATGTTAGATACTATTTTCTGAAATTTGTAATACCTACGACTACTTGTCTACTCTCTATTCTATCTCGCGAGTTTAGACATACATCATGTGACTTTTGCACCAACTTGTCAAACGAGTACCAAAAATTCAGGCAAAATCGGAGCGTAGGCTATATTATACTATTAGAAATGTTTATTATTGATTGCGCGGATTTAGTGGCGCTGTGTTTCATGCAGGAGTTTACTAATTTTATTATAAAATATATATTTTTTTAAGAGTAACTGCGGAGTTTCTATTTCGTTCTTTTCTGTATGTACATTTCGAATCGATGGTAGCTTCACTTTAACTGTAATTTAATTAATTAATACTAATGAATTACATCTTTGATTTTTAAAATGATCATTCAAAGGTGTTTTTTAAGTTAAAAAAAAGCTAAAAGAAAGAAAAGGCCAACTAGGCTTCTGCATCAGCATTGCTTTTGACAGCAAGAATTTGTTGCCAGAAACGCTGTTTTTAGAACCTGTACAAGTGACTAAAACACGTTAACAGTAAGAAAAATAACAATATAAACAGACTAGGCATAAAAGACAAGTAAGAAGTAACAGATACTTATATTATTTGTGTATACGTGAGTGTACGAGATGAGATTACTACTACTTACGAGTACTTTGTCGATAAACTGTGACGCAGTTTGGCGGGTTAAGAAATGGTAAAGTCATCATTATCATTATAGCCTATACAGTCCACTGCTGGACATAGGCCTCCACAAGTTTACGCCAAAAATAACGTGAACTCATGTGTTTTGCCCATAGTCACCACGCTGGGCAGGCGGGTTGGTGACCGCAGTACTGGCTTTGTCGCACCGAAGACGCTGCTGCCCGTCTTCGGCCTGTGTATTTCAATTCAAATGGTAAAGTATTTGGTCCAAATAAAGAATTTATTATATATTTATTTTCAGGCAAAATCGTGAGCGTTGTCTAGTTTACTATATTAAGAATGTTTATTTGTACGTGTCACAATCTGAGGTCTAAACATCTGAACGTATTTATATATAAAAATGTCATAAATAATGTCTGCCTGGAATTGCGGCGAAGCGTGAAGGAATGCTGACAGGATTTCCGCGTTCAATGGAAATTCCGGTTCGCTGGATCAAAGTGATGCCATGTCACCAGTGGAGGCTGCGAGCCCTTAAGATTTATTCAGGTCTATATTTATACTCAAACGTATCGACTGAATTTTTTAAAAGTTATTTATATTCAAATGCTTTGACAATTTTTTTTATAAGTTTTATGTTCGATTTACTTATAATTGTAATGAATAATATACAACACGATCGTCATGTCGGATAGTAATAATAATAAATAATAAATAAATATCTACACAATACACACACGGTCATCTGTTTCTAAAGTAAGCAACTTAATGCTTGTGTTATAGGTAACAGATAAAAATACTCATAAATAGTACATATATAAATATATAAATAAATATTTATATTACACCCAGACTCGGGGTGGGAATCGAACCCACAACTGCAAACTGCGCCAACGGGCTAGTCAAAGTCAAATGTTTCGTTTTTCTTATTTATCCGGTAGTTGTTGGTCTTAATAACTTTCCATAATTATAAAGAAATAGCTTTTACTCGCGGCTTCGCTCGCATTGATTTTTTTTTTAAATAAAACTATGTTACTTCTATAACCTCTAAAAATATTTGTACCAAATTTAATGATGGTAGGTTACTTAGATTTTGCGTAAAAGCGTACCAAACAAACTTACATTCACATTTATAATAATTACTAGCTGACCCCGCAAACGTTGTTTTGCTATATATGTTATTAATCCCTTTAATCCTCCCTTCTAACTTAGAGGTATGAAAAATAGATGTTGGCTGATTCTCAGACCTACCCGATATGCACACAAAATTTCATGAGAATCGGCCAAACCGTTTCGGAGGAGTTTAACTACAAACACCGCGACACGAGAATTTTATATATTAGAAGATTAGGGATTACTTTAAGGTTTTGCATTGTAAATATTATAAGGGCATAAATATATTACACATACTCCATATATTAATTTTCATCCTACTTCAAAGTACCTAACAGCTATATTTATAGAAATATATTTTTCAAATAAATAGGTTATTACTTCAAGCCTAAGTACTATGTAGTGTCAAATATCTATAATATAAAAATGAGTCGCTGAATGTGTTGCTAAGCGCAAAACTCGAGAACGGTTGGATCGATTTCGCTAATTCTTTTTTTAAAATATTCCTTGAAGTACGAGGATGGTTCTTACGGAGAGAAAAATTCAAAAAAAAATTTTTTTAATTTCCTGAAAAAGTCTAAAAACAACACTTTTCTATACTCCCATACAAAAGATTTGTGATAATACTTAAAAGTCAATTTGAACTTTAATACCATACGATAAAGTTTGTGCTAGGCGATACGAAGTTCGCCGGGTTAGCTAGTACTTCTATAAGAATTTCTTCAGAGACGAGTAGGTATTCTCGAGTACTCCCTTTCACCTTGGAGTAGGAAATGTATATGTACCTCTATATTGATCCCTATATTTCCAAATAAGTATATTTACTTAGAAATATAGGAATCGCAACAAAACAATAAACATCGTAAGCACTCAAACAAATATAAATTTAAATATAAAAAGTGATCGCCTTAGTTCAAAACAATATATTTGTTAAATATTAATACGTGAAGCAAAAACTTAGTACCCCTTTTTACGAAAATTGCGCGGACGGAGTTTAAAATTTCGCACACTTATAGTTTATATAGAGAAGGAGTGCAGAATGACTAATATTGTTTTTAAATTATACACAAAAACTGCATTAAATCGGTAAAAAAAACATTACACACACTACCATGTATTTGTCACACACACACATATATACTCCTTTGTTTAATAATATAGAAGTATAGTCTTTGACAACAGAATCTCTATAATGTTCATAATTTAAAATAATTATGGTTGAGTTTTGACCACTGGGCGACTAGTTTGTAAAAAATTTAGCAGTTCAAAATGTAGTAGTAGGTACTTAGGTGGCATTTAAACTAGGAACTTTGTTGTTTGTTGTATTTAAACTAACTCGTCATCTTATCTATGGTTGTACTGAGTCTGTAAAATTTTCACGTCTTTGTTTTCACTTGGATAAAAGGATAAATGAAGATAGACACTTCGATAATACTCAAATTGGTAGACAGTGTTTGGATAGGAAAATAGGGCTAAGTGTGAGATTAATTTTTAAATAAGTCCTGTTTCTCTGTCCTGTCAAAGCGTATATTCAAATAGTGCGCGGCCACACCCATCCATCGACCCGTTTCGGTTTTAATAAGTTCCTTCTGTTTAGTTCACACATTAAATAATTATTTTATACGTTTAATACGAAATAATCGTGCTGAATTGTTGGCGCAGGGCGGACATGACTGGAATTATAACTGCTGATAGTATACTAGTAATCAAATGATCGTGATTTTTATATATTTGTTAAGAGAAATTGTTGAGTTTTTTCTGGCTTTTATATATAGCGTACTTATTTCTTTAAATTTAAATTAACTTGGTTATAAAATGACATTTTGAAGGTGCTTTCAAGCCCCCTCGATCAAAGGGACTTTTGATTTTGATTGATTATGTTATAGGTTCTATCACAAAGATTGGATACAGGTAGGACTTTTGTGAATGTAATTATACTCGTAAAGCCTTAATTGTTTATATTGAGCATAACGTTCGTGTCGTATGCTTCTGGACCTGCGATACACTATTTTTTCTTATTTATTCGTTTGAAAAATATTACATATTTTCTGCTGACTATAAATTGCACAACTGTCTATACTATTTGACAGAGAAAAAGGCGCTAGGACTTGTACGTTTACATAAAATAAAATAAAGTCGCTTCCCGCTGTCTGTATGCTTAGATCTTTAAAACTACGCAACGGATTTTGATGCGGTTTTCTTTAGTAAATAGAATGATTCCAGAGGAAGGTTTATATGTAATAATACACGCATCATATAGTAGAGGAACACTGGACAGTTTTTGAGGTTTCTAATGTGATGTCGTAAATAAACACGTTTTTTCCGATTACATTGAAAATATTTTTATTGTATATTTAGTATCAGCATTGCACCCGTGTGAAGGTGGAGCGAGTCGCTAGTTTCGTCTATAAAATACACACAATAATACGCTCGCGATGACAAATATGATACACATATCAATTTTATTACGGTAATTATTTTTCAATAGGGGAGTTCAATACGACGTAAACACGCGAATAACTCACGCTATCGCTATATATACGTATATTTGAGATATATAAGTGCTATAATGTAAATGCATAGAGGGTGGAATGGTAGGGTACAGCAGGGAATATCCTGCTCAAAATCTGGCTCAGCCCAACTGGGGTTACTACCCTAAAAGGTATCTCCACCTTACATCAAGATCACAGCTGAATAATACTATTTTCAAGCAGTTTTGTATTCCTGTGGTGAGCAAGGTGACCAGAGCTCCTGGGGGTGAATGGGGGATAGCGTTAGCAACGCGCTTGCTATACTTCTGGTGTTGCAGTCTATAGTCTACGGTAATCGCTTATCATCAGGTGAGCCGTACTTGTTTACCGACCCAGTTGTATAAAAAAGAGGGTATACTTGGATCTACTGTATTTTAAAAAAGGAATTTTTCTTTCATACTTTTGTTGCGTAATCTCGTTACACAAATAGCGTAACTACCTACTAAAGTTATTCAGTAGCTTTATGCTTAAACGTACAATCTCGACCTGCCTCTGTGTTGCACTGTACGTGAATACATCTCGAGCCAGTCAGTGTGAGTTGCTGAAGTTTAATTCCGCCAAGTTGCTGCAGCGTTCAAACAACTTATGCCTTCATAATGGCCTCAGAAAATGTTGTTACAATAACTTTAAAATTCACCGCAGCGCAGCTCTTGACCCGCATTAAATACGTTCGCATTTATATCGAAGTTTACCACTCTATTGTTTCATTTTAAAGAGATTACGAGTAGGTTTTAATATTTTCTGAATGAGTGTTTCTATTGAGAGGAATGCGGTAACGGAAGTGCAATTTGAGTCGTTAGAAATAGAACGCTGTTTTAATATATTTATCCAAGTAATTGCCGTGTGTTGTCGGCCGAGTAGAATAACACCACCTTTCTTACCGTGGGGGTACCGTAAAAGGCGACCGAGGGATAAACCTGGCTCAAAATCATCAGGGTACTGGAAAAGGAAAACCTCATTTGAAACCCAGAATGGGGTCCGTCCGTCCGTCAAGCATTCGTAGCATAGCTCTAAAATGCGAAAGATTCCTGCAGTTAAATTGGCTCCACACGTTGACTCGTCGTTCCTGTGGGCCTAGCCAGTGAGGTCGAGAGGGTGGCGCAGAGCTTAGGCAACTCTGCGTTTTCCTGAAGAGTGTCTTAGGCGACACAGTGTCTGTCTGACACTGTCTAAATCGTCTGCAATAGACGGACTAAGGGCAAGCAATACCAGTAAATGAGGTAAGGCATAACAGGGAATAACCTGCTAATAATTTGGTTCAGTCCGACTGGAGAAGTACCTCGACCTTACAGAAGATCACAGCTAAATAATACTGCTTTCATCAGTGCTGTGTTATTGTGGTGAGTGACGTGGCCATAGTTCCTTGAAGGGTCGGGGTTATAGGATAACGATGCCGGTGTTGCTGGCATCCATAAAATACGGTATCAGCTTACCATCACGCAAATCGCACACTTTCAGGGTTGGGACGAAGGTAGAATCGATAACGACATTGCAAATTGCACGGTGTTGCAAGCTTCCATACTACAACCCTAGCAGTATAATAAAATACTAACCGTCCACGGTTTTACACGATATCGACACGGTGTGATCCGTTTTCTCCTGTTAAAGCCTATGTGATTCAGTAATAACGTTTTATTCTCCCGGTAAAAGAATTTATAAAATCGTTTCAGTGGCTAGTAAGCTTATCAATTACATAGATTGAATCCGAAGTACATTTTTGAGTAATTCACGATTCATTTTTGAATAGCGTTATGTTATTACATGATTACTTAACACATAAGTAGTATTTAAGGAAATAAATAATTTGTATTTAGCCTTAAGGTTTCAATTTGTTAATTAAAATTTTATTTATAGGTAGAAAAAAATGCGATTATCAATGATTAGGAATTTTCATACTCTATAAATTTATCTTAGGTTTTTATACATTTTTTTAAATCACAGCATCATCGCAGCAGCCTTTCGCAGTCAGTGGACATAGGCCTCCACAATTTTTTTTAATATAAATAGAAATAAAACATACAATGCTTCACAGATACATAGTTTAATAAGTAAATAACGACTGTCAATCTGTAGTCTTCTTAATAAATCTCCAGTAAAATAAGCGAATGTATGACATTTAAGGCATGGATAATTTACTCTGTGGATGTTCATCATCATCATCGTCATTTCAGCCTATTGGAGACACAGTATCGTTGACAGTTTTACTGAGTATTTTTTGTATGACTGTAACTTTATAAACGATACGTCCCTCGTGATTTCGCCCGTATTGAGTTTCGTTTGAGATAATAAACCAACTAAGATATTTGTCACGACTGTTCTTGAACTTTGCTTTGCAGTGTGCTAAAAGTTCTATTGAAACTAAACTTTAAACTTTTGTCGATTTGGTCGTTCGTGTGATTTGAAATTTGATGAAACGAAAATACGTCACGAAGAAACAAACATCTCAATTTATAGGAGAGAATGAGATAGAATACAGCTCATAACACGTAAACAACACAGATGCATGCCAACCTAGTTATATAAAAACTAGTTATATAAAAATAAAAAAACAATGAACTATTCTAAACTAAACATATTAAATACCTTATATA
Organism: Melitaea cinxia; assembly: GCF_905220565.1. Classification (NCBI taxonomy): domain Eukaryota; kingdom Metazoa; phylum Arthropoda; class Insecta; order Lepidoptera; family Nymphalidae; genus Melitaea; species Melitaea cinxia. The sequence continues at coordinate 385,364 of NC_059405.1, forward strand.
TATATAAAACTAAAATTGTGTGTGTTTGTACAAACATTTGTATAGCTTTATATGTGCGGACTGTTTTTCTTTATATTAATGTTTGCGATAAAAGAAATACAATTAAGAAAAACAAAGTCACAGTTGCCGGTCTGTTTTCTGTTCGCTAATTGCACATCTGGCGATAGTCAGTTGTCTCGTGGATGTGACACGTCAACGGATTGTGTCCAGAGCTTTCCACAGATTATATTGATTACATTGACAATGTTGATACGAAACGTTTATTGCAAGTGACCTGCTCTAGTTTTGCAGTTAACGCGATTACAATTTTTGTAATTTACTTTTTTACTTAAATAAACATTCACGGCTGTCATAAAGCTGTCTGGCTGACATCAAGCTGTGTAGCTACTAATAAAGATTATAGCCACTCCGTCTCTTCCCATGGGTGTCGTAAGAGGCGACTAAGATAACACAGTTCCACTACCACCTTGGAACTTAAAAAGGCGACCGTTGTACCGTAGGCGAAAAAATAGTCAAGTAAATACATTACTTGTCGATGTAATTAAAATGGTTTTTTTTTCGTTTGCGAGCAAACACAATTATTAAATTATTTCTTCGTTCCATCGACTAGCCCGTTGGCGCAGTTTGTAGTGACCCTGCTTTATGCTCCGAGGGTTGTGGGTTGATTCCCACCCCGAGTCTGGGTATAATATAAATATTTATTTATATATTTATATATGTATTATTTATAAGTATGTTTATCGAAAAAAAAATATATGTAGCTATATACCAGTCGGCTGTTACCTATAACATAAGCATTAAGTTGCTTACTTTAGGAACAGACGACTGTGTATGTATTGTGTAAATATTTATTTATTTATTTATTTATTCAAAAGTGAAAAAGCTTTTATCACTTATATTTGGATAAAAATAAATAACTCTAAGGTCCATTATTTTTATTTTATTAAAATTGCTAACTTTGCCATACGGTATCATCTAAATTAGTGTACAAAAAAAAACCATTAAAACATTACAAAGCCTACAGCCTCGGTTCTTTTTCTCGGTTCTTCTTCGGTTAATGCACTATCCAACACAAAAATAATTTTTCAAATCGAATCAATAGATAAAGCGCGTCCAAACAAACAATCTTTCAGCTTTATAACATTAGTAAAGATTGAATCTCAAATATGAATTTGATAAAAATAATTCCATTTTCTTTATCGAAACGGCGACAGCGACTCAAAAAGTAAAGTGATACGAACGTTAAAAGTTAGACGTTATGTAATTCGTCCATGTTTATATTGGAGATACTCGTATATCCTGAAGGCAAAAACGTTTTTCTTGTCCTTGAGTTTTGTTTACTCGTGTAATGTAATCGCTGTTTACGATCGGAAAATTTATGAATTTATAATTGACGATTAATTTTGCCTTGAAGTATGTTGTTTGTGAAATCTTCAATACATTATAATAAAAATGTGAATGTTATATGTTTGTTCACGCTAATCTCAGAAACGGCTTATCCGATTTAGATGCGGTTCTTACTAATTATTGTGGTTAGCTTCATTTAACATTTAGTTGTTTCATGATAATTGGTTGATAAATAAAAAAGTTATGCCAATTTAAAAAATCACGTTGAATATGTAAATACCCAAACGACGGTGCTTATAATCCAAAATAAGCCAATAAGATAAATCCCAAAAATGGTGTCCAAATTAACTATTCCACGCGGACGAAGTCGTGGGCACAGCTAGTTATTAAAATTATGTGGTGTCAGGTAGGAACGAAGTCGGAACGAACGTCCTTCGGATAGTAGGTATAGAAGCAACACAATTTGAAAAAAAAAAATGTTGAATTTTATATATATTTTCTAGTTCTTGATTTTTTTTAAATTTTGTTGATTGGTTTTTATTTAGTACATAAAAGTATTTAGGAAATTTAGTATTTTAGAAAATAACAAATACCGCAAAATAAAAAATAATAATTATCATAATAATAATTCAAACTATTAAGTGAAATAAAAAAAACATGTGTCTATTTATTTTTGTCGACAGTATAAAATTACATAAATAATTTAAAAAAGTTAAAAAATAACGAAGTTTTAAAAACGAAGTTCCTTCGGATAGTATAGAAGCAACATTTAAAAAAGTTTACTAGTAATATTTTAGTTTTACAAACGTCATATTATACAGTCGTGTGACTGATATTACGTCACTTCCGTTATATCATCATCACATTTTATCACATTTTTTTCAGTTCGGTCGCCCAGCCAAATGTCAAGTCTGCCGTCAGGAATTTCGTTCCAAAAATTAAAATGATTTGCCGAAGTGTTTGTGCAAAACTTCTTTTTTTCCATTACTGTCAGGACAAAGTTCGTCTAAAAATAAATAAAAAAGGTAAATTAAGGGATAAATAATATAATATTGCGGTACGAAGTTCGCGGTCAGCTAGTAATAGATACTATTAAGGCAAAAAAGTCTCGTTTCTTGATATCTTCACTGACCATGTGTATATTTATAACCGACTAAAAAAATGGAGGAGGTTGCTCAATTCGACCGTATTTTTATATATATATTATGTATGCTCGGGGATAACTTCGTCGTATATGAACCGATTTTGATAAATATTTTTTGTTGGAACGGAGATATCCCAGGTGTGATACCATGATAAGGAAACCAGGGTCTGATAATGGGATCCCGGAGAAATCGAGGGAAACCCTGGTAAATCGTAGTGACGACTAGTGCGTTTGTTAATTTTTATTCGTCTTACTTTTTGTTAATGTCTTTCGTCTACTTGTCGATGTAATTGAAGTAATTTTTTTTTCGTTTGCGAGCTAACACAATTAAAATGAGCCTTGAGAGAAGTTTTGAGATATGTAAAACCTTAATAACGTGAACTCATGTGTTTTGCCCATAGTCACCACGCTGGGCAGGCGGGTTGGTGACCGCAGTACTGGCTTTTTTCGCACCGAAGACGCTGCTGCCCGTCTTCGGCCTGTGTATTTCAAAGCCAGCAGTTGGATGGTTATCCCGCCATCGGTCGGCTTCTTAAGTTCCAAGGTGGTTGTGGAACCTTGTTATCCCTTAGTCGCCTCTTACAACACCCACGGGAAGAGAGGGGGTGGCTAAATTCTTTAGTGCCGTAGCCACACAGCACTCACAGCAACACATGAGTTCACGTTATTTTTGGCGTAAACTTGTGGAGGCCTATGTCCAGCAGTGGACTGTATAGGCTGTAATGATGATAATGATGAAAACCTTAATACCCTCGTATAGCGTGGATTACGATTTTAACCTTTGCTTAATAGGACAATAGGGATTAGCTCCAAAATGGGATATTACAGGCTGGTACGAAGTAGGTACTCCTTATTTTTCTGGGTTTTTGGGACGAAAAGTATCTCGTACGATAACGTTCGACAATTACAACTGTATTTTGAGGACAATCTGTAGAGTTTTTAATGCACAATGATGATGTATTTCGTATTTCGCGAATTTCAGTCGGTTTTCAGGTTACGTAGGTGGTCTAAAAATCAATTACTACATTGCTATAAGGAACTAAAAAATAAGTACTAAACTGATATTTGAAAACACAGTTACGCTAGTGTAATATTATTTGATACTACTTCTGATTCAAATTCATAAAATCCAAACAAATAAAAAGTATAGCCTATTTTTTTTTTGACTATGTACCTACCTACCAGTGTTAGTTTTATAGATAATATATATATAGATATAGCTTGTTATTATTCTCTCATGACAATAAACTCGTGATACAGTTAATACGTATAATTTACACATCCTGCGCGCCAGAGGTTTAATTAAACATTGAATACCTACATTATTCATACACTTATATAGGCCGAGAGCTGACGATGAGGAATACCCGCTATAAATACATTATTATAAATATATTTTTATGATGATATGAAAACATTACAAATGTATCTAAGGGCTAAGGATTAATAATAACCGGTCATTTGCAATTCATTTGTACAAATGCAATTTTTTTGCGATTTTTTCCATCAATAGGTATTTTTGGCGGTTTTTTGATATTTACTCAAAATTAGGGGATGTACGGACCAAATGTACCTCGAATTTGAATTAATGGGCTGTAAATAACGATTTCTATGGTCTCCAGTAGGATACATTCAGACATTACCATATACTAGTGATCGCCCAGTGGTCGAGTTTCCATAATTAATTTAAATTATAAGTTTAAATATTATCAAAGACTATAGTTTTATAACAATAAACAAAAGAATATATATGCGTGTGTGTGTCAAACACATGGTAGTGTGTGTAATGATTTTTTTTATTGATTTAATATAATTTTTATGCAAATTAAAAAAAAAAAATTAGCATTCCTTCTCTATACAAACTATAAGCGTGCGAAATTTCAAAGTTTTTACTTCACGTATAAATAAATATATAGATATAATTATACAGTAATCTGTACAGTAGTCAATTGAATTTAAAAATTAAGATAAAAGATAGCAAAACTTAATAAAAATATACTGCTGTGTTTCTTTCTAAGTTGAAATCATTATCTCTCAGACGTTCTAAAACAATTCTCATGAGATAGAAAATGAAAAATTACTCTCGTAACTAGAAGAAAATTGGTTGTCTCAAACAGTTAGAGCACCCAGCGACTTTAAAAGCTGAAGATAGATGAAATGTTTCGTTCGCTTCGCAGAAAGTATATGTGTGATTATTTGTTCAATCTGTATAAATAGAAATGAATCCTCGACATGTCTGTACGCACATCACTTCCGAACGACAGCAGAAAATGTTTACTTAGATTTTTTGTATATATATATATATCGGTAGAAATTTTTTTAGTTCAGCTAATGTTTTACTAAAATTATTTCTTTATCAAAATATTTATAGTTACGACTTATTTTGCTAAAAAAGAAATTTAATCGTGAACTTAACTGCAGCAATTTGGCAAATACGTTATCTCCCTTACAGCAACCATTCACCTCCTTTGTAGCAGTGAGTTTAAAACGAACCGTCGACTTGTTCTGAATTTATCGCCTAAGATGTTGATTGTTAAACTTGAGATCTGACTATCACCGTACTTCAGTTAAAACTTACAGATGAGGTGACTTACCATACTTTTGACAGAATTTTTTTTATGTCACTAGGTCGGCAAACAAGCGTACGGCTCACCTGATAGTAAGCGATTACCGTAGCTTATAGACGTCTGCAACACCAGAAGCATCGCAAAGGCGTTACCGACCCAATCCCCAATCACCCCAGGAGCTCTGGTCACCTTACTCACCAACAGGAACACAATACTGCTTGAAAACAGTATTATTTTGCTGTGATCTTCTGTAAGGTCGAGGTACTACCCCAGTCGGGCTGCTCCATATTTTGAGCAGGAAATTCCTGCTGTGCCCTACCTCAGTTAAAATATTATAAACAAGTTCAATTACAGTCGTCCATATATAAATAGATATGTAATATTTTTGTCAAAGAACATCTGTTTCAATTTTCTTTATAATTTCGTATTTTAAATTTAATCTAATTTTGTTGTAAGTTTTTAATAAAATTGGCTCTTTATATATGAAGTCCCCTTTTCCACAGCCGCCTCTCCAGTTATAAAATATTCCCCTTTCTCTACCCATTAAAGCGCTTGTTAGGGATTTCGTAGCACCGTAGCCTTTGTAGCCGTTTCGTAGCACCTCTACAGTCGCGCTACGGGCTGAGATGGACTGTTGTAATTTTGCAAATAATTAATAGAATTTATAACAGCATCCCTGTAATATATGAGTAATTATTTTGATACTTTATTTATATATATCTTATTAGCTATATCTGTGCGAATAATTCGTATTAAATAAATATAATAATTATAATATCACAAAATTACAAAAAATGTATTATTTATACGTGAGTTCATATGAAATTGAAAATTAATTTACAAAAAAAATAACAATTTTTTTTAATTGTTGTCGCCGGTAGAGCAAGCAATTATCAATAAAATGATATATAATTTATGTGGAATAATTGTGAGGCTTTTTCTAAAAAGAGAGGGGGAAACATCTTAAGCCTTGGCGTATTAATATATACGAGCCCATGCGAATTATTGACACTAATTAAATATATTAATTATAACTTTACATAATAACAAAAAAGTATTTATCCGTGAGTTGATTTGAAATTGAACGAAAAAATAAACCGACCGTCAATCATGTTGACCTTGTGTCTCAATGTATATCTACATATATAATTTTAATAATTAATTAATTTATATAAAAAGCCATAACACATTTTTTAGTTGTTGTTGCCGGTAGAGCAAGCAATGATATAATTTACAGTTACAATATTTAATATCTAATGATAATAGAATTGTTAAAGATCGATTTGCAAAGTCATTTTTAAAGTTATACTTCTTTTGACACGTTAGGGAAATATCATCATCATCATCATTACAGCCTATACAATCCACTGCTGGACATAGGCCTCCACAAGTTCACGCCAAAAATAACGTGAACTCATGTGTTTTGCCCATAGTCACCACGCTGGGCAGGCGGGTTGGTGACCGCAGTACTGGCTTTGTCGCACCAAAGACGCTGCTGCCCGTCTTCGGCCTGTGTATTTCAAAGCTAGCAGTTGGATGATTATCCCGTCATCGGTCGCCATCGGGTCGGCTCCTTAAGTTCCAAGATGGTTGTGGAACCTTGTTATCCCTTAGTCGCCTCTCGACACCCACGGGAAGAGAGGGGGTGGCTAAATTCTTTAGTGCCGTAGCCACACAGCACATAGGGAAATATGATGAGAGTAAATTTTATTTTGCTCGCTTACACTGTGACAAAAAACCGACACCCTGAAGTTAGTCAATGAAGAAGAAGTTAGCAACGTGGAGTTGTCTAGCCAATTAAGTATAACTTCTTACGTGCGTACATAAGTTTTTTGTTTGATTTTATGTCCTCGTTATTATTATGATGTTTTTTTTTTACAAAATTCGTAGTTTTCATGTCTGATTTAATAAAATGAGTAAAATTGTAAAGTTACACGATTGTTTTATGTCCTTAATTTTTTTCTACTTTAAGAACACCTACTTTAAAATATATTTTTATTTTAGTAGGCTTCAGTGCCATATTTATATTATACTACAATTATATGTTAAAGTTTTTATTTGCCTATAAATAGTATTGTTATTAGAATTTGATCGATTTGAAAATCTTTTTAGTTTTAGATGTCTCTTTACCATGGAGGGTTGTGGTGTACAAAGTATCGCGCTACAACGCGGTACAACTAGTTTATTATATACTGTATTATGTGTATGAGGTAGACTGCGACTCAAACACTCTTGAGCCACGCTAGTGTAGGGCCCTCGCTGCTCTCTTTAAGCCCTAAAGCCACTCCTCGAGGGCTCAGTTTAGTTCTATTTCCGGCTCGAGAGGCGATCTCGAAAATCAAATTGAAATCTCTTTGTTAAACACTTTATTGTAATATTAATTAAGTTACGAGAGAGCTTTCTTTATAATTTTTTTATAAGTTAAGTATGTCTGAAGTAGGTACCGTAATATCTCGAGCTTTTACTAAAACAGATAACAATTAGTTATTTTTAGCTCATACAAGAAATATATCACATCAGCTGTTAGTACAATCACTCATCTCATCAGCCTATCGTAGTTCACTGCTAGACATAAGCCTCCCCAAGTTTGCACCAGACATCTCGGTTTTGAGCAATCCTCATATAGCCTCAACCGGAAATCTTACCTAATCTTCGGTCCAGCGTGCCGGAGGGTATCCCACACTACGTTTGCCAACACGCGGTCTCCACTCCAACACATGTCTGCTCCAGTGGCCATCGGTCTTGTGACTTAGGTGATCATCCCACTGCCACTTCAACTAGCTAATTATGTGGGCTTGTCTGTTACTTTCGTTCTCTCGCGGATAGTCTCTTTTCTAATCCTATCTTTGAGAGAGACCTCAAGCATCGCTCGTTTTATTGCACGTTGAGCGACTTTAAGCTTGTGGACTAGTCCCTCGTCAGTGTCTATTACAACTATTGATCTATTTATATTTGGTAAAATTTTTCTCGTTTAATTTAAGGTAAACCGCCATTTCAGAATACTGAGAGAGCAGCAGGGCCTATAGTATCTAATCTACAAACAAAGAAAGACATACCCACACTTAGTGAACATAGTCTCAAGCAGAATTTATCAAGACGTTAAAATACAAGTTTTCTTTATACATTAAATTTTAAATTAAAAAGTTAACTCGTCGGTTGACGTCGTGGAGAAACGAAAATCGATTGACAACAAAGAACTCGCTCCTTTATACCTGAGCTTTGTTCAACATTTGAACTTTAATCTGAATTTCAAAGACATAATGTAATGTAATGTGTTTCATTATGTAATGTGAGAAATTGTATGAGTTTTTGTGTGGGTGTTTTTAATATAAAAGTGTATGTACGTATATTTACTTATTTACTTAATTTTTGTGTTTAATTTCAGTTCAATGAGTGTTGAATGATGTCAAATGTTATAATGTGGTAAACTAGCTCTATCTAATAATCTATATATCTATCAATAATCTAGCTAATCTTATTAACCCGCTTAATCCCCCCCCTTATAACTTAGGCGTATGAAAAATAGATGTTGGCCGATTCTCAGACCTACCCGATATGCCCACAAAATTTTATTAAAATCGATCGAGCCGTTTCGGAGGAGTTCAATGTTTAACACCATGTAACGAGAATTTTATATATTACATTTTCTTTTTATAAATATACATAGAAAAAAAAATATATATCTCGGGTGAGCCGTACGCTTGTTTGGGATTGAGATTAATACGCTTAAACAAAACATTCAAATTAATACATATATTTATTATGTTACGCCAATTAAGCAATTACGGAGCGACATGTTTCTTTTCTTACGTTATTGTACTTGTAAATTGCGCAGTAACCCCGCAATATAAGACGTGAGAGGCCTCGGTTACAATACCAACAATATACGACGTAAAAACTCTATAGAGACACACGAGCGACCTTTTCCAGTACACCTTGTCTATCACGACAAATTTTACTCGAATTTCACCTCTAGTAGTATGTTTTAAGGGTTTGACTTCTTTTATTGTGATCATTGTACCTAAAAGTCCAAATAACCGTTTATTTGCATATATTCCGATATATATTTGCGAATCGCGCCTGAGGCGACGCCGACCTTTCCAAAGGGCCCATATTGTCTTCTTTCACGACATGATATATCCTTATCTCCGGATCCTTTGTTCGGTATTGCAATATCTTTGTATTTCCGTATCTTATAATCGCTTTTATCTTTCGATGTTACCCTTTAATATATCGCAGAGTCATTCTAGACGGCGTGTTAGCGCGACTGTAACGGCACTGGCTTGAGACTGGTGCGCTGGAGATCTCGGGTTCGATACCCGCACATGGCAAACATTTGTATTGTATGTGTTTCTGGATCTCTTCTGACACAGAATTGAATCCTACCGTTAAGTGTGAAGCATTTATAATTTTTATAATTATTGCTTTTTATTATGTTATGTATTTTATTTATATATCGTATCTACTGTAGATATAATGTTATACAAATATAAATATATGTCAACATGTTGTTAATTATAATGATTGCATTGGAGATCAACAAAATGTTACGAAATGTGTTGCACTTGTAAAAGGTTATAAAAATTTCAACTGGTAAATTTTAATCTGAAAAAAATATTATTGTTATTTCATCTTAAAAAGCATAGATATTATTCATTCAATTACATTTACATAATTTGTTAGTAGATATTTAACTCTTAATAATCACAAATTCGTCTAACCGTCGAGCTGCAAAAAAAGTTACAAAAATTTACTATAAATATGTACTCCTACTGTACGTTCAGTCCACGATAAATGTCAGGAAGTCCTGTCATTCATTCTGTAACTTTAGCGTCAACTCATCATATTATCAAGGCAACATCATTAAAATCAGGTGTAGTCGGTACACCAGAAAACATCTCACTCAAATTCTGGATCAATAATACTGCTTTCAAGCAGTATTGTATTCCTGTGGCGATTAAGGTGACCGGAGCTCCTGAGGAGGATTGGGGATTGGGTCAGTAACGCGCTTCCGATGCTTCTGGTGTTGCAGACGTCAAGAAGCTACGGTAATCGCTTACCATTAGGTGAGCCGTACGCTTGTTTGAGGAGTTGTATAAAAAATCGGATCGGAAATTGTAAAATTATAATCGCGTAAGTCCGTATAAGTTAAAATTTTTAAAATATTCTCCACAAATTTTAACTGCGGTATTGAATTAATAAAATTATTTAATCGTACTAGTCCGTTACTATTTCGTTGATGAATGATCTCGTTACCCTGAAAATCGGACGGTATTCATTGAGCAAGCCATCTCGAAGCTTACTTTCGAACCAATCGACTGGCTTGTTGACCCGCTCTAGGGCACTCCGGTAGAGCCTTCACCATCTCTGAACTATCAAGGGCGACTGTGCTCATAGTTAGAGTATCTAATATAGGTGAATGTTAAAGAAAATAATAATAGATTGAACAGACAAAACCTTTTTTAGGTAGGTGAAATAATAAAAATGTATCGGGGATCCGGAAAAACTCACAACATACGAGTACAAGTGGAAACCTCCATACCTTGACAAACATTTGTATAGTCTGTTCTAATATTTGTTATATGCGGAGATCAAACCCACGCCCACTGGTGTCAATTCCTTGCTATGAAACTTGGGTCCTCTACAGAAGTGATATAAGACTCCTAGACACGATTCACATGGGATGTCTACGAAAAATTTTCGGAGTATGCTGGCGAGATCACATCACAAACTCGGAGATACTAAAACGCACTAATATGACCGACATAGAGCATGTTCTAATAGAGTAATGAAAGCGCAGGCCTAGAGGTCAATACCTGCGATACGGGGATGTGTTAAGGTGACACTTATCCGTTAGCGATATCCCCATCGACAGTTGAGGAGTAAAGGCCTAGCAAAAAAGTCAGTAGCGTAATTAGGCAATCACCACCTTTGAAGCAGATCGTTTACGGGCTCTGGAAGCAAAACACCTTATGAAGAATCTACCCAATGTCACATATAACTACAACTAACAAGTTCAGACAACAACAGTTTCAGAGAATTATACTTCCAGCCCTGTAATTAAATAAGAAACTGAAGAACTGAGGACATCAATCATCCTTCCTATTCCTGTTGTGAGTGAATTGTGTTCCTGTTGGTGAGTAAGGTGACCAGAGCTCCTGGGGGGATTGGGGATCGGGTCGGTAACGCGCTTGCGATGCTTCTGGTGTTGCAGGCGTCTATAAGCTACGGTAATCGCTTACCATCAGGTGAGCCGTACGCTTGTTTGCCGACTTAGTGACATAAAAAAAAGAAAAAAAAATCATCTCGAATATCCGTAGCAAGCCGATACACAATAAATTTATCAGTTCCTAGCCGGCCCGTGCTCACTTCGTTGATTATGTTTGTAATGCAAATAAAAAGTTTAAGTTAAGTAAAATTTTCATCTCGCTTGCACATCTCCGACTTGATTTACATATACTATTATTGTTCACTGAAGTTTTTGTTCAATAACAATAAAATATAGCCTATGTCACTCCTGAATAGTGTAGCTTTCTGTTAGTGAAAGAATTTTCATGATCGGATCGGTATTTGCGAAGATTACCCCCTACATAAAACAAAGTTAGAAACTTTACCTCTTTATAATATTAGTACAAATCGTAAGCATAATACATTTTCGTTGTGTTCAAATAATTTATTGTCTCATAAAGAACAAATCTAATCATCCCCTAAATACGGATCACTTGACAAATGAATTTTGTTAATAAAAAAGCAGTGACCCCCCCCCCCCCCCATTCGAAAACCATATACTATATTCAGCTATTTAGACCATTTAGCGCCATTTTGTGAGTAGCGCTCCGAGTACTGCTACTGCCACTGTAAAAAAGTCATTTTAGTTAATCTTGATCAAAAAAGTTTGATCGCATTACGTCACGTCGTTCCGTATCGCTCCTTATTGTCTTCATTCATAGCTATGATTATAGGTCATATGAATGAATAAACGATGAAATGAATGAAATATATTTTGTTGTAGACAAAGTATTAATACATTCGTTCGCATCAATTAATCTTCCTACCCCATTCTTCTTGACATTGATTAAAATCATCTACGCCATTTCGTCAATATCCACAGTCATCATTTCAAACGAATGAAAAATAAACTTAATTGACACAAGTAATCCATGCTATTAAAGTGAAATACGGTAAATGTGGGCTAGTCTCTTGCTCTTGGGAATACATTAATTATACATTTTAAATAAATTAAGGCGTGGCTCATTTCTGACTGGCCTGTTGACGAATTTGCCAGTAACCTGCTTTCCGCTTGTGTTCCGCATATGTTCGATTACAAAATCAAATTAAAAAAAAAAAAAAAAACTAGACTTTAAAAGCACTTTTGGAATGAAATCTATTAATATAAAATAATATTACTTTTAATTAATTAATTAATAATAATAAATAATAAACGCTTCACACTCAATACTTAAATGTCAAGCTACCACCCATTCGGAATGTAGAAAAAATAGTTGCAGAGAACTGTAATTTTTTTGATCTCCTATTTTTATTTTTGGTCATTATTTTGATCAGATTGTGACATTTTGAAAGTGACGTGATTGTGAATTGATTGTTTTTAATATTGATTTATTGACGATTTTACGAAATTTAAGATAAATATGTAAATCGATCGTAATATACAAGGGTTTTTCCATAATTTTTTTTGTAATATTTTGTATCAATTGTGAAGTTTTAAATGTTTCTTCCTGTTGATAATTGTTTTTTTAAGATCAATAATCAAAGCAACTGTAACTGTCATTTATTAATCTTGCTGTATTTTAAATTTTTTCTGTATTCCCTTTTAATTATTCTTTTTTAATTATTGTTTTTTTATGATATGTTATTTAAAAATATTTTATTGTCTTTAAGATTTAATTGTTAATCTAATAAGTTAGTTCGACTGTAAATTCTTTTTAGTCTAAAATAATTTCATTTTTCTAATATAGTTTTAAAATTTGACGTTTTGAAAATCTGTTTAATGTATTGAAAAATAATATTTACCGAAATGTGACTAACTGAAACAATATGTATTAGTATTTAACTATCCGAGCGTCAGTATTGTAATGAATAACTGAACAAAACGTATGTACGCCTTGAATAGACAAATAAATAAATAAAATAAATCTCCAAAATCACTTTAGCCTGTAATATCCCATTACCGGGCATAGGCCTCTTTCCCCATGCAGGAGAAGGATCAGAGTTTAATCCACCACGCTGCTCCAATGCGGGTTGGCGGATATATTCTCTACTACGAGTATAAGTAACGATCGCTATCAGGTGTACATGATAACAACCGGGACCGACGGCTTAACGTGCTCTCTAAGGCACGGTGGGGAGACCCACAAGGACTGCACAAACACCCAGACCACGGCAAACACCTTTATAGCTAATACAAATGTTTGTCATGTGCGGGGATCGAACCTGCACCCGCCAGCGCAACAGGCACAATCCGTGGCTAATATATAAATAGTAAACACAGCGCCTACCGAATGATATAGCTGTTAAATTCTCTTTAAAATAAGTTTTTGCCCTTTGGCGAATGAGCTATTTAACGGATGTAGTCATAAAAAAATATTCGATATCTCCACCGAGTTTTTGTTAAAAAAAAAATATTATAAAACAATGTGCATGTAGAAAAATATGAAATAGAATTAATACAATAAAGATTAATTCAAAAAACATATTTTTAACATCTAACAAAAAATATTTTTATAAAAAAATACAAAACATAAAAAGTTTGTATTTTATATGTGTGGATACGCCAAGCCCGCCTCACTAGCGTCGTGTCCATATACTTACTTTGCTAGTAAAATAACATAAAGGACGTAAATATATTATATACATAAATATAACGACTGTACGTATGTGTGTGTGTGTACTGTACTGTATTTGCGCTGGCCATATAGATGTTTGTTGTGGTCTGGGCGTTTGTGCTTGTTTATTGTGTGTTTCCGGACCCCCGACAAGTTCGCGACATTTTTACACGCGCAAATTGTTACACACATAAACTTTCTGATATTGTATCATTCAATTTGTGAATCTAAATAAATAAAAGAGATAAACTCAGGAAGAGACCATGTGTTCATGTTTATTTGTTTTAAGGTACAAGATCGGAAGAACGATGCTCAGAAGCGATAACAATAAAATGTATATTGTGCGAAGCTGTGTCGTGGGACCGGTGCTAATAAAACAGATTTATTTGTAAACCGATAAAAACTCCGCGGTTTAACGAGGCGGTCCGATGGGACATCTAATCGACTTTCAACCCTTGACTCGGCTCGTAAATACCGTTGTCCCTCGGGTTGACAATACAGCTCCACAGTTTACTGTGAACGCTTAAAATTTTCAAATTTAATCTATACATCTATACAAATAAATAAAATTGGAGCGTCTGTTTGTAATATAAAAATAACCGCTTTTTACTAATTCAACATTGTATATATACCAAAATAACATTTTTTTTTATAATTTTTGTCTGTCTGTCTGTTTGTTCCGGCTAATCTATGACTGCTGGACCGATTTTAACGGAACTTTCACTGGCAGATAGTTGATGTAATAAGGACTAACTTATGTTACTTTTATTTTAGATTTTTATTTTTATTTTTTAACTCCGCGAACCGAAAAATAATTATTTTATTAAATAAACGAGGACGAAATCGCGGGCATAGCTAGTATAGTAATAACAATTTATTTACCAGTTAATCACCATTTCATAATGTCTGAGTTTACGTTGCTTTTTTAATAAATATAATTCTTGTTAACTTTGGCAGTCCCTATGTAAAAAACTTTAATTTTTTTCGGTTTATTTTTCGTGTTATGATGGTTGCTATTGTTGAACACGCATATTTAGTTTTAATTATATTTATTTAAACTAACGTGACCCAGTGGATTTTTGAACATATGAATCAACACCAGATTGTTGTTAATTTGAATCTGAGTTGGTGACGCTGAATTTTTAAATACCTACTTAATTTGTAATGGTAATCTTTAATGATTTTGACGAAAACATTGTTGATTGAAAATTTTACAAAATGCTTATCCGTTAGAACGGTTGTACACTGTGCTGTGCTGTTCTATACACGAAGGTAGGTTGAAGGGTTCTTAGCTTTATTTTGAATAGCACTACGTTATTTGGTACACTTATATTTTAAAAATAAATCAAATAAGTTTTGCATGTAGAATACTTTCCAAATTGTGCCTTGGAAAAGTTGAAAATAAATCTTTATTCATTGATTATATATGAAGTAATGAATATATATCATATACATTAAATAAATCTATAGATAACAAAATATCTATACACAAGACTTTATTAATAATACTACTGTAGTCTTAAAAATATTTAATAAAACCATCAAATTATTTTCAAAGCCTCATTAATCTCATCATCAATGCGTATCTATAAAATATACAAAACTTAGGCATTTAAAATAAACTAAAAAAATTTAAAAATAAAACTGTTATTTTTTGCCTTTTTTCTAATTAAGATAACTAAAAATTAATTTAAAACAAAACGGTTAGATGTCACGCATGGGTATTAACATACAATATGTAAGTTAAATTTACACGAATGAGGAGTCAACCCAAGCTCGAAAAGGGCTCGTCCATTTTGATTAAGAAATATGGTGGAAATTTCCACACACTTCTCGATTACGGAGCGGGGAATAAAAACAAAACAAAAAAATAAATCACTTGGTCTCTTCGTTTACAAATTCAACTAAATTTGTTCACAATATAAGTTGGTAAAATTTATTTTTTATGTTATGCCCAAATGTAACTAGTAACTCTTCCTTAGACTTATAACACCTGCATTATTGAAGCTCAGCAGGAAATATCCTGCTCATAATATGAAGCTTAGTAACACTGCTCGTAAATATTGTTATGTTCCTGTGACGACTAAGGGTACCAGAGCTCCTAGGAGTAGAATCGGCAACGGACTTAGGATGCTTCTGGTGCTGGAGTCTATAGGCTACGGTAAATCACTTACCATCATCATTCCAGCCTATTGCAGTCCACTGCTGAACATAGGCCTCCACAAGTTCGCGCCAAATATGCGTGAACTCATGTGTGTTGCTCATAGTCACCACGGTGGGCAGGCGGGTTGGTGACCGCAGGGCTTTGTCGCACCTAAGACGCTGCTGCCCGTCTTCGGCCTGTGTGTTTCGAAGCCAGCGGTTCGATGTTTATCCCACCATCGGTCGGCTTCTTAAGTTCCAAGGTGGTAGTGGAACTTTGTTATCCCTTAGTCGACTCTTACGACACCCACGGGAAGAAAGGGGGTGACTATATTCTTTTTTTGTGCCGTAGCCACACAGCACAATCACTTACCATCACGTGTACTGTAAGTATGCTTGTGTCAAAAAGGACTTAAATTCAAACTTAATAAATTCAGAAATTCGATTTAGACTCGGGGCGGGGACGGAATTCTTGAGTGATCGATTCCGGAGCTGAAAACAGAGCACTGCAAACTGCGCCATCGGGTTAGTCAAATATATAAATATATAATATAAGAAGAACATTATAAGGGCGGTAACAGAGCAGTCACGCAATAGCACGTAGGCTGCTCTGTATTCATTTGAAAGCCGTTTTGCTTAACGAAGATTAATGTGATTCGGTTCGTAATTAGGTTCGGCAGTAGAGGAATGATCTCGAAGAACATCAGTCAAACGGTGACGGAAGCGCAAATTCCAGCGATGTGACGTCATTGGCCACGTCGATGTGGTCCCCATAGAATTTGAACGCTTCTAAATATATTTCTAAGTAAATAAGCCCCTATATTGTTGTGTATTTAAATATATGAATTTAGTATTTCAAATAAGTAAATAAGATTAACGTAAACAAATACACAAATAATGTTCATATATTCCTAAGTTAGGCAACTTAGCCAAGTCTTTTCCCTTTAGGACTTTTAAATAACTACTTATATTTAAACTTAAGAAATAAAACGAGAAAAATGTTGCCGATTTAGAGGCTGGTATATTTTTGATTCTCACACTATATTATCACATTAATATATCTTCAAAAACAAGTCTAAGAATTATTTAATATCTATGTTTTGTCTCGCAGAGCTAATTCTATGAGCTACCTGGTGGCAATGCTAGGTCAGCGGAACAGTCACGTACTAATCTAACATGGTCTGGGGTACATGCATAACTACTTAATTATCCGTGTTGTAGATAACAGATGACAGTCGACAGATATACCTATTAACATACATGAAATAAATATTTAATACTCCTATATATATATTGCTCAAAAGGACCCACGACAGTGGAGCGGAAAGCAAGACCGTTGTCAATTGCGTTAATGGATTAGTCAGAAGTACAATTGAGTAAGTTTACTTAACAAAATAATAAATTTAATATCGGGCAATCACAAATTTATGAAAATATTTTTTTAATAAATACAGTCGTTAACCTTGCATAATTACTTATAGACATTAGAATGTTTAACAATATTAATGATGTAGTATTCCTTAAATCATAAAACTGTCACCGGATAAATGAACGAGACATTTCATTTGTTGATTCAAAGACGGTTTTTGTTCGATTTCAAAAAAAAAATGTTATCAAGAAATCATTGTGGCTAAAGCTTAAAAATCGGGATCCACGACATTCAATGACGTCATTCGCTTTGGCGATGTTGTAATAAGGAGTATTTTCTTAAATTACAAGTCAATTTATTACGATTAGAGCTATAAATTAGATGTAATAAGATGACTGAAATACAGTATTCTATAATTTATACTTAAATTTATACACATTTGGTCGTAAAACGTGGATCAAGTTTATTATTTAGTGCTTCTAGTTTGTTCTTCATATATTTGATAAATGTTTTCAAACGATTCTATATCTTACTGACATAGTAATAGGAGCTTAAAAGGCGTATATATTTAGGTCAGTTTATACATGTATACGTGTGAAGATGGTATTTCATCTTTGAGACGTGAAACGGGTCAAATATTGCATTTCTTTCGAATAAAAATGGACAATCGACAAATTACAAATATGTACTCATGGCTGGGTGAAGTGAGCCGAGTCGAGCTTTGAAGAGGAGAGGAATTTGAGTCCGACGAGCAAGACATCCTTGGTGACGAGTTGGACGAAGATCTAAACCATTTAGCGACCTCAGCTACGTCGTCGGATTGACTTGACGATACGGTCAAAAAATTCCTTTGAACAGATAATTACGTAGTCTTTGTATAATATTTGTGCCTCCTGCGCTTAAATGAACAGCTGGATACAACATAACAATTAAAATATGAATGCACAGTGAATAAAAACCACGGCAGTGTTTGCAAGCGTAACTTTTTGATTAACTTGTCTATGGTCTGCATAAAACTACTGATTAATGAAAGAATTGAAAAATACCTTTACAAATTATTCTAACGTTAACGATAATGAAGTTGCAGTAACTATGTTTTTATATAATTTTTGTTTAAATATTTGCTTATTTTCAATTTGAGAATGACTTACATAGTTATGTAATTTACGCGGCCACGCCCAACTTTTATCTTTGTATCTTTTTTACTTTGTTTCGTTTTTAAGTAACTGATACATCATTGAAAAAGTTAAATGGCTTTCAAATATTCCGACAGTCTCAGAAATTCAAAGTATTAGGAGCTATTGAATTAAACTGAATCGGTCTGTAAAATGTTTGACTGCTAAGCAAAAACGTCATCATACTCATTTTTTTTTGTATCTGAGAGTAGATACAAATATCTGTTCCAAGCAGAAATCAAACCTCAGACGTCTGCGTTATTAGAATTTTTACACTATTACACCAGATCGGCTTCTGACTTCCAGTCGACTTCCTAATGAATGACTGAAAAACTTCACAAAGGCAAAGTTAGTGAAACAGTGGATACAAGAATAGACATTATATTTCACTAAAAGCAGTATTTCGTTGCCCAACTCGAGCCCATTATTTCACCGGCTCGCAGGACGTGCTACGAACTTTGCCACTTCGAAACTACATTTAAAGGCTGCCCGGCGAAAAGTTAGACCGAAATGTATTTTGTACCCTTATGTATTTTAGTGTGATTACTATGGACTGTCTTCTATTATTCTTTTGTTTTTATATATTTTAAATGTACGACAAGTTTATCGAAATTCCTTTGCTGTTCAGTCACCTGCACGCCCTCGTCTTAAATTGGGCGCATGACACTCCTCAACTTTTAATAACTATTAAGCCTTTATTGCCAACAAAATATACATAATTTATCATTTCGCAGTTAAAATTAAAATGAATTAAAAAAATTAATGAATTTAATGTTAAGGTCAATTTCACTTTTAAAGCTATAAATTCTAATTTGCACTTTTAATTTTAACTATGAAATGATAAAATTGTGTATATTGTGTTGACAGTAAAGGGTTAGTAATAAAAAAAAAAAAAATCAAAATCTGTTTTTAGGTTTTGTTTTTTCTAGAATGTCGCAAAATGCCAACGAATACCGCTTCACCTAGTCACCCATTAATTTCTTTGACGCTCGCGTTCTTCAGCCACACATACTTAGGTACACATATTATTTAATGGCTTCAGTATATTGTTTAATATCACAGCTAGGACAATGTACCTACTATATTTTATTTTTAAGATCATTCTATATATTATAATTATCTCGAGAAATATTTTAAATTTATATTCACACATTTGGAGGTACGTCAACATTAATTAGATCGCCATCTTGAAATGTCTGTCACATTTTCATTAAAATAATCTTACTTAGTTTACCGTTTAGTACCGAAGAATTTACCTATATCTGTACTAAATGCTTTGTTTTAAATAGTTTTTCTAATATTTTAAATCGATTTTTTAGATAACGCTCTGTTGTAGTTATAACTATTGAGGAGTTATCTTATCAGCTGTCAGTTCTTTATCAAATCAAGTTAGTAATAAAATTACTTTATCATTGGTGGCTAATTTTGATTCCACGAAATAAGAAGAATTGTTCTCATCATCATCATCATCATTCCAGCCTATTGCAGTCCACTGCTGGACATAGGTCTCCACAAGTTTGCGCCAAAAATGCGTGAACTCATGTGTCGAAAGAATTGTGTGAAATGTAGATTAAAGTCTAGGTTCGACTCATATATTAAAACTATAACAAGACAAACTAAACAAAAATAATAATTAACATAATACAAGTACATAATACAAGTGATATACTGTACATAAATGTATATAATAGAGCCAACTACATATATAATTCATATTTTATGTATTCAGGCGCAGATCATTCCGTTAAGAGGGTAACCTACTTTAAAATGGCGACGGTCTCAGAGGAGTGTCCCCGCTATGTGTGTGTGCACAAAACTCTCGTCCCCCGAGAAATAAAATGATAACATTTTCATCAGAACGGGATTACGTTTAATATTCAAAAATTCGTTTAGTTTGTTTTGTATGACGTAGTTTTGATAATGGGTTTTGTCTTGTTATTAGCTGTATAATTTTTGACTAGCCCGTTGGCGCAGTTTATAGTGACTCTGCTTTCTGTTGCGAGGGTTGTAGGTTCGATGCCCACCCCGAGCCTGGGTGTAATATAAATATTTATTTATATATTTATATATGTGTTATTATGTATTATACCAGTCGGCTGTTACCTATAACACAAGCATTAAGTTTTACTTTAGGAACAGCCCTGTGTGTAATGTGTAGATAATTATTTATCATTTATTATTAATTGAAATTAGCTTTGAGTTGAAATTAATAATTGCACTGTTTTTTTTTTTAAATAATGAGCGCCAATAGGCTGAAGATTTTTCTTGTAGGTAATAGTCACAAATAAATAAAAGGAATAAGTAAGGGTAAACATAATATATACTACTATACTAGGGTAATCCATATTACCCGCGTTCAGTTACTAAGAATGTTGTTTTATATAGCCTAGATTATTTTTAAATTAAGAAGCACTTATATTTTAAAAAAGCTCTGTGAGTCTGTTTGAGACAATAGTATATGTTGATTTATTATAATATACATTATATGTAGCAACTGTTTTTGATCACTATTGTGCAAGTGATTTCTAATTAATCGCAGAGATTGTTTCAACGTTCGTGTAAGTTCGTGGGTGGAAAATTATTAGTAATCTTGTTGCCATGGAGACGTAGTGCTATGTCAATGAATGTGAACCCACATCTAAGAGAGATTCTTAACTTTATGAAATGAAATGAAAATATTTATTTCGAAGTTAGAAGATTATACACACAAAATCGTAGAAATGTAGGATGTTACATTAGTTCTATCGACGATGATGACGGTCTCGTGAATAAGGTCGTAAGCGCCATGCAATAATGTATTCTATATCATTCTCTACTATATTTATCTATTCTTTACTGTACACCACAATATGCAAATGCAAAATAATAATAATACAGACAACTTAAGAATGTGTAGTACGAGAGGCGGTCTTATGGCTAGTTAGCCATTTCTTCCAGACAACCCGAAATAGGATTGAGTATTATTTATTTGAAGATCGGGTAGGTGGTGCAGCTATATTATAATAAACTTACATACAAATATCTACACATTAATACTTACAAGCAATGCATATATACATTAGAATAATATCATATAATAAACTAATAAATATAACAACAGTATCTCATAGCACTTACAATCAATTTCGCCATAAAAATTCATTCTCTTCTATACGTTTATGTGTTTGTTTCTTTATCGTGACTTTCACTTCAATAAACTCAAATTGATCCAGCCGTTCTCGATTTTAATGCTTATCAATGTATTTTTGGATTCATTTTTTAACCGATATCAAAAAACTTTTTTTTACGTGGGTAATCCATCATGGATACCCTCCAGCGCCAGAGGGTTATGTCAGACTCCTACTGACTAGAAAACCACCACGTGTGAGCAGTCGTTTGCCTGGGTGGGGCGAGAATATCAAACCTCCTGCAGGTTACTCAATTCGACCGTATATATTTTTTTAATGTATGTTCGCGGATAACTTTTATGAACCGATTTTGATAATTCTTATTTTTTGGAAAGCAGATATACCAGGGATGGTATCATTATAAGAAAAACAGGATCTGATGATGGCATCCCAGAAAAATGGAGGAGAATCTTTGAAAATCGTAGTGGTGACTAGTGCGTTTGTTAATTTTTTTCGTCGACGTACATTGTATTACTTGTCGATGTGATTGAAGTCGTTTTTTTTTCGTTTGCTAGAAAACATTTAAACATTATATTTATATGCATTCAATAAAAAATGATAACAATCACGTAAAACATGTTTAAGCAATAACACAATTCATAAAAAACATAATTACATTAGAACATCGTTGGCTCGTCGACGTTGTGTCATCAAAGCGGTTTGCTTCATATTGTTACAGTACACGCGAACTGACGAACCGTGTTATATGAGAAGGTTTAACGAGCGTAGTTTGTAACTATGTTTCCTTATTCAGTAAATTGTTCGATAATTAAAGATTTATGTTTAATACTACACGTAGGTTGCGCCTTCTGTATGTTATAAGTTCATAGTCGGGTAGGGTTATTAGCGCACCCTTGTTTGAATCGTAGCGTGACGGCTTAGTGTACATATTTTATAACATAAAATATGATGTCTGTATATATATGTCTATAAATGAGATTCCTATATTATAAAGTCGAAGAGTTGGTTTGGACTCACTAATTTCAGGAATTATTTATTTATTTACTAGCTGCTTGACTTCGTTCTGTCAATAGTTAATAGTAAATATTAAATAAATGTTACAACTTTAATTTTTTTAATTTTTTTTAGTACTAAAACCTTTCGTGGGTCTTAAGGAACATACAAAAAAGAAATTATCCGAATTAGTCGAGCAATTCTCGTGTTATAACATTGATTTTTATTTATGTAGATTTATTCTTAATACAGATAATATAATCACTGATTCGAATTGAAAAATTGTTTTTGTGTTGGATAGTTCATTTACTAAATATAAAAAAGTATTCATAGATAAGTAAGTAGTCAATATTACAAATTTATTTAAAATAATAACTTTGGAAATCAACGGATTGAACAAGCATTGCTAAATACGTTCGAATACGTCTCTAATTCTAGAAACATTTTGTCCGTTTTTTGCTACAACATTTCAAATAAATAAACTATTCCAGCATTCGAAGCAGTGATTTTATATATTTACATATATCTATCTCCGAAGGCCGCGGGTACAAATTGGCACGATTGCATTTGCCTTGCAGATCTAAGCGGATTTCATTGTGAGGCTGTAATTTATTGCTGCTGTTGATTCGGCTACAGTTTAGAGTTTTAACTGCTAAATTGAACAAACGTACTTTGAATATTAATAGCTGAGTAAAAGCAATTTATATCAGTATTTGTCAAAAAATATAGCGATTTACATCAGCATTTGTCAAAAAATAGTTTTACTTATAATATTCTGTTGATTTTATTTAAATATAAAGCGATTATTAGAATTTAATTTAATTGTTTTGTAAAATTTTCCGGCATATGTAAATAAAAAATAAAATAAAATAAAAACGCGTTGTTAAGGAAATGTTCACCCTGTGAAAGGTACTGGTGACATTTGATTCAGCCTGTAGCACCACACTGCTGGGTATATAGGCTTCTTTCTCCACGTAGGAGAAGGATTGGAACTTAATTCACCACGCTGCTCCACTGCGGGTTGACCACATTACTGATTGTTACACTAAGGAATAGTCAAAACAAAAGTTAAGTGTTTAT
The DNA here is from genome assembly GCF_905220565.1 of Melitaea cinxia. NCBI lineage: Eukaryota > Metazoa > Arthropoda > Insecta > Lepidoptera > Nymphalidae > Melitaea > Melitaea cinxia. Next base: position 409,152 of record NC_059405.1, read on the forward strand.
TACAGAAGTCCTCGAAACGGCTTGACCAATTTTTTATATTTTTTGTGTATATTTGGTAGAATAAGAATAGATCGTAGGCCATTTTGTTATAAGCCTAAATGCTAAGGTCTGTCCCTGTTTTTGGCATACAATGACCAACCGGATCAGCATGACAGTACATCCCATATCGAGTTCTACTAATCACAAAAATCTCTAACCACTCTAACTCTACTAATTACAAAAATGATAACATACTTTATACATTAATAACTCATCATCACAGCCTATTGCAGTCCACTGCTGGACATAGGCCTCCACAAGTTCGCGCCAAATATGCGTGAACTCATGTGTGTTGCCCATAGTCACCACGCTGGGCAGGCGGGTTGGTGACCACAGGACTGGCTTTGTCGCACCTAAGACGCTGCTGCCCGTCTTCGGCCTGTGTGTTTCGAAGCCAGCGGTTAGATGTTTATCCCACCATCGGTCGACTTCTTAAGGTCCAAGGTGGTAGTGGAACTGTATTATCGGTTAGTCGCCTCTTACGACACCTACGGGAAGAGAAGGGGTGGCTATATTCTATGGTGCCGTAGCCACACAGCATCAATAACTAAAATAACGATATTATTAAAATATATTATCTCGATAGTAAACAAAATAACTAGCAAGTGCTGCAGCCACACAATTTGTAATTATTTATAGTTAACAAAAAAAACCAAAGAGAATAATAAATACGAATAAATTCCACTGCAGTGAAATAAAGTAGCCAGAATGTTGGCAGCATTATCAGCCAAGTATGCTGAGAACATACTATAAATATATGTGGAATGAAAAAATAAATTAGGCGCTGCGGTATGGAACAAGTAACATTTGGCACCAATGACTCGACTGCCTTCTGAGAATTATCAAAAAAATTGAGGTATTTTTTGTATTAAAAAGACGAAATCAAACAAAAATATTATTAATTAAAGATGCGTTACAAATGTTATGTAATACACAAATAAAAAAATACGCCCAAATTATGAATCTCTCTTTTTTTGAAGTCGTTTTTTATTTATCTCAATTTTTAAGTTTCTGATGCCTAAAAAAACCTAAATGGTATGTTTGTAACGTAATCTTTGAACTAAACGTAATATCAATTAAAGTCAATAAATTAGAATACAACTTGTTTGATTTAACAAGTAATAATTATCACTTAGGACTTGTTTTACCGGTTATCTATTATAACTCCAGGGACGAAACGTGGCATCACTGGCACACTTTAACTGAGGTAGGGCACAGCAGTAATTTCCTGCTCAAAATATGGAGCAGCCCGACTGGGGTAGTACCTCGACCTTACAGAAGATCACAGCAAAATAACACTGTTTCCAAGCAGTATTGTGTTCCTGTTGGTGAGTAAGGTGACCAGAGCTTCTGGGGGGATTGGGGATTGAGTCGGTAACGCGCTTGCGATGCTTCTGGTGTTGCAGGCGTCTATAAGCTACGGTAATCGCTTACCATCAGGTGAGCCGTACGATTGTTTGCCGACCTAGTGACATAAAAAAAAATCACGATAACAGATAAACGTTTATGACATACTGTTGTTTTTCAACCTTATATTCCACTATATCTATGGCATATTTTTATTCGCAATTGTGATTCTAAAAGATGTAATTACTTATTTGAGGCGAAACAGGTCGTAATATCTTTTTTTTTCCAAATATAACTAGGTGGGCAAACAAGCGTACGGATCATCTGATGGTAAGCGATTGTAGCTTATAGACGTCTGCAACACCAAAAGAATCACAAGTGCGTCGCAGACCCTATCCCTAATTTCCCCCAGGAGCTTTGGTTACTTTACTTACTAATTGAAATACAACACTGCTTGAATCCAGTATCATTTAGCTGTTGTCTTCTGTACGGTGGAGGTACTACCCCAGACGGGCTGCTCCATATTTGAGCAGGAAACTCCCAGCTGTGCCCTACCATGGGTATAGTACCTTCTGTTGTTAAGGTATTTATAAATCATATATAGGTATATTTGTAAATCATCTGCCAGATAAATAATATCCAAAATCAGTAAGATAGGTTCCTAAGCTAGAAAGCAAAAAGCTAGTTTAAGACATAACCATGAAACGACAATATGTTATCATTACGATAAGTGCAGAAACATTTCAAGAGGAAAATGATAATAAGGTCACTGACACGAACCGCTACAAAAAGAGACAAGAATGGTAACGATAGCGCTACACGTAACTGGAATTAGGTCAACTGTATCGGTTCTGAAAGTAGCGTGTGAACGTACATTCGAATGATGTAGGATAGCTATGAAATATTAAATTTTACTCGCCGAATAGTCGACTACCTATATTTGAATTATATATAGCATTTATATCAGCCCCAATTTGAAAATATCTCGTTGTGTTAGAAAGCTTGTTGATTGAGGAAAGCTGTAGAAGATAAAATCATACGATTTGAACGATAGGTGTAGAATAGATTACCATTTAATGTCAATCAATATACTGGGAATCAAAACTCACAAGAACGGATAAGGAACCACTCCAATAATATTAGTAATTTAGTGATATGAGACACAGACAATGAAAAATAAAGGCAATGAAAACAACAGACTTGAACAATTACAATAAAAGACAGCTGGACAAAGCTGGACTGTGAGATCGTGAGAGAAACTCAGACGTATTTTTACTAGCTGTGCCCGCGACTTCGTCCGCGTGGAATTTAACAAATTAGTTATTGTTCAGTTCGTAGAATTATGAAAAAAAAACTAAAATAAAAGTAGCTTTAGTTACTCCTCATTACATCAGCTATCTGCCAGTGAAAATCCCGTCAAAATTTGTCCAGCCTTTTCAGAGATTAGCCGGAATAAACAGACAGACAGATAAAAATTATAAAAAATGTTATTTTGGTATATGTACCGTGTATACATACATATAAATTTAGTAAGAAGCGGTTATTTTAATATTACAAACAGACATACCAATTTTATTTATTTGTATAGATATATATTATACAGGCACAGAGAGGAGATGTGACTTAACTAAGTAACTAATGTTAACAGATAACTTAGGTAATATAAAACATAGTTGAACGACGGTCAGACTCAACTAGAGTACAGCGAATAATGAACGCCATCGCAGGTGCTCCGCGCGAACTGGGTCAGGCGAGCGTGACGTCAATAGCGGCAGTTTTAGCGGACATTTGACGGAATTTTGGAAAGTTTTTATAAAAGCACTCCCGACTCACTCAAGTTGTGTTATGATAGAGGTCTCTCGACATTACTTCGTCAAAAGGCAACTCTTTTTATAACTTCAAACGCTAATGTAGAAAAATTCAACAAGGTGACTTACAACAGAGTAACGCAATATTCTAGTCTAGCTATTATGACCAATACAAACTACAACCCATAAATTTGTGTTGCAAATTTACTTTTTAATGAACGAAATAGCAGAGCTACTGGTGTTGGATGATCGAGAAGTCACAATTGAATTACTGCCTAAAAAGTATTTACCTATTAGGTTAAATAGTTAAAGTAACATTACTTAGATAAATCGACTAAATCATTGACGTTTGCTAGCATTGTGTCCTTGTAATACCTATCTTTTTTTCTTTATAATAAATGTAATGACTATTTGCACAATTGCAAATTCAACTCTAACTAAGGTGATATCTATAACCTTTTTAGTGTCACTGGAGTCTCCCGTGCGTTATCTAATACATATCTATACACTTATGCTGGTGGTATCTCGTGACTGTCATCCACTGTAGTAATTGTGATTGGTTTTTATAAACTCGATTCGCTTAGCTGTACTTTTACTTATATTTGTTTATAATTTATTCAGAATTTGTATAGAAAGTCTTCAGCTATCATTAAATGTTGTTTTTTTTTATACAACTAGGTCGGCAAACAAACGTACGCCAAAATGATGGTAATACCTGAAGCATAACAAGTGCCTTGCTGACTCTATTTTCGACCCTCCCCAGGTGCTCTGGCTACCTTACTCACGACAGGAACACAAAACTGATTGTGAGCAGTGTCGTTTAGTTGTGATCTTCTGTAAAGTTAAGGTGTTTTCCAAAGACTGGCTGCTTCATATTTTGAGCAGAAAATATCCTGGTGTGGTTTACTTCAATAAAAAAAAATAATTTGTATAAGATTCGTGCAATTAATTATTCCTGGATGATTGATAGTGATCAAGTGTTGCTGAAAATGCGGTAGCAGTTATGCTAGTTAGAAAAAGGAAACGATTTTCAAAATTATTCCCATATGAGAAGGAATTGTTACCTGGCCAATTTGTCCAATAATCATTATCATTAACGCTTATTATTTGATATTTTCTTGAATCGGATATCTGTAATTGTATAGATATTCATTTCTGATATTTACTGGTCTGCAACTTTCTAAGTTTATACCTAACTCTGTTTTCTATCATAACTACTACTTACTTTTTACTACTTTTTACTTTACAAATTTCAAACAATCCTTTATGTTCTATGTGGCTTCTTGAGATAAATCTTTTCTTCAGTAAAAAACAAATTTTACTAAGCAGTGGTAAGTTTTCAGGGTGTTTCAATTTAGTTTAATTCATAAAAGTTACAGTTTAGTAAACCTTACATGGGGCAGGGATACGCAAAACAAACTGCCGTATCGCATGACAGTTGTAATTAAAGTAGCCGGATGCCGCACCCCGCTCTAATGCCCTTTGAACAATTAACTCGAGAAGGTAATTGTCTGATTAGTCAATTAACTTTTCTTTTTTTCTTTTCGGACGTAGGCTTTTTATTTTATCCGTAACGGTGACATAGACTGTTCTTTATTTCTGAATTACGGATTGTTACAACTTACGGATTAGGTCAAAGTTTCGATGTACGCTACTAGGGTAGGTACTTATCGTACATCTTAAGTAGACAATAAATTATTGAACATGTGTGATAATTATCGTACGGTTGCGAACACTGACCAGAGTCATTGTAAGCGCGTTGCCAACCTTATCCCCTCCACTCAGGAGCTGTGTTCACCTAACCACAGGAACAAAAGACTATTTGAGAGTAATATCATTTAGCTTTATAATCGTCTTCTGTAAGGTTGTGGTACTTCGCCAGACGGGCTGTTTCAAATATCGAGGAAGATATTTCCTGTTGTGACCTCAGTTAAATTAACAGATTGTGGAAGAGACTCCCGTTAAATTGATCTAAAGGTGATCTGATGTTGGTCTTTAATGCTCTCTGTTGTCCTGAAAGCCTAATGAAATAACACAAGCTCTTAATTTTGATCATAACGTTAATTATTTTTTATGGCCTATCTCGATCTGATAGAAAATTTCAATTCTTTATTTTTTTGCAAACTATAATTTTATTGAAGTTATGCTTATTTTGGCACGTTAGAGAAAAATGATGAGGGTAAATTTTTATGATGCGCGCGCACGCCGTCACAAAAAACCAACACCCTGAAGTTACTTAGTCAACGAAGAAGAAGTTAGCAACGTGAGGTTAGCCAATGCAGTATTACTTCTTATCTGCGTACATAAATACAACACACTTTTTTAAAGTTCTTTTTTTAAATATTCTTTTGTTTTAATAACAATAACAATCAATCTGGCCAGTTTGATAAAATGGGTGTAACCTTTACCTATACAGATTTTTTAAGTAAATGTATCTTTAACAACTTCCGTACCAATAAAAGAAAGCTATCCTCTTTTAGTGGATACCTAACGCAGTAATAAATCGGTTGAGATTTTTATTTTTATTTTTTATAACGTAATAACATTATATAGGCTGCCGTAAATATTTTAGGGTGTTGTATATGTTATTGAGTCTTTGCTTTATATATGTTGAATGTTTTATTTGATTATCTTGATATTACTCTACTTCATTATGTTCTGAGTCATGTGATGCTTTATTTCATGCAAGATATTAGCAATTTTGAAGTTAAATATAGTTTATTTTTTAAAAGAGTAATTTCGCAGTTTCTGCACCCTTCTTCTCCGCATAATCTACATTCCGAATCGATGGTAGCTTCACCTATAACGATAGTTAAAATTTTAATCTGTTAAGCGACTATAAAGCCAAAAACTACAAGACCAATTATAAAAATTATTTACATTATCCCTGAGTGCTTGTAAACGGAATCGCCAAAACTGTCGCGGAGGAAGCCACGGACTAAGAGCTAGTATTAATACATATATTATATAATATATATATATATAATTACACTTAGTGTTAATACATAGTTTATAAAATATATATGATTCCGTTTATATTTACCTTATTAGACCTTGTCACTATATCAATGTATGTAGTAAATATCAAATACTCTAACTGTAAAATATTACAGTTTCAAAATCAAAAACAACTTATACATACAGGCTTTAGAAGCACTTTTAAATCGTCATTACGAATTTTTTAAAGTGATTATTATTTTTAAAAGTGCAGCTAAAACCGATTCGGAATGTAGATTCTGTTGAAAAGAGTCGGTACAAACTCCGCAGTTACTCTTTCCAAAAGTCCACACATCTTTATAATCTATGTAATCATGAACTGAATAATACGTTTACGGCTTAAAGTAATCGTTTCACAAATAGTGAGAATTGACGTCAAAACTGATCAGAAGAATTCTGTAATGGTATTTATTAAACGATCCGACGAGGAGAAATAAATTCCGTTATTATTAATACGAAATATCCGAAGTGTAGTAGAGGGATGTCGAAATACTTTTAGCTATATATCGATGTATTCGATAGAATATTTTTTTTGAAGTTTATTCATTAAGAAACGATATAATTCCAGTGTTAGGAAAAAAAATGGTTGTCGGTAAAATAGGTTTACAGCCAAGTGTTTTACGTGACAACGCCATAAAGAAACGTTGATGAAAAATTGCATACTTTTATGAATCGAATTGAATTATTATCACTAAATTTTCTAACTGTTAGCTCTGATGTCACGCAATCGCGCCTTTCTATCTCGTGTTCCTTGATCAGGCGGTACATCATCATCATCAGATGTTTATAAATTGTATGAAGTTAAGCATGTTATACGTTATAATGAATAAATAATTAAAAAATAAAAATAAAAATGTTTATTACTCGGACAACAAAGGGTCCATAATTGTTAGTAAAAATAAAAGATCAAAGCTTAATAAGTAGTGTTAGTACTTATTAACTAAAAGTGACCTCGTAATGTCACACAAATGCTTGAGTTGTGAAGGTGTAGTTTGTGTAGTAGTTTCTTTGGTTATAAAATAGTAAGATGAAGTGATTTATACTTCTATATTATTTCCCATTGGCGCATGATGAGTTTTTTTTAAAGGTAATAGAATGAATATTATTTTACGTAAGTCCATGCTAATCTTCTCTGTATCGTTCCAATTTTAGTATATGTACTGCCGAAGCGAGTATATTTTACGTAAGTCAGAACTGTGGAATGTTTAAGCGAGATATGGCCCTTATAATAAAAATATCATAACTCTCCTAGGTTTCCCCTATGTATCGATAAAATTGTGTTAATTCGCACATCACTATCTATCGGCTGAGAAAGGAAAGAGAGTCATAAAATAACGTCAAGTTTACGACATCCGCGGGGTGGAGGGTACGGCGGTCGGGCGCGGGGGAGGGGTGCGGGTGAAGGGTGCGGAGGGGGTTTCAGACTCATGATGGTATCCCGCCTTCCAACCGTGATGCGGGGTTTTTAAACTTCGTAAAACCTAGATTCTAGCTTTTCTCCTTTATATTTCTATTAATGCTGCGAAAGTGTGACAGGACGGACGCCGTTAACGAAAGTTATACTTCCGCTCCGCTGAAGTTTATAAAAATATTCTTCATTTGAACGTCCAAATCTTTGGTCGTCGAATGTTTTATTCTTCCTAAAATTTGACGAGTACGTATTAACTTTGCCGATTTATATCGCCATTAATTGTAATTCAACATTTTGAATGTACTGGAATGTTCATGTTTATTTGAGAATCATTTGGATGGAGGCAGACTATAACAATAAACGTATTAATTGCTATTGTTCGAACTGAAACCAGATTTCGAAGTCAAAGCCCTTTCTATTATACGACGCAACTAGCTCTACACAAAGAAAATCTTTACCATTCAATATTGAATATTCCATCGAAATAAACGTGAACTATATATAATTATATATATTTATTTTATTTATTTATTTATTTGTTCAACATTAATACCAACAAGACATACACTAACAAGAACAGAAAAAGAATAAATTTTTACAATATTAAGTATAAGTGTTGCCTTAATTATAGGTATTACACACAATTCGCAAAAAGAAAACAGACGCATAATATACAAATAAAGTTATATATAACAAATTCATATTAAATAAAATCACAGAAAAAAAATCGACTATAAAAATCATAACAAATATAACACAATTAAATTTAACATTAAAATTTATCACAAAATATTATATTATATATATATATGAATAGCCCACTCATAATGAGTATTGAACGCATTACTAAAAGGATTGTGAAATTATGTTTAGTTTATTGTGAGAGGCGCAACTGCAGCGGGCCAAGGCCGAGCCGGTCAATATTACGCGCAGCGTAGCGGAGGTGAACCCTCACGCGCCACCCGCCGCGCACCCGTCACCCGCGCACCCGTCACCCGTGCACCCGCGCACCCGTGCACCCGTCACCGCGCACCCGTCACCCGCGCACCCGTTCGCCTGCACCCGGCCCTCACTCGCCGCGGCGACTGAATGGATTCTTTCGCTTTTGTTCTAGAAGGATGCTCAAACTTTTTTGTATCTACGTATTAGAACGGCCCCGAGATACGGATGTGATGACGCTGTTTATGTTGACAATGGAAGCTAAAAGAAAAACATTTGTTTGTTCTTTGAGTACTTTTGAAAGTGGGCTATGTTTAAAGCTTTTTTGTTGTTTTTGTTTTGATACTCATAGTAGTGCATAGTAAATAAAAGGTAAGTCTTCATTCAACATCCGAGTATAAAGTCTGTTTGGTAATTCTCTGTAAATAATTCTCTTGTAAAAATGTGCTACACATTTCTTTTCTATTTAATTTTAAATTGTCGAGTTTAAAGGAGACTTGTTCTTTGACATTTTCCTTCGCCGTAAGCTGGTGAAACATTTCTGAACGCGAAAATTTCCTTTCAACGTCTGACAATAACACACAGACAAACACATATAGACGAAATAATTCGCCCTGATATATTTTTTGTTAGTATTATTACGTTCTCGTAATGAGGCTTATATTAATGTATATTTAATTCTCAGATTTTCTTACTAAATTAATATTAAATAATAAGGATAGGCTTATCTCAAGCAATTGTCTGATTGTATTTATTAATTGGTAAACAACATATTAAAAAAAATTACACTCAACGGCAACCACTAGGATTTACCCCTGTGTATGAAGTCTGGAAACACATATTACAAAAGACCAGACTATATATCTGCATGATTGATACAAATACTTATCATAAGGTATCGACTGCTAGTGCAGTTGGGAGTGCTGTGACAAAACCGTCAATAATCAATGACTTTGGGAGTTCAAAATAACTTTTCAATGACGTAAATGTACATATAGACATTACATATAGGCTACGCTGGACCAACAATACGTAAACTATAGACGTACGTAAGATCGCCGGTGGAGGGTCGACGATGATTACGAACCGGGATAACTGGCGCGAGCTTGGGAACGCCTAGGTGCAGAAGTGCACTGCGATAGGCTATGAAACACACTACGCCCCACAGAAGTAGAACATTTTTAAAGAAAGTCATTTGTAATTTAAAAATGTCACTTAATATTAATGAAATATAATTCAGACGATCCGCAGCTCTAGCTAAAGCCAATTACCGTGGACGTATAAATAGCTTAAGATGAGGCAAACGTAATTGATTTACAGCGACTCATTTTAAAACATTCTGTAAGGATTCCACGCAAAGTTTTTGACCTTTAAAACGATAAAATAAATTATTGAAGTAATAAACAAAAAAGGTGCGTTATAAATTGCGTGGGGTAAGACAGGGGGATGTAATATCACCGAAACTGTTTACCACTGCGCTAGAGGATGTTTTTAAGACCTTGGATTGGGGGGAACGAGGCATCAACGTCAACGGTGAATTCATCTCTCACCTTCGTTTCGCCGACGATTTGTCATCTTTCCGGAGACGCTGGATAAGTTAGGCCAAATGCTGGCCGGCCTAAACGAGTCCTCCCGACGTGTCGGTCTCTGTATGAACTTGGATAAAACGAAAGTTATGTTTAACAACCAAGTCATACCGATACCGGTATCGGTCGATGGTACCCTTCTCGAGGTTGTTCAGGATTATATTTACCTAGGCCATATTATCCAACTAGGCCGCAACAACTTCGAGAAGGAGGCCGATAGGAGGATTCGGTTGGGCTGGGCGGCGTTTGGCGGACTCCGTCGAGTCTTCACTTCGAAGATTCCGCAATGCTTGAAGACAAAAGTTTTCGAGCAATGCGTCCTGCCTGTGTTAACATACGGAGCCGAGACATGGACACTGACGAAGGGACTGGTCCACAAGTTTAAAGTCGCTCAACGTGCAATGGAACGGGCTATGCTTGGGGTCTCTCTCAAGGACAGGATTAGAAATGAGACTATCCGCAAGAGAACGAAAGTAACCGACATAGCCCACAGAATTAGCAAGTTGAAGTGGCAATGGGCTGGTCATCTGTGTCGCAGGACCGATGGCCGTTGGAGTAGACGGGTCCTAGAGTGGAGACCGCGACTTGGCAAATGCAGTGTGGGACGTCCTCCGGCCCGTTGGACCGACGATCTACGTAAGATTGCCGGTGTAGGCTGGATGAGGATTGCGGAAGACCGGGATGTGTGGCGCGAACTTGGGGAGGCCTATGTCCAGCAGTGGACTGCGATAGGCTGAAGTGATGATGATGATGATGATGAAACAAAAAAATTTCAACTGAAACCTTTTCTGTAGTTTTCCTTTTTTGTTTTTTTCCTGTGTTGAGTAAGATGGCCAAAGCTCCTGGGGAGCGTCAGGGATATTACTGTTTTTACTATTTTTATGCTTTAAAGCATTTAAGTAATATTTTATACATGCGCGTTATACCATATTAACATTTTCTTTAAAAACTTAACGGTAAAAATGTTTAATAAAATTACTTAAAAAATACTTTGAGTTCATACTGTAAAAATTAAACATTTTTTTTTATAAATATGAATTATCAATTTCGAGTCTGAAGTCGAGAGCACTTGCGATGCTTCAGGTGTTGCAGGCGTCTATATGCTACGGTAACCGCTTACCATCAGGTAGCTGTCCACAATAGTTGTAAAAAAAAGGTTACATACAAAAATAAGAATGTTCAGGTAGGTGATTTTTTTTTTTATATAATAGAACTGAGAAGTTCTTAATAGTGTTTTAATTGTTATTTTAGAGTTTGGAGCCAGGAGTCCGTGTGTTTGTGTGCATTGTGATCAAAGATTTAAAACAGTATAATGTATTGAGATGCTTTTAATTCTCAACATAATGTAATCTACTAATTAATATTTTGTATCCTAAATAAATAGAACGCGCTTATTTTGACATGGGTTCAGAAACGTTTGTTTCTCTATTTGTATATGAACTGGAAATAGGATTCATTACAATTATAATTGATTGTATTGTTTCTATTGAAGTTACGATATTACGAAATATCTTGCTTGAAATTGGAGCAGACTTCAGATCAAAGGAAGAATTAATTACTTAAGACTGTTAGAATAATATTATGTAGTTACTAGCTGTGCCCGCGGCTTCGCCCGCGTAGAAATCAGTGCGTCACAAAGTTTTCCCGGCAAACTTCCAGTGAAACTATTATCGAAATCGGCTTAGCCGTTCCGTAAACCTTTCTCTCCAAACCCTCTCTCCATTGGTGAAATCGCATGAAAATCCGTTCAGTAGATTTTGAAGGAATCCATCACATATACTTTTGGGGACTTTGTTTTATAATACACTAACTGTCGCCTGCGACTACGTCCGCGTGGTTATGAAGATATGCATTACTATTAAGATGTTTAACGCAAATAATTTTTTTATTTCAGTCACTCGAAATGCTTATCAAACTGAGTAACTTTTTAAAAGGCACAATTTAGTATAATTTAATAGTTATTTTTATAAAACCTCTCTATACACCACATTTTTAGTTTTATTTTCAGGCTGTATATGTTTCATACAAACTATCAACCCTAATTAAACCCTCTTAGCGGTGGAATATCGCAAAATCCGTTCTTAGCGGACGTCAACTAACTATAATCTACCTCCCTGCCTCATCTTTGTCCATCCTGGATGAATGGACCATCCAGCGGTTATTAAGTTCTCGTGATGAGTGACCTTTCTCTTTTATATATATAGATTACGGTGCATTATTTGGACACCTTCTCGCTATCTATAGAGCATACATTTTAAATTTCAAGTCTTTTACTTCTAAAACATAGGACTTTCATACAAACTTCCAACCCCCCGTTTTACCCCCTTAGGGGTCGAGTTTCGCAAAATCCGTTCTTAGCCGATCTCTACGCCCTATAAGGAGCCTTCCTGCCAAATTTCAAGTTTGTAGGTGTTATAGTTTCGGAGATTTCGTGATCAGTGAGTCAACCTACCTACCCCCGTTTTAACCCCAAAAAGGGGTTGATTTCTAAAGATACATTATTTGGACGCCTTCTCATCATCTATAGAGCATACATTTTAAATTTCAAGTCTTTTACTTCTAAAACATAGGACTTTCATACAAACCTCCAACCACCCGTTTTACCCCCTTAGGGGTCGAGTTTCGCAAAATCCGTTCTTAACGGATCTCTACGCCCTATAAGGAGCCTTCCTGCCAAATTTCAAGTTTGTAGGTGTTATAGTTTCGGAGATTTCGTGATGAATGACCTTTCGCGTTTATATATATTACTAGCTGTGCCCGCGGCTTCGCCCGCGTTGAAATCAGTGTGTCACAAAGTTTTCCCGGCAAAGTTCCATTGAAACTCTCATCAAAATCGGCTTAGCCGTTGTTCCGTAAACCTTCCTCTTGAAGCCCTCTCTCTATTGGTGAAATCCGTTCAGTAGAGTTTGAGGGAATCGATCACATACACTTTTGCGGACTTTGGTTTATAAAACACTAACTGTTGCCCGCGACTACGTCCGCGTGAAGCACGCGTCGCGTCGAACAAAATGGTTCGTTGAATTCGTCGGAATTGTGATACGAAATAATGTAGTAATAATATAGTATTGTAGTGTAAATATGTTTAAAACATACTGCATGCAATTTAGTTTTTAATATGGTTCTACGTAACTATATGCCACGGAATAGCGTAACGCACGCTCCTCCGTACTCCGTGACGACAGGGGTAAATAAAAAGTATTCTAGTAACGTAAAGGTTAGATATTGTAAAAAATATTTTTTTTTGTACTACTTATTGATCAATATAAATGTTTCTTGAACACATAGGGTTGCAACGCGGTTATTTTGCTTTAAATCGAACCTGCTGTATATGTTTCATACAAACTATCAACCCCTATTAAACCTCCTTAGCGGTGGAATATCGCAAAAATCCGTTCTTAGCGGACGTCTACTAATTATAATCTACCTCCCTGCCAAATTTCATCTTTGTCCATCCTCGATGAATGGACCATCCAGCAGTTCTCTATAGAGCATACATTTTAAATTTCAAGTCTCTTACTTCAAAAACATAAGACTTTCATAGAAACTTCCAACCCCCGTTTTATCCCCTTAGGTATCGAGTATCGTAAAATGCGTTCTCAGCGGATGTCTACACTCTATAAGAAACCTACCTGCCAAATTTCAAGTTTATAGCTGTTATAGTTTCGGAGATTTCGTGATGAGTGAGTCATCGTACCATCCCTCCGTTTTAACTCCAAAAGGGAGTTGATTTCTAAAGATACATTATTTGGTCACCTTCTCATCATCTATAGAGCATACATTTTAAATTTCAAGTCTCTTACTTCAAAAACATAGGGCTTTCATACAAACTTGCAACCCCCGTTTTACCCCCTTAGGGGTCGAGTTTCGTAAAATCCGTTCTTAGCGGATGCCTACGTCCTATAAGGAGCCTTCCTGCCAAATTTCAAGTTTGTAGGTGTTATAGTTTCGGAGATTTCGTGATGAGTGACCTTTCGCGTTTATATATATTATAGATAGAATATAGAATATAGATTACTCTATGTACCTAGTTTTTAGTCTATGTTATCACTCTATGAATATCTTACTCTGTACTGAAAAGTAATAGAAAAAAGATGTCGGATTTTAAGTTTTTATGTCTTAGTTTGAATTATATTATTGGAAGAGAAAGGTGTTTTAATTGAGATGCGTGGGGGCCTAACAGCCCATGCAGCCCACAGCAATATGTCGAACTACAATATTACATAAATTCTCACAAAGACAACTGACACGAAAGGATTTGTTATCTGTGACAATAAGTGTTCAATAGTGCACTTCATCTGTGGTAATGAGGGTAGAAGTCATTAAAATAATTTAATAATTTGTTCATTAAATAAAATTAGGGCCTGTTTCACCGGTTGTGAATAACGCTATTTGACGGATAACAGTATCCAATAGATAAAAGCTTATGATATATAATTATGTGGTATTTCTATTCGCAATTGAGAGTATAAAAGATGTAGATTATTACGCTTCAGCCTGTAATATCCCACTACTGGGCATAAGCCTCTTTCTCCATATAGGAGAAGGATCAGAGCTTTATCCACCACGCTGCTCCAATGCGGGTTGGCAGATTTATTCCCTTCTATGAGTAACGATCGCTATCAGGTGTACATGATAACAACCGGGACCGACGGCTTAACGTGCTCTCCGAGGCACAGTGGGGAGACCCACAAGGACTGCACAAACACCCAGACCACGGCAAACACCTGTATGGCCAATACAAATGTTTGTCATGTGCGAGGATCGAACCCGCAACCGCATATCTATAAATATATAATATATACAAATATAATTTAAAAAGGAGATCGATCGCTCACCCGCCGTCGGCCGCTAAGTCCTAAAGAGCGAACTACAGGACAAACTACATCAGAATTTCAAATGTTATTCACTCCAGCCCGAGTCGCTCTTCCAACCTATTTATTATGCATTTTAATAAAGCGCCACTTTAAAATGTAAATAGCTCGAGATTGTTCTGGAACAATAAAATTTCTTATTTTATTTCGATTTTTAGTTGACTTCGAAATTAAAATATTTAATATAAAATAGCGCTCTTACTGCAAAAGTTTGCTGTTTTTTTTTCTTTCTTTTTTTAAATAGTTTTTTTGTGTGTACATTTTATTGGACTTATAAAAAAGGAATGTAGATTTATTAAGAGGTAAGGGAGTCGTATTTTTAACCAAGCTTAAGGACAGAAGGAGATGCTCAATTCGATTGTATTTTTTTATTTACCTTTATAAATTACCTCATAATTTTTTACTTAAAATAAAACTAAATATAAATTATCACACTTCGGGGCTGTCCATCCAGTCAGTTAGTCAGTATACAAGAGAAAAACCATATGTATTCCTACTTTTTGATATAAAAAATAGGTAAATGTACAAAGAAGTTGATTACAATGCATTATATTGCAAAAATACTGGCACATTTATAATTTCACATTTATGTATATTTTTCAAAGGTGAAAAAAAAAAGAAAAGGAACAAACAGCAGTGGTGTTTAATTAGGCGCTGTCATAAATTTATAAAATAAATTATAATTAAAAACACAGGGCACTTAATTCAAGAGTTTACAATGAGACTTTCCTGTTGACTCTCTGACCTAGATGTTTCAGTAACTAACAACTTCTAGATTTTATTTTTTTAATACCTTCTTTTTTGTAATTTGATTTATATTTTAAGGTGTTTGTACTAAAAGAGTAACTTCTGAGTTTTTTGTTTCGGCTTCACATAAACTATAATACATTTATTTAAAGTTAGCTGTAGATTTAGCTGTATGATACATTTATGTAAAGATAGCTGTTTTGAGCGCGCAATTGTTTTTAACCGACTTCCAAAAAGAAGGAGGTTCTAAATTCGACTGTATTCTTGAAATGTATGTTACCTCAGAAAGACAGACGCCGTACAACACTGCTTTGGAGCAGTCTTATTTAGCTATGATCTTCAGTAAGGTCGACGTACCACCTCAGTTGGGCTGCTCTAGATTTAGAGCAGGATATTTCCTGCTGGTACAGTAGTTAAGAATATAGCCACCCCCTCTCTTCCTGTGGGTATCGTAAGAGGCGACTAAGGGATAACACAGTTTCACTACCACCTTGGAACTTAAAAAGCCGACCGATTGCGGGATAACCATCCAACTGCTGGCTTTGAAATACACAGGCCGAAGACGGGCCGCAGGGTCTTCAGTGAGACATAATCAGCCCTGCGGTCACCAACTCGCCTGCCCTGCGGGGTGACTATGGGCAACACACATAAGTTCACGCCATCTTTGGCGCGAACTTGTGGAGGCCTATATCCAGCAGTGGTCTGCGATAGGCTGAAGGCCCTACCTCAACTAAAGCTATTATTGTTCTTAACCACCAGATCTTGTATATTATTGTATTATTATTATATTGAAGCGATTATTATTTGGATCAGTACGAGATAAATAGCTATCAGCAATATCATCGTTAGCTAGATAACTTAATGAGTGCTTGCCAAATAAATCATTGTAATCATCTGGCAGTGGGTGTTCATTAACCTATTAATGCAGTAGCACGCCACCACTTGGGAAGGGGGAATTTCCATCTCAAGGAGGGGCACCCTCCACTCGAAAATTAATGATTTTTTATCAATAACGTAATATTGAAAATTATTTAATAGCTAAAGTACAGTATTCAAGGTTCAAGAATATACGAGTATTAATGACTAGCTGTACTCGCGACTTCGTCCTCGTGGAATAATGATTTTAAAGTTCAACGTGATTCTTTAAATTGACATAACTTTTTTATTTATAAATCGATTGACGTGAAACAAACACCAAATGTTGAGCTAAGCATGCCACAATATAATAGTAAAAAAATAATTGTGTTTGCTCACAAACGAAAAAAAAACCGACTTCAATTACATCGACAAGTAATACAACGTAGATCGACGATAAAATAGTCAAGCAACTACGCGTTATCAAAGATTACTCAAAAAGTACTTATTAGGTCTCGATAAAATTTATATGTGACCACATGATAAACATCAGCTTTCGATTAAATTAAAAATTATCAAAATCGGTACACCCAGTAAAAAGTTATTACGGATTTTCGAGAGTTTCCCTCGATTTCTCTAGGATCCCATCATCAGATCCTAGTTTCCTTATCACGGTACCAAACTAGGAATATCCCCTTTCCAACAAAAAAAGAATTATCAAAATCGGTACATCCAGTAGAAAGTTATGCGGTATAATACAACGTAGGTCGACGAAAAAAGCGTCAAGTAAAAACGCATTATTAGATATAACTCGAAAAGTAGTTGTTAGATCTCAAATAAATTTAAATGGGACCAATTGGCACACACCACCTTTCGATTAAAACAAAATTTGTCGAAATCGGTCCACACGATCAAAAGTTCTGATGTAACATACAAAAAAAAAAAAAAAAAAAAAAAAAAAAAATACAGTCGAATTGAGAACCTCCTCCTTTTTTGGAAGTCGGTTAAAAACCACACCTAAATCAGATAAGCCGTTTCTCAGATTGGCGTGCACAACGTACACGTTGATAAAGGTCCCAATAATATTTTTTGTCATATATCTTAAATGTACTGACAGATACCCGTTACATTTTTATTATATGTATTGATAAAGATAAGAAAAATAAAGTCGAGTTTAAGTATGAAATATTTTTCTTTCTTGCCTCCTTTTCTTTTTCTCGACTTAATCTTCATTCCGAATCGTCGGTTGAATCGGCGGAAGTATCCGAATGGGCGGTTCACATCGACCATAATTAATTTGTCAATCAGTAATATTATTATAAGCTTGCTTTAATAAATTCTGACTTTAATTAATCTGGTAGTACGTAAGTATAAAATTAGTCATCAACATAATTAATTTGTTTAAAGAATAGATAATTTGTTTAATTAATATTTAGATGCCGCTCTGGTGCTCGCGAATTCACAGCAGCAGCAGCGTATGTAATGGAGCTGTGTGTAGGATTAAGATTCGATCCTCCCCCTACATGAAGAACCCAGTGGAATTTTACAGCATGAATCAAAAAGGAATCAAATACATATTGTATATCTTTCTACCTTATTGAAGTAAAACGTCTTTACGTATACTTTATATGAGAGTAAGCTGCTGAATGTCTGATGAGAGCGTTACGAAAAGTGGGAGGCGAATGGAGCAAGAGAGATCGTTGCGAGCAGACATTTTCTTTCTCCCTTTCTCTTATAGCCAGTTACGTTTCGTATATCTAAGACACAGTGCAGGACTATTGTGCAGGCCTATTGCAAAATAAATTTTACTTCAGTCGTGTAGTCTGAAGGACACTCGTTTTTTATTTTACAAGAGGTACATCCATATCGTCTTTACTTAACTAATTTACTGTAACAATATGAAACGTTACGTAACAATATCGAGTCCGCTAGAACGAACAAAGTATTATCCCAGAGAGACTAAACTAAAGATATTACCTCTAATATAGCCAAGTTTCGCTAACAATAAGACGGTAGCTTTAATTATGGTATCACAACAGCTGTGATTATTATACAAAGAAATTACTATTCAACACGTAAACCTAATACTAAAAATATTATTTGCATTACATATGACACCTATATAACCTAATTACTATTGATTTTAAAATAAATAAAATGAGAAGTCCGTCAAAATTTCATCGTATGCTCATTGCTCATTAAAAGTATTAACTAATCGGGGTTGAACGGAAAGTGTATATATATTCTTCATAATAAATAATTTTAATTATCTAGTTATAAATGATACATTTTTGAGTTAACAATAATATTGACAAGTGAATTTATTTATTAACTAGCTGTGCCCGCGAATTCGTCCGCGTGGAATTTAACAAAAAAGTTATTGTTCAGTTCACAGAGTTATAAAATCAATAAATTTCTGAAATAAAAGTAGCCTAAGTTACTCCTTAGTACATCAGCTATCTGCTAGTGAAAGTCCCGTCAAAATTAGTTCAGCCATTTCAGAAATTAGCCGGAACAAACAGACAGAGAGATAGACATACAGACAGACAAAAATTGTTAAAAATGTTATTTTGGTATATGTATCGTGTATACCTACATCCATATGTATTTAGTAAAAAGCAGTTAATTTAATATAACAAACAGACACTTCAATTTTATTTATTTTTATGTATAGATTTATTTTCGAATACAAATAATACACATATTTTTACATTGATGTAAACACATTATACAGCAAGGTACACATATCAAGAACTAGCATACATAACATACTATAAAAAATAATCCGTAGCTAATCGAGAAACTTCGAAAATCCGCTAGATGAGGGTACTTTGCTAGTTCTGTACTAGTACTACAAGAATAATCCGCTAGATGAGGGTACTTTGCTAGATCTGCACTAGTACTAAAAGAAATGTGTGGTTTTATGAAACCACGATGCAAGTGAAACTTTAGTGGTTAAAAACATTTACATTAATTCACAGATTACACAAATACCGCGGAACACTTGCGACATGCGACATGCGATAGATGAACGAAAATTTTGGAGCGATAGCTATATATAGTTAATGAAGTCGCGATTGATAGCCAGTATTGTGAACAGTTAAAGCAGGTTTAATCTCAAAATCTCTATCTCTATCTCTATCTAATCTCTTTCCACTAAAATGGACAAGTAAAACGCAGATTACAAGATTATTGATTAATATACAACAGAGTGTTACGTGCAGACATTATTTTGTTGAATTTTATTATGTAGCGGATGAGATACGGATAGGCTACGTCGGTGCAAGGAGCACCAAGGCCGCTTACGATCGATAAGCGGGCCAGGAACTGAAGATTACCGCGAAATGGATGTTGTTACAACTATTAAATGTTAGCTTTTTGATTTTGTTAACACCTATATTGATAATATGTTGTTGATTTGACTCAATTCATATAAGGACCCGCTTAACAAAGGATATTCATTCCTTGATTGGATTTCAGCAAGAACAATTTAACATTAAGAACTATGAAATAAACAAATTGGTTGCTGTAAAGAAAGGCTTTAACAAGGAGACTTCGAGATTTGATTACTACCCACCTTGAATGTAAGAATATTCCAATACAAGTAACATGCAAATATTGTAGGTTCGATCTGAAATAAATGCAGTATACCTTGAAGTTGCACTATTATACTTATCTAAGGTTGTTGTAATTAAAACAGATTATTTAGTTTGTAAGTTTTTATTAATTATAGGAAGTTAGGAACACTGTGACAACTTGACAAGTATATATTATTTTTCTTAAAGCGGAACAAAGAGTATAAAAAGCACAGACTAAAAATATATAATATATGTGCTGTGTGGCTACGGCACTAAAGAATTTAGCCACCCCCTCTCTTCCCGTGGGTGTCGTAAGAGGCGACTAAGGGATAACAAGGTTCCACAACCACCTTGGAACTTAAGAAGCCGACCGATGGCGGGATAACCATCCAACTGCTGGCTTTGAAATACACAGGCCGAAGACGGGCAGCAGCGTCTTCGGTGCGACAAAGCCAGTACTGCGGTCACCAACCCGCCTGCCCAGCGTGGTGACTATGGGCAAAACACATGAGTTCACGTTATTTTTGGCGTAAACTTGTAGAGGCCTATGTCCAGCAGTGGACTGTCTGTATAGGCTGTAATGATGATGATGAAAATGAATGAAAAATATATATTTAAATAACATGTTAATCAACAATTTTTACACTATGGGTGAAGGCTGCAATTTTAAATTTATTTAACAAAGGTGTTCGACTCCTAACTGCGTTATTTCAATCGGGGGATTCTGTAGCGAAAATACGTCAAATAGTAAAAAAAACATTCCTAGGCTCCTTTTTAAATTTATCTTTATTTTAATAGACGAGCTATTTTGATAGAATTAATCTTCGTGATACATTTCGTGAGCGCGTAAGCACGGCTATAATTTACAATGAAAAACGTTCTACGAGAGGAATTCGTTTTCGTATGCGGTTCTCTAGTTGTATGAGGCTGTTAGTATTAACATTTCACTTAATCGACGTTTTTAGTGCTAAGATAAATAGTGTGGGATGGTTATGTAGTAGGTCGTTGCCAGAGCAACTCGTGTGTCAAGACAAAGTAAAATTTCGCAAAAATCATGTATGACATGAATTGTTGCTATTCCGAACGGAAGAAGTCGCGGGCAGAAGCTAGTAATATATAAACTGTGTTTTAGTACGAAATTAGTAATATTTTGCCTGAAATACAGAATTGCAGAATAGCAGCCAAGATTCTGTCTGAACTATAAAATAAATATGAATGATTCCAAATATGGAATTATAATTTATAATTAATAAATTAAAAAGAAAGTATAAAAACAAGTTTCACAGTCCACATCATCTCGTATGAAACGTAGTTAAAGAACCTTTATGCCTTAGTAAACACCTATATTTTCAATATGAATTTGCAGGTAACAAATTGAAAAGCAGGGACGACTAAACCAATTTGGTCGGCAGGGTGCAGAGGTGAGGAGTGCGGAGGATCGAGGGGAGGCGGTTCAGGGGGGGATTTGGGGGTGGGGTGGCGTGACCCGACATTGACCGAGTGCGTCATTCATCCTGCACGCATGGCATATGCGATTCATGCACCGGTCTTCCTCATTGATCGCCACGGTTCACTATTCAAAAGGTTATTATGCTTTCCGTTTCTGAGGTGATTGATTTGTATTAGTGACGATGTCTTATGCTTATTTTATTGTGATGTATTTTTCGTATATTTGCCGATGTTTTATTTTGACACCTTCACAGAATGCTGTCTCAATCCATTTTACTACACTCATGTTTTAATACTATTCTCAACTAAGTAAATTTTAGTAATAATAATAATAATAATATTCTTTATTAAAGTGACCAGTGACTCATTTTGGTTAGTTAACAATATTTCTTACATACTATGTTAGTTTAGTTATTACAATTTTTTTATTAAAATTGATTTTGTAACGTGGCAATTATAGACATTTGTAACCGACTTCAAAAAGATGAGATGGTTCTCAATTTGCCTGTATTTTTATTTGTATGTTCCCTCATAGCTTTTTAAAGGTTTTGATTTTTTTATTTGAAAGCTTGCTACTTGCCGCGTGATCACATTTAAAGTTGAGTGAGGTATGACTAGTAATTTATAAGTTATCATTTTATTACTTGTTGATGTAAATTGAAGACGGTTTTATTTTGTTTATTAACAAATACTTTGAGAGATTCTTTATCTATACTTAATATTATAAAACTGATGAGTTTGTTTGATTACTTGTTTGTTTGAACGCGCTAATCTCAGGAACTACTGGTCCGATTTGAAAAATTATTTCAGTGTTAGACAGCCCATTTATCGAGAAAGGCTATAGGCTATATATCATCAAGCTAAGACCAATAGAAGCGAAGCCCCAATAAAGAATGTTTCAAAATCGTTTTTTTTTTCTTTTGAGAGGTTCCCCAGTTAGCCCATAGAAACTGATCCACGCGGACGAAGTCGTGGGTAGAAGCTAGTATAGCATATCTACAATAAATCGAGAGGCGCAGTATTGGAGGCTTATTTTTGACTCATCTGAAATTGCTGCAGATAGAATAAAATACATAATCTTATTTTTAGATAAGTTTAACTATTTTTTTTTTACAGATTAATAATAATGTATTCTAAAAATACATTCTAATATTTATCAAATTTAACGAGCTCGTTGGCGCAGTTTGTAGTGGTCCTGCTTTCTGTTCCGTGGGTCGCGGGTTCGATTCCCGCCTGGGTCTGGTTGTATATATTTATATGTGTATTATTTATATGTATATATTTATCAAAAATATATATAATAATAATTTAGCTATAACAGTCGGCTGTTACCTGACACAAGCATTGAGTCGCTTAACATGGGAACAGACAGCCCGTACGTATGTTATAAGATATTTATTTATTTATTTATCAATGCAAAAATATATTCTAATAATTATCAATTATAAGGGTTAGAGAAAAGGAACTTTTGTCAAATATCTTCCAGTAAAA
Source organism: Melitaea cinxia (assembly GCF_905220565.1). NCBI lineage: Eukaryota > Metazoa > Arthropoda > Insecta > Lepidoptera > Nymphalidae > Melitaea > Melitaea cinxia. The sequence goes on from NC_059405.1 coordinate 432,270, forward strand.
ACTAAAGGTAGGTATATCTTTTTCAGTCCCACATAGGTGACCGAAAAATAAAATTCATTTTGATCTACTGATTCAGCCTGTAATATCCCACTGCTGGGCATAGGCTCCTTTTCCTATGTAGGAGAATTTTCGGAGCTTAATTCACCACGCTGCTCCACTGCGGGTTCGCGGATATATTCCCTACTGCTGAGCGATCGCAATCAGGTGTCTACGATAACAACCGGCAGCGACAGCGAACACATAACACACAACATAACATATATGATATTGCAAAATCAGTTTAAACTATATAGTAAAATGTTTACAAAAGATATACTAACCCGGCATTGACGTTTTTAGCTGTTCTTTTGTTTGAAACAAAATATTTTATTTTATTAACGGTTTTGTTTTGTGCTTTGTATGCCAAACCTGTGTTGTAAGTGTTGCAGTGGCGTTGTGCTGCATAATTGGTTATATTTTAAAACTTAATCTATCGCAAAAGCGCAGCCATTAAGTACCTACATACCCCCCACTACCGTTGTTGCACGACCTGTGTATAAGACCGTGGTGTACACTACAACTGACGTTACGAAAACATCCCCTCCATCCTGATCTTTTCCGTTTTACAGGCGACAATATCTGCGCGCCAAAATACGAACGAACTCATGTGACAACGTTGTGATATTTAGGTGCTTTTACGTTCTTTATATAATTACGTATTTTACTGATGGTTTAATTAATATTATTTTCACTAATATATCTGTAAATATTTAGTTCTTATGTTATGAATTATAAATATGTATTCTATTAAAACTTTCACTGACTGTTTCCTTAAGGCTTAAGAATTCGTAAACGGATATCGTAATGGAAAATGACTTCCACGCGCTTAGAAATAAACGCTATGAGATAAGAAGGAAATAGAGATGACCGTGTATGTTAAACATACAAAACAATTGTGTTTATTCGGAAACGAAAACAATTACTTTAATTACATCAACAAGTAATACAACGTAGGTAGACGAAGAAATAGTCAAGTAAAAACGCGTTATCAAAGTTTACTCAATAAATAGTCATTAAATCTCGATCAAATTTAAAAGGGCACACACGACAAACATCAGCTTACGATTAAAAAAAGAACAAAATCGATACACCCACTAAATAGTTACGAGTTAGCACAGATAAAAAATAAACGGTCGAATTGAGACCCCACTTATTTTGAAGTCTGTTAAAAAGCAAAAGGGCACACATCAACACCAACTTGATTAAAAAAAAAAAACAAAATCGGTACACCCACTAAATAGTTACGAAGTAGCACAGATAAAAAATAAACGGTCGAATTGAGACCCCGCTTGTTTTGAAGTCTGTAAAAGGCTAAAAATATATTATTAACGCTAGGAATAAATCTCTTGACATTATCGACGATGCTTTGGAAGCAGCAGCTCATTAAAGTTTCCGCGCCGAACGCGTAATCCTCCTTAACTGATCTCGCTGAGACGAGCCGGCGGATTAGCAACAATGTTTTAGGATTTGTCTTGGGACTGTAATTAGATAAATGTGAAATTATTCAAAAAACTAAGTGTACACTCTAATATCCTCTGTAAATGTGATCTTTCATACCTACTGGACCTCCCATTTGAAGGAACTCGGTTAGGAGTCGAACGCTCTAATTAATTATAGCTTTGTTACGATAAATGTTTACGCTTCAACCTGTAATATCCCACTACTGGGCATAGGCCTCTTTCCCCATGTAGGAGAAGGATCAGAGCTTAATACACCACGCTGCTCCAATGCGGGTTGGCGGATATATTCCCTACTATGAGTAACGATCGCTATCAGGTGTACATGATAACACCCGGGACCGACGGCTTAACGAGCTCTCCGAGGCACGGTGGGGAGACCCACAAGGACTGCACGTACACCCAGACAACGACAAACACCTATATGGCCGATACAAATACTTGTCATGTGCGGGGATCGAACTCGCAACCGCCAGCGCAACAGGTACAATCCATGGCTGTAACCGTTGCGCCAACGCGGCGTCGTAAATTTTTAAATAGGATGTGAAAAAATATGAAGTTTTGAAATATAAAAAGGCAATTCACATAGTGCTTCTTCAACAACGCTGTGTATTTTAGGAAAGAACATACACATTAAGATATACACAAATGAATGAAAGAAATGTGATTATTTCGTCAAACGACTGTTATGAATTAAGTGTGCGATTGGAGAGGTGAGTGTAGGTCATAGCCGTAGTAGACTCGTGACAGCTTGCAATAATCTTGTTAAGTATACGCATTGCTGCAAAGATGCCGCCGTGTGCCGCATCCACGTAGATATGTACTAGCCGATGTTTTATGTAATTGACTTGCCTTTTACTAACAAATATTATGTAGGTTTTAAAACGACTTTGGATAAGTGAAACAGCTTTTTTTAAGTAAAACTTCTTTACGCATACTTAACTTGGGGAGTAAGCTGGTGAATGCGTGACGAGAGCGTTACGAAAAGTGTGATTGGGTGACGCGAACGGAGCAAGAGAGAGGTGTTCGGACACATTTTCTTTCTCTCTTTATCTCATAACCGATTACGTTTCGTATATCTAAGACAGTGCAGGCCTATTGCAAAAGAAGTTTTACTTCAGTCGTGTAGTCTAAAGCACACTCATTTTTTGCTAATTATCTAAGTTTTACCGCCAACCCGCTCTGATCCTTCCATTCCATTCCATCCATTCCATTCCATTCCATTTATATATGCCATGTACATACATATACTTTATTTTAATTTTTATTATTTTTTTTTACATTGTTTATTTGTCTAAATATATTGTATATGTTTAGGTAAAACTGTACACCTAAACTGTCTACATATATACCATTTCCTTTACCCAAAGGTTGCCTGGAAGAGATCGCTCATTAGCGATAAGGCCGCCTTTTGTACTTAACTCCTGTTTTTATTTTTGTATTTTTGCTCACTTTTGGTGTACAATAAAGAGTTATTATTATTATTTCTTTTATTCAGTATATTTTCTTATGATTACATTTTTAAATATATTTATAAAAAAGACAAATAAAAATATTTAAAAATATAAAAATAGTAGTCCTCCGATGGCAGGTTGAGGCCCAGGCCACCGGTAGTTAAGGTTCCAGGCTGAGGAACCTCCTCACAATGCGGGCCGTTTCAAGCAACACTGCCTTTTGTATCTGACCCTTGATCCAACAGTCAAGTGAGAGTTTCTTAAGGTGTTGGTCGAAACTCTTCGCTAATAGACCATTAACCGATACAACAATAGGAACAATTATTGTTGAGTCTACATTCCACATGCCGGTAATCTCGTGGGCAAGGTCTAAATATTTACTTAATTTTTCTTTTTCGGCCTTTACGAGATTATCGTCATGTGGAACTGTAATGTCAACAATAATTGCTCGGCGCGCTGATCGGTCTACTAGCACTATATCAGGTTTATTGGCTGCAATAAACCTGTCAGTGACAATAGATCGATCCCAGTAGAGCAATGCACGACCATTCTCAAGAAATGGCGTTGGGCTATACCTATAATAAGGCAACTCATTTTCAACGAGGCCGTATCGAATAGCAAGTTGTTGGTGTATAATCCTGGCTACTTGGTTATGTCTGTGCAAGTACTCACCGTTAGCAAGATGAATACAACCGGAAACAACATGTCTAATGGATTCTCCAGGCTTATGGCAAGCCCGGCATATGTCTGGAGTTCCGTCTTTCATGATATGTTTCCGGTAGTTATTCGTCTTAATAACTTCGTCCATAATTGCACAGACAAAACCTTCGGTTTCTCCGAAGAGGTTCCCGTGTTGTAACCAGGATATAGAGCTGGGCTGGTCTACATCTGGGTCTGTCAGAACTTTGTAGAACCGGCCATGTAATTCCTTGCTCTTCCATACGGCCACGCGGTCAACGGTACGCATTACTATAGGCTTACGCCATTTCTCTTTGCCTAAGGACAGCGGAGTAAAGCCCCTATCAACTGCAACAACGTCCATGTGCATATCGTTTTTCATATTTAAAAAATACTCTCTGAGATTACACACCTCACGATTGTGGAGATTTTTAGCGTTTAAAAAGCCACGACCCCCACATTTTCGTGGGATGTATAATCTCATCACAGACGATCGAGGATGGTGTATTCGGTACGCTGTTAACAGTTTACGGACTTGGCGATCAAGGGTATCTAATTCCGTTTGAGTCCATCTCAAAATGCCAAAGGTATAGACGATTAAGGGCATAACCCAACTGTTAAAGGCACGCACCTTGTTACCGCCCGAAAGAAAGCTGTGGAGAACTTTCTTCAGCCGGCCAAAGAATCTTTCCTTTACCAGTTGTTTCATGGCTCCGTCATCAATGCCCAATGCCTCTGACATTCCGAGATATTTATAGGTTTCACCTTCGTTGAGAGATCTAAAAGACAAAGAGCTGTTAAGTTGTAAATTTTCTGATGATACAATTCTACCTCTTTCTACATGGATGACAGCGCATTTATCCACACCAAACTCCATTCTTATACAAGTGCTAAAGGTTTCTGTTATTTTTAACAACTTGTATAAGTCTGGTAGTTTGGATGCGAAAAGCTTCAAATCATCCATATAAAGTAGGTGAGAGATTGCTTTGCTTCCTCTACGAAGGTGAAAGCCCAACCTTGAATCCTCCAATAAAGTGCTTAAAGGGTTCAAGGCTAGACAAAACCACAATGGACTCAAACTATCACCTTGAAAAATACCCCGCATAATCCTTATCGGTTCAGTCGATCCTGAAACATCGACAGCACCCGGATGACGCAAAAAAGTGTTCCACTGTCTCATACACGTACTCAGAAAAGAGCACAAAGCAGCATCAATTTTGTATAGCTCCATTACTTTCATAAGCCATGTATGAGGCACTGAATCATACGCTTTCTTGTAGTCAATCCAAGCGGCAGCCAGATTTTTCCGGTTTCGACGTACCTGTTGGCATATGGTCATGTCTATGAGGAGAAGTTCCTTGGTACCGCGACTACCAGACTTACATCCGTTCTGAGTCGTAGCCAAAATATTATTTGTAGTAATATGTTTTGTAATTTTTGCGACGAGAACAGATGTAAGTAGCTTATAGATGGTGGGTAAGCAAGTTATAGGGCGGTAGTTTTTAGGATCAGCGGTACATCCCGATTTGTATAACAGGAATGTGGTACCAGTCGTCATAAATTTTGGTAATGAATTAGTAGAAATTGCATTTTGGAATTGTGATGCCAGGATGGGGTGCGAACTATGAAACCATTTAAGCCAAAAGTTATGCAATCCGTCCAGTCCAGGACATTTCCAATTCGACGTTGAACGGATTGCATAACTTATATCTTCTGAATTTATCTTAATTTGTTCCATTTGTGGAAGTGAGCTGCACCTCCTTCTGACAACATCCATCCAATCACTCTCAATGTGATCAATGGGGTTCGACCAAATATTTCGCCAAAAATTATTAATCGATTCTCGGGTCGGTAAATCACCATTAACCACATTAGTAGTGCACTGTTCCCAATTCCTGTATACCTTTCGTTGGTCGCTTTGAAATATTCTATTTTGATGATATCGATCCCTGCGTTTTTTATACCTCTTAATGCGTTTTGCCCATGCACAGAGTTTTTGTTTCAGAAAATCTATGCGGTCTGAGACTGATGTTATGTACTCGTTGGATCTTATATTTGTACCCGCAAAAGCCTGGTGTACAAACCGCATGATTTTTGGACGCCTGTTACCTGCCCTGAAACATGTTAATTTGGCTATTAGTGTTCTGGTTAAATTTATTCGTTTTTCAATTCTGGCCTGCCAAGCTGGAGCCGTGTAGGGTGGTAAAGTAACTTTATTTGATGTAAACTTCACTTTAGCTACATTACAAACGGCTGCAGCTCCACAGTACAAAAGTGAGTGAGTATCGGATAAATTTTGAGTGCTGTCTAAATATTGTTGTAAAATTTTATCCATAACACCTACTAAAGCCAAATTACGTCTGTGAATAGGCAAACGAGGTAGCTGTGGCCTAATATTTGGTGGCAAGGATCTATATCTCAAGATAGCATCCTCCAAAGCTCTCCTCATAGGCTCATTATCCTGTTCGTTTACCGACAAATCAACACTGTTAGGAGATATATGATATATATGTATATATTTATTATTATTATTATTATTATTATTATTATTATCCTTCTCCTACATGAGGAAAGAGGCCTATGCCCAGTATTGGGATATTACAGGCTAAAGCGTGATGTAAGTTTTAATATTGAAAACAAATATTCAAAATTGATATTGTTGTATTTTTTTTATTTTTTAAACCTGCAATAAATAATTAAAATATAAAAACAAATTTACAAACATTTCCAAAACGAACCTTTAGATAATTCATTATTATTAATCAATATTTAAAAAAATATTTGTATCAATGATAATTCGTACCATCATAGTATCATCACATCTAAGTATTACATCATGATAGGAGGCAACTAGTAACGACACCATAAATCTGGAATCTAATAGCATAACCGATTCCTGCTAATTTTAATATTATTTTTTAATCTAAATGTGGTTGTCATGTCTCATTTAAATTTAACTTAGACGTGACTTGTATTTTCTGAGTTATTTTCAGTTATCTAATACTGCGTATTCACTCGAATATTTCTATGTTAAACGTTTTACAAACGGCAGCTAGCGCCGGCTAAAAATTGACATTTTTATAAATAGCGAAAGCGTCGCTCGAGAGCGCTCCGTGAGCTCCATCAGTCGGATTGACTTTATTGAAGAGCGCCATAAAATTAAACGTGTTAGAATCGCGCGGAGGACGTTTTATTTCTCTTATTTCTTTCGGTTTATTTTCCCGCTTCGAAAATAAACCTAGTGACTTTCGATTTACGTTGATTGCTTCGATGATTGCTCCGATGATTGCTCCTGTTTGTTTAGCTGATTGTTGAGACTTCTGCTGGAGGTTTTCTGATTAAGTAGCTATGGGGTGAAATGGAGCGTGTGAATGGTTAAATTTAGGTGGGTATCTATTGTAGTCGGTCACCAACCCGCCTGCCCAGCGTGGTGACTATGGGCAAAACACATGATTTCACGTTATTTTTGGCGTAAACTTGTGGAGGCCTATGTCCAGCAATGGACTGTATAGGCTGTAATGATGATGATGAATGATGATCTATTGTAGTTTGTAAAACTAAAGTGTAAAATCGTGCTGAGAGGTGTTAAAAATCATGGTGGGAATAATTGTATACTTAGGTACGGAATTGAAACGTGGATACCACTATTAAGGTAATAAAGGAAGAAACTATGACATAAAGCTTAGCTCTAGCTGTATCCTAGCCTTTATATGGGAATGATTTCGTTGCGTAAAATTTAAAAATAAATAACAGTTTTATAATGAAATATCAAAATTCTTAATTTAATGAAAATTGTATGAAAATGGCTTACTGTTACTTGAATACGGGTTGAAACGGCCAATGTGCCTTAAAAGGGGATTTATAAATGTCAGACATAAATATGTAATATCGTGTATGATATTTTGTTTCGTACCGGTTTTATTACGTGAACGGCAAAAGTAGAAACGCTATGCGATGAGAATTTTCAATAATAATTAGGAAAAATTACTATAATATCTAAGCTGTTCTAAAATGTACCCAAATTATACGTTACTTCACGTCATGCCGCTCATATTAGATAGCGTCTGAAAATGTTTTCTTTCTTCACCTCTTTCTGAATTCCTTAGTCTCTTCAAGGTAGAGCATGTTTCTGGTGCAGATATTTATAGGTGACAGTGAAAAATAAAGCTGATACGCATACAGTGATTCGTTGCATTGATTCCTGCGATAATAATTGTGTTTGCTCGCAAATGAAAAAAAAACGACTTCAATTACATCGACATGTAAGTAACTAGACGAAAAAAAATAGTCAAGTAAAAACGCGTTATCAAAGTTTACTCACTAAATTGTCATAAAATCTCTTTCAAATTCAAAAAATGCGTAACAAACAAACTTACATTCACATTTATAATATTAGTAGGGATAGTTTAAAATATTTTTGATAAAGTGCTATGCGTTTTCTGGGTATGTAGTAGTTACATTGTCCTGGCTCTGTCGACTGAGAAACAGCAATAATTAGCCTACTAGCAGTCCTCCATTAATCACGTTATGTTCTTCCTACCCTCGTTTGTGATATTTGGCGAGGTTCAGACTACTCCCCCACTCCCACGCGCCATCAAACAATCACGTGTGTTTTTGTACAAAGTAAATAATCACTTTCGGAATATAATCTCTAAACACTGCTATAATCTGACGAAATTTTGAAAAATTAAATTCCTAGGTGGTTTTCTGTAGTTTTTTTTTGGTTTAATATTGCGCTTTCAATGAAAAAAAAAAACATGATTTATCAATATATTCCCCCACCACTTCTGTGATATTTCGTGATGATTTTAATCCTCTTCTTTATAGCCTCACGTGGTAAATGGATGACCTTCAACTTGTTTAATAGCAGAAAATTTCCTGAATATGTTCTACAATTATATATTCAAGATTATGAACGAAGAAAGAACCATAATTTCACAAAGTTTGGGTTTCAAGTTACCTTTACTCTGTTTTATACATATACCTATTAGTAGGTACAGATACATCGTCCGCGGAACGAGTTTCTTGCGTCATACAAGGCTCATTTGTTATTCAAGTCGCAACATGTCTCTACAAGTTGAAAAGGAAAATATATTATTCAAATTTTCTTCAACGAGAACTTTGAATCGTCATTTTTATGAACTTTATATGTTTTATGTAAAATTGCCGAAAATAACTGGTAAAGACTTCAAAAAGAAGGTAATAAAATTTACCTCTTTATTTACGTGCTATGAATATTTGTTGAGATGATTAATAATGGATTTAAAATTTATATCATATATTAAACTTTATTGCATAAGATTCAGTGTAAGTTTATCTCAAATTCAGTGTAAAAGTATCACATAATTAGGCTCATAGGCTCAGAGGTCTATATGCCAACCCGCAGCAGAGCTTGGATATATTAGCAGTAAATACCTACCAATTTCAATTACAAGGTTAAGAAAAGAGCTATAGTGTAACAGAAATGGAGTTACAAGTTTTATAATAATATTTTTCGCAATTTGCTGCAACACAATAATTCATTTTCTCAAATAAGCCTAATAAAAATTACATCACACATAACAAAGGCGAGAAAAGTAACAAAAAGGGAACAAAAAAAACGAGAGAAATTAAAAGTAATACGTTTAATTCCTATCAAAAAGATTATCAGATCTTCAATGATAGTGTCTATGAAAGCCAATGCAACGAAGTACCTACATCAACGTCTTTGTATAAACAATTATTAATAGTATCAAAAACTGTGCCGCGGTCCCCTTCTTAACTATAGTCATCCTAAAGAGGGTAGTTTTAAATCGACATTGGAGGGGCCGTTATAAAGAATAAAACGTATCAAAGTAATTTAGTTCGGAGCAGTCGTTTCCATATAGCTGTTTTGTGTTAAGTTTTTAGGAGTGTAATAATAAACTAAGGCTTTGTGAAATTGCTATAGTTACCATAGCTGCATCAGTTTTACGTGGTAGTACCAAAATACCATTTTATTCCTAGGTAATTGACGCTAGATTTTTGAGAATCCTTATCTATGACTACAATACAAAATTACATAGAATTCAATCTAATATAAAATACTTGGAACAATGGTAATAAGGTACGATAATGTCGAACAAAGCGACCGCTCTCGAAGTCGATAACATTGTTTCAGGTGAAAATAACGTACTTAACAGTACCTGGCGGGTTTTCCATGAAAAAATAAAAAGGAAAATCTAAGGATTTTATTAAAGTTCGCGGAGCACGCGAGCGTCGCGAGTGGCGAAGTAAATACGTGTTTTTATTTTATTCGACTTTAAAAACTTATGTGGAAATGTACATTCATAACTCACCCCGAGGAGCAACTTTCGTACACCGAACGCAGGAGCACAATAACTGTTTCCTTTTCGTATTATATTTATGCATTTCTTGTTATATTTCTAAAGTTAAGCTTTGTTTGTAATATATTTGTGGTGTACAGTAAAGTATAATAAAAAATATTACATAATATATTTCGTTGCGAACGAATAACATACTTAGTTATATTTATACGAAGTGAAATGAAAATATTCGCCGTAAGGTTTATTATACACACCTTTGGCAAGTGTTACCAATTATGGAAATAACTATAAATAATGAGTAGTAATATCCTGCAAATAATTTACGACTAATACTTACCAAAAGTAATAAGTTACGACTAATAGACTTTATAAGTAAAAGGAAATGTTGGCCATTATAATCTATTTCTTATAAATTAGTAAACTACAATTTTTATATTCATATTTGCAAATAGAAATATCTCATAAATGTAGTTGAATTCGTTGGTAAATAAAGTAATAATACGTTATAAACGTTTATCTGTTGAATAACTTCATTCTTCAAAAAGCGTTATCAGCAACCAGTGAAACAGGCCCTTAACGAACGTTAATAAGTATCTATACACTTTATTTCTTATTATTTATTATATTGTTAGGACGTGAAGTCAAATATTAAATGTTGTAAACTTATGTACATTTTTTTATTAATGTTTATTGACTACATAAAAAAAACGAGCGTGTACACGACTGAAATAGAACTTAAGAAACGTAACCCTCTCTCTTTCTATCCACACTGACTAATATCTCCCTCTCAACTCCCGTCCGCCTCGCTCGATCACACTTTTCGTAACGCTTCCATAACGCATTCACCGGCTTACTCCTCAAGTCAAGCGTATGTAAAGAAGTTTTACTTTAAAAATACAACATCCAAAATAGTTTATTGATTATTATAATAATAGTTACAAACAAGTCACAAGGGCTATTATTATACTAGACGGTGGCCCTTGTTAGTAGCTACCTCGCTCAATCAATGAGGCTTATAGTAGATATATACGTAGTCCAACGTATATATTAATAATATGGGCTGTTGTGTGTGTGTATATTAAATTGTTTTATATATATATTTCGTCTTGAAGAAGCGTTATTCGCACAAACGCACATTATAAGCATCTGTTTGTGGTCATGAAATAATTGAAAATTTTTTGCTTAACTTAAATCGAACTTTCCTTGAAATACTTTATACTTTTTTATATTACAATGTTGGCAAATACGCGTACGGCGTGACCCACGTATATATCATAGTTTATGGACGCCTGCAACACCGATGGTATTACAGGCGCTTTGACAATCCTATACCCGACCCTAAAGAGTACTTACTAGTCTTGGTTACCTCGCCACAGGAACACAATATTACCTGACAGGTGTGTTATTTATCTGTGTCTTTCTGTATGGTTGATCTACTTCCCAAGTACAATCAATGCCGACTACTACAACGGATGAGTCATCTAGTGAACATAATTCACTCTTCAGCCTATCGCAGTCCACTCCTGGACATAGGCCTCCACAAGTTCGCGCCAAAAATAGCATAAACCCATGCGTTTTGTCCATAGTCACCACGCTGGGTTGGTGACCGTAGGGTTGGCTTTGGCGCACCGAATACGCTAATTTCTCGGTATCGCATTATTCGTTATAAGATTATACTGTTTATGGCTAGTAAAGCAGAATTTCTTGCATTGACATTTTACCAAAGAATGGCTATTAAGTTTACCTGATTCCCTTCGTTATTATCTACATTCCGAATATGTAGTACCGACACACAAAACGAAACAGATTAAATATTATTACTTTACTTCGTACGATGCGTTGGCGCAGCGGTCACAGTACTGAGTGTTGCGCTAGCGGACGCGGGTTCGATCCCCGCTCACGACAGATATTTGTATTGGCTATATAGATATTTGTCGTGGTCTGGGCGTTTGTGCTTGTGTATTGTCTGTGTTTGTGTATTGTTGTGCTTGTGTATTGTTTGTGTATTGTCTGTTTGAAGCGCTTATTTATTATTTATTTATTAAAATGACAATTCAAAAGCACTTAAAGTAAATGTTTAAATTCATTTTGATTTTCAATTACCGTTATAGTTTTACTTCAAATACAACGCGTTTTATACTTCTACGTTTAATTAAGTCATAGAAATAACTTTGAAATAGTTTGCAGAATGTACTTCGATAGTATATTAAGTGCATATTGTATCAAAACCCAAACGTAGTAAAGTAACCGCAGAAAGCAGTAACCTGTAAATATATTACATAAAGTTATCGAGGAGAGATGATCGCCGATTCTGAAGGTTGACTTGCGGTGTCAGGCGGCGATGTCGCCACCACGTCTCCAACGTCACCAAGCGAGGAAGTAAAATGAAATTGTTACGACGCCCAAAATAACCTGCACTGTCCTTGGTAAGATAATTGTGGAACGTTGATATGATCTATGCAAATGGAAAACTTACAATTTGATTTTTTCAATTAACAAAAAAAAAAAATGTTTTTTTTTTTCAAAGATTAACTGTGGAGATTGGAAGTCTTGCCGATACTTCTCTGCAGAATTTACTTTCCGAATCGATGTTAGCTTCACATTGACTATAATTTTGTACCTCTAGTGATGATTGATATGTCGAGTTATACCCTTTTTTGATTGTAACGCGGGCATTATCAGAAAATTTATGATATTTTTTTTGTTGTCTAATTTACGTTCTTTTATCTACTATAGTTACGGAACTATTTTTTTCTAATATGATATAGCTCTGTTAGGGATTCGTGAATATAGATAGGTACTATTCAAGTTTTACCCCTTGATGAGTTATGAATCACTCTAAATATTCACCACTATTTTTCGTGCTCTGTGATTTGAATGCGATTGTATTGGATTTCACAATAAATATTCAGTAGATTTTTCGTCAATACTGATGAAACTAGAGTTATATTCAGGTAAATTATGTATTCACATAATATAAAAATTAAGTTTAAGGGGTCTTTATCTTTTGTTTGATGAACATTCCGCTAGGAACATTATTCTAGAACTTACACAAAGACAAGTGTTAGATGTAGAGTATCATTTACCACATCATTCAAGGACACAATAATTTAAAAAAAGACATAATTCGATTTTTTTTCATTACTTACCTTTAAAATTAAATTTTTACAAAAAAAAAAGATGAAAAATCACAGAAGGCACAACATTAATTAAAACAAATATGTAAAGTTTTGATTTATAAAATGGCGATTCAAAAGTGTTTTCGAAGCCTACTTATAGAAAGTAAATTTTGATTAAGTACTGAGAATAATTAATGTCGTTCACAAGAGGAGTACACACAGTAACTTATAGGTAAGCTTAATGGGTTTTGAACTATTTAACGTATTTATTGTGTATCGCGAGTACGCTTTACGTGTTTGGTGTACGTAAAGGCGTATTATAAATTTCTTACCTGAATAAATGAATTGAATATCAATTGAATTTTATAGTGAATTATAATTTTTCGTTGTTTTTAATTTCAATACTTGAACCTCAGAAGTTTACTAAAAATAAATTTAACAGTTTTTTCATGACTTAATTCTTGACTTGCACGTTTTTTTAATCGACTTCGTTACCTACGTTGTATTACGGTCGGTGTAAGGAATTAAATTCGTTTATTTCTTTCTTTTGTAAGTAAACACAATTATTATTATTCCATCACTTCCTATCTCACAATAACTGAATTATTTGATTAATAAAATATAATAGTGTTCGCTCGTAAACGAAAAAAAAAACTGACTTCAATTGACATCGACAAGGCGTAGGTAATACAACGTAGGTAGACTAAAAATATCAATTAACTACGAATTATTAAATGTGCTGTAAAAGTACTACTTCAGTTTGAGATTAAAAGAAAAAACATCAAAATCGGTGCATCCAGTAGTAGGTAAGTTATGAGGTAATACACATAATAATATACAATCGATTTGAGACCCTTCTGTTTTGAAATCGGTTAAAATGTACCAGTGCTAAAAATAGTAGACTAGGGATTCATTAATATTTTCATTATCAGTACGTTACCTAAGTTTTTAATGTAGGTACATAATGTTATGATGTAGCAATTTTTAAATTAATTGTTGTATAGGTATGATACCTTGATTTTCTTTTAGTGTTTTGAAATGAATATTTTTTGTTACGGTAAAGTAGCCATCTTATGGCGAAATAATATTCAATTCATTTCAGATCACACCTTGCTGGTTTATACTCGTATTGTGTACTTTTTCAAAAGTTTCAGGCGTACAGTTACAAGTAGCTCCATCTAGTTCAGCTTTGAGCAGTTATATGTAGCCACCATATTGATATGCATTTACAAATAGATTAGGAAATTTTCGTTTTAGAGAATTATTAAACGTTTTCTTAACACTATCTGCACTTATTATATTTAAGTATATTCTTCTTTTTTTAAGAATAGCAATTTATGTTTTGTTCTTTTTAATGTGTATTTTTCATATTTTTATAGTATGTAAAATGGAACGTAACAGAATTCACACCCGATGTCATCATATGTCAGGTTTGGCCTTCATCTTCAATTACTAGGAAATCTCGCAATTTATAAGGGTTTTACAATGTTCGAGTAAAGTGATACAAGCGAAATCGATGCTGTGACAACTGACTGGTTTGCTCGTGTTAAAATGACATCGAGAAGTAAAAATGCAGTTCGTAGTTACGAGACTGAGATCGAAAAAAGTCGGGAGGAGTCAAATTGGAAGAAGGCCGTGGAGCTGGCTCAACAGCTCAAGGCCAGATCACCACAACATGGTAAATAGCACTTGTGTAAAGTTACAAAATATATATCGGTACTAATTACAACACAACGCAATGTACACATTCATTAAGAATTTCAAAATTTATATCTGAAATCGTAATTGTTATCAACTTGGAGTATTTACTTTCTGAAATAGGATTATGCCGTTTAGTTTTTTTATATGTACTATTTTGTTCTGTCTGTTTACTAGTAAATATCTTATCACTCTTATGTGATATAGACATGATGCTTAAGATAATCACAGCAGAAGTATTTGTCTATTCAGAAATGAAATAAAAGTTGTACAGCTAAGAACATTTAATTATTTACAATGAGTTGTCTCTGTGAATCACCTTCAGACCCTGTTGGTAAAAAACGTATTAATTATAAGTTTTAATTGTCAGAACTACAAATAAAAGACAATTTTTTTAATGTGAACAGGGAAATACTATTTGTGTTGTCATATATTATTATTAAAATTACATGATGAATTGTGATTTTAGAAAGCCTATCACATTTTCTCATTGGAGAGGGCAAGTTGGAAGCGTATCTTGATGAGTGGCCACCTATTAAGGAAAACATTGAGAGGGCTCAACGGGAACTCTCCGAAGCTCGGGGATACTTGACACTGGCTACCGATGAGGCCGGCAAGAAGGCTGGTGTAGCACTAGATGCCCACTTGCTGTTAGGAAAGTTAAATTATGCTTGCGGAGCCTATGATGATGCATTGAAACACTATAAACTGGCAGAGCTGAGTACCTTGACAGAGAAGGAGTTACCTGTGTTAGTATAATTTTTCTAGTTTAATAAACTTAGTGTAAACACTTTAATCATGATGCATGTGAAGATCACGGCTAAATAACACTGCTTTCAAGCAGTGTTGTGTTCCTGTTGGTGAGTAAGGTGACCAGAGCTCCTAAGGGGAATTGGGGATAGGGTTGGCAACGCGCTTGCGATGCTTCTGGTGTTGCAGGCGTCTATAAGCTACGGTAATCGCTTACCATCAGATGTATCACACTTGTTTGCCGACCTAGTTATATGAAAAGAAAAGATGAAAAGTGCACTTGTTTTTAAGTTAAACCCCAGGAATACAACTGCGATTACCGTATCAAATTTTATTCGGTAGTTTTTGTGTGATAAGTGTTCAATGATACAAAAATCCAACAATAATGGTTTTTGCTTCTATTGGTCTAATGAAGACTATTCAT
This sequence comes from Melitaea cinxia, assembly GCF_905220565.1. Lineage (NCBI taxonomy): Eukaryota > Metazoa > Arthropoda > Insecta > Lepidoptera > Nymphalidae > Melitaea > Melitaea cinxia. The sequence goes on from NC_059405.1 coordinate 448,194, forward strand.
ACATTTTTTTTCTCAAATATCGTTTATGTTCACACATAAACAGTTACAGATGTATTGTAGGTATAATTGTGTTTGCTCGCAAACGAAAAAAACGACTTCAATTACTTCGACAAGTAACACAACATAGGTAGACAAAATATTAGTCACATAAATAGGCATTATTAGAGATAATTAAAAAAGTACTCGTCAGATCTAAATTAAATTTAAATGGAACTATTAGAAATGCTCCAGCTTTCGACTAAGAAAAGAATAATCAAAATCGGTCCATAATTAAAATTGGTCCATAGTCAAAATCGGTCCATAATTAAAATTGGTCCATAATCAAAATCGGTCTATAATTAAAATCGGTCCATAATCAAAATCGGTCCATAATTAAAATCGGTCTATAATTAAAATCGGTCCACCCATAAAAAAAAAAACAAATCCTTCTCCTTTTTATTAAAATACATAAGAGTTGTAATAATCATAATTTTATAATTCTTTTATGAAATTATGATCTCATTTGTACTAAATTTAGTTAAAATATATAATTTATCGTATAATTAAAACATGCATATGGCTTGTTCCCATTTTGCACTAAAATTTCCTGACTGCTGTTTTGATAATACAACAAAACGTACTGATAAAAATACGGTAATAATCTAAGTATATTTTATAATATATTTGTAAGTATTATCATTTTGTTGGCACTCAATTTCTGTCATACCGCTGATAGATCCTTAATCACACTCATCATACCAATCGAGATAAAATCATGAAACGTCGATACTAGCTTTGCCACGCGATTTCACCCGTGCAATTTCCAATTCCGTGGGGATGTCAGTTGGTGAGAAACTTCTATCTCCAGCTATTTACATTCCTAGTTTCATTAAAATCGGTCCAGTAGTTTTTGCGTGAAAGAGTAACAAACGTATATACATAGATCCTCAGAAACTTTTGCTTTTATAATGTTAGTAGAATATATTTTTCATTTGGAGCTAACGACGTGTTCATTGCACTTTAAAAAAAATCATAATTACAAGTCATTTTACAAATGATGTTAGCAAGGGCGATCACTTAGTAGTCCAGAAGCAATTTTACATGAAGCTTTTAAAGAAATGAATGATGCAATGGTATTCACTTGATTATTTTCATAAAGAAATTACTGTCCATTATCTAATATGAAGGACATTTTGCTAAAATCGTGACCATATTGTTTTATTAGAGAGGGGGAGATATAAATTGTCGATTGAATTCAATAATTCTTTTTCAAAGTTAAGAAGAATATTTCTCGGGAGCCTCGGAAAGATATTTTTAAACTAAAATTACTTTACGCACGCTTGACTTAAGGAGTCAGCTGGTTAATGCGTGACGAGAGCGCTATAATAGTGTGATCGGAGGAGGCGAACGGAACTTGAAAAGGGAGATATAATTTAGTTGGAACTGAAGAAGTTTCTCTGTCGTGTTAAAAATTCTGCTTGGCCCTACAGTGACAATAACTGAGAAAAGAATATATATAAATTTTAGAATTTCATTTCATCATTATTACAGCCTATACAGTCCACTGCTGGACATAGGCCTCCACAAGTTTACGTCAAAAATAACGTGAACTCATGTGTTTTGCCCATAGTCACCACGCTGGGCAGGCGGGTTGGTGACCGCAGTACTGGCTTTGTCGCACCGAAGACGCTGCTGCCCGTCTTCGGCCTGTGTATTTCAAAGCCAGCAGTTGGATGGTTATCCCGCCATCGGTCGGCTTCTTAAGTTCCAAGGTGGTTGTGGAACCTTGTTATCCCTTAGTCGCCTCTTACGACACCCACGGGAAGAGAGGGGGTGGCTAAATTCTTTAGTGCCGTAGCCACACAGCACATTCATTTACTTATTTACTTATTCGTTTTTTGACAACAAGGTCAGCAAATAGGCTTATGATTCAACTAGTTGTAGGCGGTTACCAAAGCCTATAGACACCTGCAAAACACCAGAAACATAGCTAGCGAGTTGCTGACCCTACCCTTGAACCTCTTAATGAGCTCTGGACACCTTACTCACCACAGGAACACAACACTGCTTGAGAGCAGTCTTATTCAGCTGTGATCGTCTGTAAGGTCGACGTACCACCCCAGTCGGGCATTGACCACACTTTGAACAGGATATATCCTGCGGTTTCCTCGATAGCTGATGATTTGATTTAACAATTAAATGTTGTTTTATCATTAAATTATGTATGTTAACTCACATCCCTCTTTTGCATATTTCAGACGAAGCCTTCGCATAGTTGCTGAATCGTACGCTATCAAAGGCTTGTGCTTAGAACTGACTGCGGTACCAAGTTCAACGAGTCGATACAAACAAGCAGAGCGAGAGTCTGAAATGGTGAGCTACATATTTTGATTTTAAAAAAATGTATAGTTATCTCTTTTCTTAAGAGAATGTTCTGTTGTATGTAAAAATTAAACTGATTTCAAACAGTGTTGTTTTCCTGTGGTGAGTAAAGTGACTAGAGTTCCTGGGGGGGATTGGGCGTAGGTTCGGCGACGCGCTTGCGATGCTTTTGGTGTATCATGTGTCTAAGCTAAGATAGCACCAGGTGAGCCGTACGCTTGTTTGCCAACCTAGTTAGTTGTATATATATATATATATATATATATTAAACAGGAATACATATGTTTAAAACCATATTATATATTTTTATAAATTATTTTACCCGCCAACCCGCAGTGGAGCAGCGTGATATCCACTATATGGGAAAAGAGGCCTATGCCCAGCCCAGACACAATATTTTTGAAAATGAAGTGCGTCGAGTGTTCCACCAGGTCCGCAGCTTCGAGCTGTCGTCGGAGCTGAGCCTGCTGTACCTGCAGCGCAGCTCGCGCGCGGCGGGCGCCACGCTGGAGGCGGCGCTGCTGCGGGCGCCGCTGCTGCACATCCGCGCCGGCCGGCTGGGCGCCGCCGTCGACAGGTGGGGCGGCTTGATGAGTGTGGATGAGTGCGATGAGTGTGGGTGAGTGTTATAAGTGGAGTTGATATGGTGAGTGAGGATGAGTATGAAGAGTGTGGATGAGTGCGATGAGTGTGGGTGAGTGTTATAGGTGCAGTGGATATGATGAGTGACGATGAGTATGAAGAGTGTGGATGAGTGCGATTAGTGTAGGTGAGTGTTATAAGTGGAGTGGATATGATGAGTGAGGATGAGTATGAAGAGTGTGGATGAGTGCGATGAGTGTAGATGAGTATTATAAGTGGAGTGGATATGATGAGTATGAAGAGTGTGGATGAGTGCGATGAGTGCGATGAGTGTAGGTGAGTGGTATAGGTGGAGTGGATATGGTGAGTGAGGATGAGTATGAAGAGTGTGGATGAGTGCGATGAGTGTAGGTGAGTGTTATAGGTGCAGTGGATATGATGAGTGACGATGAGTATGAAGAGTGTGGATGAGTGCGATGAGTGTAGGTAAGTGGTATAGGTGGAGTGGATATGGTGAGTGAGGATGAGTATGAAGAGTGTGGATGAGTGCGATGAGTGTAGGTGAGTGTTATAGGTGCAGTGGATATGATGAGTGAGGATGAGTATGAAGAGTGTGGATGAGTGCGATGAGTGTGGGTGAGTATTATAGGTGCAGTGGATACGATGAGTGAGAATGAGTATGAAGAGTGTGGATGAGTGTGACGAGTGTAGGTGAGTGTTATAAGTGGAGTGGATATGATGAGTGACGATGAGTATGAAGAGTGTGGATGAGTGCGATGAGTGTGGGTGAGTATTATAGGTGCAGTGGATACGATGAGTGAGAATGAGTATGAAGAGTGTGGATGAGTGCGATGAGTGTAGGTGAGTGTTATAAGTGGAGTGGATATGATGAGTGACGATGAGTATGAAGAGTGTGGATGAGTGCGATGAGTGTAGGTGAGTGTTATAGGTGCAGTGGATATGATGAGTGAGGATGAGTATGAAGAGTGTGGATGAGTGCGATGAGTGTAGGTGAGTACTATAAGTGGAGTTGATATGATGAGTGAGGATGAGTATGAAGAGTGTGGATGAGTGCGATGAGTGTGGGTGAGTAACATATGTGGGGTGGATATGATAGTGTAGACGAGTATTATGAATAGTTTGGATAATATGAAGCGTGTTATTGAATACAATGACTGTAGCAGTCATCGTAATGATGAGTGTAGACAAGTATGATGTGTGTAGACAAATATTATGAGTTTGGAAGAGTACGATAATTGTGTATGAATACAATGAGTGTAGCCGAGTATGATGAGTGTAGACAAATTAGATGAGTACAATGAGTGTGGTGATTACGATAAATGTGTATGGGGTATGATAAGTATAATAAAGTGATTGTAGACTGGTACAATGAGTACAATAGCATATGAGTGTAGATAGATATGACTTACGATTTGTAGGTACCTAACGACAAAAAACATTACAATGTTGCTTTTTGCAATTTTGTCTAGTGTGAACTATCGTCAACTAATCATTCATTGTCATATAAACTCTCAGGTACCGTGAGATGCTGACGGCAGTGGAGTCAGTATCGACGCAAGCTCTACGGCTAACGGTAGCGCGACAACTGGCCGAAGTGCTCATGAGGGGAGTCACGGGACAGGTACTTTACTGTTTTTTTTTTTGACTCGTGGCCACTAAAGTCTTGTTATACTTAGTAGATTAGCCTTAATCTGATAGAAAATATTTTTTTAAAAAGTTTTGTATACACGTAAAGCTGACATAATTCATTTTAATTTTTATGTTTCAGTTGATATAGATTAAAAGTAGATATATAGGAATCTTGAAGATATTAAAAATTATATATTTTATATTATATCTGACTTACCTATCATTTCCCGTCTTTGTATCCGTTCAGCTATATTCTTTACATTGTAGTACCATGCTTCAATATCTTAACTAACGTTTCGTATATTTTCTTTCTAAAGGTATACAAACCGCCACAGAAGGTGGTAGCACCACCTCAGTTACAAGGGACGCTAACGAGGAGAAGAGAAGAATACGTGTCGGAGGGACCTTGGAAACCGAAGAAGTATGCTTCAATTAATCAGGTAATGTAACATTTGTAGGCTCTAAGTATTTTGTATTGCGCTGTTCGTTTATACATATCTAGGTTGAGGCATTTAAGTTGCTCTTTTTCCACGTAATCAATAAAAAAATTGAACAGTTGACTAGCCCGCTGGTGCAGTTTGTAGTGACCCTGCTTTCTGCTCCGAGGGTTGTGGGTTCGATTCCCACCCCGAGTCTGGGTGTAATATAAATATTTATTTATATATTTATATATGTATTATTTATAAGTATGTTTATCCAAAAAAAATGTAGCTATATACCAGTCGGCTGTTACCTATAACACAAGCATTAAGTTGCTTACTTTAGGAACAGACGACCGTGTTTGTTATTGTGTAATAAAAAAAAAAAAAAAAAAAAAAAAAAACAGTTCAAGAAAGTACTTTTGAAGCGTTGTTTTATGATTCATTTTTTTTATTCATTAATTATACAGGATGTCCCAGTACTCAACGTCAAACCGAAACGGGGTGACAGGATTGATTGTAACCATCATGAGAAAAATCAGAAAAAAAATCTATCCCATGCAGTTTGAAAATTATGGGCATTTAAGAAAAACCTAGAAATTTGGTCAAACTGTAACCATTTTTCGGTTATTGTGGTCAATTTTTATTAATTATGTTCATTTAAACTTTGGAACCGTAACCTTAAATAACATTTCTAGGACCACAGTCAAAAAAAAGACACAATTGCCCCAAGTTTTCTAGAATTAAGACTATTTGTAAACTATGAATTTTAAGTTTTCTTCGAAAGACTCTCCTTTAAAAAAATGTACTAAAGTGCTTTAGCAAGTGCCATTAAAAGTTTGCGCATTTAATCAGGATTGTAAAATGGTACAATACTTCTTAGTTTCATACTAAAAAAACTGAGTAAAAAAATAAAAACCTCAAGTAACCCAAGTTTTGCTAACCCATTTTACTCAAATGTTCAAATGTTTTTTATTCGCACAAGCTCTTGGTAGATTCTTAATTTTACGACAAAATGATGAGAAAAATTGTTAGTGGTCATGTTTGCCATGAGCGAGCGAAATAGATAGTGACGCCATTTTTATCCTGCATGACATACACTGCCATTGAAGACACATCTCGTTTGTGGTCATAAGAATTCTACTATAATTTCAAATCCAAATTTTGTCACTAAAAAAAACTGGTGTTGCTAAGAAGATTATTATTATTTATTTATTTCCAAACTATAATTGGGATGTTCGCAAAGCAACTACAAAAGATTTGATTTTTCTGACATTTAAAATCAAGTTGTTTGTCTTAGACCAGTCAGTTCGCGTCATTACAATTTATTTTTCAACTAACTTTTAAAATAAGCGATGCGTTATATAATAAAATGTTACCAAAATCTTTAACATATATTGGGGTTTATCGCGCAAATCCAGAAGACTTGGTTCCGTTTACTGATGCACATTCATCATCATCAGCAATTCAACCTAGTGTATCCACTGTTGGACATAGACATACCCAAGTTTGCGCTAATCCTATCCCGTTTAGATAGTGGATATATATCGAATAGTACTGAGTGGTCGGTGTCGCCGTGTGCACCACCGCTTGTCAGAGCTGGCCCAGCTAACGGCGCACGTTTATCCCGTTTAGATAGTGGATATATATTGAATAGTATTTAATGGTCGGTGTCGCCGCGTGCACACCGGCCGCCAGAGCAGGCCAGCTAACGAGCTAACGGCGCACGTTGCAGTTCGTGCCGCGCAGCCAGCACGAGGAGGTGCTGCTGCTGCTGCTGCTGGGCGAGGCGCTGGCCGTGCGCGACGCCGTGCTGTCGCAGAGCGGCGAGTTCGCGGCCGCGCGCGACCACTCGCTGCGCAACGCCGTGGCCGGCGCCGACCTGCTGGCGCTGGCCGCCGGCCGCTGGGGGCAGCTGGCGCTGGTGCTGGAGGTGAGTCGCAAGCGGGCCGCTGGGAGGCGGGTACTGGCAAGTGCGTTGTCGACTGTCTTCCGAGCAGCTGGCGCTGGTGCTGGAGCTGAGTCGCCAGCGGGCCGGCGGGAGGCACTCTAGAACTCTACCCACCTTACTAATTTCAACTCAGTTGTTATCTGTGCTGTTGGTTTCTTTTTTTTTATATCACTAGGTCAGCAAACAAGCGTACGGCTCACCTGATGGTGAGAGATTACTACTACCAGGTAGTTTATAGACGCCTGCAACACCAAAAGCATCGCAAACGCTTTGCCGGCCCTATCCCCCCCAGGAGCTCTAGTCACCTTACTCACCAACAAGAACACAATACTGTTTGAAAACAGTATTATGTAACTGTGATCTTCTGTAAGATCGAGGTACTAAAAAAAAAATTGGTTTGTAAGATACAACTTATTAAAATGAAATAAAAGATACATTTGTTCTCCATACTCACTATCCTCGAGTTCATAGTATATAAGCATAATGATTAAGAGCCTTAATCCAGTGTGAATGAGGAAGGATGAAAGAAAGATATAGTATGCTGAATGAAAGTGCGAGAAGCATTAATGCGAGAACTGGTATGAATGAGTTTCGAGAATACAGACTCGCATAACGTGCGGGGGCATAGAATTAAAAAAAAAAAAAAAAGATCGAGGTACTACCCCGGTCGGGCTGCTCCATATTTTGAGCCGGAAATTCCTGCTGTGCCCTACCTCAGTTAAAAAAAGAGTAGTATTATTTGGCTGATATTCCGTCAGCTTGAGATAGTTCCCCAGTCTGGTCCAAGTCTCGCACCAGACATTGCCCGGTGCGACCTACCCAGTCGCCATACGTAGTCCAGCTACACGCAGTGACCTGCTAACGAAGCCCTTGCCGCAGTCGCTGGAGCGCGCCATGAAGTTCTCGTTCGGCGTGGCGCACATCTGGCGCCAGCGCGCGCTCGCCACCGCGGCCGCCGCGCGCGCCGCGCCGCCGCCCGCCGCGCCGCCCGCCCCGCCGCCGCTGCCCGGTAACCGCCCTACACTACTACGCCTTCTGCTTTTATACATTTCAATTAAATATATGTGGCTACGGTAGTAAAGAATATAGCCACCCCCTCTCTTCCCGTGGGTGTCGTAAGAGGCGACTCAGGGATAACACAGTTCCGCTACGACCTTGGAACTTAAAAAGCCGATCGGTGGCGGGATAACCATCCAACTGCTGGCCTTGAAATACACAGACCAATGACGGGCAGCAGCGTACAAAGCCAGTACTGCGGTCACCAACCCGCCTGCCCAGCGTGGTGGCTATGGGCAAAACACATGAGTTCACGTTATTTTTGGCGTCAACTTGTGGAGGCCTATGTCCAGCAGTGGACTGTATAGGCTGTAATGATGATGACAGCTGACGCCGCTGTTCTCTGCTTTTCTCCTGAAGTTAACGCACCGAGAAAAAAGCTTCACATCTGCCTCGTTTAAGTCAGAAGCCAAACTGGGTTTCAGGCAGGATCATTTCCAAAAGGTCCCTTAGGTGGTTCAATAAAACTCTAGCAAAGACCTTTCGAGGAGCTGGTAATAGTGAAATACTGCGATATGAGTTACAGTAGGATCGGTCACCCCCGTTCAGAGGGCACTAATATGAGACAATTTGAAATCGTCTGGGACTCGCTCCTCCTCGCACATTCGAACAAACAGTTTCCACACCGACGTGTGCAAATGCTTACCGCCGTATTTCAATAGCTCGAAATGATCGAAAACGGTCTCAAAAAAACACGTAAACGAATTTAAAAAACCTCCCCTTTTTTGGGAATCGTTTAAATATACACACACGGAGAAAAAGCCCTAAGCCTTGACGACGCAGTGGCGCAGCGGTCACAGCACTGGCCGTTGCGCCGGCGGTCGCGGGTTCGACCCCCGCTCGCAGTAGACGTTAGTGTCCGCGTGTGCTCACCGACCGGCCGCAGGCAGCTCGGCGTGGTCGCTGAGCGTGCGCGCGCAGGGCGTGTCGCGCCGCGCCGCGCCGCTGCTGCCGCACGACGCCGCGCTGCGCCTCGTGGCCGCCGCTACCGCCTACCGCGCCGGATGGGTGAGTCCGCCCGCACCGCCCTCACTACCCACACTAACCACACTACCCGCACTAACCACACTACCCGCACTAACCACACTACCCGCACTAACCACACTACCCGCACTCACACTACCTGCACCACCCTCACTATCCGCACTAAACACACTACCCGCACTAACCACACTACCCGCACTGACCACACTACCCGCACTGACCACACTACCCGCACTAACCACACTACCCGCAATAACCACATTACCCGCACTGATCACACTACCTGCACCATCCTCACTACTCGCACTAATCACACTACCCGCATCACCCTCACTACCCGCACTAACCACACTACCCGCACTAACCACACTACCCGCACTCCCTACACTCACCACCTTACATCTTTTGAAAATAGCAAACGTTTTCACATAACACATCCTTCTTTTATTATCCACAATTTTAGATTACTCCTAACTATAACAAACTTAAACCTGAAATGAGACGGTCCAAAAATGTATGAAGCTCTGTCTTTATCCTCATTTTATTGTACAGTAATATTTTATATTCTGAGGATGGAAACACTAGATAGGCATCGCTTGATAATGGCCGCTTGCAGTTTGCACGTCATTTTTGACGTTTTATGTCAAGACGTGTCATCAAATTAGTTTTGCAATCAGCAAAGAGTAAATTAGAAAAATGTCAGTTAAATGTCCTTTAAAATAGTGAATTAAAATACAATAATTAGAACAGTACTGAATTTAAAAAAATTAATATTAATTAATAAGCCGACGTTTGATGCCGTGTTGGCGCAACGGTCACAGCCATCGATTGTACCTATTGCGCTGGCCGTTGCGGGTTCGATCCCCGCACATGAAAAACATTTGTATTGGTCATGCAGATGTTTGCCGTGGTCTGGGTGTCTGTGCAGTCCTTGTGGGTCTCCCCACCATGCCTCGGAGAGCACGTTAAGCTGTCGGTCCCGGTTATTATCATGTACACCTGATAGCGATCGTTACTCGTAGTAGGGAATATATCCGCCAACCCGCATTGGAGCAGCGTGGTGGATTAAGCTCTGATCCTTCTACACGGGGAAAGAGGCCTATACCCAGTAGTGGGATATTACAGGCTGAAACGTGAAGCAAATTAATAAGCGCTGCACAAATACGTAAATCTTGGATGAGATGGGTGGCGGCTGTGTTGAAATAATCCTGTTTAAACAACTTGAAATCTCTTTTAAAGCGACCGCATTTTACCACCTCCACTACCCATCTGCATAAAGTCACACATCTGGACTTGTTTAGCTTTGATCGTTGGCAATTTAGTCTCTCCGATTTCCATGCTTTCTGGTTTATGTATGACATTATCAAGTCCTTCTAAAAATGGTATGGCATCTCTGAAGCCACGGTCCAGAATAAAAATGTCATTTTGTGTAAAAAATGTTCTTAATTCTCCATTTTTATTATCAAATAGACTATTCATAATGTTGGCATCTGACTGAATTGCTGGATATGGACCATAAACATCTAGAATATATCCACCAGTGGCTACAAGTAGAAATGGCTTTATTAGGACGATAGTTACGGTATTTGTGCAAACTATACGTTTTTTTTTTTTGAAATGAATAATTCGAGGGTTTCTGAAGATAAATATAGGTTCCGTCACATATGACAATTGGTTTCCTCTCCTCCCTATTTCCAAATAAGCTTCAGGAATAATCAAGTTACGGCGTATTATATCTTCTCTCGACACATGATTTAGTCCTAAATGTCTAGGCACAAACAATCTTGTTAATGCCTCTCTTGCGGCTTGCAGCAATCTTATAAAGGTGGATTTACTCATACGTAATAGAGACGAAATTCTTTCATTCGAGTCTCCAGTCCGAGCTTTAATAACATAAGCCTCAATGCTGTTTTTGATGATTTACAAGTTATTGCGATCCAATCCATTGACCTATCAGATCAATTTTTTTCAAATAATTAGGTTTTTTAAGTCCAGTCCAGTATTTCAATACACTATCTTCCATTTCATGTATTCTCTCAAAATCCAAATTGTACTGTGCCTTGACTTATACTAAGACGTAACATTGCCTTCATTTCAGCTTTTGAAAAGCTAGCTGAGCTATAAAGTCCCAATTATAAACTGTTTTGTGTTCAGCACATATCCTGCTAATCTCTGTTAGAACTATTTTTTGTGAATTCAGTATTCTCTTTCTGTTATGGTGAGGCACAACCAGTCTTTCTGTATCACTACAACCAGGTACGAAACAGTGGTCACCAGTGTTTGGTGTGTGCTTAAATTCATTATCTAGGTTCTTTGCATGATTATTATGCTACAATACAGGCTGCTCTGGATTCTGTTGCTGTGTCTGTGTCCAGCAATCTAAACACAGGTTCTCCCATGTAAAATATAGCATTTTTTAAATTATTTGTACAACATATTTACGGTAAAATACTCAAAAATTTTATTTTTAATAGAATCTCACTATTTTTCTTCGCTTTTTTCTATATGTACTATGGAGTCACCCAAAAATTTACCATCTTATTTTTTAATGTAATGATCAAGTTACAGTAGTTGAATTAGCTATGTCGGTCAATTTAGTAATGACTAAACCCAGCATCTAAATCTTAGTTTGAATATTTTGCACGCTATAAACTCGCTAGCAGACGGTCTTCCAAGGCAATATAAAGAGTCCTATCGGCTATTTACCCTATTTTTATTTTACTCTGCCTATGATGACACCCGGATAAAAAAAGGCTAACCTATCGAGAAACGCATATCTTAATTATTAGAGAGGATACAATTGAGAAGAATCCGTACGTATTTGTGTAACACATAAAACTATTCTAAACAAGGCACTAAACAAACGGTTCAGCTTTATAATATAATTGTGATAAAATATAGAGACCATTCTCTTGAAAGAGAAAATTTTGCCCAGTTTTGAGATATTAAATACAGTTAAGACACGTTTAAACATGTCCCACATTGCGTAGATAGAGGACGGCATAGAGGCAGCGGAGGAGGCGCTAGCGATAGAAGAAAAACAGAATGGTCCTCTGCTCGCCCGCTGCTACTTATACTGCGGGATAGGCAGGCAGATGAAAGCGCAGGTGAGCTAGTAACTATCACAAAAGTATTCGAATTATAAAAATAAATATTGTATTAGCCATTAAGGTTAAATTAAAAAGTTGACAAAAAGTACCTCCCTGTGGAACACCATTAAGTAAAAAAATAAAAAATAACCTAGTAAATACTATATATAAAATACTTAACTATTGTTATAACCTGAGATATATGAAAGCAAAATATTTTATCCACGCCCTTTTGCATGTAACATATATAATATATATAAATTTGCTCATTATCGTGCTTGACACTGTCAAAAGCGTTAGTAAAGTTTTTAAATATTTTTTTTTCTGAAGCCTTATTTTCTTGTAAAAGTTATGTTTATTTTTTAGAAAACAAATTCTCGTATCGAGAAGGAAGCGGATAACGATACTAGTTTAAAGATGCTACTTAAAGCTGTAGAATTAGACGACAACGACCATTTAGCGTTTTATCACCTCGCGCTGCAGTACATACACTTGGGCATGCTCAACGAGGCAATGGTAAGTACAAGCTGTACTATTAATAGTATCCACAACTTTGACAGCGTGGATTTGGTGTAATTTGCTAAAAAAAAAAAAAATTAAAGAAAAAAAAAAAATAAAAAAAAAAAAAAAAAAAATGGTACTTTTAGTAAATGTAGTGTGGTTTAGTTATCGCAACGGATCTTCAATATTTTAGGAATACAAGGTTTGAATGAGTAATAAATACCTACTTTTACATTTTATTTATTTTAATTCTTGTCCTAGACAAAACTATTTTCTTTTTGTGAATTTTGCACGAAAAGACCCGATTCTGTCGTCGAGTGCTCAATACCTACATATAACTGAGAATAATGAAACCATATATCAATGTGCGCAGTCGACTCTGTGTGACACGTGTGGGCCGTGTGCAGGACGCGACGCGCACGTGCCTGTCGGTGCGCAGCGAGTGCAGCGGCGGGCTGCGGCTGGCGACCGCGCTGTGGGGCGTCGCGGGCGCGGGCGCGAGGGGGCGCCGCGCGCTGGCCGCCGCGCGCCTGGCGCACCACCACTACCCCGCCGCCGACTGGCCGCTGGCCGCGCTGGCGGCGCTGCAGCTGGAGTGGGAGAGCGGCGAGGTGAGGGCGGCACACGTCACACGTCACACGTCACACGTCACACACTAGCCGTGCGCGCCTGGCGCACCACCACTACCCCGCCGCCGACTGGCCGCTGGCCGCGCTGGCGGCGCTGCAGCTGGAGTGGGAGAGCGGCGAGGTGAGGGCGGCACACGTCACACGTCACACGTCACACACTAGCCGTGCGCGCCTGGCGCACCACCACTACCCCGCCGCCGACTGGCCGCTGGCCGCGCTGGCGGCGCTGCAGCTGGAGTGGGAGAGCGGCGAGGTGAGGGCGGCACACGTCACACGTCACACGTCACACGTCACACACTAGCCGTGCGCGCCTGGCGCACCACCACTACCCCGCCGCCGACTGGCCGCTGGCCGCGCTGGCGGCGCTGCAGCTGGAGTGGGAGAGCGGCGAGGTGAGGGCGGCACACGTCACACGTCACACGTCACACGTCACACACTAGCCGTGCGCGCCTGGCGCACCACCACTACCCCGCCGCCGACTGGCCGCTGGCCGCGCTGGCGGCGCTGCAGCTGGAGTGGGAGAGCGGCGAGGTGAGGGCGGCACACGTCACACGTCACACACTAGCCGTGCGCGCCTGGCGCACCACCACTACCCCGCCGCCGACTGGCCGCTGGCCGCGCTGGCGGCGCTGCAGCTGGAGTGGGAGAGCGGCGAGGTGAGGGCGGCACACGTCACACGTCACACGTCACACGTCACACACTAGCCGTGCGCGCCTGGCGCACCACCACTACCCCGCCGCCGACTGGCCGCTGGCCGCGCTGGCGGCGCTGCAGCTGGAGTGGGAGAGCGGCGAGGTGAGGGCGGCACACGTCACACGTCACACACTAGCCGTGCGCGCCTGGCGCACCACCACTACCCCGCCGCCGACTGGCCGCTGGCCGCGCTGGCGGCGCTGCAGCTGGAGTGGGAGAGCGGCGAGGTGAGGGCGGCACACGTCACACGTCACACGTCACACGTCACACACTAGCCGTGCGCGCCTGGCGCACCACCACTACCCCGCCGCCGACTGGCCGCTGGCCGCGCTGGCGGCGCTGCAGCTGGAGTGGGAGAGCGGCGAGGTGAGGGCGGCACACGTCACACGTCACACGTCACACGTCACACACTAGCCGTGCGCGCCTGGCGCACCACCACTACCCCGCCGCCGACTGGCCGCTGGCCGCGCTGGCGGCGCTGCAGCTGGAGTGGGAGAGCGGCGAGGTGAGGGCGGCACACGTCACACGTCACACGTCACACACTAGCCGTGCGCGCCTGGCGCACCACCACTACCCCGCCGCCGACTGGCCGCTGGCCGCGCTGGCGGCGCTGCAGCTGGAGTGGGAGAGCGGCGAGGTGAGGGCGGCACACGTCACACGTCACACGTCACACACTAGCCGTGCGCGCCTGGCGCACCACCACTACCCCGCCGCCGACTGGCCGCTGGCCGCGCTGGCGGCGCTGCAGCTGGAGTGGGAGAGCGGCGAGGTGAGGGCGGCACACGTCACACGTCACACGTCACACGTCACACACTAGCCGTGCGCGCCTGGCGCACCACCACTACCCCGCCGCCGACTGGCCGCTGGCCGCGCTGGCGGCGCTGCAGCTGGAGTGGGAGAGCGGCGAGGTGAGGGCGGCACACGTCACACGTCACACGTCACACGTCACACACTAGCCGTGCGCGCCTGGCGCACCACCACTACCCCGCCGCCGACTGGCCGCTGGCCGCGCTGGCGGCGCTGCAGCTGGAGTGGGAGAGCGGCGAGGTGAGGGCGGCACACGTCACACGTCACACGTCACACGTCACACACTAGCCGTGCGCGCCTGGCGCACCACCACTACCCCGCCGTCGACTGGCCGCTGGCCGCGCTGGCGGCGCTGCAGCTGGAGTGGGAGAGCGGCGAGGTGAGGGCGGCACACGTCACACGTCACACGTCACACACTAGCCGTGCGCGCCTGGCGCACCACCACTACCCCGCCGCCGACTGGCCGCTGGCCGCGCTGGCGGCGCTGCAGCTGGAGTGGGAGAGCGGCGAGGTGAGGGCGGCACACGTCACACGTCACACACTAGCCGTGCGCGCCTGGCGCACCACCACTACCCCGCCGCCGACTGGCCGCTGGCCGCGCTGGCGGCGCTGCAGCTGGAGTGGGAGAGCGGCGAGGTGAGGGCGGCACACGTCACACGTCACACGTCACACACTAGCCGTGCGCGCCTGGCGCACCACCACTACCCCGCCGCCGACTGGCCGCTGGCCGCGCTGGCGGCGCTGCAGCTGGAGTGGGAGAGCGGCGAGGTGAGGGCGGCACACGTCACACGTCACACGTCACACGTCACACGTCACACACTAGCCGTGCGCGCCTGGCGCACCACCACTACCCCGCCGCCGACTGGCCGCTGGCCGCGCTGGCGGCGCTGCAGCTGGAGTGGGAGAGCGGCGAGGTGAGGGCGGCACACGTCACACGTCACACGTCACACGTCACACACTAGCCGTGCGCGCCTGGCGCACCACCACTACCCCGCCGCCGACTGGCCGCTGGCCGCGCTGGCGGCGCTGCAGCTGGAGTGGGAGAGCGGCGAGGTGAGGGCGGCACACGTCACACGTCACACGTCACACGTCACACACTAGCCGTGCGCGCCTGGCGCACCACCACTACCCCGCCGCCGACTGGCCGCTGGCCGCGCTGGCGGCGCTGCAGCTGGAGTGGGAGAGCGGCGAGGTGAGGGCGGCACACGTCACACGTCACACGTCACACGTCACACACTAGCCGTGCGCGCCTGGCGCACCACCACTACCCCGCCGCCGACTGGCCGCTGGCCGCGCTGGCGGCGCTGCAGCTGGAGTGGGAGAGCGGCGAGGTGAGGGCGGCACACGTCACACGTCACACACTAGCCGTGCGCGCCTGGCGCACCACCACTACCCCGCCGCCGACTGGCCGCTGGCCGCGCTGGCGGCGCTGCAGCTGGAGTGGGAGAGCGGCGAGGTGAGGGCGGCACACGTCACACGTCACACGTCACACGTCACACACTAGCCGTGCGCGCCTGGCGCACCACCACTACCCCGCCGCCGACTGGCCGCTGGCCGCGCTGGCGGCGCTGCAGCTGGAGTGGGAGAGCGGCGAGGTGAGGGCGGCACACGTCACACGTCACACACTAGCCGTGCGCGCCTGGCGCACCACCACTACCCCGCCGCCGACTGGCCGCTGGCCGCGCTGGCGGCGCTGCAGCTGGAGTGGGAGAGCGGCGAGGTGAGGGCGGCACACGTCACACGTCACACGTCACACGTCACACACTAGCCGTGCGCGCCTGGCGCACCACCACTACCCCGCCGCCGACTGGCCGCTGGCCGCGCTGGCGGCGCTGCAGCTGGAGTGGGAGAGCGGCGAGGTGAGGGCGGCACACGTCACACGTCACACGTCACACGTCACACACTAGCCGTGCGCGCCTGGCGCACCACCACTACCCCGCCGCCGACTGGCCGCTGGCCGCGCTGGCGGCGCTGCAGCTGGAGTGGGAGAGCGGCGAGGTGAGGGCGGCACACGTCACACGTCACACGTCACACACTAGCCGTGCGCGCCTGGCGCACCACCACTACCCCGCCGCCGACTGGCCGCTGGCCGCGCTGGCGGCGCTGCAGCTGGAGTGGGAGAGCGGCGAGGTGAGGGCGGCACACGTCACACGTCACACGTCACACACTAGCCGTGCGCGCCTGGCGCACCACCACTACCCCGCCGCCGACTGGCCGCTGGCCGCGCTGGCGGCGCTGCAGCTGGAGTGGGAGAGCGGCGAGGTGAGGGCGGCACACGTCACACGTCACACGTCACACGTCACACACTAGCCGTGCGCGCCTGGCGCACCACCACTACCCCGCCGCCGACTGGCCGCTGGCCGCGCTGGCGGCGCTGCAGCTGGAGTGGGAGAGCGGCGAGGTGAGGGCGGCACACGTCACACGTCACACGTCACACGTCACACACTAGCCGTGCGCGCCTGGCGCACCACCACTACCCCGCCGCCGACTGGCCGCTGGCCGCGCTGGCGGCGCTGCAGCTGGAGTGGGAGAGCGGCGAGGTGAGGGCGGCACACGTCACACGTCACACGTCACACACTAGCCGTGCGCGCCTGGCGCACCACCACTACCCCGCCGCCGACTGGCCGCTGGCCGCGCTGGCGGCGCTGCAGCTGGAGTGGGAGAGCGGCGAGGTGAGGGCGGCACACGTCACACGTCACACGTCACACGTCACACACTAGCCGTGCGCGCCTGGCGCACCACCACTACCCCGCCGTCGACTGGCCGCTGGCCGCGCTGGCGGCGCTGCAGCTGGAGTGGGAGAGCGGCGAGGTGAGGGCGGCACACGTCACACGTCACACGTCACACACTAGCCGTGCGCGCCTGGCGCACCCCCACTACCCCGCCGCCGACTGGCCGCTGGCCGCGCTGGCGGCGCTGCAGCTGGAGTGGGAGAGCGGCGAGGTGAGGGCGGCACACGTCACACGTCACACACTAGCCGTGCGCGCCTGGCGCACCACCACTACCCCGCCGCCGACTGGCCGCTGGCCGCGCTGGCGGCGCTGCAGCTGGAGTGGGAGAGCGGCGAGGTGAGGGCGGCACACGTCACACGTCACACGTCACACACTAGCCGTGCGCGCCTGGCGCACCACCACTACCCCGCCGCCGACTGGCCGCTGGCCGCGCTGGCGGCGCTGCAGCTGGAGTGGGAGAGCGGCGAGGTGAGGGCGGCACACGTCACACGTCACACGTCACACGTCACACGTCACACACTAGCCGTGCGCGCCTGGCGCACCACCACTACCCCGCCGCCGACTGGCCGCTGGCCGCGCTGGCGGCGCTGCAGCTGGAGTGGGAGAGCGGCGAGGTGAGGGCGGCACACGTCACACGTCACACGTCACACGTCACACACTAGCCGTGCGCGCCTGGCGCACCACCACTACCCCGCCGCCGACTGGCCGCTGGCCGCGCTGGCGGCGCTGCAGCTGGAGTGGGAGAGCGGCGAGGTGAGGGCGGCACACGTCACACGTCACACGTCACACGTCACACACTAGCCGTGCGCGCCTGGCGCACCACCACTACCCCGCCGCCGACTGGCCGCTGGCCGCGCTGGCGGCGCTGCAGCTGGAGTGGGAGAGCGGCGAGGTGAGGGCGGCACACGTCACACGTCACACGTCACACGTCACACACTAGCCGTGCGCGCCTGGCGCACCACCACTACCCCGCCGCCGACTGGCCGCTGGCCGCGCTGGCGGCGCTGCAGCTGGAGTGGGAGAGCGGCGAGGTGAGGGCGGCACACGTCACACGTCACACGTCACACGTCACACACTAGCCGTGCGCGCCTGGCGCACCACCACTACCCCGCCGCCGACTGGCCGCTGGCCGCGCTGGCGGCGCTGCAGCTGGAGTGGGAGAGCGGCGAGGTGAGGGCGGCACACGTCACACGTCACACGTCACACGTCACACACTAGCCGTGCGCGCCTGGCGCACCACCACTACCCCGCCGCCGACTGGCCGCTGGCCGCGCTGGCGGCGCTGCAGCTGGAGTGGGAGAGCGGCGAGGTGAGGGCGGCACACGTCACACGTCACACGTCACACGTCACACGTCACACGTCACACACTAGCCGTGCGCGCCTGGCGCACCACCACTACCCCGCCGCCGACTGGCCGCTGGCCGCGCTGGCGGCGCTGCAGCTGGAGTGGGAGAGCGGCGAGGTGAGGGCGGCACACGTCACACGTCACACGTCACACACTAGCCGTGCGCGCCTGGCGCACCACCACTACCCCGCCGCCGACTGGCCGCTGGCCGCGCTGGCGGCGCTGCAGCTGGAGTGGGAGAGCGGCGAGGTGAGGGCGGCACACGTCACACGTCACACGTCACACGTCACACACTAGCCGTGCGCGCCTGGCGCACCACCACTACCCCGCCGCCGACTGGCCGCTGGCCGCGCTGGCGGCGCTGCAGCTGGAGTGGGAGAGCGGCGAGGTGAGGGCGGCACACGTCACACGTCACACGTCACACGTCACACACTAGCCGTGCGCGCCTGGCGCACCACCACTACCCCGCCGCCGACTGGCCGCTGGCCGCGCTGGCGGCGCTGCAGCTGGAGTGGGAGAGCGGCGAGGTGAGGGCGGCACACGTCACACGTCACACGTCACACGTCACACACTAGCCGTGCGCGCCTGGCGCACCACCACTACCCCGCCGCCGACTGGCCGCTGGCCGCGCTGGCGGCGCTGCAGCTGGAGTGGGAGAGCGGCGAGGTGAGGGCGGCACACGTCACACGTCACACACTACCCCGCCGCCTTTTTGAGTTCTATGTCTAAGAATATCAAGCAACAGACAAAAATTTGTTTGCGATTTTTTTAATTAATGTCTGTTACCTTAAAATAAATAAATAAAACGGACACAAGTAACCGAATAAGATACGAGAATGTCCCTTCAGGCAGCCCTCGCGACGGGTAAGGAACTACTAAAGCTGGTGAACAACACTGAGAGCGAAGCCGACGCGGAACATATGAACGGCTACGCGGACCTCGACGCGTTGTCTGACTCTCAACACGATGATACGCAGAGCAACCGGGACGCTGGTGAGATATTTTATTAGAAGAGCTTAATTAATTCTAGATGATACAGAATCAGGTAGATTTTAGTCAGTAGATCAGGTTGTATAGCTACCATTAGCTTGATTTCCAACCTAGTTGTATATCTACAACTAGGTTGGAAATCAAGCGTACGGCTCACATGATGGTAAGCGGTTACTGTAGCATATAGACGATTTCACCACCATTAAACACCAGTAGCATCGCAAGTGTATTGCTGACACTACCCCCGACCCTCCCTTTGAGTTTTGGTCACCTTGCTCACCACAGGAATACATTATTACTTAAGAGTAGTGTTATCTAGCTGTGATCTTAGATGGGATATATTTCTAAGAAAATGTGATTCACTGGATGTATAATGAAGTCAGATAAATATATTTTTTTATTTTATTGCATAATCGTATTTCCACGCAAAAAAAAAACAGAGTTTAATTTACATCATCAACGAATATAACGTAGGTAGTCGAAGAAATAATTAAATTCGCATTATTAGGGATAAATCAAAAAATTCTCGTGTCAGATCTAATAAAAACAAGCATCAGAGTGCCTAATGCGAGTTTTATTCACAGAAACATGAGAGAAACGCGTTTATACGTGAAGATTATTTTGCATGGGAATTAAAACACTGCAGCCTAGACGCTAAAGAATAGTATACGATACAATCGATACAGAGTCATCTAACGGCAAACGCGAGATTTAGGTTGAAATGCCGAATTTCCCATACAAAATGAAGTTATACGACCGTTATTGCGAGACGGATTAAACAAAACTCGCACTAGGCACTCAGTTTCCGATTTAAAAACGAAACATCAACTTCTCGTTTTTTGAAGTCGGTTAAAATAGGTTGTTTCATAAGTGAAATCCCCCATAGCGTCGATCCGAGCGGAGTCGGCGGGCGCGTATCGTATGGAGAGGGCGCTGTCGGAGGGGGCGTCGTCACAGTCGGCGGCGCGCGCGCGCGCCCCACACAGCGAGCACCGCGCGCACGCCTGGCTGCTGCTGGCGGAGCTGTGTCTGCGGTGAGCTTACTCTATACACACTACACTATACACACTATACACACTATACACTATACACACTATACACTATACACACTATACACTACACACTATACACTACACACTATACACTATACACACTATACACTATACACACTTATACACTATACACACTTATACACTATACACACTACACTATACACACTATACGCTATACACTATACACACTATACACTACACACTATACACACTACACTATACACACTTATACACTATACACACTATACACTATACACACTATACACTACACACTATACACTATACACTACACACTATACACTATACACTACACACTATACACTATACACACTATACACACTATACACTATACACACTTATACACTATACACACGTATACACTATACACTATACACACTACACTATACACACTATACACTATCCCGGGGCTGAGGTGATACTGCTACCGGGCGCGTCTCCATCAGCGGATAGGAGAATGCTCGCCGCTCACATGAGCGGAGGGTAGGAGTGAAATAAAATAGCTCCCGCGGACAAAACACCCCAAGTTAAGACGTTAAGATACCGTGTCGAGGACTGCATGGCGTCAGGGACGTGACGTCGCAAACGGTTCCCCTGGGGCACCGGGTCCAACCCCAGGCGTATTTAGTGGCCTTACTCCAGCAACCGGGGCTCTGCTGTGAGTGGACGGAAATTTCCCTAGGTACTCGTGGGAACAAAATGATAAGTCTTAATATTAATAAAAACCAATTTGATCAAAGAAGTAACTGTGGCCAGGAGGCCCAACAAGCAAATGCAGAAGCAAGTGCGGACATGAAAAGGACGCAAGCGTGGGACCATCTTGAGAAGCTAATTGGAGAGCTCAGAGAGTTTGTCCAACCTAAAATAAAAGTCCATAAGGAGATAAAAACCAAGGTGGCCAGTATTGGCAGTGCCTTCAAAAGACTAAAAATGTTGGAAGATACCCGACTTGAAGACCAGTCTCAAACTAAATTGACGCCAATAGACTCACGTATATCGCCAACACCTCGTGTGCGGAACATCACCGAGACAACCACAACGATAGACAACGAATTCGAAACTGATGTTGAGTCGATCACTGGAGAAAAACGTGATATTCGCAAAGCTAAACGGAAAGAGCGAACATCACCAGAATCGGGGAGCAAGAACGCGAAGAAAATGAAGGGAACAGGACCTATCCTACTCGCTGAAAATAAAACAAAAACACCCGACACGAAGATATCAGAGTGACAAACAGTCAAATCCAAAAAAGAGAAGAAGCCATCTCAAAGAAAGAAGCCAAAACAATCAGTGGAGAGGCCCAATGCACTGATTGTTCGGCCAAAAGAAAAAGAGAAATATGCGGATATACTCAGTCGGATCAAGAAAGATGTTCCCGATGAGCAAGTCCGCTCAACGGTAGATAAAATCCGCAGAACAGCGACTGGTGATCTGTTGGTCATCCTTACCAAAGAGAGCACAGACAAAGGTCACGGGCTGCAAAAAACCATTGCTAAGCTCCTTGGGAACGAAGCTGAAGTTATAAGTAAGGGACCGCAAAAGGAAATCGAAATACGAGACCTTGACGACACGACGACTAAACAAGATGTCCTCGAAGCCCTACAGAAAGCGGCTGGAGAAGATGACGAACTGACTCTGGATGTCATCAGATCACTGCGCAAGGCCTATGGCGGTACACAGACGGCATCAGTGACACTTGCAGCGTCAATAGCGAGGAAGGTCTTGGGGGAGCACGGCAAAATCAGAATTGGCTGGGTCAACTGCCGAATAAGAATTGTGGAGAGACCAACCAAGTGTTTTAGGTGCTGGCACTATGGACATCTTGCCGCTAAGTGTAAGAGCAACGTGGACAGATCCAATCACTGCACCGGTTGCGGAGAAGAGGGACACAAAATTGTCACCTGTAAAAAAGATGCCCGATGTACCTTGTGTCTCGAAAAGGGCAACACAAAAAATTGTGCCCACATTGCTGGTAGCAGCAGATGCCCAGTCTTTCAAGAGGCACTCCAGAAGGTGAGAAAAAAGAAACAGTTATGAAGGTACTGCAACTAAACCTCAATCATTGTGAGGCTGCACACGATTTGCTCATGCAGACGGTGCGAGAACTAAATCCAGACCTTGTTCTGATTTCGGAGCCGTATAGACACCTCTTAACTCAACCATGGGAAACAGACATTACCACTAAAGCTGTGATTTGGGCCTGTGGTGGATACGCTTTTCAGAGTCCTGCTAATGGCAGTGAGGCTGGTTTTGTCGTCGCGAAACTTGAGGGAATCTACTTCTACAGCTGCTATGCCCCGCCCAGCCTTTCACTCGACGAGTTCAAGAACTTTGTGCAACGGCTGACCGAAAATGCGAACCAATATTCCCCGATTGCAATCGCAGGGGACTTTAACTCCTGGGCAGTCGATTGGGGTAGTAAGGAGACAAACGCACGAGGAAAGGTACTACTGGAGGCAATGTCCAGCCTGGACGTAGTGTTACTAAACAACGGAGATAAACCTACGTTTGTCCGAGGAGAAGCGAATTCCATCGTTGACCTAACCTTCGTCTCCAGCAGTTTGGTTAAGGGAAACTGCTCTTGGGAGGTGATGGATACTTACACGGCCAGTGATCACTACGCACTATTGTGGGAAGTATCATCCGAGCAAAGCGCTGGAAGAGTACTCAGGAAAACTAGGACAATTGGTTGGAAAATAAGTGCCTTCGACCTTGAAGTCTTCATGGTGGCTCTTAATAGAGAACCAATCAGTGATGGAAATGCTGAAAATATGGCAAAATATCTGATGAAGAGAATTACAGAAGCCTGCGACGCCTCCATGCCTAGGAAATGTGCTATAACCAGGCCTTCTTCGATGCATTGGTGGAACGAGGACATCGATAATCTCCGTAAAAAGTGTCTTAAGGCGAGAAGAGCAGCACAACGCTGTAGAAAAAGACCAAACTATGAGGAACTGGTGGCAGTATATAAAAAAACGCGCCAAAGATTGAACAAAGCCATCAAAGACAGCAAAAGACGATGTTGGAACGAGCTGATACTTGAGGTAGAAGACGACCCATGGGGCAGGCCGTATAAGGTGGTCATGACTCGTCTGAAGAGCCAGCCAATGCCATCGCCCACCTGTCCCAAACTCCTAGGCAAGATCGTTGCCACGCTGTTTCCCCACCAAATGCAACTACATCGTCAGATAGAGCAATATGAAACAGAAGAATTTCCACCCATTACAGAAAATGAGCTGTTCGAAGCGTGGTCTAGAGTAGGGAATACGAAAGCTCCGGGTCTAGATGGAATTCCAAATATTGCACTAAAAGCTGCCATCAAAGCAGTGCCTGGAATATTTCTTAGCGTCTATAACAATTGCCTCACAGAAGGTACATTCCCAGCTATGTGGAAACAACAGAGGCTAGTTCTCCTCCCCAAAGGAAAGAAACCTCCGGAAGAACCAACATCCTATCGTCCGCTCTGCATGTTGGATACTGCTGGCAAAATACTCGAACGCATAATACACAGGAGGATCGAAGCAGCAGTCGAACCGCTACTTGCCAGCAACCAATACGGCTTTCGGAAAGGACGCTCTATCTTGGACGCAATTAGCGTCGTCGTCAATACAGCTAAGGACGCTATCGCTGGAACCAGATGGAAGGGAGGTACCAAGAAGTACTGCCTGGTAGCAACGTTAGACGTAAAAAATGCCTTCAATTCCGTCAAGTGGGATTGCATTATGAAACCTCTTTACGAAATGAAGGTACCAGGATACTTGCGAAGGATGGTTGCAAGCTACTTTTCTGACAGGATCCTAAAATATGATACAAAGACTGGTCCGAAAACATACAAAGTCACTGGAGGAGTGCCCCAGGGCTCAGTATTAGGTCCACTTTTGTGGAATATCATGTATGACGGGTTATTAAAACTACAACTTCCAAAAGAAGCCAAACTCGTGGCATATGCAGATGATGTGGCCGTAGTGGTCGTTGCAAAGCATCTCGAAGAAATTACCTTCGCTTTTGACGCTACCATCGAAAAAATTAGCCACTGGATGAACACAGTTGGACTGCAGTTAGCGGAGCACAAGACTGAGGCAGTACTCATCACTAGCAGGAAGCGGCTAGAAACCATCACACTGCAAGTCGGAGCTCATGAAATCACATCCCAGCCGTCTCTTCGGTATTTGGGCGTTATGATTGATGCCCGACTCAACTTCAAGCAGCAGGCGCAGCACGTGGGTGCCAGAGCGTCAGTGGTCAGAGCGACATTATCAAGGCTAATGCCCAACATAGGAGGCCCGAAGCAGAGAAGGAGGGCGTTACTGACGTCTGTAGTAACATCTGTACTCACCTATGGAATCCCCATCTGGGCCGATGCGCTTAAAATACAGGAAGCACGAAGAAAAATTGCACCAGTATATCGGCTGAGCGCTTTAAGAATTGCCAGTGCTTTTCGCACAGTGTCTGACGATGCTGTGAACGTTATTGCTGGGATGCTGCCAATTGAAGTACTAGCCGAAGAACGGAAAGCCCTATACCACCGTAAAGTAACGACCACACTGAGCCCTGGAGAACTTGGCAAGGAGGAACGACTAAATAGCATACGACGATGGCAATTGAAGTGGGATACCAGTACAAAAGGCAGATGGACCTACCGTCTTATTCCAAAGGTTGATGTCTGGTTAAACCGTAATCATGGTGAGGTCAATTACTACCTGACACAAATGATCTCAGGACATGGGTGCTATCGGGAATACCTCTATAAATATAAGCGGGATATGTCTCCGATATGCCCATCCTGCCCAGGAGTCAGTGAAGATGCGGAGCACGTGTTCTTTGCATGTCCTCGTTTCGACCTGTTACGTAGTACCTGGTCAGAGGTCCTTACAAAGAAAATTCAGCCAGAGTCTCTGATAGAAGCTATGCTATCGTCGGAGGCAGCATGGCAGGCGACAAGCTCTTTTGCGACGGAAGTTCTTCAGGAGCTCCGTCGGTTGGAAAGAAAGCGGTCGGAAAACAAAACCCGTGACATCAGCATGACGGAAGAGCAGTAGCTGGAGCCTCCCTCCACGAAGTAATGCCTAGCGGCGGTTCCGTGGGGGAAGAGGAAGTTGACGCCAGAGGTTTCTTCCATACCTCTGGGGAAGGAAAAAAAAAAAAAAAACACTATACACTATACACACTATACACTATACACACTATACACTATACACTACACACTATACACTACACACTATACACACTACACTATACACACTTATACACTATACACACTACACTATACACACTATACACACTATACACTATACACTATACACACTACACTATACACACTATACACACTATACACTATACACTATACACATTACACTATACACACTACACTATACATACTTACACACTACACTATACACACTACACTGTACACACTATACACACTTTACACTATACACAACTGCCGGAGGGCGCCTCGTGCTCGAGCTGTGTCTGCGGTGAGCTTACACTATACACATTATACACTATACAGACTATACACTACACTATACACACTATACATTATACACAACTGTCGGAGGACGCCTCGTCGCAGTCGGTGGCACGTGCGCGCGCCCCGCACAGTAGGCACGCCTGGCTGCTGCTGGCAGAGCTGTGTCCGCGGTGAGCTTACACTATACACATTATACACTATACATACTATACACACTATACACACTACACTGTACACACTAAACACTATATACACTTTTGTGTGATATGTTGCTTTTGTTATTATTTTTAGATTGGGTCGTGTGAGCGCTGCGGCAGGGTGCGTCTCCGAAGCCGCGGCACTAACGCCCTTCAGTCACCTTGTATTTTATACGGTTAGTACATATTTTGTTTTATCTTTATTGGATCCATGATGTTTCACAGGGTTTACTTTCGGGTCATTTTTATAGTATTGATCTAGATTCATTTGCCTATAACATCCCACTGCTGAGCATAGGCCCTTTTCCCATGTAGTTAGTGTTTTTTTGTTAGTAAATCTCGCAAAACGCTACGTGTTTTTATGAGAATATCGTTTTTATTCGATATTCGATATAAAATTATCATTTTCAATGAGTTTAAGTGCAATGGCAATATTTTGCTCAAAATATGTATACAGGTTTACTACACATTCAGCTATATGATTGTTTTTGCAATCTGATAACCCTGCCATCCTTTAATTTAGGTTATTTCTTACGAAATTGCTGTTTGCATATAACTTAGACGTTTGTAAAACTACTAAGATGCAGTGTAATGAGTAATCTCAATTGTACGGTATAATTACAAGAAATAGTAAATTTAAAAAAAATATTTTGTGATTTTATCTAACTATATTTCTCTTATTCTTCACCTTTTTTTTTATTGGAACGCGCTAATCTCAGGAACTAGTGGTTCGAATTAAAGAATTCTTTGTGTCGGGTAGTCCATCTCCCGAGAAAGACTGTAGGTAATATAATGCTAGTAGCGCCCGAGAGTAAAGTGTCGGTCGCTGCCCCCAGCGCGGGCTCGTGCACGCGGCCAGCGCGGAGTGGAGCGAGGCGCGCACGTGCTTCCAGGACGCGCTGGCCGTGCACCCCACGCACCTGGACAGCATCGTGCAGCTGGGCGCCACGTACTACGCGCTGGGCTGGCTGCGCCTGGCCGAGCGCACGCTGCGCGAGGCGGGCGCGCTGCGGCCCGCGCGCGCCGACACGTGGCGCCGCCTGGCGCTGGTGCTGGCGGCGCTGGGCGAGCCCGCCGCCGCCGCCGACGCCGCCGCCGCCGCGCTGCAGCCGCGCGCGCTGCTGCCGCGCCTCTGAGGTGAGCGACACGCGCCGCGTTTTAACTGAGGTAGGGCACAGCAGGAATTTCCTGCTCAAAATATGGAGCAGCCCGACTGGGGTAGTACCTCGACCTTACAGAAGATCACAGCTAAATAATACTGTTTTCAAGCAGTATTGTGTTCCTGTTGGTGAGTAAGGTGACCAGAGCTCCTGGGGGGATTGGGGATTGGGTCGGCAACGCGCTTGCGATGTTTCTGGTGTTGCAGGCGTCTATAAGCTACGGTAATCGCTTACCATCAGGTGAGCCGTACGCTTGTTTGCCGACCTAGTGACATAAAAAAAAAACGTGCCCACACTGTGCTGGCGGCGCTGGCGAGCGTGACACGTGACCGTAGGTACGTGCCGCACACGTACACTTATGCTGAACTAATCTTATGACAAATACGCAGAAAGGTCATAAACTGAAACTTAATTTATATTGTGTAACCCAATTTTAAACCACGTTCACATAATGAGAGGTACAATAATACATTCCCCTCTTCGACATATACTTAATGGTTGAATACAAAACTTATTCTATTTGATTGAAAGACGATATTTTTAAAATCAAATCGTGCTCGGTGGATCAAATTAATTATTTTACAAATTACAATAAAATAATCTTTAATATTTATTCCAGAAACCACAATGCTAGATGCAAGCGATACTACTGCCAGATAGCTCCTAGCTGAACGAATATAGAACGAAGTACAGTTAACATATCCACAGTACATAACTCTAAAGTGAATACAACAAAGTTTAGTTTTTGCAACACACACAAAAATCACAGATAAAATTTATTTATTGCGTGTCAATAATAAAGAAAAATTTCACCTAATATTTTATATATAATATATTAGGTGAAAAAAATTTTTTATAAGACTAAGCTATATTTCAAAAAATTGATATTAAAAAAAAATTGAGATAAATTTAAATAAATTATATATATAAAGTCTTCCCTTTTGGCGAAATATAATCGTGTTTCTAAATTGAGAATTGTCTTATAAAATATATTATCTGTTTTTCATAGCATCCTTACTGCTATCAACTTAATATTACAATCGTCCCAATTTAGAAGCTTGACAATGCTTCTAGTTTGTCGAATAAATATTTTGTCAAATGTAATTTGTCTACCAATCGTGACCAAAACAAACGTTTTTCGCTTTCTTAAACATCAAGAAAACACAGCGCCATGTAATGTATCAAATGAAACAAGTTACCCAATTTCGATAGTTTTAAAGACGGATTTGTCTGACACTTCACATTTTACTAGATCACATACATAACAGTTAATAAAAAAAGGCACATGTATTTCATCATTATTCTAGAGTTCACACAAAGATGATAGATGTGAAGTGATACAAGTATCATTTATCACACCAATCAAGCACTTAATAATTGTGAAAACAGACCCAACTCAAAAGTGTTTTCGTAAACTATGTTTAAAATTAAATGTTTACCCGAAAAAAAAATACATTGAAAGTTACTCTACAAAACAAGACAAGTTGAACTTAGCCCACTTAGATCACGAACAGGTATTTTTGGAAGCCTTGTTTTGCTCCCCTGTGAAATGTTGATTTTTGACTTGTATCACTTATCACAGGAGGCACAACAATAATTAAATTTGACTTGAATGTACATATTGAATGTACATAATCTGTTTTTAATATCCACACTTGAATGTCTTACCGATCCGTTACAACGTTATTTGTGTCGTGTACGTGATGACTAATACAATAAAACTTTACAACTTTATTTCTATGACAATAAGGTTCATGTTTTTTGCATTAAAAGCTTAAATCATAATGTATTAAAATATATGTGATGTAAGCCCGTATAGTTTTACTGTGAAGTTGCTTCAGAGTAAAAAGAGTGTGTGTGTCAGCCCTGACACGGGACTTCAGTTTACTCAAGAACGATGACCTCGAAATTCAATAATTAAAATATTCCATTAAATAAATCAAATTATATTTGATTGAAACAAAATCAAGTGTGCTTTAGACCACACGACTGAAGTAAAACTTCTTGTAGCGCCAACAGTAATATACGAAACGTAACTCTCTCTCTTTCTATCTTCATTAACTTACCCTCTCCACTTCCGTTCGCCTCACCCGATCACACTTTTCGTAACGCTCTCGTCACGCATTCACCAGCTTACTCCCCAGGTCAAGCGTGCGTAAAGAAGTTTTACTTCAACAATTACTTCATTTAGAAGTTAAAATAAAAGTGCGTGCGTACAAAGTACACGTGTCAGAAGTGAAACTTCTTTGGCAAACTAATGTCTCGTTTATATTTATACAAATCTAAAGCTTTAGATTTCCGTTCCAGCGCCATCTAGTTTGCAATGTTATACTATCGATATTAATGTAACAACCTTTGTAGTTTCTATAGTACACGCTAGGTGGCTCTACCTACCAAAAAAACAACATTAACTGTTGTTCGACAAAATGTTGCCGTTTCATCAAAACGGCATCGCTTACTCTCATCTCTAAGAAGTTTCACTTCAAAAATTAGTTACCCAGATATGTTCGCTAGATCCTCAACTAATATAGGCGTTTGCTTGACGTTGTCTATTTATTGTAAGTACCTAGATTTATACTCTTCGTGACTGATACTTAGATACTTAATGCCTAGGAATTGATTTCGTTCGATAAAATAGTTACTTCCGGTATTATAAAATGTTCATTATAAAAATACGGTATCGAAATTAGTGATGGGTGATTTTGGGCTTACGGATCGAAATAAAATACATTTTGAATTTACAAAAATGTTACGTAAAATAACAGGAAAATTAAACCTTCTAATCCAATCATCATCCAATCAATTATTTTATTAGAACAAACAAAAAAAAAAACGAAAATTTCCTACGTAGGGTTCATAAATTACGTGAGGTGTTTTTTTAAATTTTCTGTCCCTCCCTCCACCCCCGGTAAGATGTCGTGAGATTTTATTCAACCCCCTCCCCCATTCCCCAATCTCACGTGAGATTTGTCAAAATGTGGGTTTCTTACGTAAACGCGTTGGATTGTTATTGTAAAAAGAAAAAAAAAATGCTTTGTTCTTTTATTTAAGACTATTTAAGACTAGTCATCAGTATTGCTGAGAGTTTAATTATAAGTGTAATAAAAATTTAACAATAGAATACTTAAATAATACTTTTCAATCAGAAAAAAAATGCGTGATATTTGCCGAGCCCCCCCCCCCTGATGAGATTTGACTCAACCCCCTGCCCCCCTTAAACATCTCACGTATTTTTTGAACGCCCCCTAGTCTCTATAACACAATAGTAGTCAAAAGTAATTATGATTTCAGTTTTAATTATAAATATTTAATCGAATTTTCCCGTCACTAAACGATAACTAATTGATATAAATATTTGTAATTAATTTGTCGGTTAGAGATCGACGGTAATTTATAAAACTTTTCCTTGATAATCGAACAATGATCATATTGTGATCTTTACTATTTAATGATTAAAATTTCGGATAGTATTATCCGTTTATTATATAATGTTATGATGTGATTATTATATCCTAAATCTATGTATACCTTTGGCGTTGTGTCGTATAACCATTAAAAGGATTTTAGTGAGATGTTGTTGATTAGTCTAGTGGCTAGGTGTATTACACGCGAAAAAATTACGTAACGAACTTTGAAAAGTTCAGCTCTAAAGATATGACAATGTCATGTATTTCACTCTTCACTAAACATAAAATAAAGGGATGATTGGTACTTAGAATATACATTTAGACAGTGATGTGGGGGATGGCCCCGAGGGACACACGAAAGGGGGCGACAAAATCACCTTGATATTTTTCAATTGAAAAAAAAAATACTCCAAATCGCGCCCCAATGTAACACATATGCAGTAGAAGAATGAATCTCCTTCCTTATTGAAGTCGGTTAATGAACATAATGATAATTGTGCTTGCAATGAGTGTGTTAAATTAGTTTGGTAAAAAAGAATTAAATGGATTGGTTGGGGTGGCAAATTTTTCGGTGGGCCCCGGGCGGCAAAAACGACGCTACGCCACTCACTGTATTTAGAAATTGGGTTTGTCATTTTTAGGTGTGGGAAAATTACTCTAAATCTTGTTTATATTATAACATGAATATCTAAAAAGACTAACTCGTAAACCTTTCATGAGGCTGACGAGGGAAATAAAAATCTTGATTTAAATCTACAATCTTATATTGTATTTACTAAAACGACAGTAGTCGCCTTTCCTAGCAGTTTTTAATGGATTTTTAGATGTATTTAACGTTTCATAGCATCGATTTTACTTCGGGTCCAGGAGACACGAGCTTCTATGGTCGAGATTTTTATGACTCGTCGGTCGCCTACGATTAAACGGAATGTGCGCTTGATTAATTGTAATAATTCTTCTGTGTAATTGAGAATACTTCAGTTCTCTCTCCTATTTAACAAATTTAACTAACACTAATGTCACAAATAAAATAAACGCTAAGTTCATTGATATATATTAGAAAAACTAAAGGACCTAAAGTTTATCCTTGTAAAACCCCTTTTTTTTTCAAATGTAAAACTAGCAAGTTTTATTTCATTTACAAGTCTCTTTGTTTATGAATAGTTTTGAAATGTGTGACTGTGTGATATTTATATAATTAGCAATAGAAATTGTTTTGTATATTACAATAGGTAAGACTGTCAATCGTTCTGGAATGGCGTATCTTGTGTATGACGTAATTTTCATGTGACATTTGGATATCAGTATCAATGGTTAATGCAGAGAGAGAATCGAATCTTTACTAAGTTAATCTTAATGCTAACTTGTTAAGTAACTCCGTAACCTTAGTTTGGAAGACTGTAATCCCAAATTCGGTTCAACAAAACAACACTAACAAAAAAAAATTATTGGATTCAAAGAATTGTCATACTTAATTTCTTCTGTTCAGATTTAAATAATAAACTATTAATAAATTCACACATAGTGCATATTATCATATAAAATATTTTTATTTTGAGTGTATTCTCGAAGGTTATGTTGATTTATGGTTACTATAATACGGAGATAGTAAGGGCTTTATTTATGATAATGCTGACAGTTATACGTTCTGGATCACCAGAGGTACAATGATCGAATTCTAAAATAATATAAATACAATAGTTGTAAGATAGACGTTACTTCAGAGCTGTGTATTGTCTTGTAAGTATTCCACTTTTGAGTTACGTCTCCAATCTCTCTCTATTTTCTCTCCCCGTGTTGAGAAAATAGAGAGAGATTGGACACTTATCCGCTAAACACGGAGGTTTTTTATCCTTTAATTGTGGCAGATTTATTTCGGTTATAGGTTTTCGGTTTTATGTGGTTTTACGGTTTAATGCAACGATATGGTTTCCCTACCTTAAAGTAAAGTGGTGTTGTGGTTTATCAGTGATAAGAACAAGCTTTCATAGATATTTTGGTTAGGTTGCTCTGTTAAGTCTTCTACGAACCAAAGTGTGAACAAAAAAAAAGTAGGTAACGTAAAATTCACGTCACACTGGCCACAGTTACAACAACTGTTGCGACATCTTGTAGAATCTATGGGTATAGTTTATTAATTATTTGTGTATAAATAAAATTCTTTCATATTTCGTAATATCTTCACGAAGAAAACAAAAAAATCACGTTTTTTTTACCTAGACGTAAAATATGAAACAAAACAAGACACATTATTTATAACAGAAAAATAAACATTTTTTTTTTTTTTTTTTTTTTTGATCTTGCAACACGATGTATCCACGTCCAATGTTACCATATTTGACGCTTTAATTCTTTAATAAATGTTGTATTATTAATATTTAATCTGTAAACGTTTCGCTATTGCTTATGTTTAATTTACTTAAATATTTATTGTCAGTTATCTTGAGAAAAAAAAAAACTGTAAAAATTAGAATATCTGTGAGGTCAATGCAAATTACAATAAAATTAATACGGATGCCTCAGTCTTATTTCACTTTATTTGTAAATTTTCATTGAAAAAAAAAGCTATTATTTATAATATATTTCGCAGAAAACAATTCTTAAAGTATTATTTGTAACAAGATTTGGAACTATGCTAATAAGATTGTATTGTAGTACAAAAGTATAAAAATTTGTGTTCGAAAACGTTTGAAACAAAAATGTAAACTTCCTCTAAACATTTCACATGGTAAATTATATAATATTGTTTGTCATGTATAAAAACTGTATCATTTTTAATTTAAAATACAATAAAACAACGCTGTACATTCCTAGTCGTATTTATATTGTAAGTTTATTTCGTTAAAAAGTAATGTACATACATTTTGTAGCACGATTTTCTTTCATATTATAGATTATATCTATATTTTTTTTTAATTATATCGCTCACTTTATGGTAAGCGATTACTGTAGCTTATAGAATGTTTACAACATCAGAAGCGTCACAAGCGCGTTGCCGACCCTACCTCCAATCCCCCCAGGAGCTCTGGTCACCTTACTCACCACAGGAACACATCTAGGCTTGACAGCAGTATTATTTAGCTGTGATCTTCTGTAAGGTCCAGTTGTAGGGCACCTGGACCAATGGCTCACATAATCGTTTATTTAATGTTGGGTGAAATAAGTTATTTGGAAATGAAATAAAAGAATATTCTAATATTCTTTTACAGTCTACTGTTTACATTATTACTTTTATCATACTGTAATACATTTATGTTAATATTCGTTCATTTGTTTCAATGAATAAGCTTTCAATATTTTTGTTACAAAAATTATACTGTCAGTTTTTTTGTTGTACTTGTCAAATAGCAAGAATTATTAGGAATGGCAACACTAATGAATATTCATTGTGTAAATGTAACACTTCCTTAAAGCCAAGGATTCCTTGAACTATATATAAATTATAATGTTCTTAGTACCGTCTTAGTCTGTGTGATCTATGTAAAGTCGTTGCCAGCTGTAACTATAAGTGATGTAATATTTGTATGTATACTCAGGTGCACCACTGTACATAGTATATACGTTGAAACCTGTTGTTCCCTGTGTACACTATCCGTAGTTGTTGTTTTCTCGTTCAATGTTGATTGTAAATATAAAGTTTGAATAAATATTGTGTAATTATTACGTTACATACATTCGGGTTTTATTTCTGATATATCTTTTCCATCTTAAGAAAGTGTTGTCACCCTCTGCTGTCCTCTATCTGTTTCTTACCTTTTCAAGTTATTCTTTTTTTTTTAAAGTTCTTTTGTTATAATTATAATAATAGTATTATTTATTGTACAGCATTAAAATATAGAAACAAAAATAGTACAATTAGAGGCGGTCTTATTAGTTACAAATAATTGTTATATAAATTACAATAAATTAAAATTGTTATGAATGATGAAAACAATCATCATTTAAGTATTTCGTTGTGCTCTGTCTCCCTCTAACACTATGACTTTAAATCTCCTTTCTGGACATGTGTCCGTGCTCTGGTACTGAAGTACGGCCCCCCGCCCGTCGCCCGACAACTTTCTTCATTCTTCTTATTATTCGCTTTTTTTTATGTCACTAGGTCGACAAACAAACGTACGGCTCACCTGATGGTAAGCGATTACCGTAGCTTATAAACGCCTGCAACACCAGAAGCATCGCAAGCGCGTTGCCGACCCAATCCCCAATCCCCCCAGGAGCTCTGGTCACCTTACTCACCAACAGGAATACTGCTTGAAAACAGTATTATTTTGCTGTGATCTTCTGTAAGGTCGAGGTACTACCCGAGTCGGGCTGCTCCATATTTTGAGCTGGATATTCCCACTATGCCCTACCTCAGAAATTTTTCGTTTTTTTTTTGTTCCACACTTGTAACGTTCATTATAATTATGTTGTCAGACAATACGCGAGTACCCTCCTATACGAGTAATCTTTTATTTCAAAGTAAAAGAAAAGTTAACTAGTTTTGACCTCGATAGCACATACATACGAACATTCTGAGTACGAACAGTGCTTTCCTGTTAAATAAAAATACAACGTCACTAATAAGGAATTGGACTTAAGGGGTTTTGGTCTGCTTTAAGATAAATGGGAAATATGATTGTCATTGATGATTGCTACAAACGATTGGCTCTGAAATTATTAAATTGCTTTTTGATAATGTATAATTTAAAACAACATTAAAAACTAATCTGAACTGAATCAGCCAGTGAATGCTGTTTAGCCAGTGAATGCTGTCAGCCAGTGAATGCTGTCAGCCAGTGAATGCTGTCAGCCAGTGAATGTCTTAATGCTGGGCTGCTTTTATGTTAAATATACCAATGGACCTTAATCTGCTATACTCCACGATTGTGAATAACGATCGCTATCAGAGTGCCTAATGCGAGTTTTATTCCCAGAATCATGACAGAAACGCGTTTATACGTGAAGATTATTTTGCATGGGAATTCAAACACTGCAGCCTAGGCGATAAAGAATAGTATAAGATACAATCGATACAGAGTCATCTAGCGGCAAACGCGAGAACTAGGTTGAAATCCCGAATTTCCCATACAAAATGAAGTTAAAATTTACGCCCGTTATTGCAAGACGGATTAAACAAAACTCGCACTAGGCTCTCTGGTATCTAAGATAACTTAATATGTGCTCTCGAAGGTATGTTTGGAAGATTCGTACGGAGTTAATGACACACCCAGAGTGGGAATATTTTAACCGCTTTTAACTTAATTCATATGTATGTAACTAAATACATATACATGTATTTTTTATAGTTTTTGTATATCTATCTATCTGTCTATTTGTTCCGGCTAATGTCTGAATCGGCTGGGCCGATTTTGACTGGACTTTCACTGGCAGATATATGACGTAATAAGGAGTAACTTAGGCTACTTTTATTTTTTTTTTTATTTTATATTGTTAAGTTCCACGCAGACGAAGTCGTGGGCACAGCTAGTACATAATTAAACATGACGTGATTTCCTTAGAAAACTGTTTATTTAATTTTGCATACTGACGATAAAAAAGCTTTATAATTTATAAAGTTAATTATATGTTAACTTGTACAAGGAAAAAATATTATTATATTTGCAAATTATTCTTATTTCTTTGTTCTAGAATATTTAAATAAAGTTGTGTTACAACAATTAGTGATACTCGGACAAATTTGTTTTAAATTTAATTTTATTATTACTTGTTTTTATACGTAATTTAAAAAAAAAATGGTGTAAATGTGATATCGCGCTTAAACATCATTATAAACTTTAAAAAAAACATTATTTATGTTTAAAAATGATTAAAGACGTTAATTGGATGAACAACGATCAAAATTGGCTTAAATTTGCAGTGTACACTGAAAAAAATTAAAGTTATCACAAATTTTATACTTGGCCAAGTTTCCGTGCCGCTGAGTGTAGTAAAAAAGTACTTTTTATAAAATATAATAGTTACTATTGCCTAATTCCCTAATATAAAGTACTATTATAGACATTAAATTGATACAGTGTGCATATCATTCATGTGTAAAATATACCCGGCCACATCGGCGATGTGTTGTTTTGCCGCCACATCGACTACGGGTTAATCTTCTTCGCATCTTCTCCATTCTACGTGACATTAACAAAGTCAGCCGTGCTGTTTCCCTGAATTAATGAAATTTTACGCTTCAGCTTGTAATATCTATAGGCATAGGCCTCTTCCCTCGTGTAGAAGGATCAGACCTTATAATTTGTTAAAACACGAATATTATATATATTACTAGCTGACCCCGCAAACCTTGTTTTGCCATATATGCTCTCAGGTTGGTTTTCATACTCTCAAGTTATTTAACGTCTATAAAAATCATAATATGTAATTGATTGATTGATTGATTGGTTTAATGGCTTTCAGTTGTGCCAAAGAAGCACGGTTGATTCCGCCAATGTCACGTAGAGTGGAGAACACACGAAGGAGATTAATTGGTCGGTGCAGTAGAGATAACAGTCTCTATTTAATTTTGAAAACAGGCAAAATAGTCAGACTTTCATTGTTACACCTTAACCTAAAACAACACAAACATTTAATGTTAAGCTAAGACTACATCATAATATGTATCAAAAACTGGCAATTTTGTTGTGTGTCAAAGTTATAACCCCTTTATAGGTAACTTTGACATAGATGACACTTTAAGATTGTAGCAAAATTTTCGAGTTATCTAAAAAGTTGACCACTGAAAAAAATGCAAAAATTGCGCGCGGAACTCTGAGTAAAGTTTTTGACATTAACTTTGACCGCTTCTTTTTTTTCAAAGAATTCATTTAAGAAGTTTTTTAAGTAAACAAATTCTATAAATTTAATTTTACCCACTAAATGTGGACCACGTAAAAAATAAAAAAATATTTTGCGATTTGAATGTCAAAGTTACCCTTGTCAATCAAAGTTACCCTGAGTGACCGTATACACTTCAGCCTGTAATATCCCGCTGCTGAGCTAAAGGCATCTTTCCCGTGTAGGAGAAGGATCAGAGCTTAATCCACCACGCTGTATTTATGACAAACCTTGATTTCTAGTATCTCATTGTCTTTTCTACACAAATAATATTTTACATAAATACATTGCAACTTTGATAAAATCTTGTGAAAATATAGGTATATAAAAATTATTTCATTACTAGCCTTTTAATAGGTATTGTTTAAAACTAATGGTGCTATCACGGTATGATAATGAGGAACATTGGCTTTTATGTCATAGATAAATGTGAATAAGTACCTAGTAAGTATATGCCAGCGATGTACTTGTTATTGTAAATTTGAAATGGCCTAGTAGACACACCACACAAAATATATATATTTTAAAATACATTTTTAAAAAAAAAATCTGAGAAATCTAACCAACCAGTGGTGGAGCCGCGTAGCGAATTGAGCTTAGGTATTGAAAAATTTATTCATAGAAAAAACACCTTTGTCCAGCAATGGAATACTTACAAATAAGTATACATTTTTTCCAGTCAGTTATTATAAAGGCGTTCCCTTTAAGAAAATTCGTTCTTATTACCTATATAATAACTAACGCCATAAATTGAATTGATTATGATGTGTGAACATTTCGTTCGATATAGTTGTTAGCCTTGAATGTATTATCAAGACGCAATTAAAAGTAGCAATAAAAAACTAAATACCGTATTAATAAAATAATTCCTAATGGAATTTTTATCAAAATAAAAAAAGAAAACTTCTTTATTAGCCTATTTGATTTACAATTTATAAAAATTAAGTAGGTAAAAGTAATAAAAGTAAAAAATAAATATATATAATAATGCAAATAATGCAAATTTATTATTCTTTTTAACCTCATTTAACTTATTTTACTTTTGTGTTGGTGTAAAAAATAAATAAATAAATAATAATGATAATAGAAACATAAAAGAATACAATTAACCAAAAAACAAAGATAGGTAGCTAATACAAAGAAAAGCAAAAAGAAGGATGAGACCAAGGTGCCTCAGCATTGTTTTTGACAGCAAGAAATTGTTGCCAGTCATATATCTTTATATGTTGAAAATAACATATAAAGACTTTTATATATATGACTTTTAATTTATCGTGGAAATTGTTAGTAAGACAGAAAGCCATTTTTAGTCCCGCAATATTTCTCGATAATTATCGAGATATAAAATTTCATTCGACCGAATGACGAACGCTCTGGTGTAATGGTGTGTGCCGTATGGCTATGATGTAGCGCCTAAGCAGCAGATTCGATTCCCGGTCGGAGTGGATATTTGTATTTAAACAAATATAACAGTGAACACAAAACAAACAAAAAACAGACAGTTTGTCAAAGTTGCAACCCCGATTAACTGTAATGGTTTTGTGAGAAAAATTTATAAATTTCTTGATAATTAAATTTTTATAGCAGCCTTGCGCACGGTTTAAAGATAAAATTCATTGTATTTTTTATTTCAAATAAAAACTTGTTTTCGTGATGTGCGGTGACTAATTAATATACTGCAGTGACTCACGAGTACGAGTGGTCACAAATAATAGCAAAACTAAAATCATGTATCGTCAAAAATATTTCCATAATGCTCTAAAACTATATTTGAATGGGAATTTTTATAAAAATATATATAGTAAATACGATTTGGCATGTTGTGAAGTTTCATTATCTTCTTCAGAAGAAGAGATCAGATCTTACAGAAGATCACAGCTAAATAATACTGTTTTGAAACAGGTTGTGTCTGTTGTTGAGCTCCTGGGGGAATGATTTTCTTCTATGTTTTTCTTGGAACGAAGTTCCTTATAGGGCGTTGCGGAGGGGTACCCTAGCCGGCAAAAAAAACGCCCGTAACGTTAACAAAAGCTTAAGATTTGTATGTATAGTTTATGTATATATGGGGAGGCCTATGTCCAGCAGTGGACTGCAATAGGCTGAACTGACTGACTGACTGTGTATATATATATTTTTTTATGTATACTTATATTCTATGCCTATACAGTGTCTAATATCGTATAATCTACGTGATGACTGTTATTATTATTGCAGTTGGCGCAGCGGTCATAGCACTGGCTGCTGCGTTGGCGGTCGTGGGTTCGATTCCCGCTCACGACAGACATTTGTCGGCCACATAGATGTTTTTCGTAGTCTGGGCGTTGTGCTTGTGTATTGTGTGTGTTTCTGGACTCCCGACACAGGAGAAAATCCTACTGGGGGGCGTTGACTGTGAAGCGTTTATTATTATATCATTCGATAATTATTATATATTTTTATAAATCATTGTGAAAATAAATAAATATGCGTATTTAATTGATTATTTTTCGACTACCTACGCTGTATTGTGAATGATTGAATGATTGTGAAATGATGCCAATTGAAGTCGTAATATTTTCAACAATGGTAGTGTATTTTTTAACCGACTTCAAAAAAAGGAGGAGGTTACTCAATTCGACCGTATATATTTTTTTTTTTTTTTTTTTTATGTATGTTCGGAGATAACTTCTTCGTTTATGAACCGATTTTGATAATTCTTTTTTTGTTGGAAAGGAGATATTCATAGTTTGGTACCATGACAAGGAAACCAGGATCTGATGATGGGATCCCAGAGAAATCGAGGGAAACTTTCAAAAATCGTAAGGGTGACTAGTAAATTTAATCATGTTTTCATTAAGTACTATAAAGCACTACTATTTAATAAAGGTCTGGAGTCGATCTGATGATGGAGATGAAAGATAGTCGAGGGAACTCTTCAACAATTTATAGCAATTACCTGCTTTTTGAACTTAATTCGTTTCTATTGATGAGAACTTTGCACCTATATGAGTTACAAGTGCCATTAAAGTCTGATGATGGAGACGAAAGATAGTCGAGGGAACTTTTCAACGATTTATAGCAATTACCTGCTGTTTGAACTTAATTCGTTTCTTTTGATGAGAACTTTGCACCTGTATGAGTTATAAGTGCCATTACAGTCTGATGATGGAGACAAAAATTAGTCGAGGGAACTCTTTAACGATTTATAGTAATTACCTGCTGTTTGAACTTAATTCGTTTCTATTGATGAGAACTTTGCATATATATGAGTTATAAGTGCCAGTTCAGTCTGATGATGGAGACGAAAGATAGTCGAGGGAACTTTTCAACGATTTATAGCAATTACCTGCTGTCTGGTCATCTGTGTCGCAGGACCAGGTTTGATGATGGATCCTATAAACACTCGAGGGAATTTCTCAACAATTTACAGCAGTTACCTTTTGCTGTTTGACGACCGCTTTGATATAATGGTGCATGTGCCGTGTCGGCGGCGCCTAAACACCGACGGTCGCGGGTTCTATTCCAGCTCGGAGTGGATATTTATGTTTATATAAATATTTATTTTTGGTCTAGTTGGTAATCCTTGTGGTTCTCCCAACCTAGCCTCGGAGAACACGCTAGGCTGTCAGTCCCGGTTGTTATTACGTACACCTGATAGCGAACTTTACTCATAGTATGTCGACGCGTTAGCGCAGCGGTCACAGCACCGGCTGTTGCGCTGGCGTTAGTGGGTTCAATCCCCGCGCACGACAGACATTTGTATTGGCCATATAGATGTTTGTGCTTATGTATTGTGTATGTTTCCGAAACCCCGACATAAGAGAAAAAGCATCCTTGTTATAGGTCTACCCATCACTAAAAATTGTAAAATAAAATAATTTTTAACAAAAAAAAAACCGACTTCAAAACGGAAACTAAAAAGTGAAAAATAAATTTACTTAGTACAAAGTAATTCGTATTTTGATTTAGTTAATCAGAAATGATTAAATAAATATTTTATAATTTTGAAGTTGGTGCCAAGTAAATACTACAACAACCTGGCTACAATAACAAATACAAACAACACACACACAACAAACAAGTACAAAAAATATTATTAGATATGTCAAAACAATAACAGAATAATAACAGTATTCAACCTAATAGTCAATGAAACAAATTATGAAAGAAAACTGAATACAACTTATGAGTAGATACTAGAGTAGTTA
This sequence comes from Melitaea cinxia, assembly GCF_905220565.1. Classification (NCBI taxonomy): domain Eukaryota; kingdom Metazoa; phylum Arthropoda; class Insecta; order Lepidoptera; family Nymphalidae; genus Melitaea; species Melitaea cinxia. The sequence continues at coordinate 490,296 of NC_059405.1, forward strand.
TTGTTTTACTTGGCACCGACTTCAAAATTATAAAATATTTATTTAATCATTTCTGATTAACTAAATCAAAATACGAATTACTTTGTACTAAGTAAATTTATTTTTCACTTTTTAGTTTCCGTTTTGAAGTCGGTTTTTTTTTTGTTAAAAATTATTTTATAATAATATGAAATTCATAATTGACACCCTTTCGGTCACCAACCCGCCTGCCCAGCGTGGTGACTACGGGCAACACACATGAGTTCACGCATTTTTGGCGCGAACTTGTGGAGGCCTATGTCCAGCAGTGGACTGCAATAGGCTGGAATGATGATGATGATGATGAATTGACACCCTTTGTTGTTTTATGTAATCTTTAATCGCTAAATAATATCTGATTTTATTTAAATTTAGTCCGATTTTATCTTAATTTCGTGAGTTCCGTAACATTGTGATTGACATATTAATTTTCGCTATCTTAAACAAACAGAATAAGATAACGTCACAACATATCATTCAGGATGAAATTTCATTTGAAATAACGCACACACGCTCACGTGCTGCTTCATGATATTCCTATTGATAAAAACCTCATAAACCTTATAAGAACATGGATAAATTCAGACCCAATTCTCATAGATTTCATAGTCTCGCATAGCTCAGTATGGCGTGTTTTTCTCTTTCAACACCACATGATACATTAGCTAAAAGTCCTCATTCTATATTCCCCGTGAGGATGTGGCGTTAATAATAATAATAATAATAATAAATACTCTTTATTGTACACCACAAAGAAACATTACAAAAAAAGTGATACATGAAAAGAAAGATGTACAAAGGCGGTCTTATCGCTAAGAGCGATTTCTTCCAGACAACCTTTGGGCATAGGACATAGCGAAGAAAAAGAGAAGCGGGAGGGAAGTGTACAAACAGTTGATAAAGAATTGGCATATAGTTAACAAGCAGTATGATATTAACAGAAGTAAATATACATATACACATACATATACACACAATATACATACACATACATATATACAAATAAATATATACATATATACTACATAAACAAATACTACATAATATATATATTTATGGAGCTGATAATGATAATTATGAAGTATTTAGTGACAAAAAATGCGCCTTTAGATATTTTTTAAAACAGGCAAGAGATTGAGCTTTTCTTATAGAGAGAGGAAGAGAGTTCCAAAGTTGTACAGCTTTAACAGAAAAGGAGTTTGAATAAAAGGAAGTAGTATGAGAAGGAGTTTTGAGTGTTAAGGTTAAAGATGACCTGAGGGAACGTTCATGAGTGTCACAGAGAAACTCAAAGCGATTTTTTAGATAAAGCGGTGTATCTGGATGGAAAAGTACACAATATAGTAAAGAAAGGATGTGAGTATTCCTGCGAAAGCGGATAGGGAGCCACTTGAGTTGATTGCGAAAATCGGAGACATGGTCATATTTGCGAAGACCAAATATGAACCGTATGCAGAGATTCTGGAGGCGCTCAAGCTTATTTAACTGCTCCTCTTTAAGATCTAGGTAACAAATATCAGCATAGTCAAGAATCGGTAGTAGGAGTGACTGTGCTAACGCAATTTTGGTAGGGATAGGAAGAAAATATTGAAGCCGGCGGAGGGATCCGATAGCTGCGAATAATTTGCGACTTAACTCACTCAGTTGATGTGTCCACGAGAGGTGACTGTCAAAAATTATACCGAGATTTTTTACTTTATCGCTGTAATTAATAACGGTGTTATTAAAAATGACGGGTGGTATAAGTGACCAGTCAATTCGAGACACTAGTTTTGAACTACCGATGATAATGACTTGACACTTAGAAGGATTGACGTTTAGACCGTATGATTTACTCCAACTATGAATGTTGTCCAAGTCCTTATTCAACTGAATTATAGAGGTCGGTAAGTCCACTAATTTTGCATGAGAGTAAATTTGGAGATCGTCTGCATACAGGTGATAGGGAGAAGATATATGAGGACCGAGAGAGTTTATGAAGATCGAAAAAAGAAGAGGAGACAACACGCCACCTTGTGGAACGCCGGCAATTACGTCTAACCAGTCTGAAAATGAATTTTCGACACGCAGACGCTGCCGCCGTCCGCACAAGTAACTATGAAACCAGTCAATTGCCGATGGAGATATGCCAAGAGAACACAAGATAGCCAGTAGGATATCAAAATCGACAGTATTAAACGCATTGCTAAAGTCTAGCAGGGTCAACACCGTGAGATTCTGCCCGTCCATAGCTAATCGAATGTCGTCAGTGATTTTGACCAGAGCCGTAGCCGTACTATGACCTTTACGGAAACCGGACTGATAAGGATTTAGGAGATTGTTTGAGTGCAGGAACAGTGAAAGCTGCTGATGGACAAGACGCTCTAAGACTTTGGACAAAAAAGGAAGGATTGATATTGGACGAAGATCAGAAAAGGCGATGGAATTAGGTTTCTTGGGTAAAGGAATAATTTGAGCGTCTTTCCAGCAGGTAGGAAAGGTATTGGTACACAAGGATTCGTTTAAGATATGAGTGATAACAGGTAGAAGGGAATCTAAGATAGGGATGATCATACTACGGCTAATAGAATCAGATCCTACGGCATCTGAATTAACGGCTAATATGCTCTTCTTGACATCACATGCAGACAATTGAGAGAAAGTAAAAGATGATGACAGTAAAGGAGTTCTAATAGCAGAAAGTTGGTTGAGAGTGTTAGATTTAGTCCTAGAGTCTATATTGACAGAGGATGTGAAATATTTATTAAGTTGGTTAAGGTTAAATGAGTTTGAAGCTATATTTTGTTTGATTTTGCCAACTCCTAGTGATTTGAGGAATTTCCAAATTTTCGCAGAGTCTGCTTCCTCTAAAACAGAAGTATGGATATGGCGTCGTTGTGCATCCCTACATGCCTTGTTGCAGCGATTCCGAGAAATTCTATACTTCTCCTTGTTCGACGGGCTCGGGTCAGCCTTATATCTGACTTTTGCTTTATTCTTTAGAAGCTGTAATGACTTAATTTCCGTTGTAAGCCAGGGAGCAGGCAGATGTCTAATACGCACGGGTCGAACAGGAGCATGCACATCGTATAGTTGGATTAGGCGGGAGTTAAAGATATCCATCTTTTCATCCACTGCAGAAGAGCTGAATAACGCTGACCAGTCAATCATAGCAGCATCCTCACGCAGGCGGTTCAACTCCATACCCCCAAAACTGCGCTGCAGAAGAATTCTCGACTTTGCCTTTGGTGGTCTGATTTTATATGAGAGGAAAATGAGATCGTGGTAAGAGAATGCATCGGCCGGGCACTGTCCATGCTTAACAACAAAGTCTGGAGAGGAGACAAATATCAAATCAAGGAGTGATGGAGAGCATGTGGGTAGGGTATGGGTGGCGTTCAAGGGAAGGATGTGCATGCTTACAGAGCTTACAAGAGAGCGTAGGCGTGAAGCTCTGTAGTCTTGCTTAAGGAGGCAGGTGTTAAAATCACCCATCACTACCGTGTGACTATACTGTGGTGTAAGTACTTCTAAGAGATTTTCAAGGGACTCAAAATAGTCAACAGCGGGTGGTGGGCTATAATAAACACCCAGAAGGAGCTTTGTACTAGACAGGTGGATTTCTAAGAATAGGTGATCTGGGCCATACCCATCGTGAGAAATAGATTGGCTAACGATTTTGAAGGAGATGTGAGAGCGAAGGTAGATGGCAACGCCACCTCCAGGTCGCCCAACACGGTCGTTGCGGATTAAATCGTAACCTGGGAGGGAATAGGAAACTGATGATAAGCAGGGCTTAAGCCAAGATTCACTCACTAAGATCGCATGAATATTATTATTTTGGAAAGAGGACAACATATCAGGATAGTGAGCAGGAATACTCTGTGCATTAATATGGATGATATTTAAGTTTTTTGGAACATCAAGAAATTGAGAGTCAAGAGTTTCGCTAAGAGGAGGAATACTAATGAAGCTTAGGTCATCGCTGCGCAATTCAGAGGAGGAAAAAGAATGAAATGTTTCGTCATTGTCACTAGTCATAAACTCGCGTATGTGTAAAAAATAGTAATATAATAGAAATTATTATATAAAATATAAATATATAAATAATTATATATTAATATGTAATTATGTAATAATACAATAATAATATAACAATAATATGTATATTTATATTAGCCCTAAAAAATGGCGTCCATACACCCGCCAGCTGCAGAGGAATATACAAAAATCATAAAACTAGAAGAACAAGAAAAAGAAAAACAATAGAGGCAAAACACTATATACACGTGAGAGACAAATACACTACCAGAAAATAGAAATTATAATAATGATATTAAAATTTAAGTTAACAATATTTTTAAGAATAGATAATCCAACTAATATTTTTTACATATATTAATTTAAAGATAAAAATTAAAACGGAATAATACAATATGATCACATCAATGCAGAACTTGACACTTGCACGAAGCTTTGTTTTAACTATTACATTTCCGAACGCATAACATTGACAACAAAAATCTCATCTATGGAACTGTCACGTCAATGTCAAATGTCAATACGTATTAAGACATCGTCAGTGGCAATCCCAAATATATATGTGAATACAATGAAACTAATTGGCTTTAAAGTTAACAATTTCTTAGAAATTATAAAGTTAAATTTTCCCTACATAATAAATATAAATATAAACAAACAAAAGTTATCATAAAATGGTGTGTCAAAGTAAATACTGGTAGCGGTAGACATGAAATAAAAGCGAATGTATAATATATACAAAGAAAAGAATATTAATAAAACTAGTATAAAAAACTATTTATGTTTTACAGTTCTCTTTGTGCGTGAAATCGCCAGTTGCTTACGTTCAACAGGTTTGGGGGCTTCATCCTTCTTAGGTGTTGGTGATTTCTGCGTAGTTGAGTCCGAGATACTCCTTAGGTCTGACAACGTCTCCACCCTGTGACGTTCACCATCTGTCGTCACAATGTGGATACAGCCTTCGCGCGTCCAGCAGTTACCAATGCCAAAACGTTGCCTCGCCTCCATGAACACCTTATGGCGGGACCTAGTTAAAAACTCGGATTGCGTATAACCCGTATCCTTAAGCTTCGTTTTTGCGAACCAAACCCTATCGCGGACAGCAGTATCGGTAAATTTAATCACTATGGGTCTAGGCTTTTTGTCTAAAGCGCGGCCTAGGCGGTAAGAATCCTTGATACTGCTGCTTGAAAAATTGGCGAGATTTAGGTGATCCGCAGCAATGGTTGTCACTATGGCAGAGGTATCTTCATTTTTTTCCTCGGGCACTCCATGCAGCAGTAACATCTTGCGCCTTCTCCTGGTCTCAAGACGGTCAATCTCCCCGCCCAGTAAATCAACCTGGCGTTGTAGTGCATTCAAGGCAGAAAAAATAAAAGACTTGAACGATGAAAACTCTGCAGCCAGTGACGCTGTTGTTAGTGGCGAGTTAGAGCTAACTTTATCTAGGTCTCGCTGGAAATCATTTAATTTAGTATTCACCGTATCCGAGAGAGCAGCAATAGATTCCTTCACTGTTTCCATGTCCGGTACTGAGTTGATTTTAGGATTCAAAGTGATGAAGTAGATTGCAATATATGTGAACATGGCTAAACACAAACTCCGTTGCGTTTATAGCAGAGTATAGGCACTTTTTCGGACAAGGCGCCAATAGGACAATATGGTTATCTCCGCCGAGCCGCTCACTAAGGCCGTTTTTCCACTTACTTATATGCAAGGGGATCGTATTTATATTTGTTACATCATGTGTGTGTACTGTGACTAAGTCAGGATAGAATGCACCCACCTCCTGTCATCCTCTGGCTGTAGTAAAAGGTAACTAAGGGTTATCTCTTGAAGTTCCACTACTGACTTAAAACTGCGAAACACTTCTGTAAATGTATAGGCTTATATATAGGCTTTCCCAAGGATGCGTCGGTTTTTTCGTTTACAAGACAACGGTGTGAAAGTCAGTACTGTGTCGACCCGAGTAGCGTAGCTAATATTCAAACTCACTGACACACTCCCTGAAAATGGTACAGCGCACATATGCACCGACCTCGTTACATTGTGATGATGTGGACGCCATGTACGAAGACATTTTGATAGCCTTTACTTTGGGATACTTCAATGCCAAAGTGAGAGTACAATACCGCTACGAATTGAAACTCGGACCACCATTACCATTTACCACCATTTTACCCAACATTTTTGAGTTAGATGGGCTTGTTTGATGAACTTTTTTTTCAAAAAGGAGTCCCAAAGGTAGTGGACATGGCCTCAAAAGTATGACAAAGAACGAGATAGAAATCATTAAAACATTGAGTAGAGATATAGATTAAACATCAATAGCGGCCATCGGCTGCTGTGGGGCACTCAGAATTGAGTGCGCTCGCTTGATAAAATTTAACCTCCGATCAACGCTTTCTCAAGTACATACTCGTGCTGTGTAAACATTGATGTAAAGTTCCAACTAGAACTGTAAGATCGATTCAATTTACTGGACACAACTAGACACTTTAGTTGAGCTGGTTCTTACTGGTGGTTGGATGCTTAAAGACAAAGTCTCCGAATAACGCGTCCAGCCTATGTTGACGGTTACAAGACTTGAACGCCCATACTGGTTACTGGGACTGGTTTACAAGTTCAATGTGACTCACCGTGCCATGGAACGGGCTATCCTTGGAGAATATTTTTAAGATAGGATCAGAAATTAGATTTTCTACGAGAGAAGGAGAGTAATCGAGATTGCGCGTAGAAAAAGCAATTTGAAGTGGTAGTAGGTCGGTCATGTCGCACTACCGTTGGCCGCTGGAACCGGACGTATCCTTGAGTGGAGACTGAATTCCGTCGGTGCAAACGCAGTATAAGTGTTCCCCGGTCCGCTGGAGCGATTATTACGAAACGAACTAATACGAGCCAAATGCCTAGAAGTGGACAAGCGCTACCATCATCCTTGTCGTTATGCCTTCGAAAACTCTGTCTTTTAAGCATATACACAATTAGCCAAACACCCACACCTGACACATTTAGCCAAAGTTCCACATCCTCTTGACACATTTAGCCAAAGTTCCACATCCTCTTGTTTTTCACTCAAATCTGTTTTAATAATTAGTTCACTGGTTAAATTATTTGCTATGCTGCGGGACACGAAGTTCTGCGTCTCGTAACCCGAAACCCGTGCTCTAGAGTAAATTAGAAATTCGTAAATGTTGTTCCCGCATTGGAGCAGCGTGGTGGATTAAGCTCTGATCCTTCTCCTACATAGGGAAAGAGGCCTATGCCCAGTAGTGGGATATTACAGGCGGAAGCGTAAATGTTGTTCACTGTTTAGACAAACTAAATTTTTCAACAAAAATTATAATGGTGCGTAATTTTGTTTACGTCCGAAAATCAATCGTTGCTGATATCCAATTCGTAACAATAAAAGTAAATGATAAAAAAATAAGTAAAGTAGATAGTAAGGTAAACAATAGGTAAGATATACCACACATATTACAGCTCAGAACTATTTTTGTTAAGATGTACGAAGTTTCGTGAGCTAGGTTTTATATGTAATATATTGACAGTGTAATGTAATGTGTTTTTTAAATAATATTAGAGTTGATAAGATCGTCAATATGTAATAAATATAAAAGCAAATATTGTAATTGTATTGTATTGTACGTATATAATAAATATAAAAGTAATTAAAGCCTGCGGTTTTATTTACGCCCTAACAATTTTGATCACATTTCGAGACACCTCTGAAGTTAATGATCAGGACGTGTTCTCGCATGACTTGTTAGTCTTAACTGATAAAGTAATTAATCTATACTAATATTATCTTTATATATATTTCTTGTGTGCGTGTGTATGTCACTGAACTCCTCCTAGACGGCTGGACCGATTTTGTTGAAATTTTTTTTGTGATTTCAAGGGGATTCGAGGATGGTTTAGATTCACAATTTGGTCTAATAACAAATTTTTCATTTATAAGTAGTTGTTAATTTTGGAATGTTTTACATTGGATCCGGTAGACTGCGCTGCCATCGCAGCATCAAATATTAAATATTATTCTATTTTAATTTCAGTTTGTCCCGACAGTTGGTGCTGCGATCAAATTGAGAAAAATATTTGAAATTTTGTGTTATGGCAAAACAACGTTTGCGGGGTAGTAAAGAGGTAAAACTTCTAACTATGTTTGTTTGTAGAGGGTAATATTCGCAAATACTGATCCTATCATGAAAATTCTTTACCTAACAGAAAGCTATTCAAGAGTGATATAAGCTACATTTTATTGTTATTGAACAAAAACTTCAATGGAAAATAATAGTACATGTAAATCAAGTCGGAGAAATGCGAGCGAGATGAAAACCTTACTGTATAATTATATGCATCACAAAAATAATTAATTTACGGTCAACGAGTTGATCACGGGTCGGCTAGTATATTATAATTGAAGACATATCTTTTCAAATTATTTCAATTTCTCTTTAATTTAATCATGCGATAATCGACAATCAGACGATATTTTTATCTCTACGGACAGGTTGAAATCCTTTGGATTTGTAGCGATATCGTATTTGATATTGAAATATCAATTACTTTATAAGGCTAAAATGTTATCGAAATTAAAATTTGTTAGAACTTGAAAACTATCTAATATGGGCCCTTGCTCTTGTTTCAACCAGTAGCTAACAATATCTTAATACTAAAAAAAAAAAAATTGTAGAATTCTTGGGAGGAAAATCGCTTCTCTTTAATACAGATAGCTCAGCTACCTAGCTAGGAGAAGTAGAGATCATAATAGTAATTACTTTCAAATTACACCTAGAAACTGATTGTTCCTATTTTGTTACTTGTTACTTGAATATGTTGTGTAAATCCGAAAATAAATGAATAAATGAATCTTGAATTCTCGTTCACAAAGAATAACTAAAAGATTGATTTATTAAATTCTCACTCAAATATAGATACTTAATATAATTGTATAGACTAACAATATAAATTAAACACTTGTAAACTTCAGATTATAATTATCTGAATAATGTTTGAAGTATTCGTTACATTGTTTATTTCGAACCTACGTCAGTAACTTGATACTGGCAAATATAATAGCGGATTAGTGTCAAGTAAATAATTGTGGTCTAGAAAACTAAGCAATCGACATAGGCTACAAAAGGTACAAATTTAAGCGACTTGAAAGGAGGAAGATAAGATGATAGAAAAATGTAATGACGTCACGTTCGTTTAGAACAGTTAGACAGGTAGTGCCTTAGAAAAAAATCAACTTATTTTTATTAACTGAGGTATTGCACAGCAGGTATTTCCTGCTCAAAATATGGAGCAGCCCGACTGGGGTAGTACCTCGACCTTACAGAAGATCACAGCTAAATAATACTGTTTTCAAGCAGTATCGTGTTCCTGTTGGTGAGTAAGGTGACCAGAGCTCCTGGGCAGCTAAAAATCGCAGCTATATAACACTGCATTCAAATATATTCCTGTGTCACCAGTAGCCAGAGCTGCTGTGGAGGGCGGGGTACGCGCTTGCAATTTTCCTGGTATTGCAAGCGTTCATAGGGTGCGATATCCGCTTGTTTTGTCAATGTAGTACTATAATAATAATAATAATAATAATAATACTTTATTTCAGACTAGATTTTAAGTCCATATTGGGTTAGTACAACAAAACAACATTTAGAATAAAAAACAAAACAAAATTATATTAAAAAAAATCAATAAGTAAAAATAAAATTAAATAGAATAAAAGTAAAATCAATAATCAAAAACAAAATAATTCAAAAATTCAAAAAATTTTAAAAATTAAAAAAAAATACAAATGGTGTTAGTAGACAAAACAGAAAATTAAGAAAATAAAAATAATTAACAATAAACTTATACGAAACTTAACTATAGTAATTTCATTAAAAAAGGCTAAGTACACACACGCTTGTTTGCATAAGTGTGTGCACCATTCCAGCTCCTCCAGAGTGGGCTGTCGAGTTTGTACGCCAATGTGCTGAGAAGCGTATTGGTGCTATTCGCCAGTCGGCTCATCATAGACGATATACGTTTCCGGAGTATCGCGTAGAAGTCGTCCACACGAGCCTCCGCAAACATGGCAGATGCACTGCAGTGACGTGGCCTCCTCAGTACCACTCTCAGCACATTGTTGTACCGCACGCGAAGAGCTCTGAAGGCCCTCTGCGTACAGTCCGCCCACAGACTGCACGTGTAAAAGGTTCGGCAGTATGCTCTAAACAGCGTTAATTTTAAAATGCTAGTGCTATGTCGCGCATTTGCATGCTATAGTCGATAAACAACAAGACCTCACTACGATTATTTCACGTCTATGCGAAGAGTCCGAATCAAGATTCAATGCAAGATCAGTTGACGTTAGTCGCGCGCGCACCGCGCTACAGATAGTGACATGTACCGCAGTAGTTACCGAAGTAGAACGATAGATTAACAACCATTATCGATAATGGGTATCGGTGGGAAAATTTGACTTATAGTGTTGTTATTTTTTTGTGAATTGTATTAATTAATTAATAAACATGGTAAAGAAGGAGATTGATTTGGACGAGATTTTGTTAGAAGTGGGACAGTTTGGACGTTTCCAAATTAAGAACTTTGTGTTAATTTTGGTACCGATTCTGTTCTGTGCTTTTTACAATAGTCAGTACATTTTCGCAGCCGCCAGTGTTCAGTATCGGTAAGTCGAATCGTTTTTTTGCCTCTTTAACCAGCTGTGTATAAAGTTTATTCTGCAAATAAGTTACGATTACGACTTTAACAATAGGAAGTAGAATAGGCCATTACGACCTGTTTACCTCGATTAATAAACAACAGCTTTCAAATATCTCATAAATACAGCGAAACTCAGTGATGTAAAATAATAATACAATCCAAAATTTTTATCTGTTGGATATCGTCATCCGTCAGATAGCGTTATCCACAACTGGTGAAACAGTCCCTGAAAGTAAGTAAACTTATCTAAGATAGGACTAAGATAGGCAGTCCTGTAATGAATTTGTTATAAATGTTTGATATGAATTGTCTGACGATTAAACTAACCTCGGCGCGGGCTCTTACGCCGAGTTGCACGAAACAAAATTAAAATTTAAGTAGAGATTAAACTAATTTAATCACAATAATTTCATAAAATTCTTGCGATTAAATTAGTTTAATCACTACTTAAATTTTAATTTTGTTTCGTGCAACTCGGCGTAAGTGTTCTAATTTATTTAACAAAAATGTTTTGTAAAAATATTTAAAATTAAAACTTATAACTGTTTTGTTTTTATAATATATATAAATAAAATAAAATAAAATAAATAAAATAAAAATAAAATAATTATGTTTTATCCATTTGATGTATTCATAAAATAAATGAATTTTTAAAGTGATTATAAAGTTCGGTATATATTTTATTTAAAACTAGCTGTGCCCGCGACTTCGTCCGCGTGAAATCGAACTAAATAGTTATTGTTCAATTCGCAGAGTTATAAAATAAAAATCTAAAATAAAAGTAGGCTAAGTTCTTCCTTACCACATCAACTATCTGCTAGTGAAAGTGCCGTCAAAATCGGTCCAGCTGTTTCAGAAAACAAACAGACCCTCCAATTTTATTTATTTGTATAGACTTCCTAATATTAATTAGACTAGAATTTGAGTTTTGAGACCATTAACTTAAATTAATCTAAGTGTGTAATAAAGCAGTTATATGATTTTAATATATCGATAAAAACTTTACCGCTTACGTTCACGTCTATAATAGTAAAAAAAAATATATATATATTAACACAAAATAATATAATTTGAAACACCGTTAATATGTATTTAGATTTTTGAAGTCAACTGTAAACACGTTTTTATCGAAGTGGAACACAATTAGCGCTAATTTACCATAATTTATTACATAATTAACATATTAACATTATTAAATATCTTCAATTATAAAACATTAAACTAATATATAAGTAGTTCCTATAGTATGTAACCTCAAGAGAGGTCGTGATTTCCATACCGGGTGAAATTCTATTGTACCGGAAATGCAAAGAGGAAAACTGGACAATACGGTAGATTGGAACCAAGGCTAAATGTACATTGAGTCACTGATGCTTTTCGTCTTGTGTATAAGATTGGTAGAGACTGGTAAAAGAGTAATGTGTTAAGTCGGATTATTGGATTTTAAGACTTATGAGTGAACATTTTTTTATCGACTAATGGTATTTTATTAAATGCGCAGATAAAAGCAAAATAGTTTTAAGGATGCTGTGACATTTGCAAAATCGGAACCAATCACGAAAGGGAGTAACAGTGATGGACATAACATTCAATATTTTGGACATTTAAGCATTTAACATTATTACATTATCTTTAACTCAAATTAGAAGATCATAATTACCGACCAATTCCACAGAGCGTTTTTATAATTTCCTTGTTTCTTATACTTAATTTAATAATTTCTATGTAAGCGGAAAAAAGCTTGGAGGCAAACACGCCAACGAACCAGTCGTGATCATAACATCATTAATGGAAATCACATTTACCGTAATTTTCAGGTATGTATTTTGAATGTGAATATCAAATTTGAACCCTGGCCGAAACTATTGGATATTCGAAATGAAAAAAAAACCTTAACGTCCGTAAAAGTTTCGGAAAATTTCGGATAGGAAAAAAACGTTATGTCATGTTTATTTCAGTCAAACCGACACACCCTGCGCTGCGCGTGTCCTTTGTGTTGTTTTTTATGCTCATAGCGTGTACTGTTTTTTATATTTTCATTTTTTTAATAGTCTGATACATTAAGTGAATCGAAGTAAGTTCAAAGTTCGTACAATTTTTCTTTTACTTGTGTAAGGCTTCGACGCTTAAATAAATAGTTATATAAATAATATTTTTACTATCCCTAGCAACGTAATATGTATATATTTAACGGAAGAGCTATTTAATGGATGAAGTAATGATAAAATCTGCGATATCTCCACCGACTTTTATCACGTACACGTAGGAAAATATTTAATATTAAATATGTGTGGATACTTCGGGAAAACGTTGTTCTGCCAAAAATTAGCCTACGATCTATTCTCAGACCTACCAATACACAAAAATTCAACACTGTGACGCGACATTTTTAGGTATACATAAATATTAGAAATAAGATTGATGACTTCAACAATTTGAATATTGAATCACTTTATTAAATGTGATGATCGATTTACTAATTACATTTGATTGCAATCAGTAAAATAGATCCCCACCGTACTCGTACCTCACGCGATCTCTTCTAGCTTGACATTTGTTTTCAACTACAACCGGTCGACATTGTTGCGCTAATATGAGTCATAACATGAAGAATTTATAGCATCTTTTGTTTCTAGATATCCTTGAGAATAGAATATAAAAAAGCATTGTTTATTAGTTCTAATCTATGGCAATAATAAAATGATTTTAAATATATTCTGAATAATACAAGGTGTCCTGCGTCTTAATTCGCGTGGACGTTGAAGTTGAATCGAAATATACTGATTACATGGATACGTAAACGTAATACTATCAAAAACTGAACGTTGAGGTTATGACCTAATTCTTAAGCTTTTACCATAATTGTGTTTGCTCGCAAACGAAAAAAAACCGACTTCAATTACATCGATAAGTAATACTAGTATAACGTAAGTAGACAAAAAATAGTCAAGTAAATTCGCACTATCAAAGATTACTCAAAAAGTAGTCATCGGGTCTAGATCAAATTTAAATGAGACTTACATGACAATCATTAGCTATCAATTAAAGTAAAAACCATCAAAATCGATAAACCAAGTGAAAAGTTATGCGCTTTAATACAACGTAGGTCGACGAAAAAATAGTCAAGTAATTACGCATTATTAGATACAACTCTAAAAGTACTCGTCAGGACCACCTTTAAATTAAAACAAAATTAATCGAAATCGGTCGACCCAGTCAAAAGTTCTGATGTAACGTACATAAAGAAAAATACAATCGAATAGAGAACCTCCTCCTTTTTTGGATGTCGGTTAAAAATAGTCGACAAAGGTAAGATAAAGGTAAGGTAAGGTAAAGGTATTGATGACGCGTTGGCGCAACAGTCACAGCATTGGTTTGTGGTTGTTGTTCTGGCGGTTGCGGATTCGATCCCATGTTTGCCATAGTGATCTGGGCGTTTGTGCTTGTGTTTCCGGACCCCCGACACAGGAGATAATCCTACTGGGGGGCGTTGATTTATTTATTTATTTTTATAACACTATGGTAGCAAACTAGCTTATTGTTCTTATGGTGGCAAGCGGATACCGTGGACTATGGATGCCTACAGACAGCACCAAGACCCACAACAGAACCATTTCAAACGCGTCGCCGACCCTACGCCTGACCCTCCCCAGGAGCTCTGGCCACGTTACTCACGTTAGTCAGACTCCTTCCTCCAAAATTTTGTGTAACATGTATGTTCTGTGCCCTAAACCCAAAACTTTTTGACCCATTCATTTAATAAAAAGCTGTTTTCTTAATTTGCGTTTACTTCTTTAGTTTTATTTATTTGTATTTTGTATTTTTTAGTTGATAATAATACAAATTGTACAATGAAGTTAATTTCACGCTCACTAAACCGCGACTGCCTGACGTGACGTATCAGTAGCCACTCATTGTGTTTGTATGGTACACGAGGAAGATTATTTCTTTTTTTTATTTACTTTTTTATTTAATCTGTGTGAGAAAAAAGTTTAGATACAATGTGTCTTTTAAAATTCAAATTAATACCTGCTTAAAATATAATAATGAAGTAACACTTGCACTTTTGAATGATTATTTTACGAAATAAATTAATAAATATTTTTGGTAATTATATAAATTTTGAATACCAGTAAAGGTAAACCTTTGTATGGGCCCAACAGACTTTAGTGTGTTTTGGGCATTTGTTATTTTATTGCAATATTCGTGTTTCTGACCACTAAGACGGGACTTTGTGTATGAGGCGTTTATTTTTAAAGTCGAATTATTTGAATATTTTTTTGAGTAAATAAAAAAAACTTTAAATTTGTAATATAATTTGAATTTTTACATAATTAAGCATTTACGGAATTTGATTGTTTGCGTACCAACAACAGCGCCACATACTGGGTTCAATTGTGATTTCAAACCATTCATTGACCCATTGAAATGTGCACACGATTTTCAACCAAATCGGTCTAAACACTTAGGAGTTGTTACAAAGACACGTACAGAAGAATTATCGCTATATATTAAGATAAAGACATGCGGAATCTTTTAATAAGTAACTAGATATAAAAAATAGACGCAAGTGTGACTAAATAACTACTATTATAAGGCACGAGGTCGGTTACAACCGAACTGAGTGGTTAATTTAAAGGTACTAGGCTAGGTCACCGTTGTTGTCCTTGTAGAGAACGGAAGTCGAACCAACAACCTCTTACGGTAAATCTATTACTTACACTAGAACCAACTATTCCTATGTCAAAGACGATAATATTTGCTAATAATTTATTTCAATGGACTTTGCCACTGTAAAACTAATAAGTGCTAAATTCATGTTTAAATAAATATCTTATAAGACTCGTATTTGTTGATTTTTGTAATCTTTTGAGAGATAACGATTTATGAAGCCGTTCTGTCTACAACGCGGAAATTATATTAATAGGAAAAATTACGTTGTTAATATTTAAATTATGTTATCAGGAAAAATTGATAATACAATCATCAGTTCTAGACTACGATTCTAGACATTACGTGTAATGTAATGTAAAAAGTATTTGATTGATTGATTCAGCCTGTAAAATCCCACTGCTGGGCATAGGCCTCGTTCTCCATGTAGGAGAATGGCCAAAGCTAAATCCACCATGCTGCTCGACCGTGTGGTTCGCTGATATGTACTATATCGATATCATGAATAACGGTTAACGATCGCTATCAGCTGTACATGATAACAATTACTGGGAGTGACAGCTTAACTTACTCTCCAAGGCGCGATGGGTAGGCCTATAAGGACAGACAGACAAACAGGAAAGAAATATCTGTGCAAATATAAATATCCATCCCGAGCGGGAACCCGCTAACCGCCGATTGTTAGGTTGTTACACGTCACAGACCACTACACCAGAGCGGTTGTAAGTTATGTAGTTTTATTTGAAACAGCAATAAATACGGATTAAATTGTCATAATTAAGTCATTAATTTATACATTTATGGACTATTTCACTTATCAAAGTATTTTTTTATAACGGGATTATCGAGTAAAAGAATATAGGTGCAATATATACGTGCTTATCGGTCGTACTCAGTTATATACAAGTAACAATGTTGAATGTAATCTTTTTGTCTATAAAATATAGAACAGATGAAGCAACAGCCAGGGTAGATAAGTTGCCCGTGAAAATGTAATAATAATAATAATACACTTTATTGTACACCAAAAACAGAAATAATACATATCAAAGAAAGAAAAAAAAAATATTGACAATATATTCATTAGGTACAAAGGGCGGCCTTATTGCTAAAAAGCGATCTCTTCCAGGCAACCTTAGGGCAAAGGAAATGGTCTAGCGTCGGCATAGGTGTACAAGTTACAACAAATTTATTATAAATATTCAAATATACATACATATACATACATAGATACATACATACATAAATAGATACATAAATGTATTTCTATAGCAAAGGTTCTGCTCGATGGCTTCAATCCATACAATAGAACACAATATTATTTTTTATACAACTAGGTTAGCAAACAAGCGTACGGCTCACCCGATGTTAAGGGGTTGCCTCAGACCTACCCGATATTTACACAAAATTTCATGAGAATTGGACAAGCCGTTTCGGAGGAGTTTAACTACAAACACCGCGACACGAGAATTTTATATATTAGATGTATATATACGGTTGAATTAAGAAACCCCCTTTTTTGAATTCAGTAAAAAAATCGATAATTGGCGATATAAACTTTGGATTTTTATTTAAGTTTTATTTAAAATAATTGTGTTTGCTCGCAAACGAAAAAAAAACCGACTTCAATTACACCGACAAGTAATACAACGTAGATCGACGAAAAAATAGTCAAGCAACTACGCGTTATCAAAGATTACTCAAAAAGTAGTTATCAGATCTCGATAAAATTTATATGTGACCACATGATAAACATCAGCTTTCGATTAAATTAAAAATTATGAAAATCGGTACACCCAGTAAAAAGTTATTACGGATTTTCGAGAGTTTCCCTCGATTTCTCTAGGATCCCATCATCAGATCCTGGTTTCCTTATCACGGTACCAAACTAGGGATATCCCCTTTCCAACAAAAAAAGAATTATCAAAATCGGTACATCCAGTAGAAAGTTATGCGGTATAATACAACGTAGGTCGACGAAAAAAGCGTCATGTAAAAACGCATTATTAGATATAACTCGAAAAGTAGTTGTTAGATCTCAAATAAATTTAAATGGGACCAATTGGCACACACCACCTTTCGATTAAAACAAAATTTGTCGAAATCGGTCTACCCGGTCAAAAGTTCTGATGTAACATACATAAAAAAAAAAAAAAAAAAAAAAAAAAAAAAAAAAAAAAAAAAATACAGTCGAATTGAGAACCTCCTCCTTTTTTGGAAGTCGGTTAAAAATTAAACATATTACATACCAGACATACAAAGGAAATAATGCTGACGCTCGACACGAGTCTTCGTTGCTACGTCTGACCCCAATATTATTTTACATCAGCATTCTTAAATCTTCATAATAAATTATATTTTATTATTTATCATTCAATATCAGATACCAGAATCAATCAGTATTGTCTTATAAAAAAAGTCAAGTTGTAATTTTAAGTAAAGTATTAAAAAGTCTTGGTTTCTTTTTAAGGCTGTCGTAAATGTAATTAGACATTTTTTTTTGTTGTAAACATTAAATAAGAATTCGTTGTTAATTTTTTTATCTGTAATTTAGCAATTTACATCACAGCGAACATCAAAATAAGATAGTTGTCGCTACAAATTTCGCAATGTTTACTATGGTGAACATGCGATTTATGAAAACCTTAAAGATGCCAATTACTTTTTTTTTTGATAAGACTTTTATAATCTTCTTTTTCTTTGCTTATCTGCGATCAGCCCTTAGTCTATGAGCGGATTTGTTTCAAGCCGAACATGTCGCCCTGAAGAGGCTCCTCATCAGGAGACCCTGCATCCCTCACCATCTGTCGCCAACTCCTGTATATCGTGACGCTTCAGTCGTTTAACGTAACTAATTCTATTAATGCGGTGGCTAGGACATTTGGGTGATTCTCTAATCTGGTTCTGTATTTCATACCCGTTAACTTTATCTCCTCTTTAACAGTTCATGTATCTCAGTGTTCGTCACAAACCATGGTGCATTTGTAATCTATTTATATCAATAAGACGGTAATTTCTCTGCCAAAATTAAAGTATAACACGTGGCGTATCCAAACCTATACAAACTTTTTATATCGGAATAATAATCAAACCTCATTTTGTGTTTTTATATTTTTTACTAGCGACCCGCTCCGGCTTTGCACGAGTATAAAATATAATTATAGCCTATGTCATTCACTGAAAAAATAATTAAAATCGATCTAGCAGTTTTGATTTATTCATTACTGCCCGTGACCCGCGCGCGTTAACTTAGAGTAAAAGCCGGCCGGAACCGCCGCAAACGTTACGTACCGCGATTTTTAAATCTGTAATATCTTCGAAAATATTCATTTAAATCATTTGCTGTAAAGGGCCATATAGATCTATATTAAATAAAAAATATATTTAAGGTATTTAATTGGATAAAGATTAATGCTGTATTGGTTAAAATCGCTTCGAAAATTAGCCATTATTTGTCGTAAAAAGTAAATGACAAAAAAATGTTATTGTGGGATATCCATAAGATATAGGTATATACCATCGCGGAGTTTTCTGTAGACCTTTTCAATGTGTACAATACTTAGTACATTATTTTAATAAATCTCGTAGAGTTCAGCCTGCGTTTGCAATTTAAGCGAAAAAAGAAAAAATATTTACGACATAACATTAGTAAACTCAAAAATAACAGTATTTCTCCACTATTTAATGGATGTTATTATACATATAAACCTTCCTCTTGAATCAATCTATCTATTAAAAAGAACCGCATCAAAATCCGTTGCGTAGTTTTAAAGATTTAAGCGTACATACATGTGCAGGGACAGAGAAAGTGACTTTGTTTTATACTATGTAGTGATGATAAAAATATTTTGTGATAAGTGAAAGAATATGTATTTTAAATTCTTCTTTATAATTTATCTTTTACAATATATTCATTTTATATTTTACTACATGCGCGTTGCTTTTGATTTTTAACCGACTTCCAAAAAAGGAGGAGGTTCTCAATTCAACTGTATTTTTTTATGTATGTTACATCAGAACTTTTGACCGGGTGGACCGATTTCGATAATTTTTTTTTTAAGGTGGTGTGTGTCAATTGGTCCCATTTAAATTGATTTGAGATCTAACAACTAGTTTTCGAGTTATATCTAATAATGCGTTTTTACTTGACGCTTTTTTCGTCGACCTACGTTGTATTATACCGCATAACTTTCTACTGGATGTACCGATTTTGATAAATTTTTTTTTGTTGGAAAAAGGATATCCTTAGTTTGGTATCATGATAAGGAAACCAGGATCTAATGATGGGATCCCAGAGAAATCGGGGGAAACTCTCGAAAATCTGCAATGACTTTTTACTGGGTGTACCGGTTTTGATAATTTTTAATTTAATCGAAAGCTAATGTTTATCATATGGTCACATAAAAATTTTATCGAGATCTGGTAACTACTTTTTGAGTAATTTTTGATAACGCGTAGTTACTTGACAATTTTTTCGTCGATCTACGTTGTATTACTCGTCGATGAAATCGAAGGCGGTTTTTTTTCGTTTGTGAGCAAACACAATTATATTATTCTTTAATAAAAAGTCGGTGTAAATTATAAATACATAATCATTACTTCATTCGCTAAACTATTCGCTCACCGAAAACATACGCTCGATATTAATAACACTTGTGTATTTTATAGCTACTGGCTATCATAGGCCATATGAGGGATTACCGCCTCGTATCTGCTTTGCGAGATAGTATTTAATGACTTTCGTAATATGTAATCGTTGTACATTTGATAGCCTAATATGTTACCGATGTTACAATTTAGGTATTTCCATTTTAATAAATTTCCAAATTCCATCTAATTAATTCCATTAAATAAATTCCATTTAAAATAATGATTTAAAAGTGCTTTTTAAGCCTACTTACGCTTCAGCCTGTAATATCTCACTGCTGGGCATAGGCCTCTTTCCCCATGTAGGAGAAGGATCAGAGCTTAACCCACCACGCTGTTCCAGTGCCGGTTGGCTTATATATTTTCTAGTATGAGTAACGGTCGATGTCAGGTGTACATAATAACCAACGGGACCGACAGCTCCGAGGCATGGTGGAGAGAGACTCTCTACTATGAGTAACGGTCGATTTCAGGTGTACATAATAACAAACGGGACCGACGGCTTAACCTGCTATCCGAGGCATGGTGGAGAGACCCACAAGTACTGCACAAGCATCCAGACCACGGCAAACATCTGTATGGGCCATTACAAATGTTTGTCATGTGCGGGGATCGAAGCCGCAACAGCCACAAACCAGTGCTGTGACCGTTGCGCCAACGCGTCGTCTAAACCTACTTACTCGTAAATTAAAAAACTTTTCATTTTGATTTGATTTTTAAGTAATTCTTCACGATTTTGTTTTCTTTTCAATGTCGAATTAATATTGAGGTCGTATCAATTGTACATCAGGGTAACATAACCCACGAGGAGTGAATGATATCCCTGAGTTAAGAAGATTACCGCTGATTATAACAAATAGGATAACTCCTTGAGCTACTTATCGCCATTTTACAAAGAATCCTCAATACGACACACTTCCTCTTTTTGTTTGCGTTTATTGTGTTTGAGGAAGGGTTAGCGCAACGGTCACAACTCTGGCTTACGATCATTACGCTGGCGGTTGTGGGTTCGGTCCCTGCATGTGTTTATTTGTACGGATAATACAAAAGTGTACCAAATTGGCCGTAAAAATAAGCAGAAAAAAGCACATACGTAACTCTCATTGCGAGTAAGCGTCAGCGGCACTTGTTTCTCTCTTCCCAAATTTTTCATACCAGGGCCTTATGTCGTTTAAGGAGTCGATTCCAAAAGGCATCGTTTCAGCCTGTAATATCCCACTACTGGGTATAGGCCTCTTTCCCCATGTAGGAGAAGGATCAGAGCTTAATCCACCACGCTGCTCCAATGCGGTTTGCCGGATATATTCTCTACTATGAGTAACTATCGCTATCAGGTGTACATGATAACAACCGGGACCGACGGCAAAAAGGCATGGTAAACTGGAATTATTCCCTACAAAACTGCAATGCTTTAGTGCTGTACAAAAGAAAGGAAATTGAATAATACGCGTCGATTCTCGCCTGTAAGGAGGTTTGTAGGTCAGGAATCAGGATGTTTTTATATTTGAACTAGCTGTGCCCGCTACTTCGTCCGCGTGGAATTTAACAAAAAAATTATTGTTCAGTTCGCAGAGTTATAAAACATATAAATATCTATAATAATATAAACCTAAGTTACTCCTTATTACATTAGCTATCAGCCAGTGAAAGTCCTGTCAAAATCGGTCCAGATATTTCACAGATTCGCCGGAACAAACAGACAGAGAGGCGGTGAAGTACCGATGCATCTTAAAAAAAAAATAATAATAACAATATATGGAATAACAAAAGCACGGGCATAATAAGCCTGTGGATATATCACATAACTAAAAAAAAAAAAAAAACAGACAGAGGGACAGATAGAAAAAAAAATTATTAAATGTTATTTTGGTATATGTACCGTCTACATCCATATATGTATTTAGTAAAAGATGGTTATTTTAATATTAGAAACGGACACCAATTTTATTACTTTGTATAGATGAAAGAACAAAAAGAATACAAATAAAATTAATAAAAAATGGACGGTAATTTATTAAAATGATAAATTGATGTTTTTGTAAAATGTTTGACTGTTAAGGAAATTGTTATAACAAAAATAAATACTACACTCAACAACCCACGCGTCGTTAAAACATGAAACTTGCTTCGTTATTTAAGTCAACACTCGTCTCGATAGATTGCTGAGTGATGATTATCACATTTATATTTAAAAACAGGTAAAATGTGTCAGGACGACCACGTGCCTAGCATAAATTTTATAATATACGTATTGTGTTTACTACGATATTGTTTATGAGTATTTTGTGACTTACTTTTTTTATTATATCGCCATCTTTCTGTTTAATGTATTAAAAATTTAGAATTGTAATCTTTCATTTGTAATAGTATATTTGATTGGCATTTTAATCTCCTGTATTAAATGCTAAATTGATAATATTGGCTGATCGAATAGTTTTAAACGTCTTTGTATTTCAACTCAATTTAGGCATGAAGGGAAACCCATACATATTTTGATAAAACTTCTGATGTTATTCGAAAATTGCGGTAACGTACGATGATGTCATTATTTTTAGTGGATGAAAGTAATTTTTCTTGCAATAAAATAGTTTAGAAAAATTCTTGACGTCGATACTTTTAATCTTTTTTTTTTCAATCGTTTTTATTATTCCACGAATTTTTTCTATTTGTCGTATTACGTTTCGTTCATTAGCTATAACTACTCGATCTCAGCCGCTATGACCTGAAATATGACTAAATTATTTAAATGTTTTGTTGCATTTAATTACCTCTGATAATGTCCAATTTTCAGATGCCGAGTACCAGAATGCGAAGCTACACCGCCAAATTTCGAGACAAATGGCTGGGGCAGTTGGGCGCTGCCAGATTCGGGGGGTCGCTGCGAGCGTTATGTGCCCATTGGGTCTATTTGTGATCCGGGTTCCTTCCACCCCAATAACACCGAGCAGTGCACCAGTTGGGTCTACAGTAACCACGACAGTATTGTTTCATCTGTAAGTTGTTTCATCTTGATTGTTTCATTTAAAGTTATAAAATTTATGTTTTCAAAAAAATGGCGGACGCTCTCAATTCGATTTTATTTTTTCATGTGTGTTACAAACTTAGAACTTTTTAATGGGTTGACCGATTTCGAAATTCTTTTTTAACCGACTTCAAAAAAGGAGGACGTTACTCAATTTGACTGTATATATTTTTTTATGTATGTTCGGGGATAACTTCGTCGTTTATGAACCGATTTTGATATATCTTTTTTTGTTGGAAAGCAGATATTTCAAGGGTGGTAATATGTTAAGGAATCCAGAATCTGGTGATGAAATCCAAGAGAAATCGAGAGGAAGCCCCGAAAATCGTAGTGACGACTAGTGCGTTTGTTACTTGTCGATGTAATTTTAGTCGGTTTTTTCGTTTGCTAGCAAACACAATTATTTAATCGAAGGCTTATGCTTGTCATGTGATCTGCCGAACAATTTTTGGTTTATCTGTCGCTCGCTCCGCTGTAATATCTCTAATAATGGGTTACTTTACTATTTTTTCATGTACCAACATTGTATTACTGGTCGATGTAATTGAAGGATTTTTTGTTCGTTTTCAAGTAAACACAATTATTTGTTTGTTAAGGAAACTTTTGTCAGTCAAAGTAACGTATATACCAAGTTTTTTTGTAGTAGTTGACTAAGCTTTCTTTGGAACAACGTTCTATTTATTGTAATGAAGCCCGTTAGCGCAGTTTGTAGGAGCCCTACTTTCTGCTCCACGTGTTGTGAGTTCGATTGCCGCCTGAATCGAGGTGTAATATCTGTGTTTATATATTTGTATATGTATTATTTCTATATATTATATCAAAAAAACAATTTAGCTAGAATATTCAGCTGTTACCTATAACACAAACTACAACACATTAAATTGCTTAGGAACAGACAACAGTGTGTAAATAAAAAATATATAAAACCTTAATTGCTCATTACTTTAAATTTTTTTGTAATCATTTCAGTTTGATCTAGCGTGCGAAGAATGGAAGAGGACGCTGGTAGGCACCGTCCACGGCGCCGGTCTCTTTTTCGCGTTAGCAATCACAGCATACATTTCTGACACGTAAGTAAAAATTTATAATCATGATAATAAACGCTTCACACTCAACGGCCCCCAGTAGGATTTTCTCCTGTGTCGGGGGTCCGGAAACACACACAATACACAAGCACAAATATCCAGACCACGACAAACGTCTATATGGACAATACAAATGTCTGTCGTGAGCGGAGATCGAATCCGCGACCACCAGCGCAACAACCAGTCCTGTGACTGCTACGGTAAGGCGTCATCAGTCATACATATTTGATAAACTGTTCTTACATTGTTAACGCGCGATTGTTGCGCGATGACGCTGCGTTGGTGCAACGGTCGCAGCCATGGATTGTGTTGGTTGCGCTGGCGGTTGCGGGTTCGATCCCCGCACATGACAAACATTTGTATTGGACATAAAGGTGTTTGCCGTGGTCTGGGTGTTTGTGCAGTCCTTGTGGGTCTCCCCACCGTGCCTCGGAGAGCACGTTAAGCCGTCGGTCCCGGTTGTTATCATGTACACCTGATAGCGATCGTTACTCATAGTATATATCCGCCAACCCGCATTGGAGCAGCGTGGTGGATTAAGCTCTGATCTCCTACATGGGGAAAGAGGCCTATGCCCAGTAGTGGGGGATATTACAGGCTGAAGCGTACATTGTTAATAAAATAAATCTTAGAATTGCAAAGAACTTATGAGACCGAGTCTCAGTATACCATAACTTGTCTCGTTCAATTTTATACTTCCAGTTGCATAAATGGACGATTTTAAAATGTATGTATTAAATTATAAATTCCAGTCTAGACAACTAAGGTCACATATTGATGAAGATACGTAATAAAACGAAAGTCAATGCAATAACAATAGGTAAAAATTATCGTTTGCACAAGTGTCCGATTAGGTACAAAATATATATGTATATTATATATATATTTCTTGCGTGCGTGTGTATGTCACTGAACTCCTCCTAGACGGCTGGACCGATTTTGTTGAAATTTTTTGTGTGATTTCAAGGGGATTCGAGGATGGTTTAGATTCACAATTTGGTCCACTGGAAAATGTTTAATTAACTAATTTTACATTTATAAGTAGTTGTTAATTTTGGATTGCTATACATTGGATCCGGTAGTCTGCGCTACCATCGCAGCATCAAATATTAAATATTATTCTATTTTAATTTCAGTTTGTCCCGACAGTTGGTGCTGCGATCAAATTGAGAAAAATATTTGAAATTTTGTGTTATGGCAAAACAACGTTTGCGGGGTCAGCTAGTATTAATATATACGTGAAGTTTTTCATTTAGCGATATTTGATATGGCTTTGCAAATTATTCTTGAAAACAAATTGCATTTTATGCCAAAGTTTTAGAAACTGAAATACTTTAATATAACTTATATATTTTTTACTATTGATATTTTTTTTGTCTAAGGGAGGTTTCTAATGATATAGGCTTGGTTTTTGTACGGGATTGTGCAATTATGATTCAGCTTGTAACAGTCCACTGCTGGGCAGTCGCCTTTTTCTCCATGTCCTTAACCCACCATTCTACTTCACTGCGGGTTAGCGGATATGTGGTACTATGAGTAACGATCGCTATCGAGTATTTATGATAAAAACCGGGACCGACGGCTTAACGTGCTCTCCGAGACACTGTAGGGTGACCCACAAGGAAAGACATCCAAGTCGGAAAGAAATATTTGTACAAATACAAATATCCATCCCGAGCGGGAATCGAACCCACAAACCGTCGGTATTTTAGGCGACTACACGTACCACTACACCATAGCGGTTGTTTGTGCAATTATTTTTAAAATATGTCTTTTACGTTCACAGATATGGTCGTCGTTTAGCGTTTGTCTTGACAGCTGTGGCTCCAGCAGCCGTCGGCCTGGGGCGTTCCTTCTCGGACACTTACATTACGTACATCATTCTTGAATTCGTCGAAGCGGTTGCTGCAGGTGGAGTGTACAGTTCGGGATTTGTTCTCGGTAAATTAAATGTTTATTTATTAAATACAACATAAATTTTAAAAGTTTTATTCATATTACGATGTATGATGTTGATGGACATATTACGATATGTCCATCAACATCATACAATCATTTTTTAAAATTTATTCCCTAAAAATCGATTTCCATATAAGGCCCCCGGTATGAAAAAAGTATGACCGGTGAAATCTACTGAACGAATGACCTCGTTACTTTTGCGTAACTCTATTTCTCGTTACCCTATTAGGTTCCGATAGATGGCGTTATTTGATTCGTTAATTTGCTAGACTAGTAAGCCTTTTTTGTGCCTATTTAGACAGTCGATCTGAAGGAGTAAACTCTAGTTGTGCGTCGTAGCTGACACACACTTTTTATTTAAACTAAAAGGAGTTTTTAAAAGATCATAAAATTTGATGACAGAAAATAAAATAAAACAAAATTAAATTAACCAATATCTGAAAATGAAAAAGCAATCGTTTCTTGATCTTATATCACACCTAACGGTCACCAACCCACCTGCCCAGCGTGGTGACTATAGGCAAAACACACGAGTTCACCTTATTTTTGGCGTAAACTTGTGGAGGCCTATGTCCAGCAGTGGACTGTATAGGCTGTAATGATGATATCACACCTAAAGAAAAATAATTCAATTAAAGTCTTCTATTATGTTTCAGCTCTCGAAATGATGGGTCTCAATCGGAGGGTACTTGGAGGTAACCTGATCTCTTGCACGTACGCTCTGGGACAAGCCCTGGTGGCGCTCATAGCGTGGGCGATACCCGAGTGGCGAACGTTCACTAGAGTCATATACGTACCATCTGTCTTATTCGTAATCTACTACTTCTTACTGGAAGAGAGTGTGCGATGGCTTTTGAGTAAAGGCAAAAAAAAGGAGGCAGTAAAAATTATATTCAAAGCTGCTTCTGTCAATAAAAGAAAACTTTCTCCAGAGACAATCAAGCAGCTTAACGAAGAATCAATTGCAGATCAAGATACCACGAAAACTACAAATGATACTATCAAAGCTGCAATTGAACCTGAAGAAAAGCAACCGTCATTAGTGCTACAAGTGTTAAAATCTAGAGTGATTATGACGAGGCTTCTTATATGTGCGTTCTGGTGGATCTCAGTAACATTTATCTACTACGGGATCTCTATTAACTCTGTCTCATTAGCCGGAAACAGTTACGTGAACTATATTCTGACGTCTCTGGTGGAGATTCCGGGGTACATTCTGAGTATTTTATCACTAGACCGTTTCGGAAGAAAGGGTTCAATCATGACAGCATTTTTCATTTGCGGAGTCTCTCTCGTGGGTTTACCCTTTGTTCCTGAAGGTAGGTCTGCCTATGTATCCTAAAGTAACCAAAACTACATTCATATTTGCAATAATGCTAGTCTTTGCTTGTTCAGTTTTGTATCAATTACATTTAATATACAATAATATAAGTTTTCGTAAATGTAGTTATATTTTTGATATTGATAATAATTCACATTATTTTAGTATCTACTTAATAGCATTATGTAATGTATAGAGTATAAAGAAGAAAGTAGACACTTGTGATGTTTTTCAGATTTGCTATGGCTACAAACATGTCTCAACTTGCTCGGCAAGCTGTGCATCAGCATGGTGTTCAGCAGTATCTACATTTACACATCAGAGCTGTACCCCACCACACTGAGACAGAGCCTCTTGTCCGTGTGCTCCATGACTGGGAGAGTTGGACAAGTCATCGCCCCGCAGACTCCACTGCTGGTATGTATTGGCTATACTAGCTGTAAGCTAAACATTTCTCGTGACGATGGATGGGCGCAGTGCCTAAAACTAGCTGTTGGGGTCTTTGATGTGATTAGGACGTTAATGTTAATATTGTGTGTATCTCTTTCTTTTGATCCTGAGTCAGGATTTTCATCATAATGGACGTCATTGAATGTAATGGGTGGAAACGAACGAGAGGAATTCAATTAATACACATATATTACGCAGCTTTTTAAGCTATTAAAAAAAGCTTTTGTCCTATAGGAGCAGTAATTTAGGTGATCACTCTTGTTCATTTCTGTTGACCATATATTAATTGTTATTGTTTTTCTATTTCTTCGTTTATTTTCCATTCATAAGATTGTTAAAATCATCTGTGCCATTTTTCCACCATTGGAATCAATTAATTTTCTTTTTTTTTAGCGGCTCCTATTGTATTAACGTAGAAAAATCAAATACTTATAAATAAGTCGTAGTCGCAAGTTATTGATATTTTTTATTTGGTACACCTTGACTGAAGGGAACACCAGACAATATCTGAACAATCGGTGCGGTTACTTAGCACACCCGCAGATAAAGTTGTAGTGCCGGACGCAAGGTACATGATCAAGTTTGGTTTGAGACTTTAGCGGCAAGAAGAACGCGACAACAACAAGTTCCTTTCGTCATTAACACCATCCAGTTTACTTGCAAAGCATGTGGCACTGGCGTTCACGAATCGGCTTATTCAGTCACAAAAGGAGCTACATACATAACTCACGCTAACACTGTTTAAATCGTTTGCAACAGACGAACTCAGACCAATGATTATGATAATGATCACACATTGACTGTCTTGTACTGTTTTACTTTGCAACATTTAAGAAGATCTCACATATTTCTTGTTTCAATAACTTTCCTAAATTAATTCTACAATTTTTTTTCAACAGATGGAGTATATGGAAGCTCTCCCATACCTGGTGTTTGGTGTGATGGCCGGCACCTCAGCACTGCTGATGCTGCTCACACCCGAAACACTGAACCTGTCGCTACCGGACAATGTGAAACAAGCTGAGAACATCGCAACTAAACCTCGGGCAGAGCGAACTACCAACGTTGCTATAAATTAAGAATGGCTGTGAACTTAGTCAAATTATTATAGTCAACAGATTTTTTTTTACAAATGTGTTATTTACTTGATATTTCAGAAATTATTTAATGTCATAAGAAATGACATTTTATTATTCATTTTATGTTATTTATTTAATTTGTTATTTTTATGATTGACGCGGTTAACAAGTTTTACTTACATTATACCAAATTTTTGTCGTTATAAACCCAAATGTCTGTAATTTGTTTTTTTTTATTAACCCATAAAATTGTTTATTGAACTAATATTTGCACATCGCAACAATCGGTAAAATATTTTGATCAAACATTTATATTTGACACCCCGTTTACCATCTTCTGACAAAATAAATAAATAAAGTACATAAACAAGCGCATGGGATCGCCTGAGGGCAAGCGGATGCCGCAAATTATTGACTAAACTACTATCGTATATTATTATTAAACTTCTAAAAAAATAAAAAACCTATTTAAAAAAAATCAATTTGACTACAGACTTTGACAATCAACAAATTAAAGAGCATAATATGCGTGTGTGTGTGTGTTTTTTTTTTATTGACTCCTTCTCTATATAAACTATAAGTGTACGAAATTTCATACTCCTCCTGTGCAATTTTCGTGAAAAGGGGTACAAACATTTTGCTTCACCTATTAATATATGGATTATATTTTATAGACAACTCTAGAATAGATTTAGCTCAAATGCTTTTCCTACAGTTCTTATCCGGTAGTTTAGACTTGTTTAGTTCTCGAGCAGAAATGGTAGTTTTCATTTATGTTCCAGTATTCAAATTAAGGCATTTCTCGTACTATAAGTGGGTATTATACAATGTGTTACTAAATTGATGTCCCTCCATTTATCTGCTATATCAGAATCGGTATTATAACCTGAATTTTTCCTGAACTTTAATAAAAATAAATAAAATTAATAATTAAATAATTATTATATGTTTTACAGTTAAGTCGGTTATTTATAGCTAAATTTCCCACGTCATCTCAACTTTTTTTTTAATTTGTCGATTTTAAAGGTACGTAGTACGGCTTAACTTTTGTCACATACAATTTTGGCTATGGTATGCATATGCTCTATATGGTCCTAAACGGAAGGATGACAGTAAAATAACACGTTGTATAAATTTACAAAGTATGACTTATCTAACCTCTTCTCATGATATGACAATTTACTTTGTAACTAAGCTGTAAACAAACAATGTAAATGGATGTTATCAGACAAATAATAAATAGCAACTACAAATCTCTTAGTGATGATATCGAAGATAAGATGTAACTGAGTCAAGTGATCACAATTTTGACACTTGAGATGTATGATAACAAAGTTTAGTCTACAGATAGGTATTTCGCATTTCATAATCTCCTAAAATAGGAGATGAGTAATTATTGGTTTATGTTAACTACCTATCTATCACTTATTGTCAACTGACTTCAAACACAGAGAGGTCTCAATACAACTGTTTTTAGGGTTCCGTACCTCAAAAAGAAAAAAACGGAACCCTTAAGGGTCACTTTGTTGTCCATCTGTCTGTCAAGACCCTTTTTCTTAAGAACGCGTAGAGGTAGCAAGCTGAAATTTATATCAAATAGTCAAGTCTACTGTCCCTTGGTGCTGTGAAAAAATCAAACTTCTAAGCCAATGCAATCAAAAGATACAGCCGTTTATGCTGCCAATTTTTGACACTTGCAATGGAATCAAAATCTACAGGATATTTCCCGTGAACTTAGAATCTTGGAATTTGGTACGAAGTAACGTCTTATAGCTCAGATAAAGGAAAACTTGCGAAAAGCACACATTTTTAATTGCATAATATAATAAGAATATTTTTAATAATTTTGTTTATACGGAACCCTCAGTGCGCGAGTCTGACTAGCACTTTGCCAGTTTCTTTAAATGTCATATATAATCTCATAACTTTTTACTGGGTTTGCTGACTTTGATTATTTTTTGATGATTCATCAATGACATATAGAGATGTGTGTATTATTTAGTCTAAGACATAGCTGTTGCCTCTGCAACGGTATCTGGTAGAGGTTTTCGCAGTGTTTCTGGAGTAGCGAGTGTAAGAACTGCAGCGGAGAGTGATGCGCAGCCGAACAGTGTCGTTGGTAAGGAATGCCACAAATCTCTCTGTAAAAGACAATAATAGTTAATAGGCTTTGGACCTAAAACATTAAATAAGAGTCACAACTAGTCATTGAAGTCGGCAAACGAAAATGATAGTCAGTAACTTTCAGATTGGCGCTGATTTGACTACAATATTTATGTGAAGAAATCCATTATTTCAGCCTATCACAGGCAACTGCTGGAGATAGGCCTCCACAAGTTCACGCCAAGAATAGCGTGAACTCATCTGTTTTGTCCATAGTCACCACGCTGGGTGGTAACCGCACCGGCTTTGTCGCACCGAAGACGCTGCTACCCGTCTTCGGCCTGTGTATGTTAAAGCCAGCAGATGGATGGTTATCCCGCCATCAGTCGGTGAATAAATTAAATACAGTAAATTGAAACTGAAAAGAAAAACAGATCATTTCACAAGACTTATAGATAGATCATTAGAAACAGCAACTAATTTATATGGTATTACTTGAATAAACAATAGTAAGGGTGTCTAATAGCAAAAAAATACCAAAAGTGGAGTAAGTGGAGCCAGCACTGTACCGACACGAGCCAGCATTGAACAAGTGCCCACTAAGGAACCCCGCGCCGATGTAGGCACGAGCTCTGATGTGTAGACATACACCGCGTTGAAACACGCCGATATTGACGTTTTTCCAATAAGGAACACGACGAGCGATGCAATTTTGTAATCTAAAATTTATAATATTTTTTAAATATTAAACAATATAAGTTTCTTCCAAGATTTGCTTTAAATTTTGCTTTGGATTGAATGAGGTGATAATTTTTATACATTGTCTAAAATTTAATCTTAGACTGAAAATATTGTGCCCTTTGGTCTACTGAGAAAGTACTTTCGATGATACTATTCGACATTTAAAACTTGGACACAAATACAAACATCAACAGCACTTTCGTATCGATAAACCCTATTATTAATTTGTACGATTTTATTTTTGTGTTATCCACACATTAAGTAATTCTGAACACTTTTTTAATATCATATCAAAAATCGACCGTTCCAGCGGGCTTCGAAAAAATTTCGATCTAGCTAGTACATCGTTCCATAGCTTAATTAGCTGGAGCACCGACACGGTTAGTCGGAGATGCAGGTTCGATCCCCGCTGGAACGGTCGATTTTTGATATGATATTAAAAAATGTTTAGAAACCCTATTATCATATTTAACATATTTAAGAAAAAAAGTCAGAAATTTATGTAGTTTACCGTCAAATCGTTTGCTAACTTTAATATTATGATGATAACTTAACCTTGTATGAAGCCGTTGGTTACACAACAAAGTCCACAAAATAGGAATCCCCAGAACAACGTCTTTTTCCTTCCAAATCTGTCCAAAGTTATCACAGCAATGATATCACCAGGTATGGTAGCAAAGGATGAGAGAGCAAAGTTAGCGTTCTTGTTCCCAGGGAGACTAACAGAGTTAATCATCAAACCGTAGTATACAAACGCTGCGGTAAACCACCACCAAGAACAAATCACCACTCTGTAATCAATGTTTCTTAATAAGGGCTTTAATAATAATAATACACTTTATTGTACACCAAAAACAGAAATAATACATAGCAATGAAAGAATTTTTTTAACAATATATTCATTAGGTACAAAAGGCTTTACATTAAAGAAAAAAAAAACAGTATTCGACTACACGAATACACTTGAAGATGAAGTTGATTATTACGATCGTAAATATTTATATTTTTACGTTCTGAAACAGATGAAAAATGTTCCATAACTGATGAAAGGTGTCTTTATTATATTTATCAAAACTTTATTGCACACAAAAAGAAGGATACAATTTAGAAACATTAGATACAAAATTGATATGTAGATAGTGTCTTCTTTTCTGCCAGACTTCTCAACGTGAAGGAACGTAGGTAACGCACTATGTACGTATAGATATACATACTACTGCTGTACAGCTGGTAGCTGTGCCTGCGACTTAGTCTGCGTCGAATTTAACAAAAAAATATTGTTGAGTTCGCAAAGTTACAACTTATTACATCAGCTATCTGCCGCTAAAAGTCCCATCAAAATCGGTCCAGCCGTTTCAGAGATTACCCGGAACAAAAAGACAGACAGACGGACAGACAGACAGACAAAAATTGTAAAAAATGTTATTTTGGTATATGTACCTGTATACGTCCTTATACATTTAGTAAAAAGCGGATATTTTAATATTACAAACAGACACTCCAATTTTATATATTTGTATTGATTTATAATGCCTCAAAAATTACCTTTTAAGTAGCGCAGTAGATGTGAAAAGTAATTTTACAGTAAACGTTTCTTTGTTCACAACATTCGTAGTCTTAGATTCAGTATTGATGTCATCAATTACTTTATCAGAAATCGCAAATTGATTCCAACGAGATATCTTCTGCAGTAATGCTAACGCTTCATAATTTTTGCCATTGATGAGCAACCAGCGCATACTTTCTTCTAGAAGATACGTGTAGAATAGGAATATAGGAACAGGACAGTAGATAATTAGAAGGAAATTTCGCCAATATGGAATATACCAAACTATCAAGTCCAATATTAGCTCCCCAACAGCTACTGATATACCGACTGCAGCAGCGCCTATAATTCTCTTGTCACTGCCGATGAGTTCCACGACTGTAAACGTAAATAGTACTAATTATTTATACAATATAATTGATATTTATAGAAGTTGGATTATTGGTTAAAAAACTACCCAACTACTGTTCTTTTGTTCACAATCCTTAAAACTAGCCAATCTATTTTATTGCCTAAACAAATAACAAATAGATAGAAAAAATATTTTAATCTTTTGCCGTTTCTATTAAAAATTGAATTCTATCAAATTTTATTTTTTATTCTTCTTTGTTCATGGAAGCAAACTCATTTTTATATGATATATGTTAACTGTTAGGTGTTGTAATATATTTACTACATAAGAGTTAGTAAGGAGCTTACTAAGTACAAAGCACGAAGTATAAGTCCCAGTGACAAGAACAGCTTCCAGAAACTCAATGCAGATGTAGGTGACGTAGCCATTTAAACCTGCCCCTGATAATGTCTTAAAGGCTCCCAAAGACAGACTTAGTCCACTTATTATGATGGCTTTACGACGACCAAACCTGCAAAAGACAGTAAATACCTACAAATATCCAAATAAGTACGAATATTATTGAGTTTTTATTATTTATTTAATGTATTTTATTTACTTATGAATATAAAAGTGTCTATAAATAATATTATAATATATATAATAGACTAGCTGAACCCGCAAACGTTGTTTTGCCATATATTTTATTAACCTTCTCAATCCTCCCCCCCCCCCCTATTAACTTAGGGGTATGAAAAATAGATGTTGGCCGATTCTCAGACCTACCTGATATGTACACAAAATTTCATAATATTTTATTAACCCTCCTAACCCCCCCTCCCTATTAATTTAGGAGTATGAAAAATAGATGTTCGATTCTCAGACCTACTCGATACGCACACAAAATTTCATGAGAATCGGTCAAGCCGTTTTGAAGGAGTTTAACTACAAACACCGCGACACGAGAATTTTATATATTAGATTTAATACGAATAAAAGACAACTCCGTCAATGAGCAGACGCCAGAGTACAAATACTTTAAAGAAAATCCTAAAAAGTTTGCGGCAACATTTTAAGTCTATAGAGATTTGATGCTTCAGCCTGTAACAAAACAAATGTTTGTCATGAGCGGACATCGAACACGCAACCGCAGACGCAACAGCCACAAACCAGTGCTGTGACCGTTGTGCCAACGCGTCGTCTATAGAGGTATAATAATAACTAAAGCAGTATATTACCTGTCTGAAATAAAACCCATAAGAGGCATGGAAATCAGGACTCCCAAGTTATGAACAGTGCCCACCAGGGTCCGCTTCCATTCTTGACACGCCAAACCAAACTGAATTTTTAAAAATACACAAATAGAACATTTTAGCATTGTTTAAAAAGTTAATTAAAATTAATTTAAAATTTTAATTAATTTTTAAAGTAAATTAAATTAATTTAAGTCTATAATAATTAGTTAAGTACCTCAGCAACAATAGAGTTATTTGTTTCATAAATCCATTCGTCGCAGTTTTCGTAATTGTTGATATCTTTAGTAATACAAGTGTTGTTTAAGACTGGTCGGGAGCAACGATAGTCTGTCACGTTGACTGGCCACCAGTTTGGAAGACCAGAAGATGCGTTTGCTAACTCACATTCTGGTACTGCACATCTGAAATAGTTGTTTAATTATTTATTATTACTAAAAGCAGCTTTTCGATGATAGAATACAGGTCGTAATGTGATTCGGTGGAACAAATACTGCACTTCAAACATTGGAGCAAACACTCCCACTTTCATAAGAAAGGGATAGGGCCTTACAAGCAGGTAGGCAAACAAGCGTATGGCTCACTATGGCAGATTATACTTATTTCCTGTGTGGTTACTACTACAGAATATAGCCACCCCCTCACTTCCCGTGGGTGTCAAGGCGACTAAAGGATAAGATCATAATAAAAAAACGATATCTATCTGGAATCCTGATAGATCTGTCTGGATCCAGATTCAGAAAATTGTAAATCCCTATGAAAATTTTGGAATCCCTGTTTCAAACACACAATAGTTTACAATAAGTTTCAATACAATCATCGTTTTTTAATTGGAATTTTCAGCAGGGAAGTTCTTATTTTTAATAATTATCTATTATCAATGTAGTAAATCGATTGAAATATTTTATCGATTATCCTGACGTGTCGCAGCGGCTTATAATAATATGCATAATATCCTCTTCGATAAGATTATTAGCAGAGCTATTTATTGCAAAATATCAAAATATATAAAATTTCCCCATCGTATTTAATTACGCGTAGTTTGAAAGTTGTCGTTAAATAATTGTGTCTATAATGTTATATACATGTTAATACAAATATATAAAATTGGAGTGTATGTTTGTAATAATAAAATAACCGCTTTTTACTAAATGCATATGGATATATACACGATACTTATACCAAAATAACGTTTTTTTACAATTTTTGTCTGTCTGTCTGACTGTTTGTTCTTGCTAATCTCTAAAACGGATGGGCCGATTTTGACGGGACTTTCACCGGCCGATAGCTGATGGCTGATAAGGGGTAACTTTTTTATTAAATTCCACGCGGACGAAGTAGTTACTTATAGCTATTTAATATTATTATATATAATACATAGCCCCAATGTATAATAATGTATGAACATCGATAGATAACAATTCATTTCTAACAGCTTTGAACAAAAAATAATTCGTTTTATTCATTTCTCATGTTAGGTTATTATTAATTTTTTTAAGTCACAAATATAGAATTAACTTAACAAGGTTATGTTGTTTGACGTAGAACGTGTGAACGTGTGTGTCTAACTGTAGTTTTGTGTGTTTATTTGAGATGCAATGAATATACCACTTTTATCGTGCTCGGAAATTTTGAAAAAAAACCAAGATGGCGGCGCCACAAATATGCCACAAAGGTTCGTACCCCTTTGTAAAATTTTGCATCAAATATGAAAATCTACATCCGTACTTCTGTATCATCAATATCTTGGCACGAATAATGTGTTTTTGCTATTAAATTATTTTTCATATAAATTTTAAATTTCTAAAAATGAATCCTAGCCAGATTTATCTACCCCGAAATCCCTTGCATACTAACTTTCATGAAAATCGTTTTTCCGAAATTCAGATTATATACAAGAATTACTCGTTAAATAGTATATAAGATATAGCCTATAATATAACTATATAGATTCTGTTGCAAAAAAGCCTTAATATTATCCGTATTTTTTTTAATAATTAATTAACAATCGTTCCGTGTGATTGCCGCGTAGCAGTGTGATCAGGATATCAATTTTATCACCACCACGGACGTGTACGCTCACATGCGTGTAGTCACTCCAATTAAAAAAAAATCTTGGTATATTAGTGTGATAGCCATCTAAAAAGTATATCACACAGTAATTAAATATCTTTATCGTTTGTTTTATTTAATGCATGACGTAAAAAAAATTGTAATTAAATATTATATTAGAATTAAGATCGTCTGAAATATTCTCAACATTTTTACCGACTTGTTAGGGAGGAGGTTACTCAATTCGACCGTATATATATATTTATGTATTTTCGGGATAACTTCGTCGTTTATGAACCGATTATGATAATTCTTTTTTTGTTGGAAAGGAGATATCCCTAGTGTGGTACAATGATAAGGAAACCAGGATCTGATGATGGGATCCCAGAGAAATCGAGGGAAACTCTCGAAAATCCGCATAACTTTTTACTGGGTGTACCGATTTTTCTTCGTTTGCCTGCAAGCACAATTATATTTTATTAATTTAATCGAAAGCTGATGTTTGTCATGTTGTCACATTTAAATTTCATCGAGATCTGATTACAACTTTTGGTGTAATCTTTGATAATGCGTATTTACTTGACTATTTTTTCGTCTACCTACGTTGTATTACTTGTCGATATAATTGAAATCGGTTTATTTTTCGTTTGCCTGCAAACACAATTATATATGATGCAAATGACATTAAATGCTTTATAAATATTTATTAAAACTAAAAAAAATCGATAAGTCTAACAAACGAGACTCATTGTATGTTTCATTTGCATCAAAATGAATTCTTTAAGTTAGTTTTTAAAAGTCAGTTCAGTTTTATCTTTTTCATTAATAGTACCTACGGTGCGATCGCTCGAGGTCTTGTCACTATTAAAATGTAAGTTATATGATCAATATATTTCAGAGCTATTTATTATTAGCTTTCGTTTGACATAGTGCTCTAGGAATATACCGGAAACAAACAATGGAAAGCGCGTTGAATTAAAATTAGGTATATATTATTTGTTTTGATTAATTATAGTTAAAAGTCCACTACCGATTCAGCGTGTAAATTGTACAGAGAAGAATCAGTAAGAAACTCTGCAGTTACTCTTTAAAGAAATATATGTTTTATGTTATATGTTACTATGAAATTTGTAAAATTTTGCATCAAATATGAAGATCTACATCCGCACTTCTTTATCATCAATATCTTGGCACGAATAATGTGTTTTTGCTATTAAATTATTTTTCATTTAAATTTTAAATTTATTTGCTAACAAAATGGATATTGTTATTTTTTTTTTATATCACTAGTTCGGCAAACAAGCTTACGGCTCACCTGATGGTAAGAGATTGCCGTAACTTATAGACGCCAGCAACACCACAGGCATCGCAAGCGCGTTGCCGACCGTCGGCCGACCCAATCCCCCTAGGAGCTCTGGTCACCTTACTCACCAACAGGAGGGCTGCTCCAGATTTTGAGCAGGAAATTCCTGCTGTGCTCTATCTCAGTTAATGTTATACACATACAATAAATAATTAAAGCAGGAAGGGACACTAAATGAGGTAGGGCACTGGGAGGAGATTGGGTTGGCAACGCGCTAGCGATAATTCTGGTGTTGCAGGCGTCTATAAGCTACGGTAATCGCTTACCATCAGGTGAACCGTACGTTTGTTTGCCGATATAGTTATCTCAAAGAAAATAAAAACACTACAAATATAATTTCAAGCTTCTACAATTTAGAAGGTTTAAATTTATGTTAAGTTCAAGTACCTGTAGTTGACAGCAGCCGCCGCGAACACAAAGTTGGTATTGCTCATCGCAGTGCATACCACTGGAATCAGAGCTAGGAAACTCTGCCAAACCTGGTACCTTCCAAACCCACTCACCAACTCCGACAAACTCTCGCCAATCGACACCTTTACCACTTCATCAACTTTTTTAAGTTCCATCCTTAATCTAAGTAAATTTATGGTTTCGAATTTCAGCAAAACACAATTATGCGTAGTGATACGCGATCGCAGTTTAAGTTATTGTTCGTTTGAGGATGGTAATGATGGTCAAGGGTAATCACATTATGGCTATTGTGACCATTGTATACAATACTATTGTGTTGGACAAATAACATACGATTTTCTGTTATTACTGTAAACTATTACTTAATCGTTGAGTCAAGTCAGATTTAAATTTATTTAGGCTATAGTTTTTTTATAGAAAGTCATCACTTAAGTCTATCGCAGTTTACTGCTGGACTCGACAAGTTCGCGCCATTTGTGTTTTGCCCATAGTAAGCACGCTGGGCAGGTGGGTTGGTGACTGGCTTTGTCGCACTTAATTCGCTGCTGTCCGTCTTCGGCCTGTTTCAAAGCCAGCAGTCCGATGGCTATCCCGCCATCGGTTGGCTTTATAAGTTCCAAGGTAGCAGTGGAACTGTGTTATCCCTTAGTCACCTCTTACGACATCCACAGTAAGAGAAGGGGTGGCTATATTCCTTACTGCCGTAGCCACACAGCAGAAGAAAGTCAGATAATGATATAAAATGAAGTGTTATGAAGTTAACAAGATGTTATTAGTTTCATTACTGTACCAAATTAAACACATTTAATTAGGCGCTAAAAATATAGCGCTGATAGTCGCGCGAAGTCGTCATTTAGTCCAAAATGATGGCAGGAAATCAAAACTTAAATGCGTAATCAGCTTTCATTTACCTTTAGTTTCTTATTAGCTATTGTAAGTTAAGAAATAGTAAGAAAGATCGAATATAAATTGATGAAAGTTATTTTAAAAAATCGCAAGTACAAACTGATTTAACAGTTATCAAAATTATTTTTCGTGTAGTCCATGACAGATAAATTGGACACACATGACATTTATAGCACTTTATGGTCGTTTTTAATCGCTTTCCGTGGTCGAATCTGGCAATTATTTGCAACCCAGTGTTACATGTTGAAAGATTTGGACCTTCACGATCTGATAAACATGTTTTCGCAACTTCAATTTTAAATATTTTTCCCGTTCTAAGTAAGAACGGAATCGCTGGCGCTAATTTATAAGTATTTGCCAGTTATTTGTTAAGCATGTAACTAAGGTAGGACACAGCATTTTGAGGCAAGGCATAGCATCATTGATGTAAGACATAGCAGGAAATATGTAGCTCAAAATTTAAAGCAGCCTGACTTGGAAATTACCTAAACCTTACAGGAGACCTTTGACCAGGAGGCTTTGGTGCGACAAAGCTAGCCCTGCTGTCACCAATCCGCCTGCGCAGCATGGGCAAAACACATAAGTTCACTCCAATTTTGTTTGAACTTGTGGAGGCCTATGTCCAGCAATGGACTGTATTAGGCTGAACTGATGATGATGATGATGACAGAAGACCACAGCTAACCAATACTGTCCTCGAGTAGCGTTTTGTTGTTTGTTTGAGGTAGGGTTAGCAACGCGCTTGCAAAGCTGCTGGTGTTGCAGGATAACTATTTACATAGGCACTTATTCTTAATATCTTAATAATTTTTGGCACTGTTTTTCTTTTAGAAGTCTTAGTTTCCACTCATTAGTCAAAATAAAACATTTTTGTTCGTTATCAAACAAAAAAACATACTTAAATTTAAATCGATAAATCGATATGTAACTAAATGAGAACATCGTCAACGTGGGTATTCGAAAGATAGGCATTTAAAAAAAAAACATTAAGTATAACAAGAAAACTAAATGGGATCACTTGACAAAAACCAGTTCTCGAATTTATTTTTTATTTATGAAATCTCTACAGCAGTCAACAGTTTTATTTCATTTGTCGACACGTGAACCGCTTGTCTTAGATTAAGATTGTCATACAAATTGCGGGATGGCATTTTTTCACTCACTCGTCTGTTTCTAAGGTAAGCATCTTGTAATACTACTGATATAGCTACATTTTTTTTTTCGATAAATATACTAAGAAATAATACATATATAAATAATACACCCAGACTCAGGCGGAAATTGAACCCACAACGCCCGGAGCAGAAAGTAGTACCACTACAAACTGCGCTGACATGACAGTAAAATTAATATTTAAGTAAATCGTAATTATCTTAAGATTTTTACGATTTACCTAATTACTGATATTATTATTAATCTGACGTAATTGTAATCTGAATATTTTTACTTGAGGGACCATAACCTACCAGCTAATACCGATTGCCGATAATTTGATAATACCGATAAAGCAGTTCTTAATAATAAATATGATCATATGTTATAATCAACTTTCATTATTTTGAAGGTAGCGTCACAAGACGCTACGCTCTATTGGAAAGGACTAAAAAAAATTAATGAAATGTCTGAAGATAACAATGAAGTCGGTGCATCGACAGAGAAACAACAGAATGGCATTAACGGCAAAAAAAGTAACGGCAGAAAAACAAGTGTTTACGAGAAACCCCTAGATCTTGATGATGTGCTGGTCAATGAGCTGGGGCAGTTCGGCTGGTTCCAGCTGCGCAATTTAGCCCTCGTGTCAATACCGATAATCATGTCTGCTTTTATGAGTGAATATATTTTTTCTGCGGCTACCGTACCATACAGGTAAAGAGCAAAGGTTTTAAAGTAAAATGGATGTAAGTTCATTATCTTTAAATTTGATTGCTTTTAAAAATATTACAAACTATAAATGATAATGTTTTGCGTCAAACACAAATGATAATATAATGTGTTAACGATAATGATATTGTGTTTCGTCTTTATTAAATGCTAATGAACCAATGAATTTATTGAATAAATGAAAAAATTTCAGATGTCGAATTCCAGAATGTGGCGAAGATGGAAAATCGAACGAATTTGAACCCGAATGGATTTTAAACGCCGTACCGGAGAGTAACTCAAGATTTGCTAGTTGTGAGAGATACGTTCCTTTAGGTGTCAATGGAACACTAAATTACTGTCCTTCAAGTATCTTCAACCAGTTGGAAAGGACTGGTTGCGATAGTTTTGTCTACGAAAGGGACAATACGGTTGTATATGAGGTGAGCGATTTTTAGAGCTTTGTGTGAATATTATTAAGTATAGAATATTTTGTTATTTCAATTCTATAGAATTAATAATTTCCTACGAAAACTTTTAATTTTTTTATTAGACATTTAACGAGGTAATTATTTGACGATACGTTTGGCGAGGGGTCAGCGGTAGCACTGGCACTGCACTTGCGTTCGTGGGTTAGATCCCCGCTCGTGATAAACATTTGTATTGACCATGTAGATGTTTGTCGTAATCTTGTTGTTTGTGCCTATGTATTATGTATTACGAGACCCCAACACAAGAGAACATCAACCAGGGAGTAGTTGAGTGGCAGACGTTTATATATTTCTTTACTTTATTTTAGTTCGATCTTGGATGTCAGGAGTGGATGCGCGCATTATCCGGAACTCTAAACAGTGTCGGGACATTGCTAGTGTTGCCAATCACTGGCTACATTTCCGACCGTTTCGGTCGCAAAGTGGCTCTCATAATTAACGTTTTCAACGTAGGTCTCTTTGGTCTGATCCGTGCCTTCTCCGTTAACTACCCCATGTACATGGTACTGCAACTGGTACAAACAACCCTTGGAGCGGGAACATACAGTTCTGCATATATATTCGGTAAATCATATTCTATTAAATTTTGCTACAACTATCAACTACAAATTTTACAAATGATTGCTTGTTACAAATATAACCAAGCCATTTTTGCTGATCGAATACATTTTAGGTCACATGTAGAATTATTTGTTTAATTGTAGCTACTGAACTTGTTGGTCCAAAATATCGTGTAGCAACAAGTGCTACATGCTCTTCGATGTTCGCTATTGGACAAATAGTACTCGGAGGAGTAGCCTGGCTGGTAGCACCTTGGCGATACATGAATATGGTGATTCACATCCCCTGTTTCCTAATTATCATCTACTATTGGGTTTTGAGTGAGAGTGTCAGGTGGCTCCTTTCCAAGGGGAAGTACAATGAAGCACAAAAAGTTTTGGAGACTGTGGCCAGAGTCAACAAAACGCAAATAAGTGAGAAAAGTATGGAAGCATTGATATCTACGTCAAAAAATTCCACTGTAGCATCTAAAGTAAGTGAAAGTTTATGAACCATTGTATAGCCATTTTATACGTAGGCATTGACCATTGTACCACTCTTTCATATTTGTGACTAAAGCTCCCGTAACATTGACGGCCGCGAAGTGACGTAGCGAGCTTAACTCGCGCGCGGGGCACAATACCTTTATAGCCCTCTCCAAAAAACATATAATATATCCAGCAATTTTTTGTTTTGTGCAACGTTTGGTGCCGCTTTGTGAGTAGCGCCCAGTGAATGATGCGCCCCCCGCTCACTACGCCACTGCGGCTACGGTATCGGTTTCTACTCGGCACAGCTGTTGATTGTTGTTTGTTTATTTTGGCACTTATCTTACGTGAAGTAAAACGGAAATCAAGTTATAGATCAACCTGCCCCTGTAGGAAAGCCAAGGCTTTTGTCCACTTGTGGGTCATTTAAAGACCCTTTTAGCTGTCAATAGCTATTTGGATGTATGCCTAAAATTTCTATTTAAAAATTCTACAAATACTTTGTTTTATTTAGTATTAAACATTTTACTATTATATCTCAGGAGCTACTAGACCATTTAAAAAAAAAATCTTTCAGTGTTGAGTAGCCCATTTATCGAGAAAGGCTTTATATCATCACTCTAAGACTAATAGAAGTCGAGCACCAATGAAGAATGTTTCAAAATTGGGGTTTTCTTTTTTCTTTCGAGAGCTTCCACTGTGTACGCTACGTAAACAATAGTTTCAAAAAAAGGGCGTAACCCATATTAATACAAAAATCAGTTAAAATAATATTTTTGTAATGTCAACATGTTGCTCAACAATTATACCAGTGCAAATATTGTACGTACATACAAACTTTTCCTAATCTTAATTTACACAAATATTAGTATCGTTATAAAGATTAATAATTTTGGGAACTTACGTATGTTTTAATAAGACAGCTTATCTTCATTTTATCTCTTAGTAGCCATTGAAAT
The DNA here is from genome assembly GCF_905220565.1 of Melitaea cinxia. Lineage (NCBI taxonomy): Eukaryota > Metazoa > Arthropoda > Insecta > Lepidoptera > Nymphalidae > Melitaea > Melitaea cinxia. Next base: position 534,323 of record NC_059405.1, read on the forward strand.
TCCGCAATAAGCGGGTAATGTTCTGTTAATAACATACAGTCATAAAGAGATTAGTAAAAGATAAACGATATTAACTATGTCGTAAAGGAGATTGTAAAATTAATATTGTCGCGTTTGATTAGTTGATTTTGAAAAATTAGTAAATGAAAGACAATTTGTTGACATTTGCCGACATAGATCACACCCACATCACACACATTCATAACTTATAAATTAAAATGTGTGTGTGCGTAATATGAAATTCACGCGTGCCTTAAAATAATAACGAAATAAATAAAATCTAAATTTATATTCACTTAAAGAACAAAAATTTTCCTTGAAATATTTCAGCCAAAGTTTTCATTACCATCGCTTCATACAAAAAGGACATCTCAACGAGACAAGGAAGTCTTGTCTTATAATAATAGTTTTGTTTATATGTTTCAGGTCGAAAAACCCGGGTTGTTTCAAAGTATCATACGTTCCCCCACCTTACTCCGTCGAGTGTGCACGACTCCGATCTGGTGGATCACCACGACATTCGTCTACTACGGCCTGTCCATCAACTCGACCAGCCTCTCTGACACCATGCACCTCAACTTTATCTTAACTGCTGCTATTGAAATTCCTGGCTTGATCACAGCAGTTCTTGTACTTAACAGAATTGGTAGAAAGGCGACCCTCTCTGCTGGGTTCTTCTTCAGCGCCCTCTGTAACATAATATTTGTCTTTATCTCTAACGGTTAGTATATATGTTTATGTATGTGTGCGTGAGTGTATGTGTCGATTTTGATAATTCGTTTTTTAATCGAAAGTTGATGCTTCCCCTGTAGTTCCACTTAAATTTGTCGCGATCTGACGAATACTTTTTGAGTTATCCCTAATAATGCGGATTAGGGTCAGTGTAAATAGCAGAGCAAAAATAGTAGATTATTAAATAAGGGGATAAAGCAGTGTCTTCTGTCGCGGGTGACGATTTAAATCGCGAGCGTAACGAAGGACTCGAGGTTTACTCCCAAGCGTAGCGAGGGTGTTAAAAACTTAAATCACGACCGAAGCGAAGGATTTAAGACGAGTCCTGAGTGTAGCGAGGGATTTAAGTTCACCCAAGACTAAGACAGCTTTATCACCGAGGAAAATACTTTTCGTACCATTTGCGAAAAAATTAACACAATAATAATATGAGATAAGCATTTATTAAAAATAATGACAATTAAAAGTAAAAGCTAACATTCGAAACATTGGTCCAATTATTGATAGAGAGAGTTACATTTGTTTGGTACATTTATTGTTGATGAGTTGATTTGAGTATTTCTCTGTTCTTGCGTCTGAGGAACTTGCGTTTCATCGTATAAATTTCGGTAAGTATTCCAAATTTAAATCACACTCTCCCCCTAGAGGATGAATGAAATTCAGTACAATTTTCTCTCCCTGTTTTTAACAGATTAAAAATGACTATTGTTATGTTCGCTTTTTGTGGCATAGAATGTCACTTTTTTGAGCAAGTGGTACGAAAAAAAAAAATTTTAATGTGTATTTTAAAATATGTCACCTATTTGAGATCATTATTAGAACTACTTGAAATAAGTATGATACTTCAAAAACTTTATGCATTTTATAACCTTAAGTGCTAATCATTAATGCATCAATAGGTAAGTATTATAATGAATCGAGGTAGGTTACAGGAAATTTCCTGCTCAAAATATGGAGCAGCTCGACTGGGGTAGTACCTCGACCTTACAGAAGATCACAGCTAAATAATACCGCTTTCAAGCAGTGTTGTGTTACTGTTGGTGATTAAGGTGACCAGAACTCCTGGAGAGCATTGGGAATAGGGTCGGCAACGCGTTTGCGATGCTTCTGGTGTTGCAAACGTCTATAAGCTACGGTAATTGTTTACCATCAGGTGAGCCGTATGCTTGTTTGCCGACCAAGTTACATAAAAAATACCTTAGAGTTATGTGGCTGCCACGATTACTATAGGCAGTAATGATCGTTTGATTTCCAAAAAGTTTAAACTTTGGTTATTGGATGGATTAGATACATAATTCGCTACATTGAATTACCAAAATAATTAAAAATATCTCAATTTTTCTTTTAGATTTGTATGTTCTTCGTCTGATAATATTCTTGCTGGGCAAATTTGGAATCTCGGCGGTGATGACTTCGGTGTACCTGTTCACCTCCGAACTGTATCCCACTGAGTATCGTCACAGTTGTCTCGCCTTCTCGTCGATGATTGGTCGCATTGGATCTATCACGGCACCTCTCACTCCTGTACTGGTAAGTTTAATTCAGAAAGTATAAATTCAGCTTCCGAAAAAATTAAGCGAGTCTTCCGATCGGTTATGTAAAATAGTAAAATCTACCTATTATCATTGTTTATCTGTATTAGTTTAGTAAATCTTATATAATAATTGCTGTCAGGTTTTTACGAGATTATATGATTACGGATTTACGTAAAATAACTAATAAGCTATCCTGACATTTAACAACATAAACTGTTTCATCCAACGTAAAGTTGTAACTTGACAATCATGAATTGTAACGATAGAATAAATAAATTCCTGTACCAGATCTATTAAAATGATAAAGCATTTATTTTTAGACGGAGTACTGGCATGGAATACCATCAATGTTATTCGGCGGTATGGGTATTCTGTCTGGTCTGCTAGTCCTCACACAGCCTGAAACATTGGGCACCAAAATGCCAGACACAATAGCTGAAGCTGAAGCTCTCGGGAAGAAGAAAAACCCTGAAGAATTGAAATGATTCACTTATTTATTGATCTGTATTTTTTTTTAAGATAGTATAATCGTTTTTTATTGTATAATATATAAACTTGAAAATATTGGTTTACTTACGTACATAAAAATTGAGACGTAACATAAGGATTGTAAAAATAAGCAATTCTTAAAAAAAGTCGCCTAAATATGACCTTAAAATATCTATTCAAACGCATGTCGTATATCATATTGTAGGTAATATCATTATCATCATCATCATCATTACAGCCTATAACAGTCCACTGCTGGACATAGGCCTCCACAAGTTTACGCCAAAAATAACGTGAACTCATGTGTTTTGCCCATAGTCACCACGCTGGGCAGGCGGGTTGGTGACCGCAGTACTGGCTTTGTCGCACCGAAGACGCTGCTGCCCGTCTTCGGCCTGTGTATGGCATTACTGGATCGTTATTAGTAGCGACGTAAGGGTAGGGCACGGTAGGAACTATGCTTCGGCCGCCCAAAGTGGTGCCGGAAGCTCCGACTCTGACAAGAGATCAGATAGCTGTTGAAGGAACTGTAGACACAATTTCCCAGAGTGAAAAGACGAGTAGTGCTACTACTAAAGATGATGTTCAGGATGATTCTATTAGTAATGTACGAAAAATAAAAATTGTATACGAAGTTAATACTGTCGTGAAATAAAATGAGTCACTTTGTTTAGGGTATTCCAGAGTTCACATTGATTCCAGATTCTGTTCATCGAGAGAAAATTCTAACTGATCGCTTGAAATTACATATTTAACAAAGCAGTAACACATGTGGGAAGAAAGAATGAACAAAGTTAAAACAGTCGTCAGAGCGCTGTTTGGGCTAAAACAACGGGACTGATTGTTATTGAAATGTCCGATACCTTGTATTCCAAAAAACGAAGTATTTTAGTAACCAGGGACATTTTAGAGCTATATAAAGTTATTCCAAATGCCAGAGACATGTTATACCACTTTCTACTCCTTACCGTTCCCCAAGGCCATCATTTGGTTATTTTTTTTATTGTTGACAGCGCCAAAGTCGTCATAAGATCAAATGTATCAATATATTAATTTTATTTAGGCTATTTTTTTAATAATATTCATTTTGTTAAGTTCTTAATAAAAGTCATTTAAGAAATTTAATTTTCTAATTTATCCACTATGCATAATACCTGCGTTCAGGACCTTCGATTTTTACGTATCAGGATAAATGTAACAATTAATATGGCATCCGTCGTAGCACCATCATTATCATCACTCAACAATTTTTGCTCCATTGCTGGAAATAATCTTCCCAATGCAAATAAGTATGCAAATAAAAGTCTCATAGTATTAGCATACAATTTTACGAATTTAGTAATCTTATAAATAAACTATATATGTCCTACGTTAATTTAAGAAAAAAAGGTACTAAAATATTGTATAGCCTATAGCCTTAAATATTAGCCAGTAAATGGGCTATCTAACACTGAAAGAATTTTTCTAATCGGACCAGTAGTTCCTAAGATTAGCGCGTTCAACCAAACAAACAGACAAACTCTTCAGCTCTACAATAGAAGTATAGATTGTTATTGTGATAAAAAAAAACAGCAACTTAAAATCACTATTGACATTATTTTAATCTTACGTACTAAACTCATTTCGTATTTACGTTATCTAAAGAAAAGTCAAATACAGTTTAGTATTAAAATTTAAACAATAATTGCTTAAAGATTATAATCTAAAATGTAGTATTGAATTAAAGCTAAATTTTTAATTGTCAATTTACTATGTTTTTGAAGAAGACCACCTTCCTCTGTGTGTTTATAATAATAATAATAATAATCGCTTATTTGCAAGAACATGTTTTGTATTTGTACAAGGTTAACACCAAACATATTACCTTGCGGTGTGCATATATAAAATGTTATTGAGGTTCAACACAATTTTTTATTTTTTAGTTTTATTTTTATTTTTATTTTTTTATTTTTATTTATACATTATTATACATTATATCAAGTGTACATGATAACAACCGGGACCGACGGCTTAACGTGCTCTCCTAGGCACGGTGGGAAGACCCACAAGGACTGCACAAACACCCAGACCACGGCAAACACCTGGTATGGCCAATACAAATGTTAGTCATGTGCGGGGATCGAACCCGCAACCGCCAGCGCAACAGATACAATCCATGGCTGTAACCGTTGCGCCAACGCGGCGTCGTAAATTTTGGAAGGAGAAAGTCACAAATATTGCAATGGCTTTGTCTCTCCAAACATTTGCTCACGAAAATAGTGAAAACTATTAGTAGTGAAATAGTAGAAACTGATAGCGACCGTTACTCATATATCCGCCAACCCGCATTGGAGCAGCGTGGTGGATTAGGCTCTGATCCTTCTCCTACATGGGGCAAGAGGCTTTATGGCCAGTAGTGGGGATATTACAGGCTGAAGCGTATACATGATATAATTTCTTACAAAAACTATCTAGTTAATATTACGAGTACAATAGTTGAAATGTTTATTATATTATGTCAAAAATAATCAGTTAACAATTTTTTTTAATAAGTTTAAATATCAATCAAATTATGCAGTATATTGTAATTTGTAGCAGCTATCAGCAATATTTCTTGATATTTATAGCTTGACTAGCTGTGCCCGCGACTTCATCCGCGTGGAATTTAACAAAAAAGTTATTGTTCAGTTCGCAGAGTTATAAAATGAATTTTCGTTAGTAGCCTAAGTTAGTTAAGTTACTCCTTACTACATCAGCTATGGGCCAGTGAAAGTCCCGTCAAAAGCAGTTTAGCTGCTTCAGAGATTAGCCGGAACAAACAGACAGACAAAAATTTTAAATAATGTTATTTTGGTATATGTACCATGTATACATCCATATGCATTTAGTAAAAAGCGGTTACTTTAATATTACAAACATACACTTCAATTTTATTTATTTGTATCGATAATAATATATGTATATGCCTGCATGTGCTTTTTGTGGTTGACCAATTATTTAATTGTTTCCGGATTATTTTTTTATTATTACCATACCAACATATAACAAAAATAAATATCACAAACAAACAAAAAACAATTAGGTTTACATAGGAATGTGTCGTTCAACAGTCATACGCAACATAAGTAGCATTATACAATTCTTAATAAAAAAAAAAACATAATTATGAAGGTAGTATTAAAAGAAATCCGGCAAGCCAAACAGTTAATAAAAATATACATACGATTCGTGACACATGACTCCCATTCTACTGAAGGCCGTTGATTGGTGATTTAATTACTGTTATTTGAACGTGGTTCGAAAAAAGAATACGAGTATAAACTCAAAGTAAATACTAAAACTATAAAATGTATTATGTGCCTGTATTTGTGCTAGATAAACAAGTGAATAGCTCTTTAAAGCTGCCTCGTCCACTCGACCGCTACTTACTCTCATGTTTCGAAAGATACGATTGATACGACTATTTTGGTAAAGATAGGACGCTTAAAACTAGACAAATAATTCTTCAGTGCCGTATCGTTATCACGTACTAGTCTAATAAAGTTTTTCATTTAATTTTAATAAACGAGTGTATAATATTGAGTGGATAATTATATAATGTCTGAAGACAGCAACAATGTTATTCCCTCGATAAAACAAGAGAACATCGATGATGGTGGGAAAGCGAGTAGTTTACGCAAACCTTTAGACCTCGACGATGTCTTGGTCAATGAATTGGGGCAGTTTGGATGGTTCCAGCTGCGAAATATACTTCTTGTCTCTGTGCCTATCGTAATGTCAGCATTTATGACCGAGTACGTCTTCTCATCAGCTGCAATACCACACAGGTATACCTATGAAATTTAAAATATAACATTTATTTAGGATTTTGAGTAAATATAGTCCAGTAGATAAAACTGTTGGATTAGCATTAAAAGTTGTTAAATCAACATAACAACATATAAAATTTATTTTTGACATTGTAATGGAAACTTCATTAGAAGCAAGTCTCCCCTAGAAAAATCGGGGAGAAATGTTGTTATCATACAATATCCTATATAACAATAATAATATTTATAATGTAATATTAGTTCTAATTTAATAACTATTTTAGACATTGTGTTCTCTTTAAGAGCGCGAGATCTTTATTAACCGACTTAAAAATAGGAGGTTAACAATTCGACTGTATTATTTTTATGTGTTCTATCTTCTTACTGGGTGTACCGATTTTAATTATTCTTTTTTTAATCGAAAGCTTGTGCCTGGCATGTGGTCTCATTTACACTTGATTGAGATATCTCTAATAATGCAAAATTACAATGTTTTCGTCTGTGCCCGTGTAATTGGTGTCAGTTTTTTTTTTTCGTTTACAAGTAAACAATCATTCTTGTAAGAGATTAAAGTCTCACATTTGTTATATGTACCTATTATAATTATAAATTGAAGTAATATAATTAAAATGAGTAAATTAGATGTCGAATACCGGAATGCGGGGAGGATGGAAAATTACATGAGTTTGAACCTGAGTGGATCTCGAACGCTATACCGGAGACCAGCTCCGGGCTCTCCAGCTGTCAGAGATACGTTCCTGTGAATCTCGACAGTGACCGATCTGTGGACAATTGCCCCGCCACAATGTTCAATCAGTCGGCAACTGTTGCGTGCGATGGATTTGTTTACAAGAGAAATAACACTGTCGTTTACGATGTAAGTGGATTTGCATTTCTTTGTTTGCACTATTTTCTTTGAGTAAAACAATATTAAAATTTATATCGTAGCAAAATACGATAATAATGTCGATAAGAATACAAGTTCGTTGCAATGTATTTTAAACTCTTTCTACTGACTATAAAATCGATTTAAAGCATGAATGATTAATGCCTGATCAAAAAAAATATTTTCGAAAGAAGATACATATCGCAAAAAAAAACTTTTTGTGGTAAATTTTTGTGGTATTTTTGAGGACTAACAACCTGAAAATTTGCACTAAACATAAAAAAAGTATCTAGGGATATACAATTTTTTTCGATTAAAAATATTTTTTAACCTTAGGGCCGTAAACAATTACTTAAAAAAACCATGAGATGCCGATTTGTCGATAAGCATACAACTGTTTGTCATATTCTGGAGTGTGGACGTGCTAATTTTCGGAAAATTTTCAAGAAATTATTATCATCCAGCTTTGAGTCGTTAGGTGTTTTCACTCGTTATTAATAAACTAATAACATCTACACTACAGCCTATACAATCCACTGCTAGATATAGGCCTCCACAAGTTTACGCCAAAAATAACGTGAACTCATGTGTTTTGCCCATAGTCACCACGTTGGGCAGGCGGGTTGGTGACCGCAAGGCTGACTTTGTCGCACCGAAGACGGTGCTGCCCGTCTTCGGCCTGTGTATTTCAAAGCCAGGAGTTGGATGGTTACCCCGCCACCGGTCGGCTTTTTAAGTTCCAAGATGGTAGCGGAACTGTGTTATCCCTTAGATGCCTCTTACGACACCCACGGGAAGAGAGGGGGTGGCTATATTCTTTAGTACCGTAGCCACACAGTACATATTCTTTAGTATCGTAAATACCGTAATAATATCTATATAAGTATTTAATTGTACTTCTTTCAGTTTGATCTCGGATGTCAGGACTGGCTGCGAGCTTTAGCTGGTACGCTGAAAAGTATTGGAACATTGCTAGTATTGCCAATTACGGGTTATATTTCTGATCGATTCGGGCGCAGAATAGCTCTCGTGATCAACATGTTCAACTTAGCTCTCATCGGCCTCATCCGCGCCTTCTCCGTCAACTACACCATGTATTTGGTTCTACAGATTACACAAACTACACTTGGAGCTGGGACATTCAGCTCTGCTTATGTTTTTGGTAATATTTTTATTACTAATAAATAAACATTCTTTAACTTCCTCTATGGACGTATCTTAGGAACAAGTTGGCTCACATAGATATATTTTTTGAAGTAATACTTCTTTTGGCGTGTTAGGCAAAAATTATAAGAGGAAATTTTACGATGCGCATGCACACCATCACGAAAAAAAACTAACACTCTGAAAATGGCTAGTCAATGAAGAAAAGTTAGCAACATGAATTTAGTTAGGCAATGAAGTATAATTTCTTACGTGCGTACATAAGTACAAACACTTTTTTTGTAATAAATTTGTATACATACATATATATAAATTTCATATCACGATGTATGTTAGTTATAAACTCAGAAACTACTTGAAACTGAACTAATATTACCAATACTGAACCAATTTTTATCAAATTTCGTAAGCGTCTGTAATTTGGTCCAACTTGGGAGATAGGGTAGGTAGGTAGGTAGTATAGTAGTTTCTATCTCAATTATTGATTTCAATATTTGTTATAGCAATTTAAATGTTTATTATACGACTTTAGTGTGTATATTATTTATGGGTTAGTTCTATAAAATCCTAATAGATGGCGGTATGGCATTTAAGTTGCATAGATATCCGGTAGATGGCGCGTTTGAATATAGAATTTACATGTATTTTAATATGGCTGGGTCAGCTAGTGAACAGTTGCGCTTGCGGTCGTGCGTTCGATTCCCACTCATGACAAATATTTGTATTGGCTATATAGATGTTTGTGGAGGTCTGGGTGTTTGTGCTTGTGTATTGTGTGTATTTCCGTATCCCCATACACATACAAGAGTAAATATTAATAGTGAATCTCTAGGAGAAATCAAACCCGCAACCCCCGGAGCAGCAAGCAGGGTCACTGAAACTGGGCGAACAGGCTGTTCGAAACATAGTCATTCTTTATACTATTACAGATACATACAACATACATTTTACATTACAACATACATTACAACATATTTTTGTAATATTTTAAGGTGCTGAACTTGTCGGACCAAAATATCGTGTACTTACAAATGCTATAACTTCGTCCATGTTTTCGGTTGGGCAGATTATACTCGGAACAGTGGCCTGGTTGATACCCTCTTGGCGATACATGATTATGGTCCTTCATATTCCATGTTTTCTCATCATCAGCTACTATTGGATTTTGACTGAAAGCGTCAGGTGGCTCCTTTCGAAAGGAAAGTTTACAGAAGCAAAACAAGTATTGGAAACAGTAGCAAGGGTCAACAAAACTTGTATTAGTGAAAAAAGTATGGAAGCGCTTACTAACTCAGCACTATCTGTTCAATCTTCTGATGTAAGTGACCTGCATTTTACCTTAAACTCCAGTTTAATAAATCGTTAGTTTTATATTTTTGTTTTATTTTAGATAAAAAAGCCAGCTCTTTTCCGAAGTATAATACGTTCTCCTACCTTGCTTCGGCGAGTGTGCACCACTCCAATTTGGTGGGTCACCGCGACGTGCGTGTACTACGGCCTGTCGATCAACTCCATTAACCTCTCCGAAATGATGCACTTGAACTATATATTGACCAGTGCCATTGAAATCCCAGGCAGCCTTGCCACAATTTTTGTACTTGACAAAGTTGGAAGGAAGGCTACTCTCTCGTGTAGTTTTTTCTTTAGTTCCTTATGCAACATTGTCTTTGTGTTCATCTCGAATGGTAAGTTTGTTATGATTTTATTTCTAAATATTATATTAAGTACTATTGTCCATAATTAGGACAGTAAAGTTGACTTTTTGTTTAATTGCCGTCCTCCATTCCACTGAATATCCACTTACCTGTCAACATTTATTTATTTACGAAATTTTACAAGTAAATAATGAGGGAGTAATAAAAATTTTCTCACTTTTACTCCCCGTTGCATTTGTTTCTCCAATTATGTTTAAAGCATTATATCATCATCATCAACATCATCATATAATCATAGTTGTAATATTTATTTATAATCATCAAAAACCAAAAACGGAACCTGATATTTTAAAATATAATATTGTTACTGTTTTGAATTTCAGAATTATACGCTCTTCGTTTTGCGATCTTTCTACTTGGTAAATTTTGCATCTCTATTGCAATGGCGGCGCTGTATCTGTACACTTCCGAACTTTATCCGACTGAATTCCGTCACAGTCTCCTTGCATTTTCATCCATGATCGGTCGCATTGGGCATATCGTTGCACCTCTTACTCCTGTACTGGTAAGTAAAATTTAAGAAACATTAAAGTGTTGTCTAAGAAAATCAAAATTACTAATTTCTGAACAAAAGCTGTTCGAATTGTTAACGATTCCATGTATGGCAATGACTTATCCAATTAGTTTCTTGAAACTAAAACAACGAGGGAAACGAGATTAAAATGGTTCAGTGAGATCCAGAAACAAACAAGGACAAAGAAACAAATATCTCAGGCTATACAAATATCAAATCAAATTCAATATCAAAAATTACTTTTATTAAAGCGCTTTTGAACCGTTTCAAGAATTAATATTGTATTCGTGTTTAATAGTATGTTAATTCCAGTAATTTGAAGATACCACAGATTGGGAATGTACCTACGTTGATACTGCAGAAAATGATTGACAAGAAACTCCGCAGTTATCCATTTTAAAATCAATCCTAATCCCCTAAAGAGCCTCAAATTTAATACGTACTAATATTTTCAGGCTAATTACTGGCACGGTACCCCATCAATGCTATTTGGCGTTATGGGGATTATATCCGGTATTCTGGTGTTCACACAGCCTGATACTACTGGTACCAAGCTACCTGATACGCTGGCTGAAGCTGAAGCTGTTGGGCAGAAAGTTCAAAGTTGAAAGAGTAAGAGAAGTTGTTCCAAGTTGAGAGACCAATATATAGTATATATGTACATTGTACAAAAATGCGAAGCTTATCTACCTTTTACTCTGTTCCAAAGCATAGCTTTACTGGTAGAATACAATCGCTTTATTTATATTTATTTATTTATTATTCATTTACAGAAAAGCAAAATGTACTTGAAATGATGGGTAGTGCCACAAAAACAGTATACAGTTTATAGTTTTTCTTTTCTTGTACATCAACCGTTCTTCTCCCCTCGAATCTCCTCTAATTAACTTGATATTATTAATGAAGTGTAAAAAGTCATCATAATAAAGATGTTTGTTGTGACTTATTTTATAAATATAAACAAATATCTGCAACACACACAACACGGTCGTGTGTTTCTAAGCTAAGTAACTTAATGCTTGTGTTATAGGTAACAGCCGACTGGTAAAGCTACATTTTTTTTTTCGATATACATATAAATAGTACATATGTAAATAAATATATATAACACCCACACTCGAGGTGGGAATCGAACCTTCAACCCCCGGAGCAGAAGGCAAGGTCACTACAAACTGCGCCAACGGGCTAGTCAAAAGTAGTTTTCATGTTGCCTCAAACGCAAATTCACGAATTACACAGTATTCAGATTATATCGAAATCTCCAGACGGTTTTATCTTATCGTGTCGTTAGTAAATATTATCTTTTCATACGTGGTGCTAAAGACAATAATCTGTTTTTGTAGATTTTCACAATATCCTAATGTACTTATTGATTTAATGAAACAACTTTTTTCGGATTTTATCGCGGTTTATTATTAACTTTTGATTCCCGACGTTTCGGATACTTTACAGCAACCATTGTCACGGGAGGACCTACTTATTGATATTACAGAATATGTTCTTCCACATTACTAAGCTGAGCAGGATGTGTCCTACAGCAGGACACATCCTGCTCAAAATCTGGAGCAGCCCGACTGGGGAAGTACCTCAACCGTAAAGAAGATCACAGCTAAATAATACTGCTTTCAAGCAGTATTGTGTTTCTGTGGTGAGTAAGATGACTAAAGCTCCTGGTCGTAGGGTCGACAACACGTTGCAATGCTTATAGTGTTGCAGGCGTTTATAGGCTACGGTAATCGCTTACCATCGGTGAACTGTAAGCTTGTTTGTCGACCTAGTTGTATAAAAAAAAAACTGATTTTAAACTTTCACAGCCATTACAATCTGTTAATTTACATGATTGTCACTTTAAATTCTCGATCCTCCATTACAAAATAATAATCCCGATCTCTGTGTAAGTAGTAAAATATATTAAAAAATTACGACGACCAATCTAATGTACTGGTTCAAAACGTTTTATTCCTTTAAAGTTTATCCTATGTAAACAAAAATGAATGGTTAATGTGGTTCTTAGCGCTGACCTCGAGAACTCTTGCTTCAAAGAAAAATTGAATTGATATAATTGAAGACTGTTGCAATTCAAATATTGGTACAAAAAAAAAATTATGAAAAAATTTACTTCGACTTTTTCAATATACCTAAAATGTTTATAAAATGTCATATTAATGAATACTATTCGTCGTCCAGAGGTCGAAATTCGACCATAATTAGAGATTCAAATTAAAGAAAACCAAAAAATTATGAAAATAAAGAACCTTTTTTTTTAATTTTCAATTTGACTACAGACTTCGACAATCAACAAAAGAGTATAATATGCGTGTGTGTGTCAAATACCTACATAGTAGTGTGTGTGTAATTTGACAAAAAATATATTAGCATTCTTCACTTCTTCTCTATATAAACTATAAGTGTGTGATAATTTCATACTCCTCCGTCCACGCCATTTTTTGTAAAAAGGCGTAGAAAGTTTTTGTTTCACGTATTAATATATAGATTTATAAAATACGAACAAACTGAAAAAGTATTAAAAAAGTAAATATTTTAATGTGTAACAGTTGTTTTATTATCTTGCGTATAGTAAATTATAAATATATAACGACCGCTCTGGTGTAGTGGTCCGAAAAGTCACCTAAAACACCGACGGTTTGCGGGTTCGATTCCCGCTTTGGGTGGATATTTGTACGAGTATAAAACAAATATTTCTTTCCAGTTGGAATGTCTGTCCGTGTGGGTCTTCCCACTGTGCCTCGGTAAGCACATTAAGCGGGCGGTCCTGGTTGTTATCATAAATACTTGATAACGATCGTTACTCATAGTCGGGAACATATCCGCAAACCCACAGTGGGGCAGCGTGGTGGATTAAGCTCCAATGCTTCTCCTAAATGGAGAAAGAGGCCTATGATCAGCAGTGGGATGTTAGAGGTTGAATGTGAAATTATAAATATAGAATACATTTGACATAGCTATTTCTTCTATGTGTTAATACGTGAAGCAAAAACTTTGTACCTCTTTTTACGAATATTGTGCGGGTGGACGAGGATGAAATTTCGCACACTTATAGTTTATATAAAGGAGTGCAGAATGCAAATATTTTATTAAATGTATGCATAAAAAAATACACAGAACATTAATAATGCTTAGACTTATAATTTATTTTATTTTATTTTTATTTTATTTTATTTTTATTTTATTTTATTTATTCAAGGCTCATCAACGCAAGGTACACAGCAAACTATCTAGCGTACGTACATTATGTTAAAATGTTCGTATACCCGCAATTACAGATGGGCACAGCATTTACAATAATGACGCTCGAATTTAAATTAATTATGTTCGAATTTCGATTACTGGGCGCTCACTAGTATTTAAGAAATACAGAATGAACGTAATACTACTGCAAATATTTTTTTCCCGGTGCATTAAAATAACATGATACTAAAATTGTAAAACCACGTTTTTGCTATTTATTTTTAGCAGGAGTCAAAATGTGGAGTTGTATGTAGAGTTCTCAAAGTCCAGTATCGATATTTCATAATACGAACTCGGAGCTGAGTATGCGAGAATTTTAATAGTGTGTTGTTTGGAATAATAGATAAAAAAAGAATCTTTGCGTTTTAGTGTCAAAAAATAGATATACTAACGCCGAGTTGCATGAAAAGAAATTAAAATTTAAGTAGTGATTAAACTAATTTAATCGCAAGAATTGTATGAAATTCTTGTGATTAAGTTAGTTTAATCTCTACTTAAATTTTAATTTTGTTTCGTGCAACTCGGCGTTACTTTTGCAACTATTATATATGTGTAAATACATATATATGCTTATAACATAATTTATGTTATAAGTATATCATAAAACTTTATGGCTTAGATTTAAACTTTAGCGATAATGTATATTTTTAGGGTTCCGTAACTCAAAAGGAAAAAACGGTATCCTTATAGGAGCACTTTGTTGTCCGTCTGTCTGTCAAAATCCTTTTTCTGTAAACGGGTGGAGGTATCAAGAAGAAACTCATATCAAAACAGCCGTACAGCCGTTTATATTATTACAGGGTACTTCCTGGGAACTCAGAATCTTGAAATTTGCTACGAAGCAACGTCTTATAGCGCAGATAAAGGACAAATTGCGAAAAGCAAAACTTTTTAGTTACATCAAATAATAAAAATACTTTTTAATAGTTTTTGTACGGAACCCTCGGTGCGCGAGGTCGACTCGCCGATTCTTTTGTGGTTATAACGATAAATAAATGAATAATGTCCATACGCGTAACTATAGCTCAAACTACAATACGGATTTCCTGCTTTATTTACCAAAATATGATTGCCGCTTTACACTTTCATAAGTATCACAGTTGATATTAATAGTAAACTAAAAAAAGGTTATTAATCACCAATTAAATTGGTTTTGTATTTTGTAATTTAATACAGATTAACAATCTGTTTAGAATAAAAAACCTTCAATTCAATCAATGATTCGTAGAAATGTAAATTCCCAAGATAAGATTTTTTATTTTTCCTTAGTTTTAACTGAGGTAGGGCACAGCAGGAATTTTCTGCTCAAAATATGGAGCAGCCCGACTGGGGTAGTACCTCGACCTTACAGAAGATCACAGCTAAATAATACTGTTTTCAAGCAGTGTTGTGTTCCTGTTGGTGAGTAAGGTGACCAGAGCTCCTGGGGGGATTGGAGTTGGGTCGGCAACGCGCTTGCGATGCTTCTGGTGTTGCAGGCGTCTATAAGCTACGGTAATCTCTTACCATCAGGTGAACCCGAACGCTTGTTTGCCGATCTAGTTACATTAAAATAAAAATTTTTTGAAAATGAAATATAAAAAATATACAATGTCATTACTCATCAGTTTAGATAATTTAAAAATAACTATAAAAATTACAAACATTTATTTCGCTTCAAACCGTTAACCAGCCTATGCCCAGCTGTGGGATGTTAGAAACTGAATCGTGATTCGAGTAGGCTTTAACGCAGTTTTGAATCGTCACTTAATATCACACTCAGACCCGACACGAATTATTATCTACAACTTTTGAAGTGGAAAGCAGAGCTACTATCAACTGCGGAAACCGGCTATTCTTAATATACATATAGTACTAGCGACCTCTATCCGTCCATATGTTTTACACGATTAGTAACTATCAACATATCATATACTAAAACCTTCTTCGAAACACGCTGCTTCTTATGGTGTAAGTATTATTTCGATCGGTTCAATAATTCTTGCAGTATAACCGAACAAAAACAACGACTAGCGACCTCTGTCTGTCCATATTTTTTACACGATAAGTAATCACTAACATACTATATACTAAAATATTCTCCGGAACACGCTGCATCTAATGGTATAAGTATTTTTGCGATTTTAACTGAGGCAGGGCACAGCAGGAATTTCCTGCTCAAAATATGGAGCAGCCCGACTGGGGTAGTACCTCGACCTTACAGAAGATCATAGCTTAATAATACTGTTTTCAAGCAGTATTGTGTTCCTGTTGGTGAGTAAGGTGACCAGAGCTCCTGGGGGATTGGGGATTGGGTCGGCAACGCGCTTGCGATGCTTCTGGTGTTGCAGGCGTCTATAAGCTACGGTAATCGCTTACCATCAGGTAAGCCGTACGCTTGTTTGCCGACCTAGTGACATAAAAATAAAAAATAAATAAAAAAAGCGAGCGGTTTGGCAGTTTTCGCAGTATAACCGAATAAATATAGATAGGTATATAGATATATATTTCATTCTTTAAAAAAAATTCCACTGCAATAAGTACTCTTTTATTGTTACACATATTAGTAAAGATTTTACCAACCGCAAACGCATTAGTTGTATTTGATTTTATATAAGGTGGTCGCCGTGTCGTGCGCCTTATTTCGTCTGTGTCATCATACTGTTGATTGTGTCAAAATGAGTTTTCTATTGTTGGTTTTGTGGGCGGTATTCAGTAGTACGGAAAGTAGTAATAGCCTAACTGGTAAGTTTTTAGTACTAAAGTAACCTTTACATAATCTATAAACCTTTATGTGGGTTTGTGCTTGTGTGTTGTGTGTTTCCAGACCCTCGACTCGGGATTTAAATTCTAAGGGTTGTTGAACGTGGAGTACATGTGTAAGATCACGTTTATATCTTTCAGGCCGTATCTCAAATGTTAGTCGAATATACTGTACCAATTAAAAATGAAGGAACGGTCGATTTATGGTATGATATTAAAAAATGTGATGAATTCCCTAATGTGTGGGTAGCACAAAAATAAATAATAATAACTAAAAAAGTTTTTTAAATTGATTTTGTTATTGCATAGGGTTTATTTGTCAATCAGTTCAATTCAATGTCAAATGGCTGTGTCTTAGATTTCGGTAGTTGTAGGGGAATTGAATCATGGTAACGAATACACACCATGAAGCTCTTCGAATGTGTTATCGACTTCAGGCTTCGATAGGAATTTGCTGTCTCTTACTGTCCGTATATGTTCTAGCCAAGACCGGCCATTGTAGATGCCATTTTCGCCTTCAGAACTTTGAACTTTTTGGATTTACAAAAGGCCTTTGACTATGTGGTTCGTTGACATATCTTGCGGGCGCTACGATTGAAAAGCGTCCTTGAAACCTATATTGACATAATCAGAGACATGTACCGCAATCTTGCTTCCGCTGTTGGCGAAACGTGTTTTCTGATTATTTTTGGTATACACCAGGGCTCGGCTGCTAGCCCGTTCTTGTTTATTGTAGTTCGTGATGTTGTCTCGCCAGATGTCCAGGACAAACCTCCATGTCTAATGATGTATGCCGATGATATAATGCTCGATGACGATAATGGGGCAAACAAGCATACGGCCCACCTGATGGTAAGCAATAACCGTAGCTTATAGACGCCTGCAACAGCAGAAGCATCGCAAGCGCGTTGCATTTATCCCCAATTTCCCTCAGGAACTCTAGTCACCTTACCAACAAGAACATAACAATGCTTGAAAGTAGTATTATTTAGCTGTAATCTTCTGTAAGGTCAAGGGACTTCCCCAGTCGGGCTGCTCCAGATTTTGAGCAGGAAATTTCCAGCTATGTGTCTTCAATTAAAATACAACTTTACTTTTATACCGAAATTCAGAGCGAAATCGAGGAAAAGTCAAAACCTATACTTACTTAGTTTTAATTCATTCACGAAAAAAAAATTGCTTCGTATATATTTCTTTGGTTTTCAACCAACAAAATACAAACATCAAAACCCTGTGTATAAAGACCAAAGTAACTTGAAACCTGGAATATATAACGAAAGAGAATGTATTGGTATGAAATGAACCTACCTTAAGCAGCCGTACTTTATATTACAAGGAGTAATGAAATTTGTATAGGTTAGTTAAAGGGAAGTGGAAATCAAGAACAACGTCGCAGATGTAACTAGTACAGATTAATTTAAAGCCAATAACTTGAATTTAATTTGCTATTAGATATACCTAATGACATTTATTGTAAACGATTATGATAAGATGCTGATAAGTAAAGTATTCAAGCGTCCGGTTTTCACCCATCAAATAAGTATTAAGCAAATGTCGAATTAATGTAATACTTTTAATATTATATCCTATCAAATTACATTAGTTTATTAAAAATTAGACTTACTTACAATTCACAACTTAAGAAATAAATATTTTACAGAGAGTTTTGGTACAAATCATGTCCGCGTGGAATTGTGCCAAGAATGCTGGCAGCATTTCCCCGTTGAATCGCTATGCCGATTCCCGGGGCAAAAAATGCACCAGTCCTCTTGTCACCAATAGAGGTAATAAGGCGAGGAGTTATCTCATTCAATGTCGAATTGAATAAATATTAAAATATGACGTGTACCGATTTATATAATTAACTTTTATTTTAAAATACATATTATGTTAAATACGTAAGTGCAAGGTATACTTATGTTATGTAATTGTTTGTGTAATTATAACGTATACGAGTCAATTATGCGCTGTCTGGACGAAGGTCTATTTCACTTTTATTTTATTTTATTTTTATTTTTATTTTTCTCTCTGGACGAAGATCTATTTCATTTTTATGCACTTGTGAAATGAAAGTGTTTTGAAAAACAGCATTTGGTCATTACAGGACTTATGTATATTATGTGCATGACTTCATTCATTTATTTTAATTTGAATTCATTAATAAAAATTCATCCATCATTGAAAAGGGAGGATCCTCCGACCAGACGGGTGTTGTGTCTGGTGGGCTACCGCCCCGATATGTTGAATCTTCGGATAACTTTGATATCGCGATGTAGGATACGTCAGTTTTCTCTAGTTTGTTTGTCGGAAGA
This sequence comes from Melitaea cinxia, assembly GCF_905220565.1. Lineage (NCBI taxonomy): Eukaryota > Metazoa > Arthropoda > Insecta > Lepidoptera > Nymphalidae > Melitaea > Melitaea cinxia. Next base: position 553,449 of record NC_059405.1, read on the forward strand.
TAGATGCCGCCACAGCATTATAAAATATTAACCATTTATTTAATATTGCAATCAAAATTAAAATAAATTATGTGAATGAATCAGACAAGTACTAAATCTCAATATACACATACACATATCAATCTAGGTATGACAGTGAATTCCATCCATTATCAGACCTGGATTTTGGGAGTTTTTAACGATATAGGATGCCATTTTTTTTCATACGGCGTACGATCTGCCTGGATATCAAACAGTTTTCGAAACCAATAACATCATCAACAAGTAGTTTTCAACGACTACAGCTGTCAACACAGCACATTCTCAGAAATTCTGGCTGTTTTATGGGACTTATATATATATTGATCTTCCATGAGGTTGAGAATTTCGCCAGTTGGGTTTCTTTACATTTTAGCATTATATTTCATGTTCTGCCCTAATTCAACTTTCTCGTACAGTAGAAAAATCGTGGATCCATAGCTGAATCTTATGCAAATCATAGCACTATTTTTATTTGCCTTCTCAGCGCTTAAGGAAAATTAATTCTATGAGTATTACCATAATCATAAACCAGAACAAGTTACAGTGTTTATCTTAAAATCTATCACGTCGTTTATCATATTTATTGCCAACTAATTGATTGACGGAATACCTATTCTCTATTTATTACAGTATTCTATTGCTAATCTATTTGCATTTTATTATGAACTAGCATCCCGCTCCAGCTTCGCACGGGTATTTAACAAAGAATTAATATACCATTTCAGATTATTATCATAATCAAACCAAATCAATAATTCTTTATTTATTTACTTATTATCCTTAATTAGATTTGAATTTTTATTCCTATTTTTCAGTTGATAATTATCATATTTAAGTAAAATACATTTTATTTTATTTTTACAGCAACAGATTAAAAATCTTTTTTTATTTGCCAGCGTCGTTCATAGATCCATGTGTCCTGACTGATTCAAACTGCTTAAGAGCATCAGCCCAGAAAGCGCTGCCTGTTGTAGCGGCGGGGATCCCAAGTCTCGGAATGGAATCCTTGGACCCCATGGTAATGGAGCGGGTTCGAGCAGTGCAGGCAGGACTTAGGATGGATTTTAGGAACACCATCGTTAAAGGGTTAAGGAAGTGTGAAGTTTTAGATTTAAGGTAAAATATTTATTTTATTCTATTTATATAAACAAATAAAGTTATGAACGGACTAGAAATAGGCACAAATTATTAATTAGAATTCTAAACTACACTTAACAAAAATATGAATATATGTGTGAGAGCGATATACACGAGACTATCCGCGAAAGAACGAAAGTAACCAACATAGCCCACAGAATTAGCAAGTTGAAGTCGCAGGACCGATGGCCGTTGGAGCAGACCGGTCCTGGAGTGGAGACCGCGTCTTGGCAAACGCAGTGTGTCCTCCGGCCCGTTGGAACGACGATCTACGTAAGATTGCCGGTGTAGGCTAGATGAGGATTGCGGAAAACCAGGATGTCTGGCGCGAACTTGGGGAGGCCTATATCCAGCAGTGGCCTGCAATAGGCTGAACCCACCTAACTGATATATGTATATATATTAGCTGACTCGGCAAATGTTTTCTTGCAGCTAAACGCTATTTAAAAATAAGGGTTGGTGGTAGAAGGGTGAAAATTAGGGTTGTATGTATTTTTCAACGCCAAATCATAATAAAATAAAAAATTAATAATTTATCTAAAAATTAAAAAAAAATTAGGTGTGGACTATCCTTAACATTTAGGGGGATAAAAAATAGATGTTGTTCGATTCTCAGACCTACCCAATATGCACACGAAATTTCATGAAAATCGGTCAAGCTGTTTCGGAGGAATTTAACTACAAACACCGCGACACGAGAATTTTATATATTAGATATTAATTACCGAAAGATACAGTTTATTAAGAGTGTATGCTACCTCAAATTGCTTATTTTCCACTCGGCAGGATGTCCATATCTTCCAAACTACTGAATATTTAAGTTTGAAATTTATGTATGGTAAAGTTCAGGACATAACCTATCTTTCATATGTTTCAAAAACACGATTCCATAAAATTTTCTCGATACAAAAAAATCGCAAAGTTACCTCTATTTTTGTATTAAAACCTTAATATCTCAGTAAATATAGATGTTGTGGACTTGAGATTAAGCATGGCAATTGAAATAAGTATGAAGAACATTTTATATGTTGCGTTTTTTAAAAAATAACTATTGATAATGTTTGCGGGGAGAAAATACATATAATTCGCGCGACGAACAACCAAGCGCTCTCAATTCTCACGTGTGGTTAGTACGGGTGAAATCTGAATTCGAGCTGAGGTAGTGTAGCCCCTTAAGTATGTATTTTATTTTTAATATGAACGTGATACTCGGAAAAAATAAGACTGTAACCTAAGTTTTTTTACTAATGTCTCAAATGGTATAATAACAGAAAATTTTAAGGACCTTAATAATTATAATAATATCAGGCCATTGAAGTAATGAAGAGGCTCATAGACATTTTTTTTTAATTAAAATATTGTAGTTTACGCTGGTATTAGTATACACGAGTGATTATACAAGTTTTAAAATTTGTCAAGTGCTATTGCTGGACAAAATAATGTCGTGTTACATAGAAAATGTGTTTTACAATATCGATTCTTCGGCGAGTCATCGTGTCCATGACATCTGCAACGTCGCCGAATTATCGGGTGTATCAAAATGACAATCCTAGTAAAATCTGCTACGACCAAGGGCTAGCTTAAAAACTTAAAAATAAATATAAAAAGCTCTTGATAATCCAAATATGAATTTTACCCAAGACGGTTGTTTTTGTATTTTCTACCGAGTAGGAAATCACGGCACAAAGAAACATTATATAAATACAAGTCTGTCTGAAGCCATTACCATATTCCGTTAATTACTTGTCTAGGCAGAAGTCTTAAAATGACATATCCGACATTTGAGCATTATTATACATATTTAAGATTCCGTAAATCCTATGAAATTATGCTTTAACTGACTAATTCTATATATTTTCTCACGATTATTATATTTATATAATTATTATATTACATTTTAATAATTCCTATTTTGCTTATTATCTTATCAAGTTATTATTAAAAAGATGTTGAGTCATAGTTTTTTTAATTATTTAATATGTAAAAAAGCAAATCAGTTTATTTTAGTAATTGGTGGTAATGTTGATTATTTTTTTATACAACTAGGTTGGCACACAAGCGTACGGCTCACCTGATGGTAAGCGATCACCGTAGCTTATAATTGTTGTCACGCGGCCGACCCTCTATCCCCCAGGCACTCTGGTCACCTCACTCACCACAGGAACACAACACTGCTTGACAGCAGTATTTTTTAGCTGTGATCCTCTGTAAGGTCGAGGTACTTCTCCAGTCGGGCTGATCCTGATTTTGAACAAGCTATATCCTGTTGTGCCCTACCACAGTTAGGTGGATGTACCTAATACTAGTATAATTTGTTTTAAATTTAAAGCCTTCCTACACAGTCAATTCCGCTTTCGATATCCCCTAAGACTTTAAAGACACTAGACACAATATAAGGCTTTTTATTTGTACCTCTTTAAGGAACGACATAATGATAAAAACCGACTTCATATAAGAACGCATTATTAGGGATAACTCAAAAACTAATCGACAGACAACACTTCGCTAAAATTTAAACGGTACTACATGACGAGTGCCAGCTTCCGAAAGAATCGTGAATATCGATACTCTTAATAAAAAGTTATGAAGTAACCAACATTGGAAACGAGTGTGTCTTAGACTGAACGACTGAAGTAAAACTTCTTTAAAATCGTTGTGATTTGAAACTCGATGAAATCAAAATATGTCGCGATAAAGAACGCATAAATGTATAGGATTGAGTCAGCGAGAGAATGAAATGTGGTAAATATATTACAAAGTATTTTATATTCTCGTTGAAAAAAACTACTTTTCAGAAGTTTCTTTTATGGCGTGTGTGAATTGCATACACACACACACTCTTTTTATTTGTTACTTATTGTAATTTTGAATATATTTGACCAAAAAAATTCTTATACCAACTAATCTGCAGCTTACGTTACGCTTCAGCCTGTAATATCCCACTACTGAGCATAGGCCTCTATTCCCATGTAGGAGAAGGATCAGAGCTTAATTCACTACGTTCCTGCAATGCGAGTTGGGATACTATTAGTATCACAACAATAAGATTTATATAAATTTAACTATTTAATAAATAAGCTTCTGGTACGTTTTCGGACAAACTTATGTACCCTCGAATCTCACGAATAATTAAATTTCCAGGCGTTTCGCGCGCAAGACTGAGATAGATTTGAAATGTTCAGTCGTGCTGATAGGTGACTACACCCTCGGGGGGCAGCTCCTCATTCTACCTATTGAGGGTGATGGGAAATATAAAATCAAAATTCGTAAGTGCTTTGATAAAACTAAACACAACATAACTGTTAGTGTACTGGTGCTAACATAAATATAAGAAATCTGCCTAAGTATTTAATTTTAACTACATCACACACACGACAGACAGACTAGGATATTAGGTTGTCTAAATCATAAAATAATGTCGTACAATCGAAGCCTCTCCTGAAAGAACCCGAGGTAAAGAAATTTGTTATATATTTTTTTTTTATACAATCTGTATCTTAATATGTGTTGCCTAATGAAATATAATTGCGTTTCGCTAATCAATCAAATAAATAAAACAAACTAATCTTTGTTCTCAGTTACAAAAACTACTACAATTTAAATTGACAAGTACAATAGAGATAGCATAAAAGTTATTCGTCAAATGTCTTACTCCAATTTAAGTGGAGTCACACGACGACTAGCTTTTGAATTTAAAAAAAAGAAATTCGGTACACCTAGTAAAGAGTTACGAGCATAAAATAAAAATTACATTTAAATTGAGAACCTATAAGCGGTTCCTTAGCTTTTTGAAGTCATTTAAAAAATGCAATTTCGTTTTTTAGGTGATATTGTAGTAAAAGTGGTGCTGGATATAGGCGAGCGGGAGGCCGGCGGTGAACGATACTGGACTGTAAGCGGCTTTAGACACAGCGTTGAGGTCTTGGGCGGAGTTCAATTCCAGTTTCAGAATCTATTTAATGGCAACCGACAAATGGGTCAGTATTATTTACGGACGGAAGCTTATGCTATGATCATTGCTGTACTTATTTAGGTTTGAAAATGGTGATCAATAAATTGTGCCCCCTGACTTTGATGTGACAGAAAATTTGGTCTAATTCAAAACCCCCGGCAAAAGTGAATCAGAGGGACGTAATGTAGTAAAGTAATTTATAAGTATATATTTATTTATATATATTTATATACTAGCTGTGCCCGCGGCTTCGCCCGCGTTGAAATTAGTGTATCACAAAGTTTTCCCGGCAAACTTCCAGTGAAACTCTCATCAAAATCGGCTTAGCCGTTCCGTAAACCTTCCTCTTGCCAATGGTGGAGCCCTTTCTCGAATGGTGAAACCGCGTGAAAATCCGTTAGTAGATTTTTAGCGAATCGATCACATACACTTTTGGGGACTTTGTTTTATAATACACTAACTGTTACCCGCGACTACGTCCGCGTGGTTATGAAGATATGCATTACTATTAAAATGTTTAACGCAAATTATTTTTTTATTTCAGTCACTTATCGAAACGCTTATCAAACTGAGTAACTTTTTAAAAGGCACAATTTAGTATAATTTAATAGTTATTTTTATAAAACCTCTCTATACACCACATTTTTAGTTTTATTTTCAGGCTGTTTAAGTTTCATACAAACTATCAACCCCAATTAAACCTCCTTAGCGGTGGAATATCGTAAAATCCGTTCTTAGCGGACGTCTGCTGACTATACCTCCCTGCCAAATTTTATCTTTGTCCAACCTGGATGGATAGACCATCCAGCGGTTTTTCAGTTCTCGTGATGAGTGAGTTAGTGACCTTTCTCTTTTATATATATATATAGATTACGATGCATTTTTTGGACACCTCCTCACCATCTATAGAGCATATATTGTACATTTCAAGTCTCTTACTTCAAAAACATAAGACTTTCATACAAACTTTCGACCCCCGTTTTTTGGATCGATCCCCCCTTAGGGGTCGATTTTCGTAAAATTAATTCGTAGCTGTTTACACTCTATAAGAAACCTACCTGCCAAATTTCAAGTTTGTAGGTGTTATAGTTCCCGAGATTTCGTGATGAGTGAGTTAATCTACCATCCCCCGTTTTAACCCCAAAAGGGAGTTGCTTTCTAAAGATATATTATTTGGTCACCTTTTTACCATCTATAGAGCATAAATTTTAAATTTCAAGTATCTTACTTCAAAAACATAGGACTTTCATACAAACTTCCAACCCCCGTTTTACCCCTTTAGGGGTCGAGTTTCGTAAAATTCGTTCTTAAAAGATGTCTACACTCTATAAGGAAATTATCTATCAAATTTCAAGTTTGTAGCTGTTATAGTTCCGGAGATTTCGTGATGAGCGAGTCAACCTATCATCCCCCGTTTTAACCCCATAAGGGAGTTGATTTCTAAAGATACATTATTTAGCCTCTTTCTCATCATCTATAGAGCACAAGTTTTAAATTTCAAGTCTCTTACTTCAAAAACATGGGACTTTCATACAAACTTCCAACCCCCGTTTTATCCCCTTAGGGATCGAATTTCATAAAATCCGTTCTTAGCGGATGTCTACGACCTATAATGAGCCTATTTGCCAAATTTCAAGTTTTTAGGTGTCATAGTTTCGGAGGTTTCGCGATAAGTGAGTCAACCTACTATCCCCCGTTTTAGCCCCAAAAAGGAGTTGATTTCTAAAGATACATTATTTGGACACCTTTTCATCATTTATAGAGCTTACATTTTAAATTTCAGGTCTCTTACTGCAAAAACATAGGACTTTCATACAAACTTCCAACCCCCGTTTTACCCCTTTAGGGGTCGAGTTTTGTAAAACCCGTTCTTAACGAATGTCTACGCCTTCTAAGGAGCCTATCTGCCAAATTTCAAGTTTGTAGGTGTTATAGTTTCGGAGATTTCGTGATGAGTGAGTAAACCTACCATCCCCCCGTTTTAACCCCAAAAGCGAGTTGATTTCTAAAGATTCATTATTTGGACACCTTCTCATCATCTATAAGGTATACATTTTAAATTTCAAGTCTCTTACTTCAAAAACATGGGACTTTCACACAAACTTCCAACCCCCGTTTTACCCCCTTAAGGGTCGAATTTCATAAAATTCGTTCTTAGCGGATGTCTACGCTCTATAAGGAGCCTTTCTGCCGAATTTCAAGTTTGTAGGTGGTATAGTTTCGGAGATTTCGTGACCAGTGAGCCAACCTACTATCCCCCGTTTTAACCCCAAAAACGGGTTGATTTCTAAAGATACATTATTTGGACACCTTTTCACCATCTATAGAACTTACATTTGAAATTTCAAGTCTCTTACTTAAAAAAACATAGGACTTTCACACAAACTTCCAACCCCCGTTTTACCCCTTTAGGGGTCGTTTCTCTTAAAATCCGTTCTTAGCGGATGTCTACGTCTTATAAGGAGCCTACCTGCCAAATTTCAAGTTTTTAAGTGTTATAGTTTCGGAGATTTCGTGATTAGTGAGTCAACGTACCATCCCCCGTTTCAACCCCAAAAAGGGGTTGATTTCTAAAGATACATTATTTGGACACTTTTTTACCATCTATAGAGCATACATTTTAAATTTCAGGTCTCTTACTTCAAAAACATAGGACTTTCATACAAACTTCCAACCCCCATTTCACCCCCTTAGGGGTCGAGTTTCGTAAAATCCGTTCTTAGCGGATGTCTACGTCCTATAAGGAGTCTACCTGCCAAATTTCAAGTTTGTAGGTGTTATAGTTTCGGAGATTTCGTGATGAGTGAGTGACCTTTCGCTTTTATATATATTAGATGTATGAGTGTATGTATATACGTATGTATGTATATGTTTAATCATTTGAATATTTATTATAAATTTGTTGTAACTTGTACACCTATTCTGAAGCTAGACCATTTCCTTTGCCCTAAAGTTGCCTGGAAGAGATCGCTTTTTAGCGATAAGACCGACCTTTGTACCGAATGAATATATTGTTAATTTTTTTTTCTTTCTTTGTGTATTATTATTAGTATTAATGTTTAATAACCTCGATCATACAAAAACTGGTTCAAAACAATTTATTCTGTTTTTGCACATGTAATAAAACCAGACTTCTTAAGCAGAGAAAGCCTACCTTCATCTTTACAATACCAATTATGGCAAGTAAGCCCATCAGAAGCCAACATACATTTTAGCAACATTTTTAGTTACTGACTTTGCAAAAAGGTAATGTTAAATTATTAAAGTCCCTCGAAGAGTTTCCTGGATTTAAGAGAGTAAAGCAAGTTCTTGATTCGGGGTGCTTGTTGTCCGCGTATCGTGCAAAACCTAGGGCATATGGATATAGATATAGAGAACCAAAGTCTTAAAAAAAGTATATGAGCACTACGTATTGAACGATATGCAATTTCTTACTGGGGACCAGATGAAAAGTCACTTCTACTTCCCATTAGAACAAAGTCAGCGCCAGAAAACAGATGAAATTAGAAGCGTAAGCTATGTTGAAATAAAATCTAGTTTTATATTTGTCCATAGCTGACCCTGTCCTAGAGTTCGCGAACTCGAACTGGCGGCAGATCTTCTATGACGTGGCGCCGCCCATCGTGCACACGATCGTCTCCCACATCGTTGCTGAGACCACCAAGCTCTTCGAGAAGACACCCATCAGCGAGCTCGTCCTCTGATCTGTCAATTCGAATGAATTATATTATTTTTACTTTATGTTTTTTTTTCTATTATTAACACTTTTTCTAATACGGGACTTATCTTGTACATACACACATTGAACATATTTTAATAAAGTTATTTCTTCACATTATATATTTTTTTCCTCAGCGTCGGACCACGCCCTATTTAAAACTAGTTAAAACTAGGTAGTTAGGCTAACTAACTAACAAGATTACACGCACAATTAAACCTGCGTTTTTCTATGGACGGACGTTCCGTCTCTATGAAACATTACATGCCATCCTCAACATGAAATATAATAATTGTGTTTGCTCGCAAACGAAAAAAAACCGACTTCAATTACATCGACGAGTAATACAACGTAGATCGACGAAAAAATAGTCAAGAACTACGCGTTATCAAAGATTACTCAAAAAGTAGTTATCAGATCTCGATAAAATTTATATGTAACCACATAATAAACATCAGATTTATTCAGATATATTTAAACATTCGATTAAATTAAAAAATTTCAAAATCGGTACACCCAGTTAAAAGTTATTGCGGATTTTCGAGAGTTTCCCTCGATTTCTCTGGGATTCCATCATCAAATCCTTTCCTTATCATGGTACCAAACTAGGGATATCCCTCTTCTAACAAAAAAAGAATTATCAAAATCGGTACATCCAGTAGAAAGTTATGCGGTTTAATACAACGTAGGTCGACGAAAAAAGCGTCAAGTAAAAACGCATTATTAGTTATAACTCGAAAAGTTATTGTTAGATCTCAAATAAATTTTAATGGGACCATATAACACACACCATCTTTCGATCAAAAGAAAATTTGTCGAAATCGCTCCACCCAGTCAAAAGTTCTGAAGTAACATACATAATAAAAAGAAATACAGTCGAATTGAGAACCTCCTCCTTTTTTGGAAGTCGGTTAATAAACAAGAAAATATTCAGACACAATACAGCAATGCTGCCATCTAACGGCTTTAATTTTGAAACAACGTCAACATGATTGACAGTCGGTAAATTTTTTGTTCAATTTCAAATCAACTCACTTATAAATATTTTTTTGTAATTTTGTAAAGTGATAATTATTATACTTATTTGGTGCGAATTATTCGCAGGGGTATAGCTAGTAAATAATAATCATGTAAAATATCTTATGCATTAATTCAATCGACAATTTTAACCCGTAGCCAGTGAGATGGTACTGTTAGGTCTCATTCTCCACGTAGGTTAATTGTGTTTGCAGGCAAACGAAGAAAAACCGACTTCAATTATATCGACAAGTAATGTAGACCAAAAAATAATCAAGTAATACGCATTATCAAAGATTACGCTAAAATCTGTAATCAGATCTCGATGAAATTTACATGTGACCACATGATAAACATCGGCTTTCGATTAAATTAAAAATCATCAAAATCGGTACACCCAGTAAAAAATTATGCGGATTTTCAAGAGTTTCCCTCGATTTGTCTGGGATCCCATCATCAGATATCCCATTATCAGAGATATCCTTTCTAACAAAAAAAGAATTATCAAAATTGGTTCATAAACGATGGAGTTATCCCCGAACATACATTAAAAAAAATATACGGTTGAATTGAGTAACCTCCTCCTTTTTTTGAAGTCGGTTAAAAATGAAATTCAATCCCCCGCGCTGTGACGATTGTTATCTGACGATCGTTATTAGGTATCATCGGTGGATACGATTATATTCCTTACTATGAGCAACGATCACTAAACAGATATCTATGATAACAACCGGGACCGATGGCTTAACGTGTTGTCCGAGGCACGGTGGGCAGACCACAGATATACCCAGAACGAGAAAAATATTTGTACGAATACAAATAATCAGGTCGCTTCGCCGGTGTTTGAGCGCCTACACGGCACACGCACAACTACACCTGAGCGATGTCAAAGATGTTGAAAAAATGTTCACCATAAGATCTTTATTACAATTAGCTACAGTTATTAGCTACCGTGACGTAAAATTGCATATAAATGCTCCCATTCAACTTCCACATCCACAGTTGAGATCGTCCGTCCACACTCAAGCTAATAAGTACGTAGAGTTTCTAAAATGATACGCGTCGTCTGTCTGTTGTCGCTAGTTCTGACGGCCAACAGCGCGTCAGGTATGAAATGTTAATAAATATATAAATATTTTTTATGTGATTTATGTTCATTGTATTTTAATTTGAGTTATTTATTTATTTATTTATTACTTCTTGCATAAATATTGTCAAACACTTTTACGTAGAAAAAAAAAGTAAAAAAAACAGCAGTACGAAAATAAAATTAAACCCCAGGTAAAAGGAGATTATTAGTGAGTTATTGATTGTTTTACAAAATTTAATATCTTAAAATTTGGAATGTATCATAACCATGATGAAAATCTAGACTTTCAATCATTGATTTCATGCTTTATTAAGATCCAACGTTTGTTTATAAAATTTATCTAGGATCTAGGAGCTATAGTTATTTTTACGGAACCCGTCACCTCGAGCGCATCATTCGGTTGCTGTGATCAGTGCGTCAAGCCTTTGTTAAATTTTTATACGAGTGATATATAATATATAATATTATATTATAACAAAACATAATGGTTCATATTACTTCGGAAGAGTTTGAAGAGTAAATTACTTCTAAATTTTTTACACTTGCTTAGAAATATCGATTTTTTTACTACCTTTTTTATAAAGCCATTTTTTTTTAGTATAAACCTTGTCGCGACAATGATGAGCGTGCGTTTCGGCGATTGATATTATATCTGTAGATTATTATTTGTTTCCAATTTTACTATCAATAAACTTTGAAATATCGTATCACTCCAAGCTCCCTTCATCAAGCCGTGCAACGGTGATGACTCCGCGTGCATTATGTCATCCGCTGTCTCCGCCGTCCCGTTCTTCGTCAGTGGAGTCCCGGAGCTCGGCATGAAACCCCTGGATCCTCTCTCACTCCCACTAATCAAGAGCGACCAGGGCGGGCTCAAGTTGACCTTTAAGGACTCCACGCTGACTGGACTAAAGAACTGCCATTTGGAAAATATTAAGTAAGAGAAAAATTTATTATTTATACTAATATTATAAGCTGACAAGTTTATTTGTTATATCGTTTGAGCGCGCTTAAATAATGGTTTGAATTGAAAAATTATTTTTGTGTTAGGGCGCCCATTTACCGAGGAAGACTAGGCTATAAACATTTTTTTTTTGATATTTTTTTCTAGACTTAACACAGGTGAAAGAGGTGGTTTTTTATATCACTAGATCGGCAAACAAGCGTACGGCTCACCAGATGGTAAGAGATTACCGTAGCTTATAGACGCCTGCAACACCAGAAGCATAGTTTAGTTAGGAGGTAGTTTTAAATACAGGAGTAGTGATTATATATTTCCATTAATAACTTCACTTCAAATTGGCGACTAATTTCCTTTCTAGAAATAATCAAGTAACATTCATAAAAGTAATTTGTTGGCTTAGTCTATCATACTGCTCACTGGGAATTACTAAATACATAATAACACTAGGATTAACAAGAACTTTCAGAAGCTTATGATAAACTAACTGTGTCCGCGACTTCGTTCGCGTGGAATTTAACAAAAAAGTTATTGTTCAGTTCGAAGAATTATAAAATAAATAAATTTCTAAAATAAAAGTAGCCTAAGTTACTCCCTATTACATCTGCTATCTGCCAGTGAGAGTCCCGTCAAAATCGCTCCAGCCGTTTCAGAGATTAGCCGTCACAAACAGACAGACAGACAAAAATTTGTAAAAAATGTTATTTTGGTATATGTACCGTATATACATCCATATGCATTTAGTAAAAAGCATATTTTATTTCTTTGTATAGATGTATAGATAATAATAATATTTATAAGGCTCTGTGAGTCTCGTTGGGGAAATCTTAAAATCAAAATCTACTGTGGAAAGCGCTGAAGGAAAAACTAAACTTTTCACGCCATTGTACCGTCGTAAACCGTCTTCGATTATTTACGAGTAGCTACACTGGCGACGTCGTTCGCGAACACACATTTATTTTATACTAGCCTATATGTTGACCCGGCTTCTTAATAATATTCGTGCCAAATTTGAAGTAAATCCATGCGGTACTTTTTGAGTTTATCCCGGACATACATACAGACATACAGACAAAAATTCTAAAAACTATACTTTTGGCTTCGGTATCGACTGTAGATCACACCCCAAGTATTCTTTTAAAAAAATATTCAATGTACAGTTTTGACTTTCCTACCATTTTATTATATGTATAGATATGAGGTTTGAATAATGTGTTTAATGTCAAACAAAAAAACCAACGACTAGTAATATAATTATGTTTGCTCGCAAAATAAAAAAACCGACTTCAATTATATCGACAAGTAATACAAAGTAAGTAGACGAAAAAATTAACAAACGCAGTAGTCGTCATTACGATTTTAGAGGGTTTCCCTCGATTTCTCTGGGATTCCATCATCAGATCCTGGTTTCCTTATCATGGTACCACACTTGGGATATCTGATTTCCAACAAAAAATGAATTATCAAAATCGGTTAATAAACAACGATGTTATCCCTGAACATACATAAAAATAATATATGTATGGATAGATATATACGAGTATATATACGGTCGAATTTGAGTAACCTCCTCCTTTTTTGAAGTCTTTTAAAAATGATAACTAAAATTACTAGGATAATTCAAAAGACAACATTTAAAAGAATACAGAATACACGACAAGCACCAGCTTATGAACGGTCACAGCCATGGATTGTACCTGTTGCGCTAGCAGTGGCGGGTTCGATCCAGTTGTTATCATGTACACCTGATAGCGTTCGTTACTCATAGTAGGGAATATATCCGCAACCCGCATTGGAGCAGCGTGGTGGATTATACTCTGATCCTTCTCCTACATGGGGAAAGAGGCCAATGCCCAGCTGTGGGATGTTACAGGCTAAAGCAAACCACCAAAAAAAATACAATCGAATTATTGACAAATAAAAAAAGTAACGAATGATTTAAGTTCATTATATCAGTATATAGTAATAAAGATCTATTGTTTTCCTTTAATGGATCGACGTGTAGGAAAAGGAAAAACTATTATTAATAACAGTCATTTCATTATTTTATTATTACGCTCATTATCATAAACGCATGTCAAGTTTAATGTTGCTGTCATGTTTAAATTCTAATTGATTTCACATTACATAACAAACCTTTGCTGTAATAATACAGATAATATATAAAATATATAATGATATTTATTTTTTAATATATTTATTTAAAAAAATAAATATCATTGAACTGTGCTAAGTTTTAGGATAAAAGGTATGCAGTGTTTAGTCTAATGGATCATCATTCTTTATAGTAGTTTCATTTTACTTCCTTTAGTATTTTTGGCATAATGTGCGCCCAGCATATACGGTAGACAGAGATAGACGTCGCTTTGGTGCAACGGTAACAGCACTGGTTTGTGGCTGTTACGCTGGCGGTTACGGGTTCGATTCCCGCACATGACAAACATTTGTATTAGCCATACAGATGTCTGCTGTGGTCTGGGTGTTTGTGCAGTCTTTGTGGGTCTCCCCACCGTACCTCGGAGAGCACGTTAAGCCGTCGTTCCCGGTTGTTATCATGTACACCTGATAGCGGTTGCTGCTCATCACATCATTTTGCCCATAGTCACCACGCTGGGCAGGCGGGTTGGTGACCGCAGGGCTGGCTTTTACTGCGCCGAAGACGCTGCTGCCCATATTCGGCCTGTGTTTTTCAAAACCAGCGGTTATACGGTTATCCCGCCATCGGTCGGCTTTTTAAGTTCCAATGTGATAGTGGAACTGTGTTATCCCTTAGTTACCTCTTACAACGCCCACAGGAAGAGATGGGGTGGCTATATTCTTACTGCCGTAGCCACTTAGCGTCTAATATATGTAATCTTTCTATTAAATTATGTTTTTTTTTAATTTAGCAAACTATACGTATATCCAGGAAAACCAACATTTAAACAACTTATTATAAAATAAATATTACGTTTAGTAAACGTAAACATCATTGCATTCAAACGGCTGGTTATTTTGTCCTTGCTCACGATTGTTTAAATCATTACAAATTATAGAATAGGTCTTATTCGTACTGGTTGGAAATATTGAAATTGATATTTGTGTTATTAAATTATTTTATGAAGTGGAAACACTTAGCAGCTATGTGTCAAAGCGTTTGTATGTTTTGCTTTTATCTTTAATGTTTGTGTTGAGATTTTAATATTTGTCTTGTGATTATTCTCTTGTTAGTTTTGCAATTGTAGATATCTGCATTCATATGATATAATATAATTTTAGTATTTTAATATATTATATCTGTTGGGATGGATATTTGTTTTTGTAAAAAATACGTTTCCGGTCTGGGTGTCTGTCGGGTGGGTCTCCCCACCGTGCCTCGAAGAGCACGTCAAGCTGTCGGTCCCGATTGTTATCATAGACGCCTGATAGCGATCACATAGTATCCGCCAAACCGCAGGGAGCAGCGTTGTGGATTAAATAATTTTAAATAAAACATTTAGGATCTGTTTCGCCGTTTGTGAATAACGCTATTTGACAGTAGACGATATCTAAAGTTCACGCTTCACACGCGGCCCCCCGTAGGATTTTCTCCTGTCGGGGGTCCGGAAACACACACAATACACAAGTACAAACGCCAAGACCAAAACAATCATCTGTATGGCAAATACAAATGTGTGTCGTGAGCGGTGATCGAACCCGCAACCGCCAGCGCAACAGCCAGTGCCGTCAACGCTGCACCAACGCATTGTCAAACAACAGATAAAAGCTTATAATATTATATTATTCTTTTAACAGACTTCCAAAAATGGTTCTCAATTCGATTGAATCTTTTTTTAAATGTATTTTACCTCAGAAATTTATACTGGGTAGACCAATTTTAATGGTTCCTTTCTTAATTAAAAGGTGGTGCTTGTCATATCCATGCTGAAAGTTACAGATAGATCCGAATAAAAACGATGATTTACGGCAGTTATTGTAAACAATTGTGTTTGAAACAGGGATTCCATAAATATAAATATTATTGAAATAATAAAAAAGTATTATTCAAATTGGATACGTTAAAATACAATTTTTATCTGGGCATTTTTCGATCCAGATAGATCTATCAGGACCCCCAATGTAACTTAAAATTTTATATCGGAGTTTTTCCACGGGGATAGTACCATTTTAATTTGATTGAAATCTGACTAATTTTTCGCCGACGTACGTCGTATACGACGCTTATGAGGTATATATAAGTATATATACCTCATAAATTGATGATTGATGATTCTTATTTTAATCAAAAGCTGATGCTTGTTTTGTGATTCTATTTAAAGTTGATCGAGATCTTCGATCATCGGGTGATCCGTATGTTTTTTTGCAGACAAAGTGATATAAAAAAAAAGTTTTTGGATGCAGCTCGAAGGACCACTAAATATTGGGTTAATTCGACAAAAACTGATATTGTTAATTATCTAAACGCTATTTATCGTAATTGAGTATTTTAGCATCAACTATTGTCCCATTGAATAGCTATAATAACATAGAATTAACTTTTTACATATAGGTAATTGCGAAAGCGATGACACGAAATAATTCACTCAATCATAAGCCGGATAAATTACCAAGTACCTACCTCTAGTGTGGCTATTAACTTTTTTATTACTAATAGTTTTATAGAAAACTTGCTAACAATACAATCGAGTGATTACAGATAATTGATGTGTAATACACGTGCTAGAGATTTATAACTATATTTTTGTGTTCCGTGTAGTCACTTGCGGCAGTTTAGTACAGTAGCGATAGCTTTAAGAATGGCAATTGGCAATTTTTACCAAAATAATGTACGTATATATTTAAAATATGGAGATACATATTCCCTCTGGTCAGGTAGTATTGTTATAATAGTCGTTAAGAATACTATGTATCAACGCTCTAACTTCAGGATCTTATAGAGGACATTTTTGAGAATTTTTACAAAACATTTCAAATGGATAGTTCAGCTGTCGTAACTACGGAGATCCTAGTCTTTTTAAATGACTTGAAAACGGTCAAGTGCGAGTTGGACTCACGCACGAAAGGTTCCTTACTATGTCATTTTTTTGTTTTAATATTATTATTTATTAATAAAGTACATACATAAAACTAAGTATTTTATGAATATTTCAAGTGTTCTGATACCATTTATTGATATTAAGCAAAAAAGGGCAAAAAAATCACGTTTGTTCTATGGGGTAGGGAGGCTCCTAAAATATATTTTTATTATTTTGTTTTTAGTATTTGTTGTTATAGCGGCAGCAGAAATACATAATTTGCGAAAATTTCAACTGTAGCTATCGCGGTTCTTTAGATACAGCCTGGTGACAGACGAAGTGAACAAAACAGACAGAGCGAAGTCTTAGTAATAGAGTCCTGTTTTTACCCTTTAGGTACGGAACTCTAAAAAGGAGGAGTTTCTCAATTATTTTGTTTTTTTTTAAATGTATATTACTTTAGAACTTTAGACTGGCTGGACAGAGTTTGATTATTTTTTTTTATAATCGAAAGGTTGTGCGTGTCATGTGGTCCCATTTAAATTTAATTGAAATATAACGAGTACTTTATATAAGTAATACGATTATTAGAGTTATATCTAATAATGCATATTTACTTGACTATTATTTAGTCGACCTAGTACTATTATACTGATACTAATGTTTTCTTTTTAATCAATATAAATTTGATCGATACCTGATCACTACTTTTTGAGTAATCTTTGATTATTCGATATTTTTCGTCTACTTACGTTGTATTGTCAATGTAAATGAAATCGTTTTTTTTTCGTTTCCGAGCAAATACAATTATTTGTGTAAGAAACGTTTTTGTTTCAAGGACATGTATAATATATGTTTTTTTATTGGTGCATAATTATGAGCCATTAAAATATCTCTATGGTAACTATAAACGCGAGTGAAATTGCTTGATAGAATATTTCTAATATTCATTAAAAATATATTCTTCAATTGTTTTCAGACACGATTCTTCTAAAATAAAGCAAACCGTCATAGTTAAATGTAACCTGGTGCTGACAGGAGATTACGATATCAACGGACAACTACTGATTTTGACCACGCAAGGGAATGGCAAATATAAAATAGATATACGTTAGTATTTTATTTAAACCCTATGACCATAGAGTCTGCAACAAAATGATAATTGCTGAAAGTATCGTATATAGGTATATAATAGTTCAGATAGTAGCATAAAATATTAAATTCTTTTTTTGAAATTTTCTTTATGATTTCAGGTGACATGGTAATTAAAACTACCGTCGACTTAACAACGGTTACTGGCAAGGACGGAAAGCCTCACTGGCACATAACAAAATGGAACAGATCCTTCAAAGTTCTCACTGGCACAACCTTCGACTTCGAGAATCTTTTTAATGGAAACAAAATTCTTGGTAATGGTCTTTGAAATATATTCATTCTAACCTATTCAAGTAACTTTTACCAGTAACTTCATCTTTTTGATTAATTCAGCCTATAACATCCCGCACCTATATCACCTACCCGCCTGCCCAGCGTGGTGATTATGGGCAAAACATACGAGCTCACACCATTTTTGGGGTGAACTTGTGGACACCTATGTCCAGTAGTGGACTGCGATAGGCCGATGTGATGATGATGATGATAACATCCCACAGTAGGGCTAAGGCCTTTTTGTCAATGTGGGAGTGTTGGAAATTAATGCATCACTTATTTCTTAAAAATGTATGACAAACTTACATTTAAATGAAATCTATACTAATATCATAAAGAGGTAAAGTTTATAACTTTGTTTGTATGTAGGGGGTAATCTTCGCAAATACTGATCCGATCACGGAAATTCTTTCACTAACAGAAAGCTACACTGTTCAGGAGTGACATAGGCTATATTTTATTGTGATTGAACAAAAAATTCAGTGAATTATATATAAAATTCTAGTGTCACAATGTTAGTTACAGTACTCCTCCGAAACGGCTGGACCGATTTTTATGAAATTTTGTGTGCATATCGAGTAGGTCTGAGAATCGGCCAACATCTATTTTTCATACAGCAAGTTATAAGAGGGTTATAAGGGGAAGGGAGGGGATTAAGGAGAGTTAATAACATATAATTATGGCAAAACAACGTTTGCGGGGTCAGCTAGTAATGTATAAAAATGTAACGTAGATCGGTCGTTCTGTTCGTATCGTATATGGCAGCACCATTATTGTTATTCTGAAATCTTTTATCAATTATCTATAGGTACAAATAAATAAAATGTAAAATAAATACATGTTTGCATAGGCATCCTCAAGTTTGCGCCAGACATCCCGGTCTTTTATAAGTGTGAACTAAAAAACAACAATTTTGTTAAATTTCACGCGGACGAAGCCTCGGGCAAAGCTAGTCTTAATATACTTAAAACGTAATTGCTTTATAATTTCAGCTGAGCCAGTGTTAGAATTCGCAAACACGAACTGGAAAGATGTGATGCAGGAAATAGCACCGCCTGTCGTCGACGCCATCGTTTCTGAAGTTGTTTTAGCTGTTGAAGCCTTGTACAAATCTGTACCTCTGGATGAGTTGCATACGTAGAAAAATAGAACAATTCATAAATAATAATTTAAAATGGGTTAAATAAATATGAAATTTGAAATCTTTATTTATTAATTTTTATTTTTGTTTTAATGCGTTAAAATTGTTCTATTTGGGTATTATCAAGTTGGAGTATCATATCTACAGTAAGGATAGTCCAAAATGTTTAAATCTATTTTGAAACCTATTATCTATTTCTCCAAATAGGTAGCTATTTTATATTAATAACTATCAAATAAAGTTGTTTAAACATTTCAAGGTTTGAATTCTTTTAAGATATTTTCACGCTTATCTATTCCCCTTCGACTCCTCTCAAAGCTTCTTACAACTCGTCTCTACGGAATGCTATAATTATCTAATCTAGTAGTAATTTAATAGTTAGCTGTTTTTAAACAATTTCAAAAACCAAAAGATTAGATTTACTTGCGGCCGGTGATGGCATCCGAGAGAAAAAAGTTCCATTAAATCGATTTTTTAGTTTGAAGCAAATTGACTGATTACTGTCAATTGTTGATAGCGGATAGATACTTTGGTGGCCGCGCTCCACTAAGCGACAGCAACATTCTATCGTTCCACCGGTCGGCGTGAGCGATCGCTCGACGTCACAGATGACGTCACTGTCCGCGACCACATCGCGCCCGCTTTGCCTACAAAATATCAACTATACAAATCAAAAACATGGCGGGAATTAAATAAAAACAACTGTCAATATCAAATTTCAAATTATGCATATTATCTCTCAACCGATTCAGCAAAAACGCAACGATAAATTCAGCAATCCATGTTGAAATAAATTTTAGACCAATCCATGCGAAATATTTATTCAAAACCCTCACAACTGCATGCTTTCATGATGCCACCATATTGCGAGTACACAGCTAATACCTGATAGCGCCCAAATATGCGTTTCACTTATAAAATTCGCCTACAAGTAAAATGCCCGTGGCGTTTTTTACGTTAGTGGAACAGGAATTTTGGCGGTCGTGGTCGATGGCTTTTTGCGTCTTTAGTGGAACGCACTTGTTTTCAGTTGACTATTGACATTTGTCAATGCGGTGTTTGAGATTGGTTTTTGTCATAACATTGATATTGAAATTAATACATAAAAAGTAATTTTGTTTCCATGTTATAATATTACTTAAAACGTAAAAATGCTTTGTCCCGAAGTATGGAATTTCCCATCCCCCAAAGTGATAACGTCGTACAAGAAACGTATTAATTTAGAAGCTGTTACAGAGAATGTAGAATTAAACAGCTTTTATAAAAGTGCAATCATAACTTGTCCAGATGAATTACATACGCCTCAACATATATCTGACATTCTACTAGAAGATAGTGATTATTATAAAGTAAACAATTGTTCTTTGGATGAATTTTTGGACCCGATTTTCATTCATAATTTCGTCAAAGCGGGTAAGCTTTACTGTTTAACATCGGACACAAACTGCATAGTACACAACTGCGCCGCAGTAACTCCGAACGGGATACTAACCTTACATTTACTGGAGCCGATATATCAGACATTAGGCTTAGAAGGACGAAAGTGCCCTCACAACTATTATGAAGTTAAAATTGACTTAATTAATTTAAAAAACTATGAGAAAACTAGAAAAGCTTTAAGAAAACTTCATACATTCAGTTTTTACATCTCTTGGGAGCCAGATACAGATACCGTTTGTCCATCTTCAATTGCAAAGTATTTATGTGACATAAATTTAGAAGTCACATGCCACAGCCTTGAAGTAAAGAAAGTAACGCCAGATATCAAATCAATACCGACATTAGTGGACACCGATATTGAGGAAATGGTAGAATGGGTCGGGATGTTGGCACACGAGGGGGATTTACGTCCTACAGAGGGCTATGTAAGCTTATACTGTGAACCAGAATGCTCAGCGCCTTTACAATCATCACGGATATCATTACTCATCATCAAAGGATTCTTAACACCCAACATATTATCAAATGTGTGTAAATCTCTATCTGATTATGTGGTTTCTCGAGATTTAGAAAACTATTGGGCGTCGATTAGCATACAGAGTATGGAAAATAGTTTGTGGCAATGGAGCCCGAGTAGTCCCAAAATGTTTCAAGCGCATAACTGTTCTTCTAATATTTTCTTTTGTAAAGATGGTTGTACATTATTTTCAATAGGACAATTAAAGTATTCATAAAATTTGTCTTTTTTTATTTATTTCAATAGAACATCTTATTAAATTTATATAAAATTATTTATAAATCTCTAAGTCTGATGAATTGAACATTATAAAAAACTAAAATTGAAGTGTAATACTTGATATAAATTTAAAATTCCAGTACAGGATTTTTTTTAAAACGTTAATACTATCATTGTTTATTTAATAAAAATGATATATAGTGATCGACTACTAAGTACGTTTCTTCAAACAGAGTCTACAAAATCTCTTATGCTCTCATAACTCGGTATGAGAGTTTGGCCTGCATATGTCCATGTTTTATGAGATTTTTTCCATAGGATAGGTGTTATAAATCCCTTTCCACTGGATAAAAATCATTCATCATCATCATCATTGGCCTTAGTCCGTCTATTGCAGAAGATTTAGACAGTGTCAAAATATGATAAAAATAACCTACCTTGCTCATCTATTTAAAGTCAAATTTAAAAATGGTATTGGATTTTTTTTTCACGAGGAATGCAATCTATTACACCTATAACAGAACCCCATTTCAAGGAACATAGTTAGAAGTCGAAAACTTGTATATCAAAATCTCCACAGAATACTTAACCGACTTAGGTATTTTCTGTTTTTCTGTGAAAAACACGACTCAAAAGTAATTTTTACGAATACTATGAGATTATTAAACATAGAAATTTTATTAAAACTGCTTTATGAGATTAGCAATTATCAATATATACTCTTTATAAAACTTTCGTACACCTACGATGTATTGATGTCCTTAGAATTGTCGATATTTACAATTGCTGTAATTTGGTGATCGTACACACGCTTCAGCCTGTAATATCCCACTACTGGGCATAGGCCTTTTTCCCCATGTAGGAGAAGGATCAGAGCTTAATCCACCACGCTGCTCCAATGCGGGTTGGCGGATATATTCCCTACTATGAGTAACGATCGCTATCAGGTGTACATGATAACAACCGGGACCGACGGCTTAACGTGTTCTCCGAGGCACGGTGGGGAGACCCACAAGGACTGCATAAACACCCAGACCACGGCAAACACCTGTATGGCCAATACAAATGTTTGGCATGTGCGGGGATCGAACCCGCAACCGCCAGCGCAACAGGTACAATCCATGGCTATAACCGTTGCGCCAACGCGGCAAATTTCTTTTTGTGTTGTCTACTCTAAGTTTATTAAAATCAATGATATAAAACTATAATTGGCCAGAAGGAATTGAATAACCACTTCAATCAACCGCCGATTAACCCACTGATGTACTGTCAAAAACTGGCTGTCTCCGGACTTTTATAATATAATTCACTTTAAGCACTTGCCATAGGCAAAATCATCGGCGAAAAGCTGATGGAGCCATAGTCTCTAAAGAAGAAGTGGTGATCAAAGTAATATAATTTTAAAGATGGGACAAAAAAGTTTGGGAAACAACGATTTAAATAAAAAGCAAATTCAAATATAAGTATTTACTGAATAACCAAGCTGCAGACTGATATTTCTAATACCAACATTCCCTGCACCGGATACAAACTAGACCAACATAATAACTATTTACTGTTACACGTCCGGAATGCACAGAATATGCAAAGTTTGGAATAGACTTTGTTAACACTACATTTAAATGATTAAATCATTTTACTTATTTCTCAGAGACGAGATATATTATTTTTATAAGCTAATATCTGCAAGAGAATTAGCACTTAACATTTTTTTTATTAATAAGGGGCAGTATTTAAAAAAAAAAACATGAAAAATTTATGCTTTGGCTAGTCCAATGACACCGCAAGCAATACGGGCCCCAGCATTTCCTGTGGTCTTGCTAAGCTCATGACCTCCTACTCCGAGGTCATCTGGGTCAGCGTGGACTACCAACGTACGTCCGACGATACTGTTCGGTCCCGTTAGGGAGATTTGGGAGTCTTGGATGTTTACCTGAAAAACCAAGTTTTGTTATTAGAACACGCATACTTAAATTTTCGTTTTAATTAATTAAAATTCCAAGTTTAGGAGTTTGCCAATTACGCTGTCAAATAGAAGGAGGGAGTTTTACTTTGCTTAGGGTAATGAGATATGCCAAAGAGTGGCAACGGTCAAATGAAATGCATGTTTGCAGTTTATTATATTAGCCGACTTCAAAAATAGAAGAGGTTCTCAATTCGACTGTATTTTTTTATATCTGTTACCTCATAACTTCTTGCTCTGTGGACCAATTTCGATAATTCTTTTTTTTTTTTTTATCAAAAGGTGGGTGCTTGTCATACGGTCTCATTTCAATTTAATCAAGATCTGGCAAGTACTTTTTGAGCTATCTCTAATAAAGCGTATTTACTTGACTATATTTTCATCTACCTACGTTGTATTACTGGTCCATGTAAATGAAGTCGGGTTTTTTTTTTTTTTTGTTTGAATCCAACCATTTATTACAACCAAACAATTATTATTCCCTTTGTCATAATTTTTTTTGGTGACGGCTGAAAGTGTACCTTAACTTCAAAAGGGGAGAGAAGAATCCAAAATGCTAATATTTTACGTGACCTGATTTTACAGACTTCCCCGAAACTGTGTAAGCATTTTTGGTTTTAAAATAAATGACAAAAGTAATTGAGACTACAACTAATAAGTTATTCTGAGTTATTTACGCACACTTAATGTCAGGCGCGTAACACATAATTATTCTTTTGTTTAATTAATTAATTCTTTGGCATTGACATTCGTGATACATTAAAGGGCAAATAGCATGTCCCTATAAATATTAATATTTTATTTAGTGACCGAGGAAACATTTTAAACATAATGTTAACAAAAACAATATATTCCTTTTAATATTCTCAAGATATTATAGAATAAATAAAATATTAATATGATTAACTATAGTTGTTATTATTAAAGGCTTATTGGTTAATAAGTTTAATCAATTTTCATAATTTTTATTATCATGATGTATTATGTAAAAAAAAATATATATATATTTTTACACTTGACTATCCGAATGCCTAACAACAGAATTATTAAAATTAAAACAAAGTGTTTGAGTGTGCTAAAGCGTCATAAATCGATTGTAACTATTGTACTACACGACTGAAGTAAAACTTCTTTAGCAATAGACCTGCACTGTGTCTTAGATACACGAGACGTACTGGCTAAGAGAGGAAGAAAATGTGTGTTCACACCCCTCTCTAGCTCCGTTCGCCTCGCTCGGTCACACTTTTCGTAACGCTCTCATCATGCATTAATCATCAAGTCAAGCGTGCGTAAAGAAGTTTTACTTAAATAATTGTGTTTGCTCGCAAACGAAAAAAACCGACTTCAATTACATAGACGAGTAATACAACGTAGATCGACGAAAAAATACTCAAGTAACGACGCGTTATCAAGGATTAATCAAAAAGTAGTTATCAGATCTTAATGAAATTTATATGTGACCACATGATAAACATCAACTTTCGATTAAATTAAAAATTATCAAAATCGGTACACCCAGTAAAAAGTTATTGCGGATTTTCAAGAGTTTCCCTCGATTTCTCTGAGATCCCATCATCAGATCCTGGTTTCCTTATCATGGTACTAAACTAGGAATATCTTCTTTCAAACAAAAAAAGAATTATCAAAATCGGTACACCCAGTAAAAAGTTATTGCGGATTTTCAAGAGTTTCCCTCGATTTCTCTGGGATCCCATCATCAGATCCTGGTTTCCTTATCATGGTACTAAACTAGGGATATCTCCTTTCCAACAAAAATCGAATTGAAAACCTCCTCCTTTTTTGGAAGTCGGTTAAAAAAAAAACAATAAACAAGAATTTTTTAACTATTATTCACTTGGAAGAAAACAAATAAATTACCTTTGTAACACCACCAGCCGATGTAGCTTCAATGTTACCGAGATCACCAACATGTCTGACTGCTGCGTCGGGGGCTCCGTGGTCTTGTTTCAAAGGGTTGAAGTGAGGACCAGCCGATGTGCATCCATTTGTATTGTCACCAAACTCATGGATGTGGAAACCGTGCAAACCCTGAATGGTGAAAATTAATTAATTAATTTGTTATTTATTTCATTTATACTCTTCATTGTAAAATCAAATCCAATAACATATTACAAATAAAGAGCAGTGTAAAAAGGTGGTCTTATCGCTAGGAGAGCAACTCTTTTAGACGACATTATTAATAATTTGGTTAAGTTTTATATTTGTAAAGACGTAGGAAAATTACTTTTGACATAATAATTTTGCATTTGAGGAATTTTTCACCACTTGAAACCAAAAAAAGAAATTATCTATATTGCGCAGACTAACTTATATAGAGGAGTGCAAACACTAATATTCTTTTAAATTATGCATAAAAAATACAATAAATCAATAAAAAACATCACACACACTACCATTTATTTGACACACACACATAATTATACTCCTTTGTTTATTATTATAGAAGTATAGTCTTTCACAACAGAACCTTAGAAATGTTCAAATTTTTTATTTAAATTAATTATGGTCAAATTTCGACCACAGGGCAACCACTTGTTTTAATAAAACCTAATTAAATTAATAAGTTTCATTAAAATAATGGTTAAATTTATGAATTATAGTAGTAACGATGTAACAAATTGTTATTTCTTGTACCTAAATGGTGATTTTAAATTTATTATAATATTTTTTTTTTTCGGAGTATTATTGAGAAATGTTGCGAAAGAGAGCTTGGTCGGTAGTCAGTACTATTACTATATATTATATAAATGATTTTCCTAGTTTTCTGCGGTCGAAACCGTGAGTAGACGATAGCAAGAGGCCATCCATAAATTGTGACATAGAATATATAGATGATGATATATAATAGATGAAGGGTGGGGAGCAGTAAAAATTGTTTGACATCACGTTTCAAAACTTCTAGATTTCACACGTGTTAATTTGAAGAAAAAAATAGCCTACTAGCCTTTCTCGGTAAATAAGTTATTTAACACAAAGTGTATAATTTGGAAATCATTATATTATTTAGTTATAATTGTTAGAATAGTTCTAAAAAATAAAACTAGATAGCGCTGCCCTATGTTTAAACATGCTAATGTTTCGTTTTCTAAATTACATATAGTTTAAGAATATTTTTAATAAATTGCTATGCGTTTTCCGGGTATATGGTAGTTTTACTGCTCTATCGACTGAGAGAAACAAAGAATTTTCAATTCAAACCAATAGTCTCTTAGATTAGTGCTATTAAACAGACAAACTTTTCAGCTTTATATTAGTATAGATATAATTGATGGTATTGAAATAATTTTTACTTTCATACCTATAATAAAAAAAAAGTGAAATGAACGCTATGTTATTGAAAAATAATTTTGACGGATATAAAAATTCTTAAAAACGATGTTTCAATTTATTAAATAATAATTTATAGGTGTAAAATAAAAATAAAAATGTGACATCACACTAGGTAAGGTCTCACAAATGTGACCATCTGTAATTATAAGGATGTGTCAAAAAAATCGTGACATTCATGTGACCTAATTTATGGATGGTCCCTAATTGAAATAAAGAACTGTACTGTATGTAGGTATGTATTTCTGAACTGATAACAGATAACTATTTACAAATAACACAATGATCAATATTAACAGTAGCACTTAAATATTTTTTCATTATCACGAAAGCAAGGTCATCTGACCCAGTCTTATATCAGATAGGTATGTTTTGTTATTGCACAATATTATAAAAACAACAGGAGCATTATTTAATTGTATTTAAGCGTTACTTCCATTTTAAATATTATACTTTCAAGACATTTTATTTATGTTTACTTTTATTTCGCAACACATAAAATTATTGTTTTTTTTTTTTTTTTTTTTTAATAATACTGAATATTTGTAATTACTAATTTATTTATTTTGTAATTTTAATTTCATTGGGGTTCTGTTTCACCAATTGTGGATAGTGCAATTTTTTTATATGTATATAACTAGGTCGGCAAATAAGCGTATGGCTCACCTGATGGTAAGCGATTACCATAGCTTATGGACGTCTGCAACACTAGAAGCATTGCAAGCGTGTTGCCGATCCTATTCCTAATCTCCCCCTGGAGCTCTGGTCACCTCAAGTCACCTCTGTTGGTGAACAGGAACACAATAATGCTTAAAAGCAGTATTATTTAGCCTGTGGTCTTCTGTAAGGTCGAGGTACTACCCCAATCGGGCTGCTCCATATTTTGAGCAGGAAATTTTCTGGTGTGCTCTACCTCAGTTAAAATAATCGTATATATTATATTCCCATTTATATATTAAATTTAAAGTTGCAGTTTATTTATTGAGGAGAAACGTCCTACTAGCCTATTCCACCTCCCGCTGTCAGTCTATTTGTATTGTCATACGTCAAATAGCATTATCCACAATAGGTGAAGCAGGCCCTTAACTCATATTAGGGTTGAATAAAATAAATATTTACAAGAAAAGTAATAGTTGCAAGTCATTATAAATATACAATGCGTAGTAATATATATTAAGTATGTGTATGTATATGCATGATTCAATAAATTTTCCTTCCAATCTTTCCTTGCAGCTGTCTTTATTAACCTTTAATTAAATATAAATTTAAAAAGCAGCTGTCTTTATTAACCTTTAATTAAATATAAATTTAAAAATCCTTAACTGTCTGTTCTAAAGGTAAGCAACTTAATGCTTGTGTTATAGATAACAGCAAACTGTTATAGCATAACATATTTTTTTCCCAGAAAAAAATAATTATATATGAAAATATAAAATTACATTCATTATATATTTTTTAATCGAATGATGTTCCTTCTCAAGTGGTGCCATTTAAATTTGATCAGTTCTGTAAAATACTTTTTCAGTTATCCCTAATAATGTGTAGTTAATTTACTGGTTTTCTGACTGTCTACATTGTATTACTTTTCAATGTAAATTTAAAAGGTTTTTTTTACGTTTACAAGCAAACACCATTATTATAGCCATCTTCTACCAACACTTGCCTAGAAGAGATTTTTGTTATAGTGATAAGACGTCCTCTTGAGCATATTTTTACATTCCTATGTAAATCATTTTTAGTGTGCATTAGACTATGAAAAATAAAAAACAATAATTAACCTTTGACAGGCCAGAGACTTCTCCACTAACGATGACTGGAGAATTAGCATCCTGTAATAAAAGAATAATTAATTTTAATAAGCTTATTATTGATTTATCTTGACAATTTTAAGAGCAGCTTAATTTCTTTTTTCTTCAAAAACTTGGAATTCTCATTTTACAAATTAAAAATTAATTAAAACTAAAATAAGGCTATATACCAAATCGGAATGTATATTCTGCATAGAAGAACCAGCAATCAGTATTTAGTATTTGTAAAAAAAAAACATTGTTTTATTATAATTGTATTAAAATCTTCCATAAAATATAGTTAGTAAATCCATAAACCCTATTTTTATATACACGACTACGGCTTATCTAATTTTAAGAGATTACTGTGGCCTGTGGCCTACAAACGTGCTGCTTACCCTACTCTCAATTACTGCCGGAGCTCTGGTCACCTTACTCACCACAGGAACATAACACTGCTTGAAAGCAGTATTATTTAGCTGTGATCTTCTGTAAGGTCGAGGTAGTACCCCCATCGGGCTGCTCCATTTTCTTAAACAGGAAATTTCCTGCTGTGCTCTACCTCATTAAAGTTAATCCGATCATAACATATAACAATCTACGTAATATCTGCCCTATCTAATAAAAAAATAAGAGAGAAAAATAAGATAATTTAAAAACATTACACCCAGTTTAAAACTATACAAACTTGAAGTAGCTTCTAGAATATGTCTACATATAGAACCGCACTTCAATAATCACATACATTCTTCTATAAACAAGTCATAATTTCCTTTGCACGTACCCTATCAAACTACGTCAGCGCTCAAGGTTATCATGACATGCCACAAAAAAATAATGATTTAAAAAAAAATACCTTCTGGTCGAAGAAAACTGTGCCGCTAACATCACCGTTTAATACACACACTGCTTTGGCCGGCATTGTTATGCAATTAGAGTTCTAATAAGATTATAATATTGACAATCAATCAAATATATAGCTAATGCGGATATAAATTATTGCGATAGTTTCAAAAACCCGTCAATCACTGATGTTCACGGCGCTACAGTCTACAAGACAATAATTTATTATAATTTAATAAAATATAAAAGGTAAAGTGCGTCGTCCGGTTTCTTCCGATATTCACACAGATTAAAACACTGATTCTGACATGTAAATGAATGAAGTAATCTGAAAAATAATAATTACAATTCTCAAATGATATTACGTGAAACGAAACACAAAACTCCCTTAAAAACTTAAAAAGGGATATTTTTAAATGCACACCAAAAACTTAATTATCATCCAGCAATATTTTGTATCAATGAAGTCTTTAATACATCAAATATATTATGTTACAGCAAGTGAACCAATGGATTATTAAAATAACATTACAAATATTTCGAAAAATAACATCAATAGATGCTTGCACCTTTTTTCTCAGATGTTAAACAAAAAATTGTTTTGTGTACAAATGAAAAAAAAATTGTCGTACCAACGTAAAAACCTTTGTGAGCTCCTGCTAAACACTTTGCTAAAAATCATAACATGATCTAATGCATAGGTAGTTCTAATTCTATAAAGGACATACAGACTTACATTTATTTGTATAAATGTATAATTCTCGTTGTTAGTTAAAATACTCCTCTGAAACGGATAGACCGATTTTTTTGAAATTTTGTGTGCATATCGTGTGGTCTGAGAATCGGCCAACATTTATTTTCATACTCCTAAGGTATAAGGGGGCGGGGGATTAAAGGGGTTAATTATTACATATATAATTATTATTATTTTAATAGTTATATATATATATATATATATATATATATATATATTGTTTTAGAGAAACGCAAATATAGTCTTTATTTTGGGATTTCTATTAAAAGGAACAGAAAAAGTATAACTATTATTATAAAACAACATTTAAAGCCTTTATTTAAACTAATTTCCTTACAATCTTAATGTAAAAATAATTCTGTCATCACAACAAAGTTTTATTTTTCTGTCCTGACAATAAAATAAACAAAAAGGTTCTAATTAAAAAAAAAGTAACAAAATATAAAATGAATGTTGTGTTTTCTTTACATATATATATATATATATATATATAAGAGATTTCCACCTATACTCATCACGATATCTCTGAAACCATAAGGTGTAGAGACTTGAAATTAGGTAAGATTATTCGTTTCACCAAGTAGAGGTCAACTAAGAACGGATTTTAAGAAATTCCACACACAGGAGTGGGTTGCGGGGGCGTTAACAATGGAAAATTCCCGTTTTTAAACTATAGCTCCTATCGACTCCAAATTTGGTAGGAATCTCCTATATGTGATGTAGAAATGATCAATGAGCGGATTTTATGATAACTCATCCCCAGTGAGAATTGCGGGGGTGGGCGTTAAGAATGAAAATGTTGTAAAATTTATGTAGCTCCGAAACTACTGAACCAATTTTTATCAAATTTTGTAAGTATCTGTAATTAAATCTGACTTGGAAGATATGGCAGTTTTTATCTCAATTGGACCCGGTAGGTAGCGCTACTAGTGGCGCTACTAACTGTATGTAACTCCGAAACTACTGAACCAATTTGTATCCAATTTTGTAAGCATCTGCAATTTGGTCCAACTTGGGACACAGGGTAGTTTTTATCTCAATCGGTTATGGTAGGTGGCGCTGCTATCAGTATGTAAATTATCAAATTTGGTAGGTAGCTGTTTTAAGGGCAGAACAACGTCTGTATATATATAAATAAAAAAGAACGCAAAAACGTTTGTTGCTGAACAAAAAAATATGATTCATGTTATTCAAACATTATGTGTATAAACATTAATTTACCATCGTGTTCCATAAAGAATAAACTATAAGCTACACTGGTATTATTTATTCTATAAAAATACTCTTACAATTTACAAGGAATAAAATTTGAAACTTTTAAAAAATATATTGAGTTTGTACTTAACATTATTTTAATACAATTTTAACAAAGACAATGTAAATACAGTTTAAGTAAGTTTTTGTAATTTTTACCTATAATGAAACGTAATAATATGAAATTTTTGATATGTCAAAATTTCAAAGTCTGTCCGTGGTCCGCCTACCTAATTTGTAAATGAAAAATTAAAAAAAAATATATTTTCGCGCCTGCGCAGCAGTGCCTATTTGGTGCCTATTGTGATAATATTGGTTAAAGCTCATTTGTTTTACCAATTTATTGCATATATATTGAATGTATATGTGGGATAAAACAATAAGAATTTTATATGTAAACAAATTATGGAGCAGAATATTTTTGTTGCATCGAACTCAACAACTTCGGTATGTTGATATTACATTTTTTAAAATAAATTATCAATTCACGAAGATTAAATTACGTTAAATAGTTTGAATTATTATTGTTTAATACACCGTGTATTATAGTACGCTAGTATTATTGTAGGTTAAAATTATTAATAAGTTCTAATAAAATATTGTATTTACTTTTTACTGTACAAAATAATAATACAATCTATATAAAGTAAAAGATCGGTGTACAACAGCCGCTTAAGTTTATTGAACATTTGTAGTAAATTTTTAATGTACTAGGATATTATTTGAGGATGGTAAATAATTAATTTCATTTTAATTTACAGATAATTCCCTCTGAAGTTACAACTACACATATTATTGAAGAAGGTCCAAGGGTAAGTTGATTAAAAATATGCAAATTTAATGAATTTGTATATGAGAAGGTACTTATATAGTTTTTATTATATGGTAAAAATAAAAATATGTGTCCTGCGCTAATATTGGTTTTGACCAATCTGGGTAGACTGGTAGATATCTCTTATTGAGCTAAGTGCATCCTTGCCAACTTTTTTAGTAAATGTGATTTAAACTTCTCTTTGTACAGTGCAATAAAGTATATATATACTTATTCTTTTTCTTAGGTATGTCCTCTATGTTCTTCGGAAATAAGATATTTCTTTATAAACTTAAATGAGAAAATGTTAATGTGTGAAAACATGGAATGTGAGTTTCCATTCGGCTTCGAGGAGCTTCAGTTTATAAAACTTGATAACGACGAAGATATGAGCGACGTTGTTTCCATACAAACAAAACCCACCCGAGCATCACCTATGCCGACTGGATCGGTTATATCAACTGCTGCCTGGTCGGAAATAGACAAAATGAACAAGATATATGAATCCGAGGAAAGCCAGCTAGATCCTCGCTCGTTTCACTTACAAAGAAACAAAAAGAAAATCAAAAAGGACTCGAAAGTAAGCGAAATAGAGATCAACAAAAACGTTGAAGACATAAAATGTCTCAATATGGAGTTGATGGAGATATCTGAATCGAATAAAATTATCAAGAACGAAAAATGGATTAAAAATTTAATGACCCTTCAAGGTAAGTCCGGTTTTAAGCTTTTGAAGCCGGAGGAAATGAAATGCGTGAAGCAAGATGAAAGGGAATTGAAAATAGACATCGACACAAACGATAATACTATGTCTTCAATAAATATACAGATAGCTGAGTAATGCTTTGAAACGATGTTGTGTACTGAGCTACCATCAGTATATGTGTTCATTTAGATATTAGGTTCGTTATTTAGTATTTTAACTTTACAATAAAATGAAACCTCTTTATTATGACTAGCCCGTTCTTGCAGTTTGTAGTGGCCCTGCGTTCTGTTCTGCGGGTTGCGGGTTCAATTCCCGCCTGAGTCTGGGTGTAATGTAATATTTACATTTATATATGCATTATTTCTATGTACGTTTATCAACAAAAAATACTTATAACAGTCGGCTGTTACTTTTTTTTTATGTTGGAAAATGCATTTACGCACTGACCCCGCCGCCGAGCTCGGCAGCTAGAGTGTGGGGCTCCCGGCGGTAGGTGCAATGCCGGACTACACACTAAAAACCAACGGTGTCCACCTTCGTCGCCCGTGCCGGGGTCGCAGGAATCCGAATTCTTCTGCAAACCCCGGCGGCGTGCCTCGTCAGGCCCTTTCCTGTCCTCGTGGAGGGGGTGGCGCGCGGGGGACACCGCGCGCGTCCACCCGGCAGATTTTGCTCTGCCTAGCGTCTAGGGAGGGAGGCGGTTGTCGTGCGCCAGCCTCCGACGCCCGGTCCTTTTGCGGTGGAGGGGGAGGTCGGTGGTGTCCTCCCTCACCCGCTCCGCCGCCTCCTTCTGCGCCATCACCCGCTCACAGTATTCGAGGACGGCGTCCCAGCACCTCTCGCTGCCGGCCATGGCAGAGATCACGGCCGGCAGCGAAAGGTCCGGCCCAACTACGCTTCGGAGCTCTTCGCGCTCCTCCGCCCACGCCGAACACTCTTCCAACACGTGTTGCGCCGACTCATCGTCACAATCCTGGCAGTGGTGGCAACGAGGAGAGGGCTCCCTCCCGGCGACCCGACACAGGTACCCCCCGAAGCAACCGTGCCCCGAGAGGACCTGCGTGGTGCGGAAGGTTAGGACGCCATGTCGTCTATCCAGCCACTGCCGAAGAACCCGCCGAACCGCGTTGATCGTCCGGTGCCCCGCACTCGGACGCTCGAGCCTCGTCGTCCACTCCGCGATCGCGGCATCCCGCTCTCGCCTAAGGTGTTCTGCCAGCCGTGGTGCCGGACTGAGACTGGACGCCGCCGGTATGACGACGCCAGAGCGACCGCGTCCAGGTCCCAGGGCAGGACTCCAGCCAGCACGCACGCTGCCTCTCCCGAGATCGTACGGTACCCGCGTACGACCCTGTTCGCCATCACCCTCTGCGCGCGCCGCAGCAGGGTGATGTTTTCGCGGTCCAGGGCGTCGGACCAGATGGGGGCACCGTACATCGCCATCGCTCTCACGACGCTGGTGTAGAGCCGGCGGCAGCTCACACCGGGACCGCCGATGTTCGGCAAAAGCCACGAGAGCGAGGCTCCCACCTTCAACAAGCGCGGGACGAGCCGCGCGAAGTGCGCCCGGAACTTCCACCGGCCGTCGAGTACGAGACCCAGGTACGTCATCGTGCCCGACAGGCCGATGCGAGTGCCTCCCACGATAAGATGGGCGTCGTGGGGAGGCGCCCTCCTCGGGCCGTGAAAGACGATGCCTTGCGCCTTGTCCAGCGCGACGACGAGGCCGAGACGCCGGATTCGCGCCACGACCTGCGCGACGCCAGCGGTCGCTAGCACTGCCGCCTCCCGATACGTCGGTCGGCGGGCCAGCACCAGCGTGTCGTCGGCGTAGCAGACGACGCTGACGCCGCGCAGCAGCGAGCCACGCAACACCCAGTCGTACCCGATGTTCCACAGGAGTGGGCCGAGCACCGACCCCTGCGGAACACCGCACACGACTTCCTTTCTTACAACCCGACCATCCCTTCCGGGAAAGACCACCCACCTGTCGGAGAGGTAGGCACCGACCACGCGACGCGTAGCGGACGTGGTAGCGGAGCGCCTCCCTGATGCAGCCCCAGGGCAACGTGTTGAAGGCGTTGGCGATGTCGATAGACACCGCCACGACGACGTCGCCCTGGGCCACCGCTTCCTGCACCTGGGCACGGACGCACAGCACGGCATTCACGGTAGAACGGCCACTGCGGAAGCCGAACTGCACGTCCGAGAGGTCGGGTCCTCGACGCCTGAGGTGCGCCACCAGACGCGCGGCCACGACGCGCTCGAACAGCTTGGCGAGCTCGTCGAGGAGGACGATGGGGCGATACGCCGACGGTGACTCCGCCGGCCGGCCTTCCTTCCTAAGGAGGACTAACCTGCCTGTCTTCCACCGCTGTGGAATTATGGCTTGAGCCAGACAGGCAGAGAATAGTCCTCGAACTCGCGGCGCCAGGTGGTTCAGCGCCACCGCCCACGCCCTCCCCGGAATCCCATCCGGGCCTGGAGCGACGTTCTTCCGTCGCAGCCGCGCGACTGCTTCCTCGTGTTCCGACTCTCCGACCTCCGGTGCCTCCTCTCCGACGTCTTCATTCACTCCTCGCGGTGCCATCGACAGCGGCTCGTGTTCGGCCGGCGCCATCGGGAACAGGGCCGCGACCACCTTACGGACCACTTCGGCGTCCAGGGTCTCCGTGAGTGGAGGAGCCCAGGGACGGACCTTGTTGCGTACCCGCTTGTAGGGCATCCCCCACGGGTCGCTGTTCAGTCCGTCTAGCATTTCCTCCCTGGCCGCGGCCTGCGACTCGCCGATGGCACGACGGAGGCTGGCTTTGGCTGCCGTGTAAAGGACGTACAGCCGCTCGCCCTCCTCCTCGTGCCGTGTCCTGTCCTGCGAAGTGGAGGGCGTCCTGAAGATGCGCCTCCTGCAGCGCGTGTACTGGCGTCGGGCGGCCACGCACTCCCTGCGCAGCTGCGCTATCGCCTCCGACCACCAGTACACCTGAGCCCGCCGGGGGCGACCCCTCGACCGCGGCATGGCCGCGTCGCACGCGTCGGTCATTCTGGCCACCAGCCAGTCTGCCACCCTTTCCGGTGAACCGTCAACGCGCGGCTGACACGACGCCACTATCGCCGCTTCGTCGAGTCGCTCCCGGTCGAGACGCTTCAGCTGCCACCGAGGACCCTCCTCCGCCGGGGCGCGGCTGGAGCTTGGCGGCACCGCCGGACGAGCGGAGATCTCAAAGCGGATGTAGCGGTGATCCGAGAGAGTCTCCACGTCGTCCAGCACTCGCCAGTCCCGAACGCGGCGCGCAAGGCCGGGGCTCGCAAACGACACGTCCACGATCGAGCCGCCCGACCTGCGCACGCACGTGTTGGCCGTCCCGCGATTGAGGACGGTCAGGCCGGTGGCAACGAGCCACTCCTCCAGAATCGCCCCCCGCGCATCTGTGGCAGGACACCCCCACAGCTGCGATTTGGCGTTCAAATCGCCCATCACGAGCACCTCCGCCGGATAAAATCTTCTCAAGATCGACTCGGTCCAGTCGAGGAACGCCTCGAACTCGGCGACCGACTTGTTCGGGGAAAAATATGCCCCGATGATGGCCATATCTCCCAGCAGTGCCGCGACGCAACCCGAGCCCTTCACAATGTTCGTAAAGGGCGGGGCGCCCGCGGCGACCTGGGTCACGATGGCCACCACGCCATCGTTATCGCCGATCCAATTATCCCTCGGCGGGACCGAGTACGGCTCGGCCACCACCGCCGCCCGCACGGACCACTGTACCAGGCTCTGGACGAGGAGGTCCTGGGCCCTGGCACAGTGGTTCAGGTTGGCTTGGAGGACCTTAAGTGCCATGTTACAGTCAGGTCTCCATAGTCACCTCCCCGGCTCGGTTGGCGGGCGGTGCGCGGGTTTTGTCCCTGGGTGCCGCCTTTTTTCTCCTTTTACCCGCTTTGTTGCGCGGGCACGCAACTAGGCTGTGCCCAGCCGGTTTGTTTTCCGCCTGACATATAGGACAGCAGGCCTCGGCAGTACACTGCCGGCGAATGTGCCCCTCCTTGCCGCAGCGGTAGCACTGGCCGCTGCGGTCCACCCCCTTGTCGCACTTCGCTGCCACGTGCCCAACCTCGTGGCAGCGATAACATTGCTGCGGTCTCGTCTTCAGCAGGGACACACTCGCCGACACGAAACCGACGAAAACGACGCCGGCGAAGTTTTTGCGTATTTCGCCGACTTTTATTGAGTCTTCCTGGCATCCTCCCGCCTTGGCGATCACGCCGGCCAGCTCCTGGGGAGTGACCGAGTCGTCCAACCCGGCCACCCGCAGGTCGGCGCACTTCTCCGGGCGGGTGACCGCCACGTCCTCGCCGACGACCGCCTTGATGTGCCGGGCAAGCTCCTCGGCCTTCTCCTTATTGCCGGTGCCGGGCAGCTCGAACCTTCACGCGCCGGTCTGAGAGACCCTATAGCGAGTCTCGACGCCCATGCTCGCTATAAGGCCGTCAGCCTTTATGGCACCAAGGACCTCCGCGTAGGTTCTCGTGCTGCCCGGCAGCAGCGTCAGCTGCACCGCCGCCGATCGCGGCAGTCGCAGCTTCGGCGTCTTTGGCTTTTTAGCCGGCCCACCTTTGTTCTGGGGCTGGGGCTGGTTTTTGGGCGGCCCCACCTTCCTTCCTTTCCTCGCCACCACATTCCACCCCTCCGTCAGAGCGGCCGGAGCAGGTGGTAGGGGGCGAGGCTCGTTGGGCGCAGCGACTTGGGTAGCCGCACCCGCCTTCTTCTTCTTTTTCTTCTTTTGGCCTGCCTTGGCAGGCCTCGGGGCCGGGTTCGCCGGCGGGGCCAGCGTTGTAGCACTGGTCTCCGCCGGCTGAGAAGCCGGTGCCTCGACTGCTCGCACCCGCGCTTCGGGCAGGAGCTTGCCGGAAGCCTCCAAATTTTTGAATCGGGCGTCGAGCATTTTCCCGACCCCGTCCATAATTTTAGAGACGAACGAGTCGTCATCGGTTTCTTTCCTCGACGTTGAGGGGACTTGTGCAGGCGTCGTGCACAAGTCGGCCACGCCCTGCCTCAGCTTCGCAATCTCCGAGCGCAGCTGGGCGTTTTCGGCTTTAAGACGATCGTTCGCCTCCTGCAGCTGACGGATCTCATCTGTCGTCGTCCGGGAGTAAAGGGCTCCTAGCACTTCGCCAATGGCCTCTTAGAATTCTAATTAGAGGCCTTTTTGAACGTACCCTTTAGATTTTTTGAGCACTTTGTGAGTTTGAGAATCACCTCGACACACTCCTGAGCCCTCCTGTGCAGGTCCAGTGTTGAGCATTCTTCTGCTGGGCACGTTCCTCCTGAGCTCGTCGCGGATCGCGTCGCCCTCAATTGGCGCATGATTTCGACCGCCTCGCTCGCCGCTTCGAGCTCGAGCTCTCGCTCACACTGTTTGATGTATTCGGCCTTGGCTTTGGCGAGACCGACGTACTTCCCGGTCGTAGGCGGTCTACCACGACCTCTTCGCGCTGTGTGCACCTTGCCCGACACACAGTCGCTTTCGTCCGATGCGCATTGGTTTCCTCACGACGCTTGCGCTTCCAAAGGCGGCCTTTGCGCGACGAGTCCGAGTCGTGAGACGACCTGGACCGCATGTCCGCGTCGGAGCCTTCGTCACCTGCCGTAACACCGCTCGTCTCGGGCCTCTCCTCTACTCCGCCCTTCTCGGGCCTCTCGTCATCTCCACCACTAACGTCAAAAGAAGTTTTGTTTTTATTGAATTCCATTACTGTTCCCACGAGTAAGGGGGAAAGGGTGGTCCGCCCAGGTAACACCCCCTGTACCTGGGCAAGCCTCGCGTAACCCCACTCTGGCCTCGGCGGGGCTGCAGAGCAGGGGATCGCAGTAGAGACTGAACTACCCATCAGCCATGCATGCATGCCCTCGCGCTGCGTCGCCGCTTGGGATTCGGGGTAATTTTTTATAGAGGTTTTCTTCCTCGCGGTCCGGCCGGTTAAGGCAAGACCCTCGGTCCCGTTCGTGGCCGCGAGACATGACCACGACACCACAAATGGGATTACGATAATAGGACGGTGAGCGAACAGGACTCCTGTCCACTCTGTCCGACGGCGGGGTAAGCGCACGCCGAACCCATCCACCCCCCGGTGGTGACACAGTGCGCGAGCGCTGTGCCACCTGATGCGCTCACGGGACAACTCTAATGTAGAGCGCCGGAATGCATCCCCACACGCGTCGGTCGTCAGCCGCGACGGGCAGCAGTGCCGCGATTGTCATACTGCTGCCCGCCCCGTTGCCCAGGGCGCACCACGAGGAGGTCACCGACAAGCACCCCAGTCGGCTGTTACCTGTAACACAAGCATTAAGTTGCTTACCATAGGAACAGACGACCGCGTGTGTATCTTATATGATATTTATTTATTTATTTATTATTTATTTATTTATTTACTTATTTATTTATTATTTATTTATGTATTTATTATTTATTTATTTATTTATGAAGACTAGTTGTGCCCACGACTTCGTCCGCGTGGAATAGTGACTCTAGACAGTATTTCTTGGATATAATTATCTTTTGGTTTATTTTCGATTACAAACACCGTCGTTTCGGTGTTTACATGTTAAACGCGATTCTTTAAATTGGCATAATTTTTTTATTTATGAATCAATTGACTTGAAACAAACCCTAAATTTTAAGTTGAGTTTACCACAATAAATTAGTGATAACTATATCTAAATCGGAGAAGCGGTTTCGGAGATTAGCTTGCACAAACACACAGACGAACAGACATAATTTCTAATAATCAATGGTTTATGTGCTATTTGTGTTGATAAAGGTCCTAATAATATTTTTTCTCATATATCTTTGATGTACAGATAGCGATCCGTTACAATTTTATCATATGTATTGATAAAGGCGAGTCACAAACGTTAATTATATAAATATACTAGCGACCCGCTCCGGCTTCGCACGGGTATAAAATATAATTATAGCCTATGTCATTCACTGAAAAAATGATTAAAATCGATCCAGTAGTTTTGATCTATTCATTACTGCCCGTGACCCGCACGCGTTAACTTATGAGTAAAGCCGGCCGGAACCGCCGCAAACGCTACGTACCGCGATTTTTAAATCTGTAATATCTTCGAAAATATCCATTTAAATCATTTGCTGTAAAGGGCCATATAGATCTATATTAAATAAAAAATATATTTAAGGTATTTAATTGGATAAGGATCAATGCTGTATTGGTTAAAATCGCTTCGAAAATTAGCCATTATTTGTCGTAAAAAGTAAATGACAAAAAAATGTTATTGTGGGATATCCATAAGAGATAGACATATACCATCGCGGAGTTTTCTGTAGACCTTTTCAATGTGTACAATACTTAGTACATTATTTTGATAAATCACGTAGGGTTCAGCCTGCGTTTGCAATTTAAGCGAAAAAAATAATTATTATTTACGACATAACATTAGAAAACTCAAAAATAACAGTATTTCTCCACTATTTAATGGATGTTATTATACATATAAACGTTCCTCTTGAATCAATCTATCTATTAAAAAGAACCGCATCAAAATCCGTTGCGTAGTTTTAAAGATTTAAGCGTACATACATGTGCAGGGACAGAGAAAGCGACTTTGTTTTATACTATGTAGTGATTTAGATTTTTTCTTTGCAGTTTGGTAACCATAGTGTATGATTCGTTCTATCTGTAAAAAATGTATATATTGAACTTAACTTATACATATATTAATTATAAAACTTTTATAACCACTAATACCTACTATGGTTTGTATGCGAGTTGGGATATTTACAATTTTTATTTTTGCACTGAAATGCCCCTTTGACCATGCTATTGTTTCATAGGTTGTGGATAATGCTATTTGACAGATGACAGTATCCAGCAGACAAAAGTTTGTGATACTGTAGACTGTAGACTGGGGTAGTAATAGAAGATCAAAGCTTAATACTGTTTTTAGCAGTGTTGTGTTCCTTTTTGTGGGTAATGTGACTAGAGCTCCTGGGGGTAACTGGGTATGAAGTCGGCAACGCGCTTGCAATGCTTCTGGTGTTGTAGACGTCCATAAGCTATAGTAATCGCTTACCATCAGTGTACGCTTGTTTGCCGATCTAGTTACATAAAATAAAATATCGAATTACTGCCCCAGGCGGGCTGCTCCATATTTTGAGCAGGAAGTTTCTTGCTGTGCCCTACCTCTGTTAAAAGATCTAAGATTTCTTATGTATGAAAGAAGCGATTTATTTTGTTTTTTTTTTTGTCAACTTTTAGTAATATTACAATATTGTGATACTAGATGTAAATATTCTAAGTAGATGTTAATAAAATTTCCATTTTATAATTTGTTTTGTGTTTTATTACTAGGACTCATAGCCTAACCATACTGTGAATGTAAACAAACGACTTTTGTTTTAATACCGATTATTAATAATAATCATAGTAATAAATAAATAAATAAACGTCGAACATTCACACTTGACACTGCACAAGTACAATACAAGCTTAAAAGCTTCTTTACGCGCGCTTGACTTGGGGAGTAAGCTGGTGAATGCGTGACGAGAGCGTTACGAAAAGTGTGATCGGGCGAGGTAAACGGAAGTTGAGAGGGAGATATAAGTCAGTGAAGATAGAAAGAGAGAGAGTTACGATTCGTAAGTTTTACTTCAGTCGTGTGGTCTAAAGCATACTCGTTTTTTTTTTTATATACGGAAATAGTTGTTTGCTTCTATATTTAAATTATTTAATTTAACGATTTAACTCAGTCTTTCATTCTTTGAGAGTTTTGGAGGTAACTCAATGAAATATAAGTATGACTCCAGCTTTAACAACTTCTATTCTATAAATAAGTAGTATGTAGTATCAGGTAAACTAAAACATATATATATATATAAAACCAATGAGTTATATTCTTTTGTTAAAGCATAACACAATTTTGATTCATCTAAAACAAAGATTTATTTATTAAAAACAGATAGGTTTTACATAACAATTATCACAATCAAAAAACAATTAGGTAGGTACTAACCTAAAACAAAGAATCGACAATTAGATGTTCATGCTTTACAATTGTTATTATAAAAACTTAAATAGTTCTTTACACTTTGAATTGAAGCAAATTCACAAACAACTACGTTTTAAAGATATTATAAAGAAAACATTTGTAATCTAATTAATTCTAACTATTTGATTTGGACAAAACAAAAAATACGCTTTTATATTCTCCCCACTGGTGGCTCCCTCTTGTAGCTTAACTGATAGGTACATCTTAAAAGTCAATGTCAGTGTCAACGTCAACACAAAGCTTACATCACCCTCCTTCGAAATGCAAATTTTTCCAACTTAAGTTGAGTAAAATTTAGCTGTGAAATCTAATAATCAATAAGCATAGGAATGAGCTTTGTGACATGATACAATCCAATAGATTTTGTACCACGACCGGTGTTTATTTTAAAAACTGAATCTGATATTTTTTCTTCAATTTCAAAGGGACCAATTCTAATTTCATCCATCTTTTTTTTGTTTAATTTGTTTCCATAATCGACATATACCTTATCTCCTTTTTTAAATTCATGTTGTAATCTATTCTTGGCAAATAAAGTTTTATTATATTCGTGCGATTTTATTGACCTTTGTAGTGCTATTTTCCTGTCTTCTTCCAAATTTTTTGATAATAACTGTTTTCCCTTTAATTCATGTGGTAACAAGTCTGTAGACTCACCTGATAGTAAATATTTAGGAGAAAATCCTGTTACAGAATGGTTTGTTTCATTGTATCTATTTCTACATTCTTCTGCTATTTTTGACCAATTTGTTTTTCCTTTTGATTCATTCATTTTGCATCTTATTTTGTTCACAATTGTCTGGTTAAGCCTTTCGTTTAAACCGTTTGAGAACGGTGCATCTACCGCTGTAAGTATTAATTGAATATTTCGGTTCTCAAGGTATTTTTTGAATTCAATCGAATTAATAGCTGGATATTGATCAGAGAGTAAGATGTCTATTGTTTCTTCTTTTGGAATTTTTTCTATAAGTTTGATGAAGTCTCGAGCATGTTGATTCTTAGAGCATAGGATATATGCGTACCTAGTAAAGTGGTCTACCAGCAGATGTAAATATCTTTTTGTTGATCTTTGACCCCCAAATCCTCCTATTGTGTCCAGTGACATTATTTGAAAAGGTTTATTAGCTGGACCTAATTGCGACATAAAGCCATATTTTCTATTTAACCTTGTCTTATTTTTTATGCATATCTCGCAGTTTTTGCATATGTGTTTAATATTTTCTGATAGATTCGGTGCAGTATAAAAGGGTTTTATTTTAGATTCTGTTTGATTTATTCCAGTATGACAATATTTTTCATGCGTTTTTTTTATTATGGTTTTACTGTAATCTTCACTTAGAATTATTTTTTTTCTCTTTTTCCCTCCTTTTTTATAATAAACTCCATCTTCAAAAATAATGTTCTTTTTAAGTGGTTTTATTTCTAAATTTTGTGCTTGATCATATTTTATGTCATGAATATCAATAATATTTACTGTTTTTAAGTTATCTTCATTATTTGCATTAATGTCCAATACTGGGTTTCTGCTGAGACAATCCGCTTCTGTATTATTTTTTCCTGGAAAATATTTTATTTCACAATTATATTGTGACAGATAATGTGACATATCCCCTAATTCATCGTCAGGTCTGTTTCTTATATTTAACTTCTCTAAAGGTTTGTGATCTGTGTAGACAGTAAAATAGTTTCCAATCAACCAATGTTGCCAAAATTTTATGCTCTCTTTTATGGCTAAACATTCTAAAAATATCGCTTTTTTATTTTTTTGTGATTCATTTAGTTTTTTAGAAAAATATGCTACCGGTTTTTCTTCGCCATTGTGCTGAATTTGTTTCAAAACTGCTCCTATTCCTATGGCACTGGCATCTGTATAAATAAATATTGGTGCTTGTGGATCATAAATAGCTAGTATTGGTTTGGAACATAGATAATCCTTAACTTTCCGGAATGCGTCCTCACACTGTTCTGTCCAATTAAAGCTCTGATCTTTTCTCAGCAATTTATGTAGAGGATCAAGTAATATTGAGGCATTCGGGATGTATTTTCCATAAAAATTTATTTTCCCTAAAAATTGTCGTATTTGTTTTCTATTTTGAGGAGCAGGAAAATCTTTTATTGATTTCAAATTGTCTTTTAGAGGTGTAATCGTATTCTTTTGTAATATATGGCCTAAATACTTTACAGTGTCACATGCAAACTTACATTTTATTAATTTTAGCCTGAAACCTTCTTCGCGAATAGCATCTAGCAATTTTTTTAAGTGTGTGATATGGCTATCAAACGTCTTAGAGAAGATTAGTATATCATCAATAAAATTCACTG
Organism: Melitaea cinxia; assembly: GCF_905220565.1. NCBI lineage: Eukaryota > Metazoa > Arthropoda > Insecta > Lepidoptera > Nymphalidae > Melitaea > Melitaea cinxia. The sequence continues at coordinate 597,939 of NC_059405.1, forward strand.
CAAATTCTGTCAAACCATTTTTCCTTATAATATTTCCCAAAATCCGTTGAAATATGGCTGGTGATGTCTTAAGGCCGAAAGGTAAACACGTCCATTGGTAATGACCTTCTTGAGTTACAAACCCAGTTTTGTGTCTGTCTGTAATTTTTAATGGGATGGACCAAAAAGCTGAATTTATATCTAAAGTTGTAAAATAATTACAATTTATTGTTTTTGTTATTAGGTCTTCTATGAGAGGAAATGGTTGCGATTGAGGTATAATTATTTTATTTAAATCCCTGAAGTCTATGCAAAGTCTACTTTTTTTTCCTTCGTCCCTTTTAAAAGCTAAGGTAACTGGTGCCGCAAATGGACTGTAAGATTCCTCGATTAATTTATGTTTTAAAAGTTGTGTGATTTGATTTTCTATTTCTATCTTGTCTTGGACTGAACACCTATATGGTCTTTTATAACAATATTTTTCAACTTGCAAATCTATACAGGCTTCATACTTTCTCACTTTTCCAGTGTCATATTTATCTTTAGCAAAAATTTCCACGTAATTATCCAATAATATGTTTATTTGTTTTCTTTGATCAGTATTTAAGTGCTCTGTGTCTATATTAAATTTATTTGTATCTATACCTTCATTGAAGTTAACTGCATATTCTTTTTCTTCTATATTTATTTCCATATTTTCAATCCGTTTATCTTCAAACATATTATTACTATGCATTTGGATATTTAAATTCTCATTATGAGTCAACCCAAATTTATGTATTGAATCTAACCCTAATATTAGATCATATTCAAAATTTTCATTTTCAAAGATAAATGCATTTATTTTAATCTTCTTATGCAATAACTCCGCATCCAGTGTAACTAACCCTTTAGTTTTACCCCCTCCACTTATTGTTTTTATTGTATTATAACAATAATTTGGCTTTAATTTCGTCACCTGAACTAATTTTGAATTTATTAATGTTATTCGTGAACCAGGGTCATACAGCCCTTTAGCTTCTAATGTATTATTTAATATCACCGTAATCTCAATTAGTGGAGGGAATTTTAGTTTTTTGGATCTTCATTACTCAGTTCAACTTTTAATATTGAATTAGAATTAAGGTTTTTGTCATCTGTGGTTTTTTTTCCATAGTTATACCAGCAAACATTCTCTGGATGAATTCTATTTAATTTTCCTTTATTTTCACAAATCCTGCAAGGTTTTTTTTCCATTTGTTTTATTTCTTGTTTATTGTATTTATTTCCTGTGCTTAAGTTTTTCTTTGTGACATTATTCCTTGTTAAACTCTCTAGTCCTCTTATGCAGTTAAATAAGTCATTTACTTCTTTAAGGCTATCTCTGTCTATTCTATCCATTATGAAGTTTGGTAGACCGGTGGCAATCAAATATATCAGAGTTTGGGTATCTATTGATTTATTAATTTCTAATAACAGTCTCTCTTTTTTAAGAGCATATTCCAACATTGATCCTTGTATATATTTAAAATTCATAGCGTACCTGATTGGTAACCAGCCTTTATCAGCAAATGTTTCACTTAAACTTTTCTTCCATACAGACCAATTTGAATCTACAGTATGTTTGATAATCATTGAGGTGTACCAATCTATACAAGTATCTTCTAATAATAATCTTAGAATTTCTATTTTTTGTAAATCTGTATCTATTTGTAAACGTACACATTCACTTTCAAAAGTATTTAACCATTGTTGAACATTTGTTGTGTTTCTTGAAAACTTCTCTATTGAAAATTCTGCTACTAATCTCGTTTTATTTTCTGTTTTTTTTAACAATGTTGGTTCTGTTGATGACGACTCATGACTTTGTTCTAATTTTTCAAGTAAAAACCCATTAAATTGTAAGTTGTCATCATCTAAATATGTTGATTTCATTTCCTCGGTTAATGTTATCCAAACCTGTCTCTTATCATGCCTTTTTTGGAGAGATTTTTTTACTTTGTTAAATATTTCATGCTTTAATATTTCTTTGTGTAATTGCACGGATTGATACTCTGTAGGCACAACAAAAGTTTGGTTTTGTGTATCCGTAATAGAGGTTATGGCATACATATTTGTCTTAATATCGTCCGATTTGGCTTTTATAATAAATTCAAATCTTAATTTCTCCATTGTGTAGGTTAACAATCATTAATTTATATTTCACATGTATACGAATTGTCGATTTATAAAACCAATGAGTTATATTCTTTTGTTAAAGCATAACACAATTTTGATTCATCTAAAACAAAGATTTATTTATTAAAAACAGATAGGTTTTACATAACAATTATCACAATCAAAAAACAATTAGGTAGGTACTAACCTAAAACAAAGAATCGACAATTAGATGTTCATGCTTTACAATTGTTATTATAAAAACTTAAATAGTTCTTTACACTTTGAATTGAAGCAAATTCACAAACAACTACGTTTTAAAGATATTATAAAGAAAACATTTGTAATCTAATTAATTCTAACTATTTGATTTGGACAAAACAAAAAATACGCTTTTATATTCTCCCCACTGGTGGCTCCCTCTTGTAGCTTAACTGATAGGTACATCTTAAAAGTCAATGTCAGTGTCAACGTCAACACAAAGCTTACATATATATATATATATATATATATATATATATATATATATAGTATGTATATGACTGTGTTAGTAGCATATAAATGTGAAAATACTTACGGATCATCGATTGTATCACTTTCAATTTCTTCTCTGCAATGGAATCGTTATTATATCAGCTTTCATTTACGTAATACTTTTTCTTTTGCTATTTAATATTTTGTCGCACTTTTATTATATATATCGCACTTACATCTATATTTGTAGCCTGATCTACAAGTGTTGCAATTTGGGGAACAATGCACTTAACTCATACAGGAAAATACAAACGAGTATTTGCAAATAATACCTATGAAAACAATCGCAAACATCATAAAAACATGAACATGCAGACCAAATTCTCATATTTTTAATTAACTGAGGTAGGGCACAGCAGGAATTTCCTGCTCAAAATATCGAGCAGCACAACTGGAATAGTACCTCGACCTTACAGAAGATTACAGCTAAATAACACTGTTTACAAGCAGTGTTGTGTTCCTATTGGTGAGTAAGGTGACCAGAGCTCCTGGGGGGATTGGGGATTGGGTCGGCAACGCGTTTGCGATGCTTCTGGTGTTGCAGGCGTCTATAAGCTACGGTAATCTCTTACCATCAGGTGAGCCGTACGCTTGTTTGCCGACCTAGTGATATATATATTATCTCATAACGCGGTATGAGAATTTAGTTAGCATTTGTCGATGTTTTTATGGGTTTATTAGATTATTTTTCATAGGCATTAGCGGGTAGTGCAGACAGATGCTACTATAAAGATGGTCCCGTACATATTTCAAGGGCTGAGTTTTCATTGTTTTTTTTAACACACGCAATCAGTAAGACATTTTATTGGGGTAGGGCGCAGCAGGAAATATCGTGCTCAAAATGTGCAGAAGCCCGACTGGGAAATGCTTCAACCTTACAGAAGACCACAAATAGCATTCTCAAGTAGTGTTGTGTTCCGTTGGTGAGTAACGTGGCCAGGACTCCTGGAGAGGGTAAGTGGTTAGGGTCGACAACGCGCTTGCTTTGCCACTCCATCATCCGGTGATCATCCAAATCCACTTTTCATCAGGAGGACCGTACGCTTGTTTGCCACTTTTGCAGTAAATAAACCGTCAAATAAAATATACAGGATGTCTGACTCCTAACTTTGTTGCTTCAAATGGGGGTTCCGTGGGTGTTATGGATCAAGTTCCACGTGAAAAAAAGTCGTAGCCATTTTTTTAAATTTTACTCTGTCCTAATATAAGAGATGCTCTGGCAATGGCAATGGCAACATAACCGTCCAACACTATTTTTCTTAGCCCTGAAAACGTCGATAAAGTGAAATATTAATACTAACAGCCTCATACTCGTACAACTAAAGAACCGCATATGGAACCGAATTATTATTCTAGTACAATGTTTTTTATTGTAAATTATAGTTGCGCTTGCGCGCTCACGAAAGGTATCATACGGAATAAGTCCGGGCTAATCTTTGGGAACGGCTGGACTAATCTTTATGGGACTTTAATAACCGAAACTGATTTAGGAGCAATATAAAGGCTACTTTTATACCGAAAATTCAGCGAAATCGGGATTTACGTGGAAAAATCATGTTTTTCAAACATGTTGAACAAATCTATATTGATATTATAAAGCTGAAAAGTTTGTTTGTTTGCTTGAGCGCGCCAATCTTAGAAACAACTGGTGCGTATAAAAAAAAACTATTTTGTGTGGGCCATTCTTCCTCAAATTATACTTCAATATTTGTCGAAGTAGTTTAAGTATCTACAGAAGCAGTTTTTTAGCATTTGCGCACGTCGGTATTTGTCAAGTTTGTCAACTATACCACTATTACCAGAGATACAGGAATTTTGAGAATGTTTTTCCTGGTCCGATCGTGATATCGTTAATTAGTTGCAGTAATTGATATGGAAGGAAGTCGGAAGTGGCAGGACGCGAGTCTTGAACCTGACTTTCGCTGCAGATAACTCGTTGTACGCCGCCGGCTTGCTGCGGCGAACTTTTGTTATTTGTTACTGTATGATTTTTGGTTAGCGTGTAATTTTGAATTCTTTGTGATGTTCTTAGATGAAAATAAAAAGGATTTTTTTTTATCATAACGAAGTTTAAATTACGTTGTGTGTCGTTGGGTCCACATTCGTTATTATTATTATTTATGTTTTTTTTTTTTTTTTTTTTTTTTTTTTTTAATATAGGTACATAAAATATTGACGGGTCGCTTACTCTCTTATATACTTACATGTAAATTAATATAAATAACTAAAAGCAATATAGCTTTAATGATTTTGATGGGTACGGGAACTATGTTTAATTTTTTTGAAGTAAAACTACGCACGCTTGACTTGGGAAGTAAGCTGTTGAATGTGTGACGAGAGCGTTATCAAAAGAGTGATAGAGCGAGGCGAACGAAGCAAGAGAGAGGTGCGAGCGCACATTTTCTTTCTCTCTTTCTCTCATAGCCAGTTACGTCTAGAACACAGGACAGGTCTATTGTGCAGGTCTATCGTTAAATAAGTTTTACTTCAGCCGTGTGGTCTAAAACACACTATTTTCGTGTATATTTTATAGTATTTTTCAAAACTATGTCTTACTAAACTTACTCCTACCTACCCCTACAGTCCTACCCCCCCCCCCCCCCCCAGAAAGCTACTATGGGATAGTAAAAATGTAAAAATAAACACGACAAGTAAAGCAGTTTTTTGTTCTCCATACTTATGTAAACACATAATTATGTAAATTATTTCGAACAAACAGTGAAAATTGTCATAGCAAGCCCGCAGATATCGGTCGCAAGTTCGTTATCCCCGCCGAGAGTATATAGCTTGGTTTGTACTCTCGCGTGCTCCGTCGCTGTGTCGCTGGCGAGCTGTAACGTCGTTACACGAATGTCCACGGCTAGTGAAGTGATTGAAGTGCACAATAATTGAAGGTAATTATAATTATTAAAATTTGGATCGTTATGATTTTTGGATCATTAATTTTAACGGGTTCTTTATCTTTTGATTGTATCTGGCGTTTGATTATGAGAGAATTTTTTTGAGGAAACTTAAAGAAGGAAGTTAATGAAATTTTTTTTTTTAGTTTCTTTGTTGTTTATGTAATATTGGTATATTCTTTATATTCATGGATCTTGGCTTCAGAGTAGTTATGGTTCGACAGTAACATTTTTCTTTTTGGTACTAAATATTGTTTACTTTTTAGTATTAACAATTAAAGTTTAAACAGCTTTTTTTTACAAGCCTTACAAAAAATACTGTATTGATACACAAAAATGAGAAATATGAATTTTGTAAATAAAATTCGGTAGTTGAGAAGTTTACGTAGTGAATGAAAAGTAGGTCTTTTCAAGAGTCATTATTTAACAAAGTTTTTTAGGAAAACACACTATAGGTATCCAATTACAGAAATTTAAAATACAGTAGAAATTCGATCTGTTTTTTTCATCGTGTGTGATGGACAATTGATTTAAAGCTATACATTATATTTAATTTTTTTATAACTTTTTAAAAATTTGAATTTGGAATTTTTATATCAAGTATGATTTGACGAAATTTTAAATAAGCAAGTTTTAGATATTGTTTTTTTTTCCAGATGATCAAGGGAACAATTTTATTCTTCTTCGTATTGGTAACTTTGACGAGAGGTGATGGAAAAACAGCACCTGGTAAGATTCTTATTAATAGTTCTTAACTGTTATTAAAAAAATAATCTTAGATATTTTCTTTTTAAATCATTCGAAAATATTATTATTATTATAATTTTTCATTTATGAAAGCAATTTTCTCTGTTTAGGTTAGTATCTTACTACTAATCTATCCATCCATTCATCAATCACCCTTTTAAAAGTCCACTGCTGGACGGAGGCTTCCCCTAATGATCGCCACTCCGTTCCAGTGCCCTCTGAATCAAGCGGCCTACCGCTGTTTTCTTTGGTTCGTCAGTCCACCTGGTTGGAGGGCGGCCTGTGCTTTTTTGCCGAGACGTGGTCGCCACTCAAGAACCCTTCTTCCAAGCCTTTTTACTTGAGGTAGGGCACAGCAGGAAATTTCCTGCTCAAAATATGGAACAGCCCGACTGGGGTAGTACCTCGACCTTACAGAAGATCACAGATAAATAATACGGTTTTGGGCAACCAAAAACAGTATAAACTAATATTCATATTTTTTCGGATATCCGATAGTTTCCGGTAGTTCTAAACCTAACAAATCAAACCAAATCAAAATAACTTTATTCAAATAGGCTTCAAAAACACTTTCGAATCGTCATTTTCCAAATTAAAATGTCAAAAGTGATCACTGTATTTAAAAGTGAAGCTATCGCCGATTCGGAATGTAGATTCTGCAGAGAATAATCGGCAAGAACATCCCTGCTACTAATCAATTAATTTAAATAATCTGAACAAAATTGAACTTTTCCTGTATTGTACACTTTTATAGTTTTTAGTAAACGTTAACTAATTTAATAATAAAACCGTTTTTAAAGAGAGTAACTGCACAAAATTCTTTACGATTTTTCTCTTCAGAATCTACTTTCCGAATCAGTGATAGATTCATTTTTAATTATAATTAATTAAAATAAATTTAATTTTGATTTCTTAAATGACGATTCAAAAGTGCTTTTAAAGCCTAGTTGAATAAAGTTATTTTGGTTTGATTTGGTTAATTGCGTCAAGCAAATACTGCAGATGGCCTTTGTGTCTCGCATGCCATTAATTCATATGTAACTGAAACTTACGCCCACGCAGCTTATCTGTCGATAACAGTATTTTTGTAATTGAATGCAAAACATGTGTTTTGTATAACAATATTTATCGGCAAAATTTATTGGGAATAACTTTATTTTAATATTTTTTTTTATAACTAAGTCGGCAAACAAGCGTACCGCTCACCTGATGGTAAACGATGAACGTAGCTTATAGACGTCTGCAACACCAGAAGCATCGCTAGCGCGTTGCCGACCCTTTCTCAAATCGCCCTCAGGAGCTCTGGTCACCTTGGTCACCAACAGGAAAACCATTGCTTTAAAGCAATATTTTTTAGCTGTGATCTTCTGTAAGGTCGAGGTACTTCCCCAGTCGGGTTGCTACATTTTTTGAGCAGGAAATTTCCTGCTATGCCCTACCCCAGTTTCAGTTCATCAACATTTCTGAAAAACTTCTAACAATAATTGAAATTTCCGTGATGTTAATGATCTGCTTGTCTAGATCTGTTCACAATAACGATAATACCGATGAAGATTGATAAATGCTCTTTCCACAATTCAATAATAAGAATTTCGCCTCAAAACCAATCCTTTATTTTTATAAAAAAAGATATAGGAAAATCGAAATATTACTTTCTATGAAAAAGTACAAGGAATACCAAGGTTATTTCAAATTAATAAATGCATCCATTGGATAAAGTTATCAAAACTAGCTAAAATAATTTTCGTAGTGTTTTTGTTAACAATATTTTAATAGGTAGGTACGACTTGACAATGTCAGTTGTATGGCGGTATAGCAATTTGCTATTGCTATAACTAGCTAATTTTGATCGCCACTCGTGACAATAAATTGTATATATCATTTAGATTTACGAGTATCATTGTATGAGTATTTATGTTTGTGTTGTGAATGTTTCTGGAGCTGTGACACACTAGTTTCTCAAACTATTGAGAGCCGTTGAGTGTCGTTCAGTTATTCGCTTAACTTTAAAAAATATTATAGTTTTCTTCATTACGTAAAGGTTATGACATACAAATGAGCGTCTATTGCACGAAAGTCATGTATGATAATGCATATTGAACACCCTTTTCAAAGATTTTTAAGAGTCACGGTAAGAGTTACGTTGCAAGAGATAGTATGTATAATGATGTTACGTAATTTTGTATTATTTGGCAGTCATTTATAAAGAATCTTTGTCATTATTCAAAACAATAGTAATTTATATGTTTAAATAAATTCGTTTTATATAATATTTCAATAAAATTATATGTAATTTGGCTCGTGCTATAATTTAATTTAGAGATACTTATTGATGGAGGCGAAATCATTAAATCATAACCATTATTGATTACTTATCTATATAAATAAAAATGAATGTTGCTAAGGGCATAACTCGAGAACGGCTCGACCAATTCGGTTAATTTTTTTTTTACTATTTATTTTTGACAGAACGAAGCCTGCCTGAGCTAGTTTATTAATGTTTTGAAGGATCAACTTACCTTACTTTAAATTGTATTAAAAAAATAATATTTGTTGAAATTTTGAAATCGTATTTTAGACGCTAATTTGTTTACACGCATTTTATATTAGGTACCATTTTTACGTTTTTAATCCCAAGTCTACTATGAGCTTTGTCATAATTATATTATATATAATGTAATACAAAGCTAAAATAAGAATCCATTGTTCAAACTCTTTTAAATTCATCATCATCACTTCAGCCTATTGCAGTCCACTGCTGGACATGGGCCTCCACAAGTTCGCGCCAAAAATGGCGTGAAATCACGTGTGTTGCCCTTTTAAATTCTTAAAGAAAAAAAAGTAAATACTCGGTCAAGTTTCTTATTTGAAAAATAATTCTGCCACTAACAAACCGCCGACGGACCGTTACCAGTAAGCGTATAAATTAGTCCTACAATATTATAATTACTCGGGTAATAATCGTTCGGTAATAAAACAGTAAAGATCGAAAGTTATACATCCAGTTCGCTTAACGTTTGTATGTAATGTAAATATGAGAGAGTGAGTGCGTTTCAAATACAGTTTCAATTTCTACTCGTAAAATATTGAAAGTATTTCTATTTAACCGACTTTCAGAAAAGGAGGAGTTTCTCAATTCGATTGTATTTTTTTGACTGGGTGGACTGATTTCGATGATTTTTTTTAATCGAAAGGTTGATGTGTGACACATGGTCCCATTTAAATTAAATTGAGATCTAACAAGTACTTTTCAAATTATATCTAATAATGCGTATTTACTTGACTATTTTTTCGTCGACCTAGTTGCATAACTTTTTACTATGTGGATCGATTTTGATAATTTTTGTTCTGTTCGAAAACTGATAGCGTGTCTTTTAGTTCCATGTAAATTTGATCGAAATCTGATAACGAGTTTTTGAGTAATCTATGACAAATTTTGCGTCTACCTACGTAGTATTACTTGTCGATGTAGTTAAAGTTGTTTTTTTTTTCGTTTGCGAGCAAACACTATTCATCATTGGCCTTAGTCCGTCTATTGTAGACGATTTAGACAGTGTCAGACAGACACTGTGTTGCCTAGGACACTACAGGAAAACGCAGAGTTGCCTAAACTCTGCGCCACCCTTTCGACCTCACTTGCAAGGCCCACAGGAACGACGAGTCGATACGTGTGGAGCCAGTTCAGCTGCAGGAGTCTTTCGCATTTTAAAGCTATGCGACGAATGCTTGACGGAGACCCCATTCCGGGTTTCAAATGGAGTTTTTCTTCTTCAGGACCCTGATGATTTTGAGCCAGGTTTATCCCCTGATCGCCTTTTACGACTCTCACGGGAAGAAAGGGGGTGGTGCTATTCTACTCGTTACCAGACGGCAAAAAACACTATTAAAGTCATTAAATGCACCTCTTTTTGCTAACTTTCTGTACAGACATTTTTATCCTACCCTCCTTACTGTTTCTTGTCTCACCAATGTCTTTCGATTGTCTCACATGAATTATTTTTGTATTACAAAGCACCCAACATATATATTTTTGTTTACTTTTAATAAATGTAATTTTTCATCTAAGTGTATCGTGTTCTTTTAAGAAATAAATGATCTTTAATAAATTAATATATTTCTCAAGCCATAGGCGTACCGTTTGGGCGCGACGTTTTCTAAAGGTGGGGCAAAATTAAAAAAATACAAAACTCCAGAAGTAGTAGATATTGTGTTGGCAAGCAAACGAAAAATATCCACTTCAATTACATCGACAAGTAATACAAAGTAAGTAAATGAAAAAAAAAATAATAACAAACGCACTAGTCGCCACTAGGATTTTCGAAAGTTCTCCTCGATTTCTCTGGTATGCCATCATCAGATCCTGATTTCTTTATTATGGTACGACTTTTGGGATATCTCTTTTCCAACAAAGACAAGAATCATTAAAATCGGTTCATAAATGACGAAGTTATCCGCGAACATACAATAAAAACATATCCGATCGAATTGGAACCTCCTCCTTTTTTGAAATCGTTTAAAAATTAAATTATTTTCATGTACTGTAATTTTTCATTTATTTCTAGTATCTACACTACTAAAATAATTGTACTGAAAGGTTTTGGCTAAATCTGCCTAAAATGTCCGTACTAAATTCTAAAATATCAATTATTGTCTACACAAAGGCAATAATTGATATTTTAGATGATGAGATGGGTAATGGGAGAAATCGGAACAGTCAATATCGAGCTGATACGCTTACAAGCTGTAATCGCGTCTTCGTTACACATTTTGACAGACATCTTCCTCCTATGGTATCTGTAAGAAAGTTTGGGGCAAAAAGTATCTTTCTATACCTTGCTTGTAGTAAGAAATTAAAAAGAATATTACAATGGTCGTTGAAGAATATTACAGAAAAAGCTAAGAGTTTCTATCTATTCACTTCCTTATTAATTATTTTGTTTATTTTCAGGGATTTCTCAATTCTGGTCAGACGATCTTAAAGTGTTTGACCAGATTTATGGGAAAACATCAGATAAAGATATATATGGGGCGACACTCCCACCGACAATCAGATTCAATATAAACAGTAAAGTACCAATCCAAATCGAAGCATCTGAGAAGAAAGAGAAATACCTAACGAGCGGGAAGAACATTCTTGACTCAGGATACTATCCGCCTGAGTTTGGGGATAGATATGCGAAATTATTCTCGAAATCCCTGTATCCAGGAAAGTCCAAACCATCATCTGCATTACAATTCATTAGTTTTTCAGATATCAAGCCAATCAGCGAATCCACGGATCCAGAAACGTACAGCTACTTGAAACATTTGGAAAAAATGACTACAAAGAAAAACCAAATTGCAAAAAAACTCAAGGCACATAGCTTAAACACAGATTCCGAAGCAGATGAAGCATACAGGAGTATACAAGATATATTGGACGCTCACGAAGCTAATAAAAACAATGATTCACATGAAGAAGAATTTCCCGCTAAAACTAAATCTAAGCAGTACGATGAAAAAAGATATTCTAGAAATAGGAACAGGAATAAAGTTAGACCGTTGAATGGAAATAGTTTGAATTCTAGATGTGTTTCAGGCAGATGCAGATCAACTCAAAGCTCCTTCCGTTCTAGACCGTATGTGAGAAAAATTAAACATTATATTTACTCTAGACGTTAACTTAAGAATGCCTTTTCTTTACATTTTTAAAATATCCATTGTCGTTAACCATTGTTGAATTATTTATTTCTGGGTCTGAAGATTAAAAGTTTTATAGTTAAAAAGGTGGGAAGAGAACAACGCTAGCTTAGAAATTGTGGAATAGCTTAGGAATGGAATCTGGTAGAGAATGGCATCTCATTCTTCTTCAAAAAGGAAGAGATTGTAAATTCAAAAAATATTTCTATATTTTGATTGTCCTGTTGAATTAATAAGGATTCTCTAGGGCCGACAACAGACTTTTATTAGGTTAAGTTATTTATTACTTGATCAAAGCCATTTTTAGCTTTAAGTAAGACTTTGTTTATTATATTATTATGTGAATTTATATATTTTGTTATTGTTCTTAATTTGATAAAATTTACTCGTTAATATTAGTTTTGTTTTCTTCTAATATCTACCTTGGAAGTATATACTTTTTCTTTTGGTATGAACAAAGACAACTGGGTAGGTATAATAATTGCAAACGAACAATAAAAAAAATTTTATACACATTTATTTTTAATACAGATAAATATAAACGATATTTATAAATTTTTCAAAATTATTTTTATCAAAAGCATAAAGAAAAAAATACCGCATTTTCACTTAAAAATTAATTTTAAAAAAATTAGTACCTTTTAGCAGTAATAAGCACAATATGCGTCCTCTGAGCTTAAGACTGCCAAAATATATAGAATAGTTTTTATGTAGTTAACCTTTTTTGCCGGATTTAAAAGCAGCCATGCTTTATCTGTCGGGAAATTTATGAAAATTCTTTCACAACATAAAAGATAGATTTAAACAGTAAGTTTGCGGATAGTAAAGAAGTGAATTGGAAATCCATCAACCATCATCGTGATCTATCCCCTAATTAAACACTCTTGCCTGAGGTCCTGATAATAAATCCGGCTTTGCAATTTTAATAAATGAAGTTAGGATTCGTATCACTCTGTCGTCCCTTGTTTTTTCCGTTGGGCATGTTGTTCCTCTTGTTGTCTTCGATGCCTTGTAGCAAGAATGGGGGAGCGCTCGATTGCCGTTGCTGCCTTGCATCCAGTTCCTTCGTTAGCTCATCTACAAAGCGCCCTGACGTCTGCCTGAAGAAATATTTCATTAATACGTATTTTCTTTTGAAATTACTTTGAAACTTGTGATTGATCTGAAAGTAAAAGATGATACGAATAATTTATTATTATCTCGTATCCGTATTTTATTTACAAAGCAATTTACACAGTTTATTAATTTATTAAGAAATTGACAATCACAAGAAGTTTTAATAGATGTATGAAAGTGTATGAAAAGTATTATTAGAATGCATTAATTTCAGGAGGGACCAAATCTAAAAACCGAAATGAGCTATATCTTCTGTTTCGTAGATGCTCTTTCCTAGGATTTTAGGTTACAATAATTCATGCTGTTGTTGACACAAGCTGAAATGAATCATCAATCGTCACATTAACAACATTTAAATCAAATCAAAAATATATTTATTCAAGCAGCACTTTTAAATAATTAATAATGTTAAAAAAATTATTTAAAGGGAGACTGGAATTTATTTACATTACATTATTATTAAAGTCGCGAGTGAATAGGTTACTTCTAGGTAAGCGTGCTCCATCTTAGACCGCATTTTCACTTATCATCAGGTGAAATAGTGGTCAAACGCAAGCCTATCATTGTATTAAAAAAAAAAAAGATGATTCAGAAGTGCCTTTAAAGCCTACATAAGTAAAATATGATTGTGATTTGTTTTTGAAATTTTAAGCTTTGCAGGAGTTTTAGTAGGTATATGCTGACGCACCGTTCCGTTCCTCTGCCGCTCTCGACGTCGTCCTCCGGCGCCTGGTACATGGAGTAGCCGCGACGAGAGAGCTCCTCGTCCGGAACCAGACCAGGGTTCTGGAACGCGTGATTACCTTCCGGGCTCATCTTCAACTTCCTGTTAAGATTATAATAATGTGATGTATATTTTTAAAAGAGTATTGCCGACTTGAATTATTTAATCTTATATAAATAAAAATTAACGCCGCGTTGGTGCAACGGTTACAGCCATGGATTGTACCTGTTGCGCTGGCGGTTGTGGGTTCGGTCCCCGCACATGACAAACATTAGTATTGGCCATACAGGTGTTTGCCGTGGTCTGGGTGTTTGTGCAGTTCTTGTGGGTCTCCCCACCGTGCCTCGGAGAGCACGTTAAGCCGTCGGTCCCGGTTGTTATCATGTACACCTGATAGCGATCGTTACTCATAGTAGGGAATATATCCGCCAACCCGCATTGGAGCAGCGTGGTGGATTAAGCTCTGATCCTTCTCCTACATGGGGAAAGAGACCTATGCCCAGTAGTGGGATATTACAGACTGAAGCGTAAATAAAAATAAATATTGCTAAGCGCTTAACTCGAGAATAGCTCGACCAATTCGGCTAATTTTTTTTTTTTTTGTTTGTTCCTTAAGGCTCACGGAAGGTTTTGATACTTAAAAAAAAGAAGAAAAAATAATTTTTAGTATAAACTTTTGTCAGAACGGAGTCTGTCCGGGCAGCTAGTTATTTATTCTTTTTTTATAGTAATACGAGTATCTCTTAAAATATATTAACATTTAAATTGGTTCGATTTAATTTGAAAAAAAATATCTAAGAATGTGGATTTAGACTCGAAAGTAAATAAAATACTTGTAAGTCCGTCGTTTGAGAGGTGCTATGAAAGATGCTCATGGTAATTAATGGTAGTACAAAACTTTTTACGTAAGCTTATTTGCTATTTTTTTTTATTCAAAGTTAAGAATGTAATTTCTACTCTCTTTCGCATTAAAGTATGTCTTTATTAACAAAACACATTACTGCTTTTTCGCTGTTTTACATGATAGTAAACTGTAAAACTGTCATAAAATTGATGAACTAAAACTTCTTTAAACACGTTTGACTTAGAGAGTAAGCTGGTGAATGCGTGACGAGAGCGTTACGAAAAGTGTGATCGGGTGAGGTGAACGGAAGTTAAGAGGCAGATATAAGTTAGTGAAGATAGAAAGTTTTACTTCAGTCGTGTGGTATATAAAGCACAGTCGTTTTTATTATCATGATCTTTTGATCACACGACTGAAGTAACACTTCTTCAGCTCCTACAGTAATATAAGAAACGTAACTCCCTCTCTTTCTATAAATAATAATGTGATACGTTTTAACTGAGGTAGGACACAGCAGGAATTTCCTGCTCAAAATGTGGAGCAGCCCGACTGGGGAAGTACCTCGACCTTACAGAAGATCACAGCAAAATAATACTGTTTTCAAGCAGTATTGTGTTCCTGTTGGTGAGTAAGGTGACCAGAGCTCCTGGCGGGATTGTGGATTGTGTCGGCAACGCGCTTGCGATGCTTTTGTTGTTGTAGCCGTCTATAAGCTACGGTAATCTCTTACCATCAGGTGAGCCGTACGCTTGTTTGCCGACCTAGTGATATATAAAAAAAAAAGTACTGTATTCGCAGTCGTCCGCTAGCGCTGAGGTCGAGCACCTTCCTCCGCAGACTGGCGACCTGCGCGCACAGCACGATGCTCACTACGAGCAACAGCAGCCACGCGGCGCCAAACACGCTCACTATTATAATCATCGGAGTGTCCTGGAATGAGAATTACGCATACTCATTAAGAACAAATAAACGCTTCACACTCAAGCCCCCGTAGGATTTTCTGCTATGTCGGGGGTTTGGTAACACACGATACACGAGCACAAACGCCCAGACCACAACAAACATCTGTATAGCCAGTACAAATGTCTGTCGTGAGTCGTCGTGATAAAAAAGGTTGTGGGGTTCTAAGACAATTACAACAGCCGCTTTTAATTCAAGAGAGCGCAAGCGTATTAACCACAACTTGATATAATTGGTTGAAACAAAGGTTTAAAAAAAAGGTTAAAACAAAGATTGACAACATGATAAATATTTGTATTGGCCATACAGTTGTTTGCCGTGGTCTGGGCGTTTGTGCAGTCCCTGTGGGTCTCCCCACCGTGCCTCGGAGAGCACGTTAAGCCGTCGGTCCCGGTTGTTATCATGTACACCTGATAGCGATCGTTATTCATAGTAAGGAATATATCCGCCAACCCGCATTGGAGCAGCGTGGTGGATTAAGCTCTGATCCTTCTCCTACATGGGGAAAGAGGCCTATGCCCAGTAGTGGGATATTACAGGCTGAAGCGTTATATTATAAGTAATTTTAATGCAAATTCCTCGGTTTAATGTACCTAAGTATTTCATTTATAATAACAATGTTCTAAAATAACGCCTTTTCGTTTTACATCAGCAGAAGGCAGAAGTCTAAGTTTTGCTATTTATTTATAACAAATAGTAATGAAAATCATTCATGACAACCGTTAGTAGTAGTCCAGTTAATAGTAATGTCTCACTTCGATTTAAAAACTACAATTTTTTGATTCACAGCCAATTGTAATAATAGCCTAAATTGTCTAATTGATCTGATTGACGAATTTGATAGTCCGTGAAACAGCGTTTTCCACAACTGATGAAACTGGCCCTTAAAGGAAATATCCTTCACTTTTATCTATTGGATACCATTACACGTCAGAAACCAGTTAAATGGCTCTAATAAAATAATAGTTACACGAAGATTTAATAAAAATATGTAAAGATTTTTTTTGCGTTTTAGGTATTTATCTACATGTTGAACGTGATTCTTTAAATTGGCATAACTGTTTTATTAATGAAGCGATTGACATGAAACAAACACTAAATGGTAAGTGAAGCCTACCACAGTGTATTAGTGAAAACTAAATCGAAATCGGATAAACCATTTCTGAGATTAGCGTGCACAAACGCAAAGACAAACAGATAAACAGACAAAAATTCTAACAATCATTGTATTGGGTGCTATTTGCGTTGATAAAGGCCCCAATGATATATTTTCTCATATATCTTCCATGTACAAACAGTGATCCGTTACATTTTTATTATATGTATTGGTTAAAAAAAATTAAGCGTTTAATATTTGTTGACTTTTGTTTTAGTTCCCATTTGTCTTATTAGGCCCGTGTGTACGTGTGTGTATGTTTAAAAAAATTATTTATTGAAAATAAAATGGGTTAATACATATATGTAGATAAAAATACAACTTTTTTTGTATTTGTCACTAAAAATACACATATTTCTCATAATAAAACGATATCATAGATCCACGACCAGTATCTCAAGAATTTGAGATAAGAAGACTTATCTGAGGCATGCGCATAACAGGAAACAACTTTACAGTAAATGAGGATAACAATAAAATTGACACCAATGTAGATGAATATAGCAATAAGCAATAATAAATTATATGTTATCTGTAGAACATAGAAATAAAATTCGTTACAATTTTTTTTTATTACATAGGCCGGTTTCTATGTGAAATAGGTAACGACACGTTTTACTAACCATCCAAGGCTAAGATCTAGATTAGGTAAAACCGAATTAGAAAAACCGAATTATGGGGTTTTTGGATGTGGAGGGTGGAGGGTGTAGGGGAATCTATACAAGGTAACACTGTCACACCTCAAAACCCCATGGTTATGGAGATATCCATGGTTAAAGTTTTGAGGTTAGAAGAAGAATTTAAAGCTATTATAATACCTTTGAGCTCGTACTGTTTGCATTGTGTGACAAATCGACACTTTTAAACAAAATAACGCGTCAGACATAATATTCTAATAAAATTAGTAACATTGCGTGCTAGAATATAGGTTTAGAAATTCGAAAAATACCCAAAACCGAATCGGAGCACCCGGAGCTAGAGTGTTTTTTTTTTTTGTGCCGCGGAGGCGCGGAGGGACACTCATCACTCATGCTCCGTTCCGCAGAGGAGGCTGGTCAGCCGCTCCTCTACGCATTCGTTCGCGCGCTTTCGCACGCAAGGGCGGAAGGGCTGCACTTCCCGCAGCGCCGGAGCCAAGCGTTCCTCTAACTTTCGAAATTCTTCTTCTAACCTCAAAACTTTAACCATGGATATCTCCATAACCATGGGGTTCTGAGGTGTGACAGTGGTACCAGGGGTAGCGTTCCCCGCTCCCCCCATCCCCCCACGGTCCCGAAATTCGGTTTTACCTAATCTAAAGCTTTACCCCATCCAATTTCGACAACGATATATTTGAGCTGTAGTCATACTATAAAAAATATCGAGCTAAAAACACGAATAACATATTAGTCAATAGTTCTGTGACATAACGCTGAGGAAGAGCATAGCAGGAAATATCCCCGAATGGGGAAGTAATCAACCTTGCAGAAGACCACAGCTAAATAATATTACTCTCAAGTTATTTTGTGTATCTGTGGTGACTGGTAAGGTGGCCAGAGCTCCTGGGGTGGGTCGGGGTTAAGGTAAGCGGCAACGCGTTTGCGATGGCTTCTGACATGTATAAATAATGTATTTTTTAAATTAAAAAAAAATGGACTCACCATGATGTTAAAGCAAACACCTTTATTTAACACGACCTAAAACAAAAACGTCTCTTTGAGTAATACTCTGAATCCGCTAAACTAAAAATATACATAATATTAATTTAAATATTTAAAATATAAACACAATTATTCATTGTATACGAAAATGAAAGTTCAATTATAATATTGCGTTTTATCCACGTCACTGTTTAGACACACGCTATATTATTATTAAAAAAAATGTTACAACATTAAAAAGATATATGATACAATAAGAAATGTATTTTTACGTCTTTTTAAATGTATAATTATTACTATTTTGTAAAAAATAACTTACTTTAGAAATAAGAACTAAGTGTACGGGGACATGGTTGACAACCCGAGCGCGCGGCTCGCACTGACGCTATCAAGATAACAAATGATAAGGGTGTCCAAACATCTTTGCTACGTGCTTATTCAGAATTATCACAATTTAATCTTTTGATATGTACAAAACTTTCGTAATAGGTTACTTATACTTTTGTCTTTTTCTTTACTAAATTGTGAGTCATTTTAATATGACTGTTATTATTTAAATACTTTTTTAAACTATTGAGGGTAGTTTTAACTAAATTTTGTTTAACGAACCGAGTTCGAGAGTTTATTACTCATTTTATGTACTCGGGTTTAAAATTATACAAAATAATGTAATAACAATAAATACCTATTTATTCTACACCAAAACAACAAATTACAAAAAAAAAAAAATAGATAAATAGATAAGAAATACGCCTTAATATAATAAAATAATATAAAGAAATTGTCAATAATAAATCAACATTACCTCAAAAGCTGGTTGTCAAGCAAGCGTGCTGTCTTATTCCTTCGAATGTTAATAAATTTTATTCTTCTGTATTTTCTTCTGTCAAATGATTAAGGTTTTGAAAGTTATATAATTGATTCAAGTTTGTTATATAACGGAATAATGTTATAGAACAATAAGGAAGAATTAAAAGGACGCCACACTGTTGAAATAACAATACGCTTTAACAGAGAATTTAAAATTTTCAATCGTTCCTAACTACTCGATTGCATGTAATTACGATAACTTAACGAAACCGGTTCGTGAATTTCTTTATTAGTACAAATTTAAATAGGTATATATTAGTTTTATTATATAAAAAGATATTTCAAAATCGTTTGAATTTTTTGTGGAAATCGTTTCCAAAATATTACAAATATTTATTTATGGGTTCCAAAATAGATAAGCAAAATTTATTTTACGAATTTCACACTTTTTTCTGCGTTTTATTTTTTATCAGTTAGTTTAAGAGTTACGCATGTGAATGAGGAATTACAAATGTAAAAAGAGTATATACGTAAAAAAAAAAAATAAGAATTATGGGATTGTGATTTCTTAAAACTGAGTAACTTCTGTTTGTTAGTTCATTCGTCTTTTCACAAACTTAGATAAAATTCTTCTGTGGTTGTATTATATTTTACATGTAACTGGTTAATATGTTGTTTCGTAATCAACAGTAGGTAAGATTTGCCTATCCACATCTAATTACATGTAACAGGTTAATATGTTGATTCGTAATCAACAGTAGGTAAGATACGGACATTTGCCTATCCAAATCTAAATATATCCGAGTTGACGTTTGTTGTTTAAATTCCGCCTATAGATTTATTTATTTATTTATATATAACTAGATCGGGAAACAAGCGTATAGCTCACCTGACGGTAAGCGATTACCATAGTGTAATGATTTTGTAATAATTTCAAATATTTTATACGCTTTTTATAAAAATATCTTTACAATAAGTAGTGATTTTGACTATTTTCGGTGCTATGGATCTGTGTTTACTTTTTAATGAATTGTTTATTATTTTATTTTATTTTTTCATACTTATTGTAAGAAAATAATTATTTGAGAAGATTGTCTTTTTATTTCTTAAATACGGATCGTCAAAAGCATTTGTTTCCGTTCGTTGGTTATAAATAGTTGTTGGCTTATTAAAAAGGGCAGTCTTCTGATATCAACGGTACAGAATAGAAGTCGGAAAAGAAGTTGTAATAGTAAAGTTGAAGTAAGTTGTGTGAGGTGGAGGATATCAAGTGTGAATAAAGTTATTTGTAACAACTGGATTTTGTTATCTCACAACAATAGCTTATGTCTTTTGCAACACCAAAAGCATCGCAAGCGCGTTGCCGACCCAATCCCCAATCCCCCCAGGAGCTCTGGTCACCTTACTCACCAAAAGGAAAACAACACTGCTCAAGCAATATTATTTAGCTGTGATCTTCTGTAAGGTCGAGGTACTACCCCAGTCGAGCTGCTCAAGATTTTGGTTAGGATATTTCTTGCTGTGCCCTACCTCAGCTCAAAATAGATCCCCCTTTTTAGATATTTTACCAACCCGGTTGCGGTCACCAACCCGTCTGCCCAGCGTGGTGACTATCGGCAACACACATGATTTCACGCATTATTGGCGCGAACTTGTGGAGGCCTGCGTCCAGCAGTGGACTGCAATAGGCTGGAATGATGATGATGATGATGAGATATTTTACAGCCTACAATCGTCCTTTTTGATAAACGGTACGGTGTATATATTATTGTATTATGAGATTGTAGGATCTACTTTGTTTTTAATTTTCTGTTTTGCTTTTTGATAACCTTACTCTTTTTATTTTAAAATCTCCTTTACCCCAAGGTTGTCTGGAAGAAATCGCTTACCTAGCGATAAGACCGCCTTTGTGCATGATATTGTTTTGCAAATTTTATTTTTCGGCCATTCTCCGATTAGCAAATTTTTCGTGTCCGGGCTTGTTTAAACCGTAATATCATCCTATTCAATCATGCACTTTTTTATATATTTTAGATAGCATCCGTACCTAGCTGTAAAAAAAATATTGGCTTCTGTTTTAAGTAATTAAGACTAAATTAATTTAACTTATGTTCAAAAAACCTCTGTTCTCTAATTACCGTGGCGTGTCCGCACACCAACTTAATCTTAAAACTTGCTTGTAATTTTTATAGCGTATAGATTTACTTTGATCCATTAAACGTTTTAAACGATATTAAGCAGCGCCTATCGCATAACAAAATATCAACTCAATAGAACCAGTCTACAAATAATTATTATGAAGTAATCGTATGTCCAATGGAAACTTCTAATTACCGTAACATCTGCTGTTCTCGAGTGCACATCCCTAAATAAAAGTATTTGGCACATCACTACCGTACGCATCGCGTCTCCTCAGTATATACCGAGGTCCTTCAGCAGTTGTATGACTCTCATGTTAGTGTACCGCCAATGAAGCACGTAAGTATATAATTACCGTAGCCTTGGTTAAAAACTTTTCTAATTACCGTTGTTCTTATTTTAATACTAGATTTTTAAGATAGACCCAAGTTGATCATGTAAATGAAGACAGTACTTTGGCCTCCGTACGTTATAATAAGCTAGAATTTGTATACTGTGTCGGTTTTAAACATTTTCATGAAAATTTATCGTTTTCTAATTACCGTATACTAATTACCATATGTTTATAATTACCGTTGTATGAAAAAGTAATACTTGTTTACCGCGGTTTTCGTAGATTATTATTATTATTGTCCGTAAATATGTCTATATTATATGCTGACCATTCATCAAATTATTTAATTTATAAGATAAACCTAAAAAGAACAAAGAGGAAGTTAAAGAAAATAGAAGACTTGCCGCGCGACAATGCCGAGAACGAATTAAAAATGCCCCTTTTTGTATTAGCAATCAAAAAAAATAAAGGAGAAAGAAGGGTACAATAAAAAAAAAAATACTGCCTATCTGCGAAATGTCACCAAAAGCCGGAAGAAAACTCAAAAAAGAAGTAGAGAAAATTTCAGAGCTTACTATAAAAGACAAAAGGAAAAGGAAAAATTGAAAACAATCGAGGAAGAAGTGACCTTAGATATAGAGGTGCTTGATAACAATATAACAGATCCTCTTGAAACTTTGTCACACCACATCTCAATGATTTATCATACTCGCTGCACTAAAAAGTACACTAAAAGAGTACAAAATTGTCCCGAAAATCCCAAATCAAAAAAAGAAGATAATCAGCAAGACCAAATTTTTCTGCAGTCAACTTCTTTTGAAAAAGAATTAGTTCCCTTGAAAAAGGCACCAAATTTTAAACCTTCTTTAACCACATCAACGCCGCGTCCATCTAGTGCTCTGTCATCATCTTCTACTGAAAGTATGTTATTTTATTATTAATCAATAATGAGCATTTGACCGAAAATAAAGATACAAGTGTGAATATTACGGAACGAGCGTCTTCCTTGTGTTCAACACCAACTTCACCATCTTCAAAGATAACTGTCGAGAAACTGATACGTAAAAAAATCTCACTCTTATTGTTATTTAGAAGGCATGTATAGAAAACACATAAAGAAATGTCATATTTGAGACCAAACAGTAGAGCTAAGAAGAGCAAAAGAAAAGTACAGGAAGCAAGCATTAAGACTGAAATATAAAACACGCCACATCCAAAACCAAAACAAAGTCATGATAAAGAAATAGAACCAAAGTATTTACATAGTAATAATATAGGGACTACTGTAGAGAAAACCAAACAAGACGTCCAAATTTTTGTTGAGCAAGATGAGATCAGTCGCATTTGTCCTGGCAAGAGAGAATATATTTCAAGAAAAACGTGGCGTGAACTCATGTGTCTTGTCTTGTCTTGCCCATAGTCACCACGCTGGGCAGGCGGGTTGGAGACCGCAGGGCTGGCTTTGTTGCACCTAAGACGCTGCTGCCCGTCTTCGGCCTGTATATTTCAAAACCAGTAGTTGGATGATTATCCCACCATCGGTCGGCACTTTCAAGTTCCAGGGTGGTAGTGGAACTGTGTAATCCCTTAGTCGCCTCTTACGATACTCACGGGAAGAGAGGGAGTGGCTATATTCTTACTGCCGTAACCACACAGCATATTCTAATATTATTTCTAATTACCGTTACATTAAATATAAAAATTTTCTAATTACCATACCCATAAATTTTTTAAGTCTCATTATCTAGAAAACCACAATTAACTGTTACATGCCAAAATGATTATTGAATTCGTATTTTTGATTTGTTTCATATTTTAATGTGTTTAAGTCAAATCAGTGAAAAATAAAAAACGTCACGGTAATTAGGCAAAGAACGCCGAATTGGAGAATGACCGTTTTAAAGATGTATGTTATGTTAGCTTGTAATATGCACAATAAAGTATATTTCTTCTTCTTCTTCTTCTTCGGTACATTTGTTAATCGCAGCAGACATGTTGCTTTTCAATGTTAGTTTAAACTACTATTATTTTCGAATTCCTTAATTCTTTGCCTTACGGGATCCTGCCATGGAAATATCTCCATAAGAAATTATCCAGAGCGGTTTTAGCTACCGCTCTGGTGTAGTGCGTATGCCGTGTCAGCACCTACATACCGGCAGTTTGCGGGATCGATTCTTGCTTGGGATGGAAATTACAAACATTTCCTTCCGGTTTGGATGTCAGTACGTGTGGGTCTCCCCACCGTGCCTCGGAGAGCACGTTAAGCCGCCGGTCCAGGTTGTTATCATATACAGCTGATAGCGATCGTTACTCATAGTAGATAATAAATCCGCCAATACGCAGTGGAACAGCGTGGTGGATTAGACTCTGATCCTTATCAGTAGTAAGATGTAACTATCTGAATCGTGAAGAATTTCTCGGAAATATTTTCAAGATATAATTGCGATATTAAAACAATATTAGTCATAAACGAGTTACTGAATATACTATTCTGTATATTGATACCTATATGTAATTTTGATAAGGCGATTTTAAGTGTGTTGATGGAATATTAAATACGTCTAATATAATAGAACGTATTTACAATAAAATGGTAATTTTTGAAGTGTCAAAATCGATTATTGTATGTACTAGTTTAGCCCTGCAGTTTCGCTTCTCGTTAATTGAAATAGTACCTAATATATAGTCTAGCCTTCCTCGCTTGATGGACTATCCAACACCAAAACAATGTTTAAACTTGAACCAGTAGTTCCGGAGATTAGCGCGTTCAAACAAATAATCAAACAAATAAACTATTTTGCTTATAATATTAGTATAAATCATCGGAGTAATAATGTTTTCAATACAAGGCAAACACTTTTAGAGACTATTAAAACGGTACGGGTTATACTTAACCAAACGGTACTGAGATGGGTAGAATTGTTTTTTTACACCTCTATGACGACGAACAAGAGAACAGTCTCATGTTACGTTGTTGACTTCAAACCTTTTTGACTTAACCTTTTTACGAGTCGTGAAATTTATTAATAAGCCAAGGGTGAACTAATTTCTCTTCTACCTTCAACGAACCTATAGAAACAAATGTATGGGGTCAGAAGACACCAAATACACATAAAATTGCCCAGGTAGCTCAGAGTTTGCAACGCTCTTGTCATTCCTAGCGTTTCTACGCGATGTAGGGGCTGTTGATTTGAATTTCCACAATATTAAAAAACGCCCGTGGATAAGCAAGTAATTGAATGGCGTTCAAAAAAGGCACGGACTACGAGCACGTGGACGTTGTATAATTAAATAAAAATAACGCTCATGTAAAGCTTCTGATGTTACAGATATTCTCAGGATAAGCGCTTAGGTACAATCAGCCACCTAAGTGGTATAAAAAAGGCCAAGTAGGCCATAAGTGTACATATACGTTAACTAGACAATAAGTGTACATATATTATGGATAGCAAGTAAGTGTATATATAAACATAGATAATAATAGTTATAATAATTATGACAACAATAATTAAAGTAAGACGCAATATAATAAAAAAAATTAATAAATAAAAACAATCTTTAAAAAAATCTATGTCTTTTTGCATGTAAGATATCAATTATGTTAGCATAATTTTGGTCGGTGGACTGACGTCTGCATTAGGCATACTAAGATAGAATAATCAGTTTTCTTAATGTAAGCTGCAGTAGTGTAACAAGTAAACGATCAGTAACAAAATTCAAAATCGGAATAACAAAAGCATGGGCACTATAAGCCTGTGGACATAACTTTATATAAAAAAAGTGGTATAAAAACAATTATAATAACCGTGTATGAACTTATATCTTTCACTCAAATATTATAACTTGTGACTGCAATTCTGCCGATTGTTCTTGCTTTTGTAACATTGATGCTATATCAAACTTATATAGCTATTCTTGATAAATGTACTATCCAACACTTTCGTGACGGTGTGACTGGAACTGGTATTATTTTCGTCCATCTGCAGAAAAGCTGTGAACGGGAATGTACTTTAAATTCTATAGAATCAAAGGAAAAAAAGTTTCGCTACATTCTACCTTCTTTTCTTTCGTTTTCCTAGCAGATAAAAACTAAAAAGGCTACTAGATTAATTAAGGTTTCAGTTTAATTCATTCATAATTATGAAATGTAAGTGAATAGGTGTATTCTGCAAACAAATCACGCGAAACCCTGACGATTCATCATAAACTAACTTAAATACAATTATACCAATTAGTGTAATAGACGCTACGCCGGATATACCATCATTAAATAATTGCAAACATATAATCTCTGTATTTTAGTATAAATTGTGTTCGTTACGCTGTTGCAATTATTAATAAAACTATAGTTGTTACAATAATTGACAGACATAGACAAGCCGGAGAGAGATGGCGTGGGGATTTAAAAAAAAAGTAGAAATTACGTTAGCGTTATTGGTAATGGAAATCTGCTGTTGAGGCTGGCTGTTACGCTAATACGCTAAAAAACATATATTTTTAATTACGACAAAGGTGATAAACGAGCGAACGGTCCAAACCACATCCCTCATCAGGAACGCTAACTACCCTCAACATAGTAACACAGCACATAATAAGAGGTAATGGCGTCATGACATTAATGTACTTCCTCAGTTGGACTGCTCCAAATTTTTTGTAGGAAATTTCCTGCTGTGCCTTACCTCAGTTGGAGTTAACTCTAAGTTTAACTCAGTTAACATACTTAAGAAGATAATGATTTATTTTTTATTCATAAGGCAGAAGGGTGAAGATTACGTCTAGTTCGTATCTTAGACCATCTTAAGATTGTAATTACATTTGTTGTGATGATAGAATGTATGATTCATCATCATCATCATCATCATCATCATCATAATCATCATCATCATCATCATCATCATCATCGTCATCATCATCATCATTTCGGTCTATTACAGTCCACTGCTAGCTGCCACTGCTGCTGACATAGGCTTCCACAAGTTCACGCCAAAAATGGTGTGAACTCATGCGTGTTGCCCAATGTATGATTATTCGTTATATTTTTTTTGTGTTTAAGAGAAATTAGTGGCATTTATAATAAAATATTGTAAACGCTTTTTTTTTAAATTAAAATCTAAATAGTTATGTGAATGTATACATGTACAGTTTTATTAATTTCTTTTATAGCAGCTTTTAATTGTTTTATAATAATTGTGAATCCAGTTAGATTTTATTTATTGTAAATATTTTAATTATTTATCATTTTATTCTATCAGACGACGCACTTGACAAACATTTGTATTGACCATACAGATGTTTGCCGTGGTCTAGGTGTTTGTGCAGTCCTTGTTGGTAGGATATTTCATTACTAACATAATACAGGCATGCATAAACAATTAAACACACTACATATTCATTACTAAAATATATATACTATTACAGGCTGAAGCGTTATTGTATTTGGATACAAGGTCATGACGTTTTCGATAATATTAGTATTTTTAGCAATGTGTATTCTAGCAATTATTATTATTATTAATATCATCTATTGCCACATCTTTCACAATTCCTCAAATTTACAAAAAAAAAAAAATATAATAATACCTTCGAAAGCAATTTGTTCAAAACAAACACGTAAAACTAATCGTTATTAGTTTTAAGCGTAGTTTTGAATTGATTAATTGTAATTGATATAGTTACACGTCGATCACGTTCTACTGCTGTTGAAAGAAATTCACTCAAGAATGTTTGTTAACTAGAATTCGTGTGTAGCTCTGCCTGAGTTAAATTTTGGTATAACTTCGCTTCTGTTACTTGTAGCCTAGTTCTCAATAACAGGAATTATTATACGTGTGTATGTACTTCTGTTAAATTGTGGTACTTTCCTTGTCGGGCTGCTCTAAATTTTGAATAAAATATATGACTTGTTGACTTGTTGACTGTTTGACCCCCTACAAATCTATTCATTTTTCTTGGGAAACCTGTTAATCAATGGATAATTAATAACAGTAGGGAACATACCGTGTCCTGATCAAAGGTAAATCAAGACAAGTATTAAGACAATTGAATTGGAAAACCCGGGATACGTCACTAAATCGGGACATCTGATAACGATATTTCGAACATACTTATAATATTTTAAACTAAAATAATTATAATTCGATCACATCTTACAAACAAACTGCACAATATACATTACTAAAATATATTTCGAAATCTTGCCTCAATTTCCATAGAATCTAACGAACCAATACCACACAACAGTAACCTTAAGATAATTGAGAGTATTATTTAAAATCGCTCGTCAAATTTTTAGTCTCTTTGTTAGTGAGAACCTTCGTACATGAACGTCAATCAAGGTATTATCGCATCTTCATTTCATTTCTTATTTTGGCTCTATTATTATTATTCTTTAAAATATTTTAATTAATGAAGCATTATAATCATCACGATTTAAATGTTAATGATATAAAGGTTAATGGTAAATGCTTTTAAGTTTTAACCACAGTTCGTTTTAGTTTTTGTAGCTGCTTAATTTATTATTATTATTTATTTCTTTATCATACTAATCAAGTTCAAATCTGTCTGGTTACGGCAGTAAAGAATATAGCCACCCCCTCTCTTCCCGTGGGTGTCGTAGGAGGCGAATAAGGGATAACACAGTTCTATTACCACCTCAGAACTTAAAAAGCCATCTGATAGCGGGATAACCATCCAACTGCTGGCTTTGAAATACACAGGCCGAAGACGGGCAGCAGCGTCTTCGGTGCGACAAAGCCAGCCCTGCGGTCACCAACCCGCCTGCCCAGCGTGGCAAAAAACTGTGTGTATTTGAAGAGAACTTGTGGATGCCTATGTCCTGCGGTGGACTGTAATAGGCTAAAGTGATTTTGATGATCATATTATTCAGTCTTAGAAAAGTTGTTGTCTTTTTCTTTTTTTAATTATTGGATAATTATTCTGGTATTGAGAGTACTTATTAATGTTCTACAAATTGAACTTGTCTCTAGAAGAATCTTTGGATTTGTTAGGGTTGTCAGGAGCTATCAGCGGAGTCGCAGTTTCTGCTCACATATATATTTTTAACCGACTTAAAAAAAGGAGGAGGTTACTCAATTCGACTGTATATGTTCGGGGATAACTCCGTCGTTTATGAACCGATTTTGATAATTCTTTTTTTTTTTTGTTGGAAAGGAGATATCCCTAGTTGGCACCCTGACAAGGAAACCAGGATCTGTTGATGGGATCCCAGAGAAATCGAGGGAATCTCTCGAAAATCCGCATAATCCGTTTATCATGTGGTCACAATTAAATTTTATCGAGATCTGATTACAACTTTTTGAATAATCTTTGATAATGCGTAGCTACTTGACTATTTTTTCGTCGATCTACGTTGTATTACTCGTCGATGTAATTGAAGTCGGTTTTTCTTCGTTTGTCTGCAAACACAATTATTGTCTGAATGATTTTGATTTTAAGTGTCATTAAACCGTTGAACCTGACTGTTATCATAAATGCCTCAACACGAGCTTTGGACTAAAAGTAAACGATCGCAGTGGAATTATCTGCACCCTTTTTTTTTTGTTATTCATACATTTGTATCGGCCATACACATATTTGAGTAATGGCGTTTGTGCTTGTATATTGTTTCCGGACCTCCGATACAGGCGTTAATCCTAGTGGGGGCGGTTGAGCGTAAGGCGTTTACATTATTTTTTGTTTTTGAAGTAAAACTTCTTAGGCGCATGAGGGGTAAATTTTTTACGGATCAAACGCGTCCGGGCGTCACGAGTCACTAATTTTTAAACGTCCATACCACGTTGAATAACACCGGCTTACGTCCAATCAGTTGATCGAAGTTAAGCAACGTCAGGCGCGGTCGGTACTTGGATGGGTGACCGCCTGGGAACACCGCGTGACGTTAGCTTTATGTTTTTTTTCAATCCTTTTTTTAAATAAGTTTTATTTTTCAATTTGCCAAAGAAGTTTAACTTTTGACATGTGTACTTTGTACGCACGTATTTTTTTTCCTATGCAGGGAGTATTTGCTTAGCATTGTAACAAATAAAAGCTTTTCAAAATCAGTTAATTTCAGTTCAATATTATCTTTTTCGACAACAATACTTGAATTACTGCTTACAAGGTTATTATGCATACTTTTAAAATAAATTATTGCACCAATTATTCACAGACGTTTCAATGATTCATGATTCTTAAAAAGGCATCTAATCTCGATCAGGCGCCTTCGAGTGCGGTCATGAATCACACATTGTTAGAACAAGGTCGGTTGGACAGAGAGGTGAAGGGTCAAAGGTCAAAGGGCACTGTAACGTCGGTGTGACGGCTCTTGTTTGTGTACTGATTTATATTTAATCGTTGGGTGTGTCCATTGGCATTTTACAAAAGATGTTATGTCATAATATACAGAACGCTCGACTCCTAAAAAACTCCTTAAAAAACTTTCCTTTAAATTGATGGTTCTGTAGGTGTATCTGAAGTGTAACTACACTGACACGACATACGCTGTTATATCTTGCGGGTCATAAGCGTGAAATTGAGAGAATCGGTAGGTACGGTTGTTTTTAATTTTGCAATTATCTACACAATTTTCTTAAATTTTCATTCCGTTAGAATTTTCCCCAAAGTATTGGAGCACTTAAATGAGAAATTCGGCTAGGATTGATATCGGTGATAAATTTTTATTTATGTAGATTACTATTTTAATACATTGTTTAGATAACTGAATTATTATTATTTGATAATATACTTCTGGCTGGAATATGCAGAGCACTGCTAGCGAAAATATAACTTCGTGTAATGGATACAATTTCAAAATGGCGGTGTTACAGTCATCGCCCTCGTTCAAATCTTACAGCTGTCATTGACGTGACAGTTGATGTCAGTTGTGATACTGGCAATCATCTATTGAATCTAATGTTTATACTGTAAATAAATGCTAGCTAGTTAAATGTAACTGTAAATGGATCGTGAGAGGCTCGATGCTTAAATACTCGTAATTATAACAGGAAAATAACGATGCTTAGGATTGATGACGCGTTAGCACAGTTATCATAGTAGCTGGCTGGCTGTTTATTTACCTATTATATGAACCTCCAGTAAAATTATCTGTTAATATGACACAATAATAACGTAATAAAATAATGACGTAATAAATTTTGTACTTATCGTACACAATTAGAAATACAATACAAACAAACAAATTTAGAAACTTCACCTCTTTATATTATTAGTATAGATGTATGTGACTTCAGAACTTGACTAGGTGGATCGATTTCGTTGATTTTTTTTTAAATCAAAAAGTGGTACGTGTTATGTGATCTTATTTAAATGTAATTGAGATCTAAAAATTGTGTTTGCTTGTAAACGAAAAAAAAAACCGACTTCAATTACATCGACAAGTAATACAATGTAGGTCGACGAAAAAATAGTCAAGTAAATACGCGTTATCAAAGATTACTCAAAAAGTGGTTATCAGATCTCGATGAAATTTAAATTTGACCACATGGTAAACATCAGCTTTTGATTAAATTGAAAATCATGAAAATCGGTACATCCAGTAAAAAGTTATGCGGTATTATACAACGTAGGTCGACGAAAAAATAGTCAAGTAAAAACGCATTATTAGATATAACTCAAAAAGTAGTTGTTAGATCTCAAATAAATTTAAATGGGACCAAATGACACGCACCACCTTTTGATTTAATAATAGTTGTCGAAATCGGTCCACCCAGTCAAAAGTTCTGAAGCAACATACATAAAAAAAATACAGTCGAATTGAGAATCTCCTCCTTTTTTGGAAGTCGTCATTACAGCCTATACAGTCCACTGCTGGACATAGGCCTCCACAAGTTTACGCCAAAAATAACGTGAACTCGTGTGTTTTTGGAAGTCGGTTAACAAGTAATTTTCAAAAGCCACTAACCATGAATAAGAAACTCAAAAACTACTTTTTCGTACCACTTGTTCAAAAAAGTGACATTCTATGCCACAAAAAGTGAACATAACAATAGTCATTTTTAATCTGTTAAAAACAGGGAAATAAAATTGTACTGAATTTCATTCATCCTCTAGGGGGAGAATGTGATTTAAATTTGGAATATTTACCGAAATTTATACTGAGCTACATCTGTGTTTACACCATTGAGTTTGTATATAAAGCATTAAAAATCTTTTTGAAAAAGGAATACGCATTTATTATGCAGTTATGATTATTAAATAAAATTACGAAAACCGACGAGGCCGTATGAGCTTGATGCCTTTGCTTTTCCGACAAAAAAATATTAGTCTAGAAATTTGTCGCGTTTTTGTTTTCTTCAAATACATAAACGTTAAGTTTATTTTAATTTATTTTTATAAATAAGTTAATGTTCTAAAAATACGTTACTCTACAATGAAACGCAAGTTCTTCAGACGCAAGAACAGAGAAATACTCAAATCAACTCATCAACAATAAATGTACCTACCAAACAAAAATGTAACTCTCTCTATCAATAATTGGACCAATGTTTCGAATGTTAACTTTTACTTTTAATTGTCATTATTTTTAATAAATGCTTATCTCATATTATTATTGTGTTAGTTTTTTCGCAAATGGTACGAAAAGTAGAGTATTTTCCTCGGTGATAAAGCTGTCTTAGTCTTGGGTGAACTTAAATCCCTCGCTACACTCAGGACTCGTCTTAAATCACGAACGAACCTCGCTACGCTCGGGAGTAAACCTCGAGTCTTTCGTTACGCTCGCGATTTATATCGTCACCCGCGACAGAAGACACTGCTTTATCCACTTGGTTAATAATCTACTAGTTCTTCACAAGTAATTTTTGAATTATCGGCTAATAATGAGTTTACGCAGTGTAACCCAACAAAAAAAAACCGGCTCTCCATTTATTAATATATATATAGTATACATATGATATATACTTGACACAATATTTCACCGTATTGGGGGTCGTCGAGTGTGAAGCGTAATAAATATAGTATCGTTTCTTCTCAGAAATTTTTTGTTTTATAAATTCAAAATTTTCCTTTGTATTAATTAAGACGGGGAAATCCCAGCGAATGATACTTAAACACAAAATATTAATATTTTCCTTATCGGTGAATTTAATTTAAATTAGCTCTTAGACTAAACTGGTATTAGGATAAGTAGTCGGTTATACACAACACAGGCCACAACGAAAAGCAAAAGAAATGTCTATTCAGTTTATACAGTTTTTTTTTGTAGTCCGATATGAATCCCTAGCAGTCGTAACCACTAGATCAGCCCAGCATCATTTGGCCTACACGATCGCCTATTTCACCTATACACAATTAAAATTAAGGAGTCGTCTGAATGTTGACAATAATTGACAATAGCTATATTCTTTATATATAAAATTCTCGTGACACAATGTTAGTTACTTCTCCGAAACGGCTGGACCGATTTTTATGAAATTTTGTGTGCTCATCTATTTAACATCTATTTTTCATACCCCAAGTTATAAGGGGGGAGGATTAGGGGTCTAGCAACATATATGGCAAAACAATGTTTGCGGGGTCAGCTAGTAGACCTATATCTAAATATTATAAAAAGGAAAGATTTAGTTGTTTGTTGCATTGAATAGGCGCTGAAGCTATGGAACCAATTTGAAAAATTCTTCCACTGTTGGGAAGCTATACTATCCGCGGATGACATGGGCTATATTATTTTTATGAATAAATCTGAATAGATCTAATAAATAAATAAATAAATCTTTTGTTTACTGTGTCTGCAGCCATAGCGTCTCGAAAGTGACCTTTGATATAAAAGATTGATACTTCGAGTACATCTGTCACGCCCACTCGCTCTCCACTGATTCTGTATGAAGCTTGCATAAATTATTTTGACATAGTTTTTAGCACTACAAAGAATTACAATAAAAATAATTGTTAATATAAACTAATAAATATATCATCAACTAGCTGTGCCCGCGGCTTCGTTAATTATCGTATTGAAATAAATTTCAAAAATAAAAGTCACCTAATCTACTCCTTATTACATCAGCTATCTGCCAGTGCAAGTCCCGTCAAAATCGCTTCAGACGTTTCAGAGATTAGCCGGAACAAACAGACCGACAGGCAGACAAAAATGTTGAAAAATGTTATTTTGGTATATGTACCGTTTATACATCCATATGCATTTAGTAAAAAGCGTTTATTTTAATATTACAAACATACACTCCAATTTTATTATTTGTATAGATTAAATTGAAAAGCAACTTCATATTATTTTTCCAGTAAATACATACAAATAATAGTTATATATCTATTAAGTATATAAATTACACCCAAACTCGGAGTGGGAATCGAAACCACAACCTCCGGAGCAGAAAGCAGTGTTACCAACAAACTATGCCAACGAGCTAGACCCTTGAAGTTTTAACCTTGTTATAAATATTTTATTTACTGCTCCTGTGAATTATTTACATATTTTTACTTTCCGCACACTTTTAGAAAATGATCGCAATTAATAAAATAAAGAATCTTTTATTCCTCCGGTATGAAAAAAATATGAGGAGTAAAATCTACTGAACGAATGACCTCGTTACGCTTCTCGTGACGCCATCTATCGGAACTCAATAGTGTTCCGATAGATGGCGTATTTGTTCGGTATTAATATTTTTCTTAGACTAGTAAGCCTTTTTTGTGTCTATTTGGACAGTCGCTCTGAAGCAGTTAACTCCAATCGTGCGTCGGAGCTGACACACACTTTTTTTTCTCTGATCCTCTGGTTTAATGGTCGAGAATTGGTCGAGAGACGACTAAAATTTTTTAACTTAACTGTAATTACGTGTTTTTTTGTCCTATAAAAGCAGTTATCATCCATATAATAATGTCTAATCGCTTTGTAATAGCAATTTGTTTAGACCACGTATCATTAAATAACACAATGCCGTACTTAACCTTAAAATTATACAAACAATTATATACCTTATTACTTTACAATACGAGCGAATTTACTTATTATAAAATTGTTTCAAGATGGGTGTGTCGATCTTGCGCTCTTAAAATGTCAAGAGTTACGAAGTAAATAGGGCATGTTGAAAAAAATCTTGAGTTTGTTGTTGTAACTAAAAATACTAGTCGTACCAATCGGTTTGCCACGTTTTAATATTTTTATTTTGGTTTTATTTTACAATTATTAGATTTGATTTATGTTAATCTTGCATACAATTTTGCAATTGTCTCAAAAATAAATTATAAATACATAAATTTAAAGTGTTTATTAAAAAGAAATTAATAGATAAAGCGTATTATTCGGTGCAGGATTACATAGATGATAAAGATGT
This sequence comes from Melitaea cinxia, assembly GCF_905220565.1. Lineage (NCBI taxonomy): Eukaryota > Metazoa > Arthropoda > Insecta > Lepidoptera > Nymphalidae > Melitaea > Melitaea cinxia. The sequence continues at coordinate 632,941 of NC_059405.1, forward strand.
CTGGCGTACTTGTGACGCTGTATTTCATGCAATTATCAGTAATTTTGTACTAAAACACAGTTTATATATTATTTTCAAAAGAGTAACTGCGGAGTTTCTTGGCGATTCTTCTCTGCAGAATCTACATTCTGAATCGGTGGTAGCTTATCTTTTACAAATATTAATCACTTTGTAATAAAAATTTAATATTATGTAAAACGTGGATTCGAAAGTGCTTTTGAAGCCTATTTGAATAATTTTTTTTTTATTTGAAGTTGGAAAACTTTAGTGGAACCTGTACGTCATATTTTAATGAGGTTACTTATAAGTCTTTCATACTCTCTGATTCCCTTATAATCATAAATAAAAAATGATAACATAAAAATGCTAAAATTTGTATACAATATTTTAATGAATTTGTTTTCATGTCATGTCGGTAAGATTGCTGGCAGCATTTCCACAATGAATTCAAACTACGATAATCTAGTAAATAAAAAGTGTGTGTGTACTTATGTACCTACGCAAGCAAAAAGTTATACTTCATGGCTTAGCTAACGTTGTTAGCGTAACTTCACGTTGTTAACTTATTCTTCGTTGGCTGTCTAACTTCAGGGTTGTAGGTTTGTCGGCTTTTTTCGTAACGACGTGTGCGCGCAACGTAAAAATTTACTCTAATATATCGCCAAAAGAAGTACAACTTCAAAAATGAATAAGGACTGATTAATATAAATAATAATCTGACAGCCTGCACCAGTCGTATGCCTATCTGACTTACATAACATTTAGGAGTGAAGACACTCATTATTGTAATGACGAAAACAAATTTTTTCTCAACCTATCTATATGTCAAACTCAGATTTATTAATCACTAAATTTGATCTCTTTGCTGTGGCGATGGTCTATCATTATTATCATGTCATAATGGTCGATGAAAGGACGATTATTGAGAGTATAAAGCTTTTGAATGTGATGCTGATACGATGATGCTATTATGGTTATATTGTAGTAATGATGATGCTGTTGTGATTTCAATATGGCGTCATTAAGATCAACGACCTTTATGATTGCAATAATTGATTATGGATAAACGGCAGAATGAACTTACGTATATTTTAATAGTGACGGGAATTTATTTTTGTAGCTATAATATTTTTCTAACCATTTTTTTTTTGTCAACGCTCTATGTATTTGCTGCAATTTTAAACAAGTTGCGTCAGTTAGGGACAAATTTGATACGTTAATATTTTTTTGAGAGATACCCTCATTATTTTTTAGGTACCTAAATTGCGAACTTACTCATTACTCTGTATTTAATGATCATCAGATGAAGGTTGGAAGAGATGTTTTAAGGTTGTGTATTCGCATTGCCTACTTACCTTTAAAAAAAAGAACTAAAAATAAAAATTTATTAGGTATATTATTATAGTACATTAATACTCTGTACTAGCTTTTCGCTCGTGGCTACTCCCGCGTGGATTACACGATTTTGACTATTTATAACCGACTTCAAAAAAGGAGAAAGTTCACATTCGACTGTATTTTTTATTTGTTACCTCAGAAATATTTACTGGGTGGACCGATTTCGATTATTCTTTTTAAACGAAAAGTGGTGCTTGTTATGTGCTCCCGTTTCAATTTAATCAAGATCTGACAAGTAGGTTTTGAGTTATATCTAATAACACCTATTTATTTGACTATTATTCGATGGCAAGCAAACACAATTATGTTTTCTCTTCTTAAGGGTTGGAGATTTTGTGAGTAAAACTCAATCAATGGAATGTTTAAATGGCTTATTAAATTGTCGTTATTATTATTACAAGTAGCTGACCCCGCAAACGTTTTGCCATATATGTTATTAAGGCCATTATGTTATTAACCCTCTTAATCCCCCCCCCCCCACCTAACTTAGGAGTATGAAAAATAGATGTAGGTCGATTCTCAGACCTGCCCGATATGCACTCAAAATTTATAAAAACCGGTCAAGCCGTTTCGGAGGAGTATGGTAACTAGCGTTGTGACACGAGCATTTTATATATAAGAATATATTTTTAAATATTCAATGTCATAAAATTCGCCAATGAAATCGATTTTTTTTACTGTGACGTTGTCACGAGAGAGTTTTGTACATTTCAGATTTAATGTAAGTCGCTGGCAAACCAAATCTCACTTAGTAATATCATAGCCGTCTTCTGTAAGGTATACTGCAACCTTTCTCCTACCTATTTACAAAGGAGTCATTTATCAAAAGAGTTATTCCTCTTTGCCCAGCATTCTAGTAATCTGGCTGTTATTATTACTGGCTGTTATTCATTATGAAATATTTTTGTTTATTATTAAAATTTGATGCTGTGTTCACTGTAATAAGAATGAACATTGTACACCTTTCAAATTGTTCCACGCATAAACTTTCTTATTCAGTTTCTTATTAAATATCATTCAATTTGTGAACCTAATAAAAAAAGACGAAACATCAGAAAATATAAGTTCGAACAGTTAATTTATATAATTATGAGGCCTTGATAGATTATATTTTTTCATGTAATTATTTATTATAATATAATTATAAGAAGCCTTGTTTAATGTATTATTTATTACCTTACTACCAGTATAATTACTAATGAGTTATATAGCTTTAACCGCTCTAATCTTAGGTATCAACATACTGTTCAAAAGACTATTACCCTACCCCTTGTAGTCTGTTTATTAAGAGAGTTTATAGGCTGACTGATTGTGTTTGCAAACGAAATAATTGTGTTTGCTCGCAAACGAAAAAAAAAAACCGACTTCAATTAAATCGACGAGTAATACAACGTAGATCGACGAAAAAATAGTCAAGTAACTGCTCGTTATCAAAGATTACTCAAAAAGTAGTTATCAGATCTCGATGAAATTTAAATGTGACCACATGATAAACATCGGCTTACGATTAAATTAAAAATCATTAAAATCGGTACACCTAATAAAAAGTTATTGTGGATTTTCAAGAAGTTCCCTCGATTTCTCTAGGATCCCATCATCAGATCCTGGTTTCCTTATCATGGTACTAAACTAGGGATATCTTCTTTCCAACAAAAAAAGAATTATCAAAATCGGTACATCCAGTAGAAAGTTATGCGGTATAATACAACGTAGGTCGACGAAAAAAGCGTCATGTAAAAACGCATTATTAGATATAGCTCGAAAAGTAGTTGTTAGATCTCAAATAAATTTAAATGGGACCAATTGGCACACACCACTTTTCGATTAAAAGAAAATTTGTCGAAATCGCTCCACCCAGTCAAAAGTTCTGATGTAACATACATAAAAAAAAAAAAATACAGTCGAATTGAGAACCTCCTCCTTTTTTGGAAGTCGGTTAAATAGTCAAGTAAATACGCATTATTAGTTATAACTCAAAAAGTAAAAGTCAGATATTAATTATATTTAAATGGGTAGTCCCATCAGTATATATAAAAATTTCGTGTCACGATGTATGTTAGTGATAAACTCCGAAAATACCGAACCAATTTTTATCCAATTTTGTAAGCATCTCTAATTTGGTCCAAAATGGGAAATAGGGTTGTTTTTATCTTAATTATTGATCTCAATATTTGTTATTGCAAAAATGTTTATTATATCGACTCTAGTGTGTATTTATCGGTTAGTTCTATAAGATCCTAATAGATGGCGGTTTGGCATCTAAATTGCACAGATATCCGGTAGATGGCACCGTATTTCTCTTTCTAGATTATAGATGGCACGTTTGAATATAGAATTTACATATATTTAAATAAATTATAATTACTGAGTCACAGCAACGCGTGGCTGGGTCAGCTAGTTTTAATATAATTGAGATCTGACACAAAGGACATAAACCACCCTTCAATTAAAAAAAAATTCATTGAAATCGGTTCACCCATTCGAAAGTTCTGAGGTAACATACATTGAAAAAATACAATCGAAATGAGAACCGCCCTAAATTTTTGAAATTGGTTAAAAAGTAAAATTTTAATTGATTTGTAATAATATAACTAGGTATTTACATATATAATTTTTTTTTATGGCGTATTTCTGGCAAATTATTATTAAAATATTTTTCTACAGGCAGATGGACATTTAATACTCTTATTTGTATAACTTTTAACTTTATTTCGTAAGACGTTATTTACATAGTAATTAATAAAATGTTTATATTTGTTTTTTTTTTAGGATACTGATAACAATTTCGAATAATATTCCAACGGGGGCGTAGCTCAGATGGTAGAGCGCTCGCTTAGCATGCGAGAGGTACCGGGATCGATACCCGGCGCCTCCAATTTTTTTGTATTTCTGATATATATACCTTTTTATTCTTATTTTTTTATTTCTGTTAAATTTCTGTTTAAAAAAATTATTTTATAATTTGCAATATCACACGATTATTTAGCATTTATTTGATACTTACTACATATTGTCAGTTATCTACTGTACATTATAAGATTATTTTATTTAGTAACATTAAAATGCTAATGTAGACAAAAAACACGCCAGTGTCATTTAACTTAGGTACTTCTTTTGTAAGTAGACCCACCAACATATCATAGTATACCAGTCTTTTTTGAATACTATTTTAGTAAGAAAATCGATTAAAAAATATTATGTTGGAAGACAACTTTTTGATGTATCTACGGATGAAAGCAAAATAACGTAAGAACCACTTGACGAAATAAGCAAATTTTTTATTATGTTCGGAAACTATTAATTTAGAAGCCTGTTGAATATGAAGGCTGAAAAATTGTTAAATTTTTATCAATAAACATTTCAACTCTGTTTCATGTAAAATTGTAAAAAAAAACTTCATTCATGACAATAATTCCTACTTATTGTTACCTTTTAATCGGCTTCCAAAAAAGTAAGAGGTTCTCAATTCATCTGTATTTTTTTTTTTTTTATAGTATTATAATAATAAAATAAAAATAAAATCCAAAAAACAAACCTTTTTTAATTTACTAGGAAGTAACCATTGTTTTATTATATCATATAATTATTTTTTATTATATAACTTTTGATATATTTGCGCGAATTTCAAAAGACATTTGTCAAAACGTCAAATCTGGGAATTCATTTCCGACGGTCTATTGTTGTTCTTTGAAGCTAGACAATCGTATTTTAGATAATAAATACAATTGTGTGATTGTTCATAGCTTTGATATTAAATACACCGACACACGATGTTTTATTTTTTGCTTTGCGAGCTGTCAAAAACAAGCAATTTTAATGATCGTTATGTCATTTTCGCATTTTTTTATTCTGTAAAAATATTTTACCGAGTATTAGAAAAACTTTAAAAAATATGTGAAACTTTCCAACCGTCCTCCGGTTATGCGCTTTTTACACATTTAGTGATCAATATAGATAAATGTTAATTTCAAGTTAACACTATTAGAATGTGAGCAGCGGTTGACAATCGTTGACATACATTTTTTAATGTAGGTTATATCCAGGGTTAGATTTGGAATTCTGGTGCCAGTGACGTTGCGAGCTTAACTCGCGCCCGGCGCACAATACCTTTCTACCAACCCCCATTCGAAAATCATATATGTCCAGCATTTTTTTTATCTTGCGGACCATTTGGCGCTCCATAGTGAGTAGTGCCCGGGGTTTGATGCCCCACTTTGCCCCTCCCCCCACTCAATGAAGCGAGAAGAGAATGAGCAATGAAGCAGCAGAGACCTCAATTATTTTTCAAATGAAAGGAATAGTTTTATTTCTAATCGTTCTGGTAACACATATAATGATTAAAGATTTTTTTAAGTTAAAAATAAAATAAACGGAAGATCTTATGATTTCCTCTTTTGTTGATGATCTTCCCTTGATGAAGCTACTGTTCTTGCTTGAGTCCGGTTCTATTTAGGTCACCGACGTCGTTCCTGTCTGGACATTAACGAGTATATGTCGGTAAAAGTTGTCTAATAATAGGCGTGATATGTTATGGCCTATATCCTCACTTTTTTTACGTGGGGAAAATCCATCATGGATACCCTCCGGCGCAGGCGCTCCAGAGGGTTATGTCAGACTCCTATTTACAGGTTATGTAAAACCACCACGTGTGAGCAGTCGTCCATCTGAGTGGGGCGAAATGGGGTTGCGCTAGCTTTCGCAACAACTAAGGACAACGACCTAAATATTAATCCATTACGGTACGACCGGTTTTCTAATAATGTACATTAAGATAATATAACTACAAATAAATCACTTTAAATTTAACTGTAATATTAAAATGTCCCCCAACCGAAAATTTGTCACCCCTCTCAATTCATTTTTTTTATCAAATTAATTTAACACACTCAAGTAAAATTTTCATTATGTTCATTAAACGATTTTAAAAAAGGATGATGTTCTCAATCCTAATGTTCTTTTTTGTGTTACATTGTGGACACGATTTGGAATATTTGTTTCCAAATTTAAAAAAATCAAACTGAAATTGCCCCCTTTTCGTGTACTCCCTTTAATCATATTCGTTATAACTTATTGTCAGTGTGTCGGGGGCCACACTTCCATTCATTGATCGACAGCCTTCAAAGTTAACCCTGACCGGTAATCGAACCTGCATTGTTACCGTCGGACATAAAATTTATGTTTCCGAGATTTATTGTAAGCCAATGTTTATGGACGTCCACAAATAATTTTATTTATGTAGTCCTTTTGTATTAATAAAAAATAAAATCTGATCGTGTGGTCAGTCGATGAATGTTCTGGTTATTTTACACCCGACTGCGGTAGAAGAGGTTTATGTTTTATCATACCTATATGCTATTAATATATACGTCGATTCCCGCTCGGGATAATTGTATTTGTACAGATATTTCTTTTCGGTTTGGTAACCCTAGTGGGTCTCCCCACCGAGCCTCGGAGAGCACGTTACGCTGCCGGTCCCATTTTTTTATCATATACACTTGAAAGCTATCGTTATTCATATATATCTATGTTAACCCGCAATAGGACAGCGTAGCGAATTAAGCTCTGATTCTCTTAAATGGAAAAACGGGCCTAATCCCAACATACCACATCCCACATGTACGTTTCACACGTACCAATATATACTTACATCATCGTTTCTCGTCAATCTAAATGTATAAGGAAACTAATTTACCATCCATGGCTTGGTCGTCGTGGATTTCAGTTTCAGCTGATCCATTATACCCCGTTAAAATTAGCCTAAGTCACTCAGTGTTACGTATCATTTTATTGGTGAAAGAGTTATTAAAATAATTTGTTTCTATATTTATTTTCTATATTCTGTATTTGTTTAATATTCTTGTTGACAGTATGTTATATAAATAAATCAACATGTAACTATATCTATCTGTTTGTTGGCTCAAACTGAACTGTGAATAAGCAACAAAGAAGCAGAAGAAATTTCTTAATTTTTAGCCAGCTTCAAAAATGGCGGAGGTTTTTGAGATCACATGACAAGCATGGTATCACATTTCGATTGAAAAAATCATCGAAATCAGTCCACCCAGTAAAATTTTCCTACACACATAAAACCCCCGCCTTTTTTGAAGTCGTTTAAAAACGTCTTTAATTTACATCGACAAGTATAGTACAATACACATTATTAGGAATAACTCAACTATTCGTCAGATGTCGCTAAAATGGGACACCCGGTAAAAAATTAATAGGTACAGTTAAATTGAGAATATTATCTTTTTTTTTAATCGGTTAAAACAACATAGCAGGTAAAAAAAATCAGCCTGTAATATCCCACTACTGGGCATAGGCCTCTTTCCCCGTGTAGTAGAAGGATCAGAGCTTAATCCACCACGCTGCTCTAAAGCGGGTTGGCGGATATATTCCCTACTATGAGTAAGGATCGCTATCAGGTGTACTTGATAACAACCGGGACCGACGGCTTAACGTGCTCTCCGAGGCACGGTGGGGAGACCCACAAAGACTGCACAAACACCCAGACCATGGCAAACACCTGTATGGCCAATAAAAATGTTGTCATGTGCGGGGATCGAACCCGCAACCGCCAGCGCAACAGGTACAATCCATGGCTGTAACCATTGCGCCAACAAGGCGTCTACGTAAGGTGGTGGCGAACGTACATAACAGGTACGTTCCGGTTTAATACAATTCTTAATAATTACCGTGGAGGCTGAGGTCTGACCCGTATCGATGGATCATCATCATCATTTCAGCCTATCACAGTCAGTTTTGCCCATTGTCACCACGCTGGACAGGCGGCAAAGACGCTGCTGCCCGTCTTCGGTGCAACAAAGAAAGCCCTGCCTGTGTATTTCAAAGCCAACAGTTGGATGGTTATCCCGCCATCGGTCGGCTTTTTAAGTTCCAAGGTGGTAGTGGGACTGTGTTATCCCTTAGTCTCCTCTTACGACGACCACGGGAAGAGAGGGGGTGGCTATATTCTTTACTACCGTAGCCACACAGCGTATCAATTACAAAACGCGGGATGCTAGTGTATCAAAAATAAGACGGAACTTTGTTATTTATAGTGATATTAACAACAATAAAGATATTGATCTATGTAATTAATGTTTAATTAAGAATATTTATATTTTAACGTTTCCTTCTAATCTAGATTTTCAACAGAGTTATTGCGATGAAACGATTATGGAATGTGCTAAGCTTGATCTATATTAACATACTAGTATATACTAAAGTAATGGTTTTTTTTTGTACGAAAGTCTTTTTATTAAATACCTATATCATCACTTCAGCCTATCGTAGTCCACTGCTGGACATAGGCCACCCCAAGTTCGCGCCAGACATCCCGGTTTTCCACAATCGTCATCCAGTCTCCACTGGCAATTTCACGGAGATCTTCGGTCCAGCGGCCCGGAGGACGTTCCATACTGCGTATTATAAACAGTTTTAGACAGGTAATAAGCTAGTAACGATCTACTACGTATTGATTTTCTAAAAAAATCTTACTAACAAATCTAACAATTTCGAAGTTATGGCTATCTATTATTTCCAGCAGTTCTTACTTGACCGTTTTTCAAATGTGCGTAATTATTTATCATTTATGCATACACTCAATTTACGCTAGCGAGATTAAATTTAATTGGGCGAGCATTAAAAATGAGAATTAAGAAAATATATAAGAAAGAGGTTATAAGGGCACACACGTAAAATAATAATAAAAAAAACAATACAGCCTAATTGAGAACTTCTTCTTTCATCATCATCATCATCATCATTACAGCCTATACAGTCCACTGCTGGACATAGGCCTCCACAAGTTTACGCCAAAAATAACGTGAACTCATGTGTCATGAACTTCTTCTTTGAAGTCGGTTAAATAGTCAAAATTTAAAAACAATATGTATTGGAGGTCAGAAGAACAAACACGATTTTATTAGATTTGTTAATTTTACGCAATTCCTAGTCGTTGCTGATACAAATGGTAAATACAAAAGTCGGATGTGACGGTCGGTGGCATTAATTAAGAACTGCACCATCTTGGTGTTGTGGTGACCATCAGTTGTAGGAATTTCGTGTATAGTTACTACATTGTTTTGTACTTATTTTGCCTGTATTCAGAATTTTGTGTCGAGCTAATAACATTTTTACTGTCCTTTAGTTTACTATTTCGCGTATAAATTACGCGTGTCAATTTATCTCGAAGAGAAAAATAATTTTATCTTCAAAATAAAAGAAAAATCGTATTTTTACGAATATATATATATATATATATATATATATATATATATATATTGCTTTGCTTGTTAGTTGTACTGGTATCAATGGTTGGTAAAAACACAAAAAAAAAAAAAAAAAACATAAAAACATGAACTGGTTGAATATATTGAATAATTGTATGAGAAATTGTAAAAACCAAATGTCAGTGACAGTATTAATATTTCTATAATATAACTGGTTGTTAAAGTATATAACTGTTTGGTAATTATTTGTGGTTGATGGGTAAAGTATTGATGGTTATGATGAGGATTAATGTGAATAATGTATAATAATAACAATATATTGTTATTATTATTTGCAAATATGAACTGATTGAATGTATTAATTGGTTACATAAGTAATAATGAAAAATCAAATGTGTCATATATAGATGATTACCTATGATGTTTTGATATTTTTACTAATTCTTCCAGTACCATTATATTTAAATCTTTTTGTAATTCAGATATGTATGGAATAAATAAAGCTTTATTATTATATATATATATATATATATATATATATATATATATATATATATATCAATCATTACAGCCTTTACAGTCCACTACTGGACATAGGCCTCCACAAGTTTACACCAAAAATAACGTGAACTCATGTATATATATATATATATATATATATATATATATATATATATATATATATATATATATATATATATAGTAGAAAACTGAAACAAAAGCGGAAAATTATCGAAACAGCAATATGTTTCCGTTCATTCGTAACTCCTAAAGACATAATTAATAATAAATAAGTCATCTAAAAAAAAAATGAGTCAGTTCATCTGTCACCGGTGGAATCCACAAATCTTAAGGTTTAATATTTTGCACTACTACTTCAATGTAAAACAGGCACAAGTATAGAATTTAGAATAATTGACAAATATTTGCCATTTTATATTTATTCGCTCTGGTGTAGTGGTGCGTGCACCATTTGGGCGCTCACACATCGGTCACGCATTACGGATTCAATCCACAGTCGGGATGGATATTTGTATTTAATATTCTTTTCCGGTCTGCTTTTCTATCCATGTTGGTCTCCCCACCGTGCCTTGGACAGCACGTAAATCTGTCGGTCCCGCTTGTTATCATAGACACTTGATAGCGATCGTTACTCATAGTAGGGAATATATCCGCCAACCCGCAGTAGAGCAACGTGGCTATTTAAGTTTCAATCCTTCTCCTACATGGATAAAGAGGCCTATACCCAGCAGTGAGTTATTCGTAATGTTACCCGATTCCATAAATTAGTTTCCATTTAAAATTGTTATCAACTTCAATCAACCTAGATTAACAGTCAGATAAAGAGGTTGAAAGGCATTTTAAAAAGGTTGATGAAACGATAACGCCATAGAAATCCACATGCAAAACTCTCACACTGTTTTACACATTTATGTAAATATGGTAAAGAGTTAAAAACTCATGGTGCCTCTAAAACCTCACTTTTGTAATTGTCTAATTGTTTCGCTATCGGATACGACCTCTGACAGAAGCGGTTATTAGCTTCGGATATTAGCTAACCTTTTGTTGGACCTGCCTATTGTTACGATATGTAGGTCAATTTTATTGATGCGAAATTCAAGCTCCAGAAAACTTGGGCGCCTTAAGTAGACAATGAGTAGACAAACGCTGAACTTAACAATCCTCAGAAGGTTAAAATGTAAGATATACACAAATGCTTAGATAATGATAAACATTTGTATGATTTAGGCAAGCACCTGGACATAAATTCAGACGACGAAATAGTTACTGTGACCTTTGCACCATTCTTGGTATTATAGCCAGAAGTTCTGGGAGATGTGATGTGATGACAGCGGAAATAGGGTCGGCAAGACGTTTGCGATCCTTCTAATGTTACATTCGTCAATAAGCCAAGATAGCTGCTTATTATCAAGCTTAACGCAAACTTAATCGCTATCTGATTGGCCAAAAAATTCAATACAATACCAATAAATACATAGTTGAGATAAGTATGGGTTTTTATGTTATAGTAAATCCAGCGTGCGCGTGTGCAATATAATGTGTCTATCAAAATATAACTAAAGGCGTTTGTGTTGAAACGTTAGAAAAATATCATTAATCGTGTTTGTAAGCATCACATAAAATAAAGGTAAATGGTCTATTGTAGGTAAGATCCATTTAAGCAATATTTAATGATAGTCCAATCAAGGGCTAATATTCTTGAGCTATATATTGTCACATAAACTGCTTAGAGCGAATCAGATCTGAGTCACTTCTGTGGGGATCTCCTGTAATTTTTTGAATTGTTTTTATAAGCCCTGATTTTTTAATAAAATTTCGCATCGTTTACGATTCTAAAGATATCTTATGACGAACAGACGGTTTTCAAGGACGAAGAAAATAATTTGTGAAATGACGTTATTAAAGTTTTGTCAAGGCATCTTTGTATAAAAAAATTGGATTTCGTTTGGAGGCTTATCTGTTGTCTCCCTTAGGGTATGAAGGTCTAAAAACCATTTGACGCCATACTTCCACGAAATTGATGCTATCAGCTAATAACTTCTTAATGGTGTCCGTATACATACGAAGCCTTAAGCGGCTTGAGTAACTCGTGATTATATGAGTATATAATTTATGTTTTAATATTGAACATTACAAAGATTATTAGGTAAAATTGATTGCTGCTGTGTTGCAATCTTTATGGAAATTCAATCTTCTAATAAACTTGGTCTTTTTTGTTGGGACGTTTACAGACTTGTTCAATTGAATTGAGATCACCCAAGTTTGATTCATCTTCCTTTAAATTTAAATTGACATAATACATTATTGGTCAAAAGTAATTTTGACTTATTTATCTATATATTACGTGATACGTGAAGCAAAAACTGCGCGGACGGAGGAGTATGAAATTTCGCAACCTTATAGTTTTTATAGTGAAGAAATGTAGAATGCTAATATTTTTTTTAAATTATGCGAAAAAAAAATCAATAAAAAAATAGACACACTACCATGTATTGACACACACACACGAATATTAAATCTTTTGTTGATTGTCAAAGTCTGTAGTCAAATTGAATTTTTTTTAAAAATGTTCTTTATTTTCATTATTTTTTTTAATTTAAATTTTTAATTATGGTCTAATTTCGACAACTGAGCGACCACTAGTTTGACTAAATATTTGACTTAGTCTGAAAAGATTGACAAAATTCTAACTTTCAAGCTGTTGTCAAGTGACTCAGTAAGCAGCTTCGAAGTCAGTATTGCTGAAGACAAAATCCATTTGTTTTGGTTTTTGCACAGGAACTGCAATTTTTTTACAAGTTTATTGCAATTTTCAGCCTTCGTGTATAAAAATTAATAATATTTATTACGCACGATGAATAGGTTATTATAAAACCTTTGAAACATTAGTTTAAATTAATTTGTCTCGACCTTCAATCTTAATTCCTCATTGTTGGCAAATGTGTGTGTACACTTTGTAATGCGTGTGAAACGATAAACAATGAAATGTAGACGGATTATTTTCACTGAGAACGCGATTTGTCTCCTAACGTTTTTAAGTTTTATTGCTCTTTGACTGTTGATCTTCTCACCGTGACAGATAAATCAAGTGACATGGTGACTACGTTTGCTCAACGTTTTGTATTCTACATTTGATGAAATATTCTTATTTTCTGTTAAAGTTACATTGTTAATTAAAATAAATTCGTGATCACATATCATTATTGGTTTTCTTTCCAATTGTTAGATAGAGTTTTACTAATTCCCCTAAGAGTTTTGGTCACTTTATTCACTACAAGAACCCAACATTGTTTGAAACATAGATCAAGTAAAAAAGTTTGAAAGCAGTATTATTTAGCTTTGATATTCTGTAAGGTCGAGGTACCTGCTGTGTCCTACCTCAGTTCAATGAATAGATTTAAGACAATTTTATTACATCACATAAGAAAGATCAACTTTTATACTGTAAGGTAGACCTTATAGGCAAGCATCATCCAGTTAGTATCGGAAGAAAATATAAAATCGTGCACTTATTCAGAATGGCGTTAAAGAAGAAGTTTAATTGTAATAGAGCAATATCGAAGTTGCAAAAAAGGTTATTGCTGGTTATAAGTATATTGAATAATTATATATCGAATATTATATGTGCTGTGTGGCTAAGGCACTAAAGAATTTAGCCACACCCTCTCTTCCCGTGGGTGTCGTAAGAGGCGACTAAGGGATAACAAGGTTCCACAACCACCTTGGAACTTAAGAAGCCGACCGGTGGCGGGATAACCATCCAACTACTGGCTTTGAAATACACAGGCCGAAGACGGGCAGCAGCGTCTTCGGTGCGACAAAGCCAGTACTGCGGTCACCAACCCGCCTGCCCAACGTGGTGACTATGGGCAAAACACATGAGTTCACGTTATTTTTGGCGTAAACTTGTGGAGGCCTATGTCCAGGAGCAGTGGACTGTATAGGCTGTAATGATGATGATGATGATGATGAATATTATATTCATAAAAAAGATTTAAAAAACTATGTCTGATGCTAAATAGTAATACCGTTATTGCTTCTTACCCTGGTGGTTCCCCTCATTCCCTGGTTAACGATAAGAAATTCGTTCATGTGTACCGATGTAGGACTCCAAATTGGCGTCAGAACCGCACGTAAGTTTTGTTTTTGTAAGTTTGTGTGGGTTGAGGTTGTCTGGAAGAGATTGCTTAAAACAATAAGACCGCCTTTGCATGCTGTCATTGTAACTACTTTTTGTTATAATTTTATTTCTGTTCTGTTTTTTTTTCCTTTTTTTACTACGTAAAAGTGTTTGATTATTAGATGCAAGAAGTAATAAATAAATAAGTTTGGCAGGTCAGAATACCCACCGATACCATTGGGACCTGGGTGTCACGACATGCAACCTCCAAATAATTTATAATTTTTTTATTAAAAAGGCGGCAAATAAGCCAAATCCGCCAACCCGCATTGGAGCAGCGTGGTGGATTAAGCTCTGATCCTTCTCCTACATGGGAAAGAGGCCTATGCCCAGTAGTGGGATATTACAGGCTGAAGCGCATAAATAAGCCAAGCAACCACATGATGGTAAGAAAATACCGTAGATTATGGTCGTTAGCATTACCGGGAATACTGTTGGCGCGTTGCAGATCTTATCCCCGACCCTTCCCAGGAGCTCTGGCGTTGTTGCTTACCACAGGAACACAACACTAATTGAAAGCAGTATTACCGTAATTAAGTCAATTTAGATACAAACCAAAATGTATTGTGAATTAAGCCGAACATTTATTAGGTCGTGATGTACACGCCACGACGCAAAATCGCCGTGATGCAAGTCGACCAAGGTTTAAAAAATCATAATAAATCTTAATATCGCCAAAAGCAAATATGCCCCTCGATCGATAAGAGCCGTGGATAATTCTTCTTTACGATTATCGTTACCGTGACTGACGCGAATGAAATAAATATGTCTCATTTATACTTTATGGAAAATGACTTTATTTTTTTTAATGAAGGAGTTTACAGATACGGTATATCTTCAGGAGACCTTCAACACGTATATATATTACCTCATGCATCTGTTACAGAAGATTATATTTCGAATCGTAGATACAATTTCTAATTAATTAAAATTCAGCGACGATTCAGCCTGTAACATCCCACTGCTGGGCATAGGAGTCTTCTATATATTGAATGTTTGTCTGTTTGTCTATTTTCTGTCTAATTTCTTTCAGGCTATCCTGATCTGGACCGGACCGGGTCCTGATCCAGTATGCCTTACCATACTTGATTATATTTTACATCATCCTGATGATGGACCAGACCTGGTCCTGATAGAGCTTGCCGGATCTGGCATGCCTCATTCTATCCTGATCCGGTCCAGATACATGATCTGGTTGAGCCTGACCTTTTTTGTAGTCAGGTGTATGTTCTTTATCGAATCGTAAAATATGCATTTGCTCATGTTTATGATCTTAAGCATATTTTTGTCCATGAGCTCACAAAGGTTTCTGAGTTAGTACGACAAAAAAAAGTAGCAACGCGTGCAGTAGATCCTAGTGGGGGGCGTTGAAGTGAGGCCTTTATATATATAATTCCACACTCACAAACTCACATATTAAAACAATTCATGAAATAAATTAGAAGTTTATGTAATCGTCGTCTTACAAACTTAAAGCTAATGTATATATTAAATGAATGTATAAGATATATATTTCCTGGCACTTATTATGGTATAATAAATAATTACTGGAAGGGAACGGTGCTGATAGCCGAGATACAGGCTATGCCTAGTTCGGTTACAGATGCTAATCTCATTACTTCTGATATTGTTGCCACATTATCATTGTAATATAGTTCTAAGTTTGTGAAATAAAGATATTATTATTATTATTATTATTATTAATTTATTCACTTAGTTCACTTCAGATTCATGGAACCTAAAATGCGACTTAGAATTTTTCTGAAGATAACATCTATGAATTTACATAGTATACAAGAAAGGTGCAAAAATAATTCGTCGGATGAATCATCGGTTTTTAAATATCTCTCTTTTAGCGACAGGTAATTGACGCAATGTTCATTATCGCATGAATCATAATTACATCATCATTACAGCCTATACAGTCCACTGCTGGACATAGGCCTCCACAAGTTTACGCCAAAAATAACGTGAACTCATGTGTTCACGTACGTGTAATTACTCAGCTACTCACTCTCGACAGAGACGCAATGTTACTGGAGATCATTATTTAGCTGCTTTTTTCGCTAAGTTTAATACTTCCCCAGTTGGACCCATCCAGATTTTGAGCAAGATGTTTCCTGCTCTGACCTACATATCTCAGTAGAAGAACCCCTTATCTTCTCACTTTCGTCGTTCACGTGAAACGCAATAAATTTCTCTTGTCAATAGGAAAGTATACCATTTCATTATCATAGTTGAAACTCTAATATAATGCATATAATAAGTAATAATCATAGGAATAATTAAAGTCACATTAAAATTTCTACTTGAAGATGTACCAATAAGGCCTATTATATTATATTTTTATAACTCCATTACTCTCGCGATAGGCTCTCGAACTCAAGTGTACTTAACAATTAGCCTACAGGTGTGTTCGATCTTTTATAATTGATGATTAACGAGTTAAACTTGATATTTGTGTCAAAGGTTAGCGGGTTTGACTCCCGGTAATATTTCATAAGGCCGATCTAGATTTGTGTTGAAAAATCCGCTCATATGGCCAGCTCTTTTAGCCAGTTACGTTCCGTATAGCTAAGACACAGTGCAGGAAAGAAGTTTTACTTCAATCGTGTGGTCTAACACACACAAACACTCGTTTTTCGTTTGTATAGACCTTTTACAATAAAATAGTTTGTCGTTTTTATAGTCATGTAATCCTCGGGTTTTGTTATGTTAAGATTATTATTTTTATTATTTTATTTTTTTCCGTATTTACACTACATATTCAAGTAACAAGTGACAAAAAAGGAACAATCAGTTTCTAGGTTTAATTTGAAAGCAATTACTATTTTGATCTCTACTTCTCCTAGCTAGGTAGCTGAGCTATCTGTATTAAGGAGAAGAGATTTGCCTCCCAAGAATTCTACAATTTTTACTTTTCATAGTTTGCCACGAGTTGTTCAGAGTTCAAAGTTACATTATAGATTATAAAGTTACATTAAATTCTACAAAAGATAACATACATAATTTTAATATTAAGTAGGTTAAGAGTGAAATAATAAAAAACAAAAAAGGAAAGAAAAACAAAAAAAAAAATGAAATAAAATAGTAATTTTGTAACAGATATGTCTGCATGATTTCAACTAAGAGCATAGAGCAACACGGAGTGTTGCTCTATGCTTTGAAGCCTATTTGATTTTGAACAGTTAAAAATTATTCTAAGTTTATTATATTGACTTACGTATTGATGTATGTATGATATATTATTCAAGAAGTTTTATGTTGCGCTATAAACTGTGCTACGAGTTTAATGGTAATAACTGTTATTATATATATTTTTTAAATAAATAAATAAATATCTACACAATACACAACGGTCGTCGGTTCCTAAAGTAAGAAACTCAATGCTTGTGTTATAGGTAACAGCCGACTGGTATAGCTTCATATTATTTTTTCGATAAACATACTTATAAATAATACATATATAAATATATAAATAAATATTTATGTAACACCCAGACTCGGGGTGGGAATCGAACCCACAACCCTCGTAGCAGAAAGCAGGGTCACCACAAACTGCGCTAACGGGCTAGTCAAATGACTTATAGTAGTAATTCAATTCAATAGAAACTTTATTCACTATTTATTTTTTATAAAAGTGTGACGTACTTACCTTAAAAATTCTTAAAAAATAAACAAATAAATGTTACCTTAGTTGTTTTTTAGCAACTTGCTATAAATGTCAACGCGGTTGAAATGGGGTGTATCTTTTAGTATGTTGCTAGTAAGTTTCTGTCGCAATTGACGACGTCCACGCGGAGAGCGCAGACTTCAGGTCAAATGTCAAGTATCGTGACACAACTCGCGCATTACTGTATCGAGATATATTACAAAATATGTGATATTCCGTGAAAGTAAATAATACGACATATAATATATGTACATACTAGCCTTTTACAACCCATAACAATATGGCCGTTTTGGTACAGTGGTGCGTAAGTAAAATATACATACGCATACAACTTTTGAAGCTTATTCTGACTGAGGTAGGCCACAGCAGAAAATATCCTGCTCAAAATACGGAGCCGCCTAACGGGGGCAGTACGTCGACCTTACAGAAGATCACAGCTAATAACACTGTTTTCAAGCAGTGTTGTGTTCTTGAATACTGTTTTCAAGCAATGTTGTGTTCCTGTTGGTGAGTAAGGTGACCAGAGGTCCTGATATGGGAATAGGGTCGGCAACGCACATACGATGCTTCTCGTGTTGCTGACGTCTATAAGCTACTGTGAATGCTTACCATCAAGTGAGCCGCACGCTTGTTTGCACACCTAGTTATAAAAAAAAAATAAGACACGTAAAAAAAAAAAAATGAATATAAAATAGTCCCATCGAGAGTTTCGTTATTAATTTGAATCTTCTATTGCGAAAAAGAGATAATTGCATTTTCATATATCAATTTATCGGTCTGCGTTCGTGCTTTTCAGAGCTGACAGACATTTTTTTATTTCAGATTCATTTAAATACATAAAGTTAACAATAAAAAAACAAGTGTGCTTTAGACTACACGACTGAAATAAAACTTACGACATGTAACTCTTTTTCTGTTTATACTTATATCTCCCTCTCAACTTCCGTTCGCCTCGACCGATCACACTTTTCGTAACACGCTCATCACGCTTTCACCAGCTTACTCCCCAAGACAAGCGTGCGTGAAGAAGTTTTATTTCAAAAAAAATTTACTATTGAGAACAGTACATATATTTTTTTTACTCTAACGTTTTACGTAACGTTTGCACTCGTTCTAACTCAATTGAAATTTGTAACTCACATTGTTGGCATTATCGAATAATCGATTACGTAAAAAGCAACCGATTGATAATAATCGATACTTAATCGATTACGATGCACGCATTCGATGTCGAGATGAGGTCGATTAGCAATTTTAATACTAGCTATATCTCGCGACTTTTCTCGTGTAGCTTTCAAAATTTTGGGAATCAGTCAACTAATATGCAACATTTTAAAAATAAAAAAACTAAAAATAAACGATTAAATAAACAACGCCCCCACACGCACACAAACACACACACACACACACACTTATCTTAACTTTCCCATTTACAATATTAGTACCATAACACCAT
This sequence comes from Melitaea cinxia, assembly GCF_905220565.1. NCBI lineage: Eukaryota > Metazoa > Arthropoda > Insecta > Lepidoptera > Nymphalidae > Melitaea > Melitaea cinxia. Next base: position 652,404 of record NC_059405.1, read on the forward strand.
TATTTTAATGTTATCATTCGGGCCTTAGTAAACTTTGTATAGGTAGTTACTAATTGTGCTGCTTGACTGTTGCGGTTTATGTAATTGCCATTTTACCTAACAATTAAATTTGCATTTGTAATTTTATAATTTAAGTTAATATTCTGTAATAATCGTTAGTATAAACGTGCTGTTTCGAAACCTTCATGCCAACTCATCACTACATTTGAGAATAACAAACATGTATGTTTATTTTCTTCTTTTTCTTCATTTATATTAAACTATGCATTTGATCACGTAATGATCTTCAGCAAAGTGTTGTGCATGAGCTCACAAAGGTTTCAAAGTTGGTACGACCAAAAAAAAATATAAAAAAATCGTAGCAACTCGCGTAGTTATATTGTATAAAATTGATGCTAAAACTTAGGCGATTAAAAAGTAAAAACACATTGCACATACTATAGTCTAATTTTGAGATTATAAACTATATTTTTAAACGACTTCAAATAATTGTGCTACCTACTCGCAACGGAAAAAAACCGACAGTAATAACATCGACAAGTAAATACGACGTAGGTAGACGAAGTTTTGGTCAAGTAAATATGCACTATAAGATATAACATAAAAAGTACTCGTAAGAATTCGATCAATTTTAAATGGGACATAAAACAAAAAAAAAAAAAAACAAAAATGATATTCGAATTGAGAAACCTTTTTGAAGTCGGTTCTCAATTCGAAATTCAAATGTTGAGTTGGGTAAACATACAGTTCAAAAAGAATTATTTTTAAAATTTCATACCTTTAACGATTTGAAATGTTCTCAACATATGGCTATTTAGCAACGATTAGATTCTTACAAACAATGTCGTGATAACATCTACAAAATTCTGATCGATAAGATAATTTTGATGATATCCGTTACGGATCAAAGTTGTCTAATTGTGGTTGCATTCATCAATAAGAATCAGGACAAATACAAAGTCAGTAAATGTCAAGCTTTCGTTCGCAGTGTTGGACAAGTAAAATTATTACATTTGGTCTCAAACAAAAAAAAAAAACGGCCAAGCGCGAGTTGGACTCGTGCACCGAGGGTTCCGTAGAAAATTATTAACAATATTTTTATATTTCAGTTTGATACCTCCACGCGTTCCTAATAAAAAGGGTCTTGACATACAGACTGACAACAAAGTGATCCTACAAGGTTTCCGTTTTTTCCTTTTGAGGTACGGAACCCTAAAAACGACTTCAAATTACATCAACAAGCAGGTATTGTACAATAGACACTTTTAGTGAAGCAAACACATACAACAAAGAAACAGAAGCGCACAGGCCACGACAAACAACCATGTGGCCAATACAAATGTTTACCATGTGCGGGCGTAGAACCCGAATTTATGTATTTTCTATCATCTTTTCAGGGTCTAGTACTAACTTTGTTGAGTTACAACTATTTATGTATACACACCGCTTTAAACCTGTCTATCAGATATATTTGGAACTTTATATATATAACTAGGTCGGCAAACAAGCATACGGCTCACCCGATGATTAGCCATTACCATAGCTTATAGACGTCTGCAACACCAGAAGCATTGCAAGCGCGTTGCCGACCTTACCCCCAATCCCAGGAGCTGTCACCACTTAAAAGTAGTATTATTAAGCTGTGATCTTCTGAAAGGTCGAGGCAAAAATATTATTATTATTTATTATTACCTAAGACTAGATATGTACCTAATAGTAGATAAGTGTAAACGTAGCCCCTAATCAGAATATCATTAATCACGGCTCGCTTGTTCGTTTGTCAATTATTTCTTACCTTGAGCGGTTACATTAGTATGTTAATTAGGCGCCTCTTTTTGTCTAGCGCCCGGGGGATCAAGTGAACTATGATCTGCCCTTGTGAGGTGATGACAAATTCCATCTAGTTTTGGTCGTCTTTTGAGTGCCTTGGTTGACTATTGAAGTTTCGTATATTATCTCTCTATGTGTAGCGTACCCACATAGACCTATTTTTTTATGTTTATATGAAACCTCATGAAAATAGATTTAAAAGAGAGGAAAAAAGACTGGCCATTTAACCAGATGTTGTAGGCTGAATCAATCAACAGAATTAAAGAACGTGTCAGATATTTGATTACAATCGTAAATATATATGTCTTCGGTGCGACAAAGCCAGCCCTGCGGTCACCAACCCGCCTGCCCAGCGTGGTGACTATGGGCAACACACATGAGTTCACGCCATTTTTGGCGCAAACTTCTGGAGGCCTATCTCCAGCGATGGACTGCAATAGGCTGAAATGATGATGGTGATGATGTAAATATACACAAAACGTCCAGATCAGTAAGAGTATTTTTAATATTTATACAAATATATTTATAGATGGATATGATATACCATTACCTCCATTGGTGAAAAACGGGCTGGTGCATATTTTGCCCAGAAAATCTGCACAGCGATTCAACGGGGATATGCTGCCATGAGCTTGGGTTGGTTCATTGTGTATTCGTATGCATAATAAAAACCCACAGCATAAATTTTAAGTGTAGAAAGTAAAAGTAAATAAATTTTAAGTAAAGAAATTAAAAGACAAAACTTATTTGGTGCAGGATTACATAGATGGTAAAGACTTAGTGACGCTGTATTTCATTCAAGATATTACTAATTTTGTACTAAAACACAGTTTATATATTATTTTCAAAAGAGTAACTGCGGAGTTTCTTGCCGATTCTTCTCTGCAAAGTTAAATTCGCTTGTTATTATGCTATAAACAATAAACGAAAAATGAACAGATAAAATAAAGTTTGAGACATTGTAATAGTGAATTACCATCAGCGTCGGACCACATCCTAGCTTTACTTTGCTGTCACAGAACTGTCGATCTGCAGTATTACGTAGTAAATCACCTTTGTTAACAAAAGGCATGGACAATTTAGAGCCCGTGGATGTTCATTTTAATTCAAGGTATTAGATATAAAAATATGATATGGTCGTTATTTATGGACCCGGATCACTTTTTTTCTTCGTGTGTTTTATACGCAATAAATGATATTTATCGCTTTGGCCAAATAGAGATAGAATGTGATCTTATTTGAATGGAATTTTGATGAATTTAGATAAATACTAGAATTTAATTAATATTGTCTGTATACAGGGTTACTTGTAAAACACCAGCATCCTTGCAGGACAAGATAGCTAACATCATAAGTAACAACATTTATTTTGTTCTACGACTTTTGATAATTTATTAGATTTTATTGTCATACAAAAAAAAAAAATATTAATTTAATTTTCCGTTTAAATTAATGTATTGAGTTATGTCAGAAGTCGTAGAACAAATGTTGTTGTACATAATATAAGCTATCTTGTCCTGCGAGGATGCTGGTGTTTTACAAGTAATCCTGTATACCGTATAAAACATGATATAAACAATTAAACATGATTTAAGTGCCTTTTTTAGTTTTTTATTTCTTAGATTGTATTATAAAGTACATTTTAAGTTATCGGAAATATATATAAGCTAAAATTAAAAGTAAATTTTGTACAGTATAACTCCTGTGGAATGTCAGGGATAGGGTTGGCAACGCGTTTGCGATGCCTCTGATGTTGCAGGCTACGGTGACCGCTTACCATCAGATCGACCAATGATTGTTTGCCGGCTAAATCGTATAAAAATTAATTTGCTTGTATTTCAAGATATTTATTAAACAAGACTATAAAAAAAACCAGTGATACCCGTATCTATGTGTAATTAATTATTATACATAATGTATCGCTTCATTTTGTTTTTAATTTTAATTAGTCAATAAAATTATTTTTCGAATGTGATCTATATAAATATATATTTATGCAATATAAAAGCCATCGCAATCTGTGGCTTTCGATTTGGCTGATTTAGTTAACAGTTATGTATAATGTGTATGGACTGTCACTGTGAATATGTTAAAAGCAAGTCTCATTCGATTTCATGTAGGATGTAGACTGTAAAATATCACGCTATAATTTATGGAAGCGGTTAAATATTTGTGTATCAATAAAAAAAAATCAGACATGTATCAAAACGCAATTTTTTTGTATAGATAGTTGGAAGGTTTATTTATCAATCAAAGATTAAGCTATATATATATATATATATATATACAAATGCTGCTGTGTGGTTACGGTTGCTGTGTGGATACGGCATTAAATATATAGCCACTCCCTCTCTTCCCGTGGGTGTCGTAGGCAACTATGGGATAACACAGTTCCACTTCCACCTTGGAACTTAAAAAGCCGAGATAACCATCCAAAAGCTTGCTTTGAAATACGCAGACCGAAGACGGGCAGCAGCGTCTTCGGAGCGACAAAGCAAGCCCTGCGGTCACCAACCCGCCTGCCCAGCGTGGTGACTATGGCCAAAACACATGAGTTCACGTCACTTTTGGCGCGAACTTGTGGAGGCCTGTATCCGTGTCTGTTTATAATATTAAAATAGGCGCTTTTTACTAAATCCATATGTGTGTACACAGTACATTTACCAAAATAACATTTTTTGTAACTTTTGTCTGTCTGTCTGTCTGTTTGTTCCGGCTAATCTCTGAAACGGCTGGACCGATTTCGACGGGACTTTCACTGGCAGATAGCCGATGTAATATAGAGTAACTTAGGCTAAGTACTTTTATTTTAGAAATTCGTTTATTTTATAACTCTGCGAACTGAACAACAGTTATTTTGTTAAATTCAAAGCGGACCAAGTCGCGAGCACAGCTAGTAAACAAATAAATATACTTGATTCCATGTGTCTGAAGTCATGCGGGAAAATCAGAGACATATAAATATAGCTTTATAATCACAACAAATACAGGAGCGGTTTGGTACAGCATTAAAATAATTGCATTATTATTTTCATACCAAGAAATTAATTTGTTTCTTTTTGATACACAACGTAAAGGCGCTTTCACAATATTTTGAAGTAAAACTTCTTTACGCAAGCTTGACTTGGGGAGTAAGCTGGTGAATGCGTGACGAGAGCGTTACGAAAAGTGTGATCGAGCGAGGCGAACGGAAGTTAAGAGGGAGATATAAGTTAGATGGAGCTAAAGAAGTTTTACTTCAGTCGTGTGGTCTAAAGCACACTCGTTTTCTACCTTAATAATAATATTATGCATTTTTTTCTTTTATACAACTAGTTCGGCAAACAAGCATATGGCTCACCTGATGGTAATCGATTGCCAATCCTATCCCCATTTCTCTCCTAGGAGCTCATGTGGTACCATTTAAATTTAATAGAGATCTGCCGAGTAGGTACTTTTTAAGTTTTGTCTAATAACGCATATTTACTTGAGTATTTGTTCGTCTACTTACGTTGTATTTTTTACTAGTCGACGTAATTAAAGCCGGTTTTTATGATGATTTTTTTTTATATATTTAACACAACTGCACATTCGAAATTACATAAAGAAAAACAATATTATCCCTAATAGTCATCACTAATAGTCATCTCTTACAGGCAACCTCCAAAAATAGAGAAAAAATAATTAAAATAAACTTATAAAATTGTTAAAATAAACTTACAATAGTACGAAAAACTAATTATTTAACCTACATATTATATATTATACAGTATTCGTAAAATAAGTAAATTAAATTCAAATAAGCCGTTAATATAAAAATAAATAATTATATAGTAAAATAATACATACATTTATTTACCAGTTTCGTTTGCAATTTTCGTTGCAATAGTACATTTACCGAGCAAGACTATAGGCTATTTTTGCCTCCAATAATCGCGTCTAAGACTGTTAATTTATATTGAAAAAGTAAACAGCATGACTCGATCTTTAGTAATCTCAGTCAAGTGAACTGGAAATGGCAATCGCGTGGGAAACATATTTATTAACAGCAAACATATCTAATAATTCTAACGTCTATTATCATCACATATACGGTGTCACTGATGTAGGTTTTAAATTATATCTTTTGTAATATAAAATTTTGCTGCTGTTAGAAATGGGATAGCTTGTATGGATGTCTGTTGCTCATTACACAGAACGAGACGACATACAGAAGATCACAGCTAAACAATACTGATTTCGAGCAATGTTGTGTTCCTGTTGGTGAGCAAGGTGCCAGAGCTCCTGTGGGAATTTGGGATAGTGTCGGCAACGCGCTTGCGATGGTTCTGGTGTCGCAGACGTCTATAATAAGCTACGGTAATCGCGTACCAACAAGTGAGGCGTACGTTTGTTTGCCGACATAGGTATATATAAAAAAAAGACTGAAAAGATTTGGATTAAATTTAACAAAGAAATAGTTTATTGTCTAAATGAAAACATAGCATACATAATTGTGTTTGCTCGCAAACGAAAAAAAACCGACTTCAATTACATCGACGAGTAATACAACGTAGATCGACGAAAAAATAGTCAAGTAACTACGCGTTATCAAAGATTACTCAAAAAGTAGTTATCAGATCTCAATAAAATTTATATGTGACCACATGATAAACATCAGCTTTCGATTAAATTAAAAATTATTAAAATCGGTACACACAGTAAAAAGTTATTGCGGATTTTCAAGAAGTTCTCTCGATTTCTCTGGGATCCTATCATCAGATCCAGGTTTCCTTATCATGGTACCAAACTAGGGATATCTTCTTTCCAACAAAAAAAGAATTATCAAAATCGGTACACCCAGTAAAAAGTTATTGCGGATTTTCAAGAGTTTCCCCCGATTTCTCTGAGATCCCATCATCAGATCCTGGTTTTCTTATTATGGTACTAAACTAGAGATATCTTCTTTCCAACAAAAAAAGAATTTTCAAAATCGGTACATCCAGTAAAAAGTTATGTCGTATAATACAACGTAGGTCGACGAAAAAAGCGTCAAGTAAAAACGCATTATTAGATATAACTCGAAAAGTAGTTGTTAGATCTCAAATAAATTTAAATGGGACCAATTGGCACACAACACCTTTCGATTAAAACAAAATTTGTCGAAATCGGTCCACACGGTCAAAAGTTCTGATGTAACATACATAAAAAAAAAAAAAAAAAATACAGCCGAATTGAGAACCTCCTCCTTTTTTGGAAGTCGGTTAAAAATATTGCTTTGTCACAATGACTCTTCTATGGACTATCAAAAAAATCAAAGTTTTGAGAGACTATCAGTTACCATAGCTTATAGACGCCTGTAACAATAGTGCTATTTAATTGTTTACCTTCTGTCATCATCATCATCATCATCATCATCATTACAGCCTATACAGTCCACTGCTGGACATAGGCCTCCACACGTTTACGTCAAAAATAACGTGAACTCATGTGTTTTGCCCATAGTCACCACGCTGGGCAGGCGGGTTGGTGACCGCAGTACTGGCTTTGTCTTTTGTTACCTTCTGTAAGGTTGAGGTACTTCCCCAGTCAAGCTATTTTAGATTTTGAGTCGTAGTATTATACAAAAATAAATTAATATTAAAGATGTCAAGGAATGGTCTCCTTTTAATCATCGAACAATCCATACAAAAGGTACTAGCAACCTGCACTTTTGCATGTCATCTGTTGACATTTGATAATGCCATACATGCATGATGCGACCGCATTGTACTCTGTACATTTTCTTGTTTTCTATGATAAACATATTTATTATATATATGTTATTATCTATTTATTATTTATCTTTCCTCCTTAATTTGTGCACACTTCTAACCGCTGCTACTGTATCGTGTCCAGTACCTAAAGGTTATCTGGAAGAAATCGCTATTTAGCGATAAGATCGCCTTTGTACATCTTGTATTGTATCTTTCCTTATATGTGTCTGTATTTCGGTGTACATTAAGAATAAATAAATAAATAAATAAATAAACATATATTTTATTTAATAAATAATGCTATGAAAAGTATTAATGAAGTTTGATATAATAATAATAAACTGATCGTAAATTTGTTTTACGTATCGTATATTTTAAATTTTAATTAACTTCAGTTTTAGAAATAAATTTTAAACTTGTGTGTGAACGTCATAAAAGAATTGTACAGACGTGAGATGAATCATGAACAATTAATTGCATAATTTTTCGTAATAGTTTTGTAATAATTTAGTGTATTTTAAAACTACATTTGCTAACTTAGCTCTATTAAAGTCTGTCTAGACCACAGGTCGTCACACTTTTTCAGCCAAGGACCGCATTAGACAAATTAGATATCCTAGCCGGGTCACACATTAAATGGGCGTTTGTCGATTTGTCCATAAATGTATTCGGTCCGTTTTTATATTTGTTACATAATATTAAGGTACCATGGCTAATGTGGAATAAAATGCAGCCCTCTCTTCCTGTTGGTGTCTTAAAAGAAGATTAAGATATAACTAAGTTCCACTACCAACTTGGAATTACGGAAGGCGATGGTCGGTGGGATGACAATCGAACTGCTGACTTTTTAATATATAAATAGAATATGCTTTATTGCACATCACTCGGAAAGATTTACATAAAACAGTTTTGGGAATTAAATTAGATTTTATAAATCGCAGGGGCGTTTAATGAACACCTACTTTCGAGGCGACGACTCCGAATTCAAGACCAACGAACAAGTCTTTCGTCTCAGGGTAAAATAGGGGATGTAATATTTTCCAAAACTGTTTACCCAAGCAATAGATGTTTGTTGTCATAAGATGTTTTTATCGAATATATTTTTCTCATTTTTTTCCGCAGACGATGTTATTATCATTGCGGAGATGTTAGAGGAGATAGGTTAAATGTTAAACGTCCTAAATTAATTCTACCAATAGGTCAATCTTGTTAGAAAACAAGTCATACCGAAACCGGTATCAGTGGATGTTATTTTTATCGAATTTGTAAATAAAAATGTTTTCCTAGGCCATACCATCAAACTAGATCGCCGATAGGAAGAGTCAGTTTGGCTGAGTGGCAGGTAGGCTTTGCCGAGACTTTGAAAATTCCGCTATGCGTGAAGACAAAAGGTGGTTTCAGAACAGGTAAGAGAAAGTTGATGGTTTCAAGACAGCTACAGTTACAAGACGTGAATGTTGATGATGAGACTAGTATATTAAGCATTATATAAGAAGAACTGTTTAAAGCATTCATAATGATTTGCCACATTTTGCCAAAGTTTGACTTGTTTGTCACTGAAATTGGTTTAGAACGGTAGATTGCTAAGTTATTCAATGAGCAGAGGGCTGCATCAAAATAAGCGGCAGGCCGCATGCGACTCGCGGGCCGCATCTGACCAAGCCGCGACCAAGGGTCTAGACAAAAGCACAAAAAAAAATTAAAAAATAATAATTCAATATCAAATATCCCCTCTATCTTGCATTATCTTAACCTTTATTTGTATCTATTTATTTTTCTAGAAAATGCCCGTCGAACCGTCTGATGTAAAAATTATCTTTAAAATGTTTGTTTTTATAAAAAAAAAAAAAAAAAAACTATCGAACGTCTAAATTCCTAAATTTAAAATGTCCATAGTACAAAAATGTTAAACCGGTCTTACATATTATCATTCAATGGCATAATTTAGAAGCTTTGATATAGCATAAAAATTGCAATAAATATTTAAATTATCGCTGAAAACCTCGGTGAATACGAGAAAAAAATTATCGAACAATAACCATTTTAGCGGCAGATGAACCAGTAACCTAACTACGGCCAAACTTTACAATTTACAATCAAGGACGCGAGGCAAGGAACGCATTGAATAACCTATACTATTATTAAACAATCAGTTGCAAACGCACGTACGAGTGAAACGGTCGCGCCGCGTAACAACGACTTACGAACATCGAACATTTAAACATTCAATACGAAAAACCAAGTGATATTTCGGTAAATCTTTAGTTAAGTGGGCTCGAATTTATGGGGTCCTGGGGGGAGAGGGGGTGAAGGGAGGGGGGAGGGTGGGTTTTTTACCCCCCTCGTAGTGTGCTTTTCGCGTAAACCCCGTGGTTTCGAAGATATCGTGTTTGAAGTTTTGAGGTTAACTTTTCGTGATTCAGAGATATTACAATACCTTAGAGCTCCGCGTCTGACTCCACCTTAACTCCGGTGCTGCGGGAAGTGCACTCATATGCTCTGTTCACCAACTTTCACACTTTATTTTCGAACAAATTTACGTAAAAACGATCTCGATTGCAAGATCAACAAACGATACGAACTGACGTTTAACGACTAACAAATAGACACCGTTGACCAAAATAAGGCGTCACTTAGCATTTCCTTTAAAACACAAAGCTTTAGATTAGGAAAAACCGAATTTCGGGACCGTGGGGGGAAGGGGGGGGGGACACGCTACCCCTGGTACCACTGTCACACCTCAGAACCCCATGGTTATGGAGATATCCATGGTTAAAGTTTTGAGGTTAGAAGAAGAATTTCGAAAGTTAGAGGAACGCTTGGCTCCGGCGCTGCGGGAAGTGCAGCCCTTCCGCCCTTGCGTGCGAAAGCACGCTCACTCATGCTCCGTTCCGCAGCGGAGGCTGGTCGCCTTCGGCGACCAGCCTCAGCCGCTCCTCTACGCATTCGTTCGCGCGCTTTCGCACGGCGGGCGAGGGCTGCCCTCCCTCCGCGCCTCCGCGGCACAAAAAAACACTCTAGGGGTAGGACAGACCAAGACCACGTGGACAGTGGGGTGCTCCGATTCGGTTTTGGGTATTTTTCGAATTTCTAAACCTATATTCTAGCACGCAATGTTACTAATTTTATTAGAATATTATGTCTGACGCGTTATTTTGTTTAAAAGTGTCGATTTGTCAGTCGTTAAGCGTCAGTTTGTATCGTTTGTTGATCTTGCAATCGAGATCGTTTTTACGTAAATTTGTTCGAAAATAGTGTGAAAGTTGGTGAATGGAGCATATGAGTGCACTTCCCGCTGCACCGGAGTTAAGGTGGAGTCAGACGCGGAGCTCTAAGGTATTGTAATATCTCTGAATCACGTAAAGTTAACCCCAAAACTTCAAACACGAAATCTTCGAAACCACGGGGTTTACGTGAAATGCACACTACGGGAGGCTAAAAAACCCACCCTCCCCACCTCCCTTTACCCCCCCACCCCCATTTCACCCCATAAATCGGAGCCCACTTAACTAACGAATGACCGATATTTCTAGTGCCGTTTACGATAAACATTCGCATTTACCTTATTTCTCATTTACAAAGGTTAGTGAAGGTACAGGAACCCTCGTTGATAGGAATTCTTATTGTATATTGAACTTGTTATGATTAATTTATGTAAAGTTCATAAATATATTCATAGAATTAGCTTAAATTAAACAGTAGTTTAATTCAAAACAATAATGATATTTAAAATCTTTTTTAAATTAGGTCAATTATAATATTTATGAATGAAGTGTTGATTATTTGGTCATATATCACCGAATTAGTGAATAAATTTACGTAAATCAAATCGCGTCATTTTAATGCGAAAGAAACATCATTAAAATGTATGATCATTCAGTTTTGAATAAATAAATATAGAAATACGTCAATTGGTTACAAAATAAATGTATTGTTAAGTTCTTGAATGTTTTCTACGTAGAATGGCTAAGGTTTCTAGTGTTAAGAAATTTTCAGGTCATAAGTGCACATTGCGGGTCGGAGTGATGAAAATTTGACTGTTATTAATCAATGCTGTGTCGCCATGGATCGTAAACTTTTCTTATTTTGGTGTGGGACATTTCTAAGCTGTCTAGTGGCTGGAGCGCAGGTTAGAAAACTTTGACTACATTTTTTATCTTGAGTAACTTGTTACGAAACTGTACTTAATTAATAAAAAAAAAAAGCGTTGAATATAGCTACAATAAATGCGTCTAATTGTTTGTTACTCGGACATTGTATATTCGGATATAAAGGTAAATTTTTGATAGAAATTTTTATGAATAGATTTATAAGCAAATAAGTATTTTATACCGCTACGGTGGAAATTAAATCGACTGTCCCTACGTACAGTATCGAAACTGAAAATTTTCTATTTTTTTGATTTCATGAAAAAACTACTTTTTATGTATATTTTCAAAGAAAAAAGAGAAACTGCTATAAAATACACACACAATCACATTTTTCATGAGCTTATACCCAATATCGATACTTAACAAATCATTCAGCGTAAAAAATGTAAAGTGCCTTTTTAAATTTCGATATTATACGTAGGGCCAGTCCAAATATAAAATAATTTAAGAAACGAATTAATGAATATTCGATCGAAGTTACATTTACAATTAAATTACATAATTCACTTATCCTTAGTTATTTTGTTTTCGTTATTATATTAATAATGGTAAGTTTGAATTTTAACAAATGTTTAGGCTGATATTATGTTATAAGTAAGTTCGTAAATATAATGATAACATATAACTTAAAAAATATTCTAAAAATTAAAACAAATGACAATCTGTCAGCGTATAGTTGCGTTAAAACGCAAATTGATAAAAGAAATTATTTAACTATTTATTAATCTTCTTAGTAGACAAATTGTACAAAAACCATAGAGATATGTTGGAAGTTGGAACTAAACAATATTGACGTACAGAACTACAGACGATTCTAACTATATATCTTTCTGATTTTGCTTTTGTGTTAGATTAATTAAATCGTTCCGTATTAGTAGATAAATAGGAGTACAATATCAGACAAGTCAAAGATAATTGTGTTTGCAGGTAAACGAAAAACAACCGACTTCAATTAGGTATATCGACAAGTAATACAGACGAAAAAATAGTCTAGTAAATACGCATTATCAAAGATTACTCCAAAAGTTGTAATCAGATCTCGATGAAATTTAAATATGACCGCATGATAAACATCGGCTTTAGATGAAATTAAAAATTATCAAAATCGGTACACCCAGTAAAAAGCTATGCGGATTTTCGGGAGTTTTCCTCGATTTCTCTGGGATCCCATCATCAGATCCTGGTTTCCTTATCATGGTAGCACACCTGCAGGCCTAGCATGCGTACAACGAGATATCTCTTGACGAGAGAGAGAGATAATGTCTACATCGAGTATTTTCTCGATTACCCTAACATGCGCACTACGAGAGACAAAATTCTCTTCCGAAGACTTCGCCTTGTCGAGTAGAGAAACATTATCAACCATAATCACAACTGAATATCATTCTTATTTCTTATGTCGTAAAGTTGAATTTACAAGGTTATTGACCAATCGTGCCAAACCGGGATGAGCCAACGTTTGTATAATTTCAAACGAGTGACACATGTTTTATTAACCCTTTACGTATGGACGTGGAGTCTCACAGGCTACTCGATATTTTCGTTTTCTTAGTTTCACCTAATTGCCCTAACTCCCAGCGGTTGAGCGGCTCAGTAGCTTTTGTTTTAGTTGTAAAACTACCAACGAGAGAGGAGGTTGCATCTTCCAATGAATATCACCTAAGTAATGACCATCAAAATATTGACCGGAGCCTGTCAGACTACACGTCCATTTTTGCCCTATGATATGTTTTATAAGAGTGATTACGTTTGTATCAGATTTTGAAGTACCAAATGTCAAAAAACAATAAAGCCGATAGTTTTAAATCAAAACGACCATCTACGAGTTCTGTTCAGGGCCCTGTGAGAAAAAATTTTTGTGCAGGAGATCCACCTTTGTGGTAAAGTGGGTGAGTTGTTGTTAGCTTCGGATCAGTCTGACAATGAAGAGAGTACTGAAGATTTTTTTTATATTGGAGTCCAAACTGATACAAAATCATGAAAGTGACAGTGATGATGACCAGTACCAAGACATAGGAGAAGAATTTTGTAGTGATAGAGATAGCCTATGGTGTTGCTATATCGTGTCCTAGACTTGAGTAGCATGAATGCGTACATTTTATATAAGATGCACCAAACAAAAGCTGCGAAAAGAGATTTAAAAAATTAGCACATGTGCTTGTGGTGCCTTATGTGCAAAGGCGTTTTATAAATACACGACTGCCAGGAGAGCTGAGGTTGACCATGACTCTAGTTTTAGGTAATGATATAGTTACAGAAGATGTATAGGATCAAGAAACAGTCAAGGAACCAGAGGAGCATATAAAATCTGTTCCACGAAAAAACATAGGATGATTACCCATGTTTGTATTGGGTGCAACAAACCTGTGTGTCTCCAATGTTCTAGACCTTTGTGCACTGACTGCCAATAAATTTACGTTATTTGACTGTTGTCAAAATTTTTTATACTTGTTATATGAAGTAGTTCTTTTATGTTTTTGGTTTGTTATACATTATATTTTGAGAAAAAAAGACTTATTTTGTTATAGGAATAAGTTTGGCTGCTTTTATTACCTAAACATGTAACCTAAGTAGATTTCGATTGAAAAGAGCCATAATTTTGTATTTTTAATATTTCTATAATTTTTTAAATAAAATTTGATTATATAAGCACGTTATTTAATTGCTAAACTACATAACTTATATATGTAATTAGTTTTAAAGCGATCTTATATCAAATTCTCCAAAAAAAATGAGTGCATATAGGAGCCTGTGAGACTACACGTCCACAGTAGTGTTAAGAAAAAATGACGTCCATACTTAAAGGTTAACAATGTTCTCGGCCTTTTGGCTAAGATAAAAAGTGTATATCTAATTTAAAAAATCTAATATGGAAAATAAAACGGCGTAAGTAAATGAATTTAATTATATATGTAAAACAATATGCTCGTGTTGTGCTTTATATCTTGTCGCACATTAGATAATTGTAATTCTATCACGCATTTTTTTTTTAATTTTTAAAATTTTTTGAATTTTTGTTTTTTTTTTTTTTTTTTTTTTTGATTATTGATTTTACTTTTACTCTATTTAATTTTATTTTTACTTATTGATGTTTTTAATATAATTTTGTTTTGTTTTTTATTCTGAATGTTGTCTTGTCTTGTTGTACTAACCCAATATGGACTTATACTTTGGTCTGAAATAAAGTATTATTATTTAGAATAAGAAGCAACAGGGCGCAAATACGTTTTTTGTGTCATTATATGGCACACTTCACTCGACTTTTCGCATTTCCCGCTCTTCGTATACCGAAATTATATAATTATAATAGGGAAACGCCATGGTATACAAAAAATAGGCACCCGGTTTTATTTATTTTTTATTTATCGTCTTTCTCGTCGATAATATTGAAGACGAGAAGTTTCTCTTCCTAAAACGACAAAATTCGACAAAATTACGATGTCATGTTAGCTTCCGTAGAGATAAATATCACAGATCACTAAAATTTAATGATTATCTCTTCTATTGACGTAACGAGAAGAGTGTCGCGTGCACGCATGTTAGCTACTGTAGACATAGAGAGATAATACGAGAAAAGGGGTAGACAAAATTTTGTCGTGGCGTGCATGCTAGGCCTGCAGGGATATGTCCTTTCCAACAAAAAAAGAATTATCAAAATCGTTTCATAAACGATTAAGTTATCCCCGAACATACATAATATATATATATATATATATATATATATATATATATACGGTCGAATTGAGTAACCTCCTCCTTTTTTGAAGTCGGTTAAAAAAATAGTCATTATGTTATGGATGGTTTAAACTGACCGGAGTTTAGTTTAATTTTTATAGAATACAGCTAAATAGCACTGCTGATTCCAATGTTGCAGGCGTCTATAAGCTACGGTAAACGCCTTTTTTAGGCTAACGTGAACTTTACTTATATTAGAGGACAAGTAAAATTCAACACGGGTGAACCCACGCAAATTGTCTAGGCCTTCTAAACTATGCTGGAACATTTAGCACTGCTATTAGATACAAAATATAATAACGTAAAAACGCAACGGTACTACATAGGCGGGTTTGGAACTCGCGATGTTTTTTCTATCTTTTTATCTACTGATCATAACGGCTTCAGTATTTCTATGAAAGTTAATAAGAAAAGCACGTTTCTGACACAATGTCGTTACTTATGAAGGCAAATTCAAACAGGCCGGATTCAGTTACTCATTTATTTGCCGTAATACCGCATCAAAAGAGGAGAATGTGTGGCACACATCTACTAATACATTCATTGGCATATTATACTCGTTTGTCAGTTAATGAATTGTTGAACCTTCGTGAATTATAAATTTAAGATGATTAGGTACTGAAATTTGACGACGCGTTGGCGCAACTGTTGTGGCAACTGTCAAATTCCTGCAATTGACAAATACGTATATTTGTACAGGTTATATAGATTTTTTGCCGTGTTCTGAGGTCATTGCTCATCCTATGGGCTGTCGAACTGTCGTTGAGTATAAAGCGTTTTATTTATATGTATAAAAACACAATCATCACATATATAAAACAGAATAGAATAGGTTCTGTTTTTCTTTGAACCTCTATTTTATTCTATTCGTCGTTTACAAAGTCATGTTAACTTTACACAACCCACGGCTGGGCATAGGCCTCTCTCTCCATGGAATAGAAGGATCAGAGTTTAATCCACCACGCTGCTCCACTGCGGGTTGAAGGATACGTTCCCTATGAGTAACGATCGCTATCAGGTATTTATGATAACAAGCAGGATCGATGGTTTAACGTGCTCTCCATGGCACGGTGGCGAGATCCACAAGGACAGACACCCAAACCGGAAAAAATATTTATTCCGAGCGGGAATCGAACCCGCGAGACAAAGTTGTTTGAAATAACAGAAGTTAAATCTCGAAATTCGTTAATTTAAATCAATGTGTTAGTAATGTATCACCCAATGATGTACAATATGTACGTAAATTGAACCTTATTAATTCAAAATTGAAAATGGCGAAAGAAATAAATTGCTACTCTTGATCATTAGCGACCTATCTGTCTATCTTTGGTAATTTTATTTGCTAACAACATTGTTTTTTGTAACTCTAGATATAGATAAGATAAGGCGAGAAATCTTGATGATGAAACAAAGGAGGTTTTCTATTTGTCGTATACTATTTTTGCCACGCATTACTTTTTAAAATGCTGTCCAATTTTAATGATTAAATTCTCGGCCTGATGTGATGTGGCCTTGATGTGTTAAATTTTTTTTTTTTTAAAATAAATTAATAATATTTTGTACATGACGGTTATTTCTTAAGTTAAATATTTAATTCTAAGACGGTCATTAAGATAAAAAATAGATAAAATTTGATATTATTTTTCAGGTCTATTTTCGAAAGTTTTTGTTTTTTTTTTTTGTAATATAAATATACCCATTTTTTAAATTAAATTAAAATTTCTTGTCAGAAATTTCAATGAAATTTAAATTTCTTGACAGATTTTAAAAATACCACGCTTGTTGTTAGTCATTTTTAATCTATACTAAATATTATAAAGCGGAAAAGTATGTTTGATTGTATAAACGCGCAAAATTAAATTTAAATTCTCTGGAACTTTTGATCCAATTTGAAAAAAATCTTTTTGTGTTGGATAGACCAGATCCCAAGGAAAGCTAAAGTTATATTTTACTCAAAACTCGTGTAAAAGACCGGTGCATAGCTATTCCCTGATATTTTAGAACTGTTGAACGCGCCATAGTCGCGGGAAGCACTCAATGTAGGTAACATAAATATTCCTTTTGAAATATAAATCATGCTAGTAATGACTATTAGAATTTTAAAATCTATATAGATATACTTTTACATTATTTTCATTTTTCTCTTATCTTTTTTATCGCGTCACGTAACTTTGCACCATCTGTTGCTCGTAGGTCGACGGGTCGTTTCCGGTTCGCGTTTAGATTTTTCTAAGAAAAATGTTTTATAATTTGAGGTCAGTTTAATGCGTTTTCAAGACAGTTGACTCATTTCGTCCCACTTTCAAGACAGGGTGACTAATATAAAGTAAGGAAAAAACCGAAAAATAAACAAGAATTGTAATTTTTTTTTGGGTGTTTTGTTGGTGTACTTCTATGTAATTAAAGATAGATTTTAAACAGAAACATGGCTTTTACCATCTGTTACAGTACATATTAGAAGTGTAGCATTGTGTTGTATTAAGCATTATTTGTAACAGTTAATAACCCATTAATTACATTTATTGGTTGCTCCAGTTCAGTTTAGTACATTCAATTGCTTTAGACTTTTTACTGCCTACTCACTCAGTTATAATAAGTATTTTTTAACCGATTTCCAAAAAAGGAGGAGGTTCTCAATTCGACTGTATTTTTTTTTATGTATGTTACTTCAGAACTTTTGACTGGGTGGAGCGGTTTCGACAAATTTTCTTTTAATCGAAAGGTGATGTGTGTCATTTGGTCCCATTTAAATTTATTTGAGATCTAACAATAACTTTTTGAGTTATATCTAATAATGCGTTTTTACTTGACGCTTTTATCGTCGATCTACGTTGTATTATACCGCATAACTTTCTACTGGACGTACCGATTTTGGTAATTCTTTTTTTGTTGGAATATCCTTAGTTTGGTAACATGATAAGGAAACCAGGATCTGATGATGGGATCCCAGAGAAATCGAGGGAAACTCGAAAGCCCGCAATAACTTTTTACTGGGTGTACCGATTTTGATAATTTTTAATTTAATCGAAAGCTGATGTTTATCGTGTGTCGAGATCTTATAACTAGTTTTTGAGTAATCTTTGATAACGCGTAGTTACTTGACTATTTTTTCGACGATGTAATTGAAGTCGGTTTTTTTCGTTTGCGAGCAAACACAATTATTTATACAACTAGAGTGGCAAACAAGTGTACGGCTCACCTGATCGTAAGCGATTACCGTAGGCTATAGACACCTGCAACACCAGGCGCGTTGCCGACCCTACCCCTAATTCCCTCAGGATCTCTGGTCACCTTACTCACCATTACACTGCTTGAAAGCAGTATTATTTGCTGTGATCTTCTGTAAGGCTGAAGTACTTCCTAAGTCGGGATTCAGATTTTGAGCTGGATATTTCCTGATGTGCCCTACGTCGTCAAAATTTAAAAATTTTATAAGTTAACTAACTGACCCCGCAAACGTTTTGCCATATATGCTGTTAACTCCCTTCACCCCCCCTATAACTTAGGGGTGTGAAAAATAGACGTTGTTCGATTCTCAGACCTACCCAATATCCACACAAAATTTCATGAGAATCGGTCAAGCCGTTTCAGAGGAGTTTAACTACAAACACCGCGACACGAGAATTTTATATGTATGTATATTAGATTTAACTTTCATGAACCAGAGAGTTTATTTCTGATGCCTTGTGGTAAATACTTTATTCATGCTTATTTTTTATTTAAAATATTATTTGTTATTTTTTTTTTGTTTCGTTGATCAATCTATCAACGTTATTGACCTGTCGATATTGAGATCAAAAAACATATAAACAGTATTATTTACGTGACCTGAGGTTATCGTGTAACCTAATTTATTATTAGAGACGAGTACTAGAAGTCACGATGTAAATCTATATAAATAAAAATTAACAACCGGAATCTATGAATGCGCACTTATTCCGATCTTATGCATTAAATTGGATAATTCTTCATTTTTGTGTTAGTTATTTCCGGATAAGGTTTGGATGAAATAAACTTAAAAAAATAATAATTGATACATAGGTATGTTCTCAAAAAATCAAAAAAAAAACCAGTGTGCGAAGTAAAACTTCTTTAGTTACTCCTATTTACGAAAGTATATACGTCTCTCTCTCTCTTTCTATCTCTTTCTATCTCCACTACCTTAATCACCCTTATAACTTATATCTCCCTCTAAACTTCCGATCGCCTCGCACACTCCGAGTCGGTGGTAGCTTACCTTTACAAAAATAATAATTTATTTTTAAAGTTTTAATTTGTAAAATGACGATTCGAAAGTGCTCTTGGAGCCGTGTCAAAATCTCGTCTCGCATTCACCAGCTTACTTCCCAAGTCAATCGTGCCCAAAGAATTTTTACTTCAACAAAGTACAGAAAACGTGATACCTCCCACTCCATTACTACCCTCTACAATTTGGTTTGGAATAAAGATGCTGAGAGACACTGGCAAGTAATTCAACTGTTACTCTTTTCTTTTCTGTATAACATCACAGATGTAATACTGTCGCTCTGTCCTTACGGGTCTGTTCTTATGTGTCTCCTCGCCGTGCCTCGGAGAGCAGGCTAAGCTGTCGGTTCCGGTTGTTATCATAAATACCTAATAGCCAATGTTACTCATATTAGGTAATCTATCCGTCAACTCGCAGTGTATGTATACATATGCAGTACACGGAGAAAGAGGCCTATGCCCAGCAGTGGGATATTACGGCCTGAATCCTTTGTTTTTTGTTCGTCATTAACCTGTTTTATGTATTCGTTGACCCCGCAAACGTTGTTTGCCATAACACAAAATTTCAAATATTTTTCTCAATTTGATCGCAGCACCAACTGTCGGGACAAACTGAAATTAAAATAGAATAATATTTAATATTTGATGTTGCGATGGTAGCGCAGTCTACCGGATCCAATGTAAAACATTCCAAAATTAACAACTTAATTAGTTAAATAAACATTTTCCAGTCAACCAAATTGTGAATCTAAACCATCCTCGAATCCCCTTGAACTCACACAAAAAATTTCATCAAAATCCGTCCAGCCGTCTAGGAGGAGTTCAGTGACATACACAGGCACACAAGAAATATATATATAAAGATTAGCTAATAAAACAGATTAATGACGAATAAACAATCCTCTGAGTTACTTATTCTATTGACAATACATGACATTGATTACGTTTAGATTAGAAAAGTATTAGTCGAGTGTCGAAAAATTGCGAAACAACAAACTGTCAAACGATTGATTTTTCGTAGAGTTTTTCGAATTTTTTTGAATTTTTTGTACTATTTTCATAACTTTTCGTTCCATAAGAACCTTGCCTCCATTAGCGCGAGACCTTTTCAACAGAGGTAGGGCACACCAAGAAATTTCCTGCTCAAAATATGGAGCAGCCCGACCTGGGAGTACCTCGACCTTACAGAAGATCACAGCAAAATAACACTGTTTTCAAGAAGGACGGTAATCGCCTAAAACAATGACTTGATAGTAGAAGATAGTAGAAGAAATCTATAGTTCTTATTAAAATCTATAGTTGGAGTACCTCATTTGGACTAAAGGTTAATCCTGAAAAATGTCAAGTAATTGTAATTGGCAGTCCAAAACTAGCTTGTCGAATAGATTGGTCACTTGTTCCACCTGTCATCTTTGACAAAACTGCTATTAACTTCTGTGACAAAGTAAAAAATCTCGGTGTCATTTTTGATAACTGTCTCTCCTGGACACCTCAGGTGAACGAGTTGAGCCGTAAGGTGTTTGCTGCAATCAATTCACTTCGTCGACTACAATATTTCCTTCCACTGCCCACCAAAATTGCGTTAGCACAGTCACTCCTTCTACCAATTCTTGACTATGCTGATACTTGCTTTCTCGACCTTAAGGAGGAGCAATTAAATAAACTTGAGCGCCTCCAAAATCTCTGTATACGGTTCATATTTGGTCTTCGCAAATATGACCATGTCTCCAATTTCCGCAATCAACTCAAGTGGCTCCCAATCCGCTTCCGCAGGAATACTCATATCCTCTCACTGCTATATTGCGTTTTGTTTCGTCCTGATTCACCTTCTTACCTCAAGGAACGCTTTGAGTTTCTTTGCGACACCCATGATCGTTCCCTTCGATCTGACACCAATTTAATCCTTAAAATTCCGTCTCATACCACTTCTTATTACTCTAACTCCTTCTCCGTTAAAGCTGTCCAACTTTGGAACTCTCTTCCTCTTCCTATCAGACAAGCTCAATCTCTCTTCTCCTTCAAAAAATACCTTAAACTACATTATTTGTCACTAAGCACGTCATGATCGCCTATATCGTCTTTGTATGATATAATATATATTTACTATGTGTATATATATATATATATATATATATATATAATATGTGTATTTTATATATGTATGTGTTATGTATGTTTATTATTATTATATATTGTCTATTAGTACTTTGTTCGAGTATTCTAATTGCACACCAATCGTTTGTTTACTTCCTAACTGCAGTTTCTATTTCGTGTCCTATACCCAAAGGTTGTCTGGAAGAGATCGCTCTTTCAGCGATAAGACCGCCTTTGTACATCTTTCGTTTTATGTTTT
Source organism: Melitaea cinxia (assembly GCF_905220565.1). NCBI lineage: Eukaryota > Metazoa > Arthropoda > Insecta > Lepidoptera > Nymphalidae > Melitaea > Melitaea cinxia. The sequence continues at coordinate 674,432 of NC_059405.1, forward strand.
TTTTTTCTCTGTTGTTTCTTTTAATGGTGTACAATAAAGAGTATTATTATTATTATTATTATTAAGAAGAATGATAGTAGAAGCAGACGACTCTGTGTGCTTATTTAATATATTTATTTTTTAATATTATTTAAAAAGTTCTTCCAAAATAAATATATTACAATATGACAAGTTAAATTTATCATGAGGACGGTTTTTAGGTGTGACGAAATAAAACGCTTTATAATCTCTCAAGTGACGCTGATTGTTTGAAACGTTCGAATAACACACAATTATCAAATTATAGCGCTTTGTCGGGTAATTTTGATATTACAAACTTAGTAGATATTGTTATCACGATATTGTTTAAGGCTATAATATTTAGATCTTAAATTATATTTTAAATTAATATTTCATATTAAAATAATAAAAGAGAATTAGGCTGCAGATAACCAAAAGGAGCCTAACCCTGAAACGGAGTAATGGAGTCACACGTCGGCTTCCATCGGACCACCACATAACTTTATCGATTCTAAAACACCGAAAAAAGATAAGCATCTATTACGACCATTTACTTCTCTGTATAAATGTATGTGTTGTCTGTCACATTGTTGTTTGTATTACACCGTAATGTTACCGCTACAGGTTCTGCCAGAATAACAGGGTTTTTGGCGGCAAATGTTTGTTACCTAGTTGGCCTTTTCTTTTCTATTGCTATCTGTGTTCCTTGTCATTTTTTTCTTTTTAACCGACCTCCAAAAAAGGAGGAGGTTCTCAATTCGACTGTATTATTATTATTATTTTTTTATGTATGTTACATCAGAACTTTTGACCGTGTGGACAGATTTCGACAATATTTTTTTGAATCGAAAGATAGTGTGTGTCAATTGGTCCCATTTAAATTTATTTGAGATCTAACAACTACTTTCCGAGTTATACCTATCTAATAATGCGTTTTTACTTGACGCTTTTTTCGTCGACCTACGTTGTATTATAATACCACATAACTTTTTACTGGATGTACCGATTTTGATAATTCTTTATTTGTTGGAAAGGAGATATCCCTAGTTTTGTACCATGATAAGGAAACCAGGATTTCATGATGGGATCACAGAGAAATCGAAGGAAACTCTCGAAAATCCGCAATAACTTTTTACTCGGTGTACCGATTTTGATAATTTTTAATTTAATCAAAAGATGATGTTTATCATGTGGTTACATTAAAATTTTATCGAGATCTAATAACTACTTTTTGAGTAATCTTTGATAACGCGTTGTTACTTGACTATTTTTTCGTCGATCTACGTTGTATTACTTGTCGATGTAATTGAAGTCGGTTTTTTTTTCGTTTGCCTGCAAACACAATTATTTATTGTATCTCCCATCCCACACTCCTTATTTAGTCCTCTGCCCAAAGGTTGCCTGGAAGAGATCGCTGTATTAGCGATAAGGCCGCCTGTTGCAACTAATGCAAATTGTATTTTTATATATCAATTTTAATACTGTTAAAACCTTGTATTGGTGTGTGAAAGTGTAAATAAATAAATAAATAAATATCATTTTATGTTATTAACGTACCTATCAGTTTACTTTTTTATTTGTAAACTGTTTATGTGAATGGCCAATAAACAAGCTTTCTTTCTTTCTTTTTTTTAAACAACTAGGATGGCAAACAAGCGTACGTCTCACCTGATGATAAGCGATTACCGCCGCTTATAGATGTCTGCAACACCAGAAGCATTGCAAGCGCGTTGCCGACCCTATCATCGATTCCCTCCAGGAGCTCTGCTCACCTTACTCACCGCAGGACAACACTTTACACAACACTGCTTGAAAGCAGTATTATTTAGCTGTGATCTTCTGTAAGGTCGAGGTACTTCCTCAGTACGGACTGCTCTTTTCTTTATTTCTTTCTAATGTATCTTTCTAAGTATAAGTAAAAGTTTGATGAATAGAGCTAAAAGCAACATCGTCCGTTTTGCTTACAAAATCTTTCAATCAATTCAATCGATTATTACTCGATTGTGACACGAATGACGATTATATCGATATAACATTCCGTGAACACGACTTCGATTCCCATCGTTTTGTTTTCGATTAACATTTCACGACGTGGACCAATTTCTTATAATTAGAGTGAAGACAAATGAGGTATTGTTTTAAATTTAAGAATTGTGTACGTTTTTATATGATTTGACAATCAAGAGTTTGGAAATTAATCTCTGAAACAGGCAACTCGGCAGATAGCTGATGTAGTAAGGAGTAACTTAGGCTACATTCATTTTAGAAATTTATTTGTTTTATAACTCTGCGAACTGAACAATAACATTTTTGTTAAATTCCACGCGGACGAAGTCGCGGGCACAGCTAGTATAATTATATATTTCCGTAGATATACTCCATTATGTTTTATTAGTAAGTATAGCCACCAGAATAAATTCTAAAAAACCCAGAATAATTTCTGCAGTAATTCCACAGATTACCTAACTGTCAGCGCACAGTTTTACGTAATAATAATACTATTGTATTAAAATCATTGAATGGTCACTTTAGTGTTTGACATTAATCTTCATTATCTAGATTTACTTTCTAATCCCTCTCACTTAAAATTGGCGAGTATTGTTTGAATTTTAAAAAAAATATCCCAGTACTTTAATGAGTAACTGTAATGAGAATTATAGTTTTAACTGAGGTAGGGCACAGCAGACAATTTCCTGCTCAAAATATGGAGCAGCCCGACTGGAGTGTACGTCGACCTTACAGAAGACCACAGCTAAATAATACTGTTTTCAAGCAGTGTTGTGTTCCTGTTGGTGAGGTAGGCGACCAGAGCTCCTGAGGGGATTGGGGATAGGGTCGTCAATCCACTTGTGTTTCTTTTGGTGTTCTAGGAGTCTATAGGCTACGGTAATCGCTTGCCATCGTGCAGACCGTACGTTTGTTTGCACTTTCAAAATAGCTGTAGTGTTGCTAAGTTGCTAAAGTTCTATTAACATCGACGGTTGAAGGTTTGACTCAAAAATTTGTTTGTAGGTCTCTCTGCCGTGTCTCAGGAAGCACGTCATGCGTTCAGCCTCGGTTGCAATCATAAACACTTAATTATGATCGTTACTCTTTGTAAAAAAAATATCTGCCACCCGCGTTCGAGCAGCGTGACGGATTAAGCTTCAAACAATATAAAGATGTAGCTAAAAACGTCAAAAAAGGACGAAAACAAGTTTCTTATATTTTTATTTTTATAACATGTCATAGCGAACACATTTACACGTATTCTTTAAATATTTCAAATGTATGAAACACATATTTTTTAAAACAGACTAGCCACCCCTTGCATACTTCGTTGGAAGTTAATTATTATTTTTGTGATGTAAATATATAGTAAAGTTTTCATCTCGCTCGCATTTCTCCGACTTGATTTTTGCATGTACTATTAATTTTCAGTAAATTTGTTCAATATCAATAAAATATAGCCTATATCACTCCTGAATAGTGTAGCTTTCTGTTAGCGAAAGAATTTTCATGATCGGATCAGTATTTTCGAAGATTACCCCTACAAACAAACAAAGTTGTAAACTCTGCCTCTTTATAATATTAGTGTAGATAGACAATGCGGTTTATAAATACAAAGTAGTAAAATTTTTATTAGTAGAAGGGGATTGAAATAAGGTATAAATACAAAGGTCCTGGTGACCGTGGCGTTAAACGGCACCGAAATATTGCGAATCTCAACGTAATGATGATAATTTCGCATATCGATGAAAATGTTATAAAATATATTTTTTTACACAAGCCATTTTCACACTTATAGGAAACAGTAAAATTATCCAAATATCATTACAGCCTATAAAGTCCACTGCTGGACATAGGCCTCCACAAGTTTACGCCAAAAATAACGTGAACTCATGTGTTTTATCCAAATAGAATCCAAGAAAAAAAAAAAATCAGATTGTTTGTTACTTTGAAAGGATACGCTGAAATTAAAATAATTACTTCATTGTAATAATATCCCATAAATAAAGATGATATTGTTATACATGTTAAATTATAACATATCTATACAAATAAATAAAATCGGAGTGTCTGTTTGTAATATTGGAATAACCGCTTTGTACTAAATTTATACATATAATATATACATTGACACACGGTGTATATACCAAAATAACAGTTTTGATTATTTTTGTTTGTCTGTCTGTTTGTTCCGGCTAATCTCTGAAACGGCTGGACCGATTTTAACGGGACTTTTACTGGCAGATAGCTAATGTAATAAGGAGTAACTTAGGCTACTTTTATTTTAGATTTTTTTTTATTTTACCTATAACTCTGTGAACTGAACAATAACTATGTTGTTAAATCCCACGCGGACGAAGTCGCGGGCACAGCTAGTTTACAAATATAAACAAATATCATAAAAATATCAATCTTTAATTGAAACTCCGACAATCCTTAATCGGTTGTCCATTTGATATTAATTTTATTTTGATTATTGAGGAAATCGTTTAGCCATTTTTTATAACTGTATCTTTATTAACTTTAATATTTATATTTTGCATTTTTGATGTCATTGGTTTTTTTTTTAAATTTGTGTCCGCCCAGTTGTCGAAATTCGACCATAATTAATTTAAATTATAAGTTTGAACATTATTAAGGTTCTGTTGTCAAAGACTGTACTTCTAGAAAAATAAACAAAAGAGTATATAGGCGTGTGTGTGTCAAACACATGGTAGTATGTATAATGTTTTTTTTTTTAAATGTTTAAATGTATTTTTTATGCATAATAAAAAAAATTTTTTTTTGCACCATTCACACACGGTCGTCTGTTCCTAAAGTAAGCAACTTAATGCTTGTGTTATAGGTAACAGCCGACTGGTATAGCTACATTTTTTTTTCTTAGATAAACATACTTATAAATAATACATATATGAATATATAAATAAATATTTATATTACACCTAGACTCGGAGTGGGAATCGAAGCAGGGTCACTACAAACTGCGCCAACGGGCTAGTCAAAATAGTCAAAAATATTAGCATTCTGCACTCCTTCTCTATATAAACTACAACTACAAGTGTGCGAAATTAATCCTTCGTCCGCGAAATTTTCGTATAAAGGGCTACATAGTTTTGGTTTTGCATATTAATATACAGACACGCTTCAATGTCATTGCCAATGCTGTATTCGTATGAAAACTTGAACTGAATACATTTATCCTGAACATTATTTTTATACTACAAAGCTGGTAAACAAGCCTACAGCCTGATCTTATTTTGTTTGTCTTTAAACTAAAATAACAGACGAAAACAGGCCAATTAATATGATAATAGTATTTTATCATAAGAATATATAATAAATGTCATTTTTCAACATATGACTTACATTTATGTAAAGGCTTAAAAACATCTGTTTGATCAATGCGACTTATTTGACATATGTTCGCGCGTTTTCGTTTCAAGATACATCTCCGACCGGTCACGATGTTAGCGTACTTCGTAAATGTATATGCCTTGTACTGACTCAAAATATATATTGGAAATGTATTTATTGATATTAAGTGAAAATAAGTGTTACTTAGGAAAAAATTGTATATAGATTGATTCATCCTGTATCATCCCACAGCTGGGCATAGGCCTCTTTCTCCATATAGGAAAAGGATCGGAGTTTTACACCACGTTGCTCCACTTTGCGTTTATTTATTTATTTAACACCATATATAAGATAGACACTGACAGTAGACGATCTCAAAAGCTAAGCGTTCTCTTAATTATAGGTGTTACACTCATTCTTCTCATTAAATTAAGCACTATACATAAAGACTATAATCGGAAATTATATTAATATAAATACAATTAAAAGCAATTTCAAAATAGTTCAAAAGACTATCAATCAATTGAACGTAGAGTTGAATTGATAAACAACTTATATGTTTACGTTAGAGGATACATTCCCTATAATGAGAAACTATCGTTATCAAATCATTCGAGACTCGGTAAAGACCTACGATTACCGAAACAAATTTTCTACAAGTACAAATTATCTACCCATGATGATGCATGACACACCACTACGCCAGAGCGGTGTCCAACACATACCTACTGTTCGTACCCTATCGTATGATATACTAACTTGTATACTGCATCATCCCATCGCTATTTTACATATATATAAAATCTTGAGCAATAATATCGAATCTGCTTCATCACCTAGTTTTTTTTTCCTTTCAAAGCAAGTTTATTGACCGCTGTCCGCCTTTTGAGTACTCTTTAAAAACAATTTTTTTCGGTATTTATTTTGCTTTCAAGTTTATCTACAACATATCTCGTAAAAAATAGGAAAGAACTTCTTAAGTAGACTTCTGTAAAACTGTGACGTGTTAAAAATATGTATTGTTTAAAATTGTTTCGAAAGGCAAAATCCAAAAGTCATATATGGCGATTAAAATAACGAAATAAATATCTTTAACATATAGTACACAAACAGTCCACTGTTCCTAACGTAGGCAACTTAATGCTTATGTTTAAGGTGACAAACAATTAATATATATACATATTCATCATATAAATTTAAATTAATATCGTTAAAACACGGGACGGAAATCAAGCTAAAGACCAGAGGTAGAGCGGAAATACAATTCACTGCCAACTGAGCCAAAGAGCCATTCATTTTATTAATAATTAATCAATGTTTGACCTTTAAAAGAAGAGCATATTCCTATTTGAAAGGCCGGCAACGCGCCTGCTAATCCTCTGATGTAGCGGTGTCTCTGTTTTCACTTACACACCAGGTGAGCCAACTGACCGTTTACCTCCGCTTCTATAAAAAATGTATTTTCATTATTTATTGCAATAATTACTATAATGTTTACAATTAGAATTCAGTAATCATGATAAGAAAACATAAGGGCGTTCATAAAATACGTGAGATGTTTAAGGGGGGAAGGGGGTCGAGTAAAATCTCGTCGAATCTCGGAGAAAGGGCCTCGGCAAATATCACGCATTTTTTTTGTGATTGAAAAGTATTATTTAAGTATTCTATTGTTAATTTTTTATAACACTTATATTTAAACTCTCAGCAATATTGATTACTAGTCTTAACTAGTCGTAAATAAAAGCACGAAGCAATTTTTTTTTCTTTTAACAATAACAATCCAACGCGTTTACGTAAGAAACCCACATTTTGAGAAACCTCACGTGAGATTGGGGGATGGGGTAGGGGGTTGAATAAAATCTCATGACATCTCACCAGAGAGGGACGGACAGAAAATTAAAAAAAAAAGACCTCGCGTAATTTATGGACGCCCCCTAATGTACACACACGTACGTCAAACATTGAAGAATTAACGTTTTTCCTCCGTTCTTGGGTACAATTGTGGAGCTCTAAGAATGTTGTTTCATTCGCTTCTTGTGCCTCAACTGACAATACATCGTAAATGTATGGAAGTAGCAATTAAATTTATTATTATATAATCACGAAAAAATTATCTTGATTAAAAAAATACGCAGTACTTATCGCTTCGTGTGTTATGTTTATTATATTCATAATTTAATAATGTGTTATTTCTACAGCGAAAAAATATTAAAGGAAATATTAACTATAATTGTGTTTGTTTGCAAACGAAGAAAAACCGAAAAAAACAATGAAAAACACAAATAAACAATAAAACTATAAAATACGAGAAATCGAAATCAAACAACATACATAAATTTTATACAGATTACATTAAATTATTTTTTTATGTCAATAATAAGGAAATGTTATGTTAAGCAATCAAATTAAATAATTAACTAAACAAAAAAAAAACCAATACGTTCAAAATGATCGTAAAGATATTGCAATATATTTTAAGGGGCTACACTACCTCAGCTCGAATTCAGATTTCACCCGTACTAAATACACATGAGAATTGAGAGCGCTTGTGGTTGTTCATCGCGCGAATTATATGTATTTTCTCCCATCAAACATTATCAATAGTTATTTTTTTAAAAACGCAACATATAAAATGTTCTTTACACTTATTTCAATTACCATGCTTAATCTTAAGTCCATAACTTCTATATTTACTGAGATATTAAGGTTTTAATACAAAAATAGAGGTAACTTTGCGATTTTTTTGTATCGAGAAAATTTTATGGAATCGTGTTTTCGAAACATATGAAAGATAGTTTATGTCCTGAACTTTACCATACATAAATTTCAAACTTAAATATTCAGTAGTTTGGAAGATATGGACATCCTGCTATGGCTCCTGCATGGCGAGGGTCGTAAGCGGTAAGGGGTGTAAAAATAATTGTAGTACCAATAATCCAGTAGTTTTTTTACGGAGCGTAACGGCAGAAATCTCTTATGTTCTCAGAAAGAAATCAGACAAAGATACTCTTGCCTAGATATAATGAATTTGAAAATAAAAATTAACACGACAGTAAGTAAGAAAAAAAATAAATAAAACGAAAATTCATTATTACTCAATGATAAAGCTAATTATGAAATAATTTTTTTTTAAATTTCATAGCTTTCGCCTTCTGAGTGTAACACCATCCTTATAAATGACCTTCGTGAGGTAAAAAAAAAACAACAGTCAGAAGCGTTTAAATGTAAAATGATTTCTATCGACAGCGTGACAGTACTGGGTCAAGTTTTGACCCCAGCCGAAGACCGACCTAGACGTAATTTTTTAAATCAGCATTTTAACTGACTTAAAAAAAGAAGAAGTTTTACGATTCGATTGTGTTATTTTTTTTAAGTGTTACCTCATAACTGTTTACAGATGTACTGGTTTTGATGTTAATTTCTTTATCGAAAGCTAGTGCTATGTGGTGTTATTAATAGAAATAAAATATAGCCCATATTTTAAACTGAACAAAGTTACTACCTATATCTAAACTTTAATATATCCTTGCAAAATTTTATTTTCAGTTTAATATATATTTTCTTTCCAGAAAAGTTTCATTAAAACTGTCTTCAGGAAACGTCCAAATTTATAAAAAAAAAAAAAAAAACACAAAATTAATGTTAAAAATAATGTAAAAAAACTACACACACATACAGAATATTTAACAAAAATCCATTCTTGTCTGCAAGCAAAAACCAGTTTCGTGTCGCTAAATTTTCATAGACTAACACAGATCAAGAAAAATCCAGTTATAAATTTACTTTAATTTAACCAAATACTAAATACATATATTTGGCAATGATCTCACGGTACTACGAGCCGGGCATTAATCATTGAATCTATGTCGTTTGTAGTGTAGGCGGTCACGTCAAAGCATTTTTAGGTGCTATTTTATTCCATCGTACTATGATATATATATTATTCGCGAACTCTGTCCGTCCATATGTTTTACACGATAAGTAATCAGCAACATATTATATACTAAAACCTTCTCCGAAACACGCTGCATCTTATGGTATAAGTATTATTCCGATCGGTTCTGTAGCTTTCGCAGTATATCCGAACTTATAATGTTCATACGTTGGCGTAACGGGTATAAGTCATAGCACTGGCTGTTGCACGTTCGATCTCATATCATGACAAATATTTGTATTAGTCATACAGATGTTTGCCGTTTGTCTGGTCGTTTGTGCTTATGTATTGTGTATTTCCAGCCCCCCGACAAATGATAAATTGCTACTGGGGGCATGAAGCGTTTATATTATATTATGTTATCTTACTATGGGTTTGTCTATCGGTTGTTGATAAATCTTACGTATAATTGTTCAACAGAAAAAAAAATTGTCAGAATTTCCTTTTACAACCTGGGAATACAATAGCTATAGTCTACTAGCTGACCCAGTGAACTTTGTACCACTTTTTTTGTAGAATTGCACGTTTCATTTTAATACACCGCGTATAACCTTAAATATTGAAGTTTTATACGTGATCGAGGTTGAGAGTGACAGCTTGGACACGTTTAATCATTGAGTTGAACAAGAATTATAATTTTTACGAACTTCCTGAATTCCAACTGTAAAGGAAAAAAATAAAAAATATTATCTAATTAATTCTATTAAAAACCTTGAAAAATGTAAATAAAGAGAGTCTAATCTATCAAAACAACGGTTCTGGTGTAGTGGTTCGTGTGGCGTGTAGCGCCTACACAACGGCTGGCAGGTTGGATTCTCTCTTTCTGGATGGATATTTGTATTTAAAAAAAATTATGTGGTGTCGTGGGACTCCAGGTAGGAACGAAGTTCCTTCGGAGAGCATAGAAGCAACACAATTTGAAAAAAAAATTGTTTAATTTTATATATATTTTCTAGTTCTTGATTTTTTTTTTTAAATTTTGTTGTTTGGTCTTTTATAGTAGTATTTTTTGTAAAGGTTTTATTTTATATTATGAATATTTCTAAATATCAGTTTCACCCTGAGCACTTTTAATGCCATCCCATTTAATATAAAATAACTTTGCCTTTCATAAATATGCTCGATTATTTATTTATTTTTTTCATAATTCAGTGCCTTTGCTAATTATTAACAAAAATATTCAATATATTATCATGTTTTGTAATAATTTCAATAATATTTGAATATAAAATGAATCTTACTCTCATCTATGGCTTATTAGTATTGTTCGCTATCTTATTTTCGGTGGTTGACTTCCGTACTTACGCCATATTTGTTTACCATTTAGGAGACTTCTAAAAAAATAATATACAAATAGACACTACACCCCAACGATAGCTATTTTAATTCATTATTTTACCAAAAAACGGTTTTACATACGTCATATTATACAGTTGTGTGACTGATATTACGTCACTGCCGTTATATATTTTTCTTACGGTTTAGTCTCACATTTTTCTCAGTTCGGTCGCCCAGCCAAATGTCAAGCCTGCCGTAAGGAACTTCGTTCCAATGTCTTTCTTGTTTAGGTGAATGTCCTAGTGGGTCTCCCCGCCGTGCCACGGAAAGCACGTTAAACTGTCGGTCCGGGTTGTTTACATTTTCATTTCGTTTAAACTACTATTATTTTAGAATTCCTTCTATTATTCTTATTTGTTACTTCTATGGTTTTTTGCCTTACGGGACACTGCTATCAAAGTATCCACAAGAATTCATCCAGAACGGTTTTACCTACCGCGTTGGTGTAGCGGCTACGCCTTGTCGGCACCTACACACCGGCGGTTACCGGGTTCGATTCCGCTCGGGAGGGATATTTGTATTGGTTAAAATATTTCTATCCAGTTTCAAAGTCTGTCCTTGTCGATCTCCCCACTGTGCCTCGGAGAGCACGTTAAGCCGTCGGTCCTGGTTGTTATCATAAATACTTGATAGCGATCGTTATTCATCGTAGTAAACATATCGCAGTGGACCAGCGTGATGAATTGAGCACCGATCCTTCTCCTACATGAGTAAAGAGACCTATGCCCAGCAGTGGGATGCTACAGACTAATGCGATTAAGACAGTAAAGTGGGTCGGTTATAGAGTTCACAAAATATTAAAAATACTTGTAACAGTGACTCATATAAAAGAAGCTATCGATTTCGTCTATGAAAATAGACATGTGACATAACACAATGTCCGTCTGGTCGCTGGAACGAGTTTTAGGCCGGTAACGAACTGTAAGATACTGTTTCGACTAGCCCGTTAAAGCAGTTTGCTGTGGTCCTGTATTGTTATTTAATAAATCTTTATAATAAATCTTTATTTCTTCAAACGTTAGTACATAATATTAACACATATTACATCAGTTATATTTAGTCACAAAAAGAACAGTATGTCTCTGGTCCGGTGGTCCCCACACTAGGATTCCCTGTGTCGTGGTTGATTTCAATTCCCGCCACGAGCCTAGGTGTAATATGTTTATTTATTTCTATATATGTATTACTTATATCTATACAACAAATAAATAAAATTGGAGTATCTGCTTGTAATACTAAAATAACCAGTTTGTACTAAATGCATATGGATGTATACACAGTACATATACCAAAATAACATTCTTTACAATTTTTGTCTGTCTGTCTGTCTGTTTGTTCCGGCTAATCTCTAAAACGGCTGGACCGATTTTGATAGGACTTTCACTGGCAGATAGCTGATATAGTAAGGAGTAACTTGGGCTACTTTTATTTTAGAATTGTATTTATTTTATAACTCTACGAACTGAACAATAACTATATTGTTATATTGTGGACGAAGTCGCGGGCACAGCTAGTGTTAATATATATACACAAAAAAATATCTGCATCAGCAGACTCTTTAAAAAAACCTTTTCAATTATTAATTGACTCATATCTTGCCTGAATCATGGTTTAATTGTCATTTTGATACGGTGCTTTTTAGAAATATTCTTACTACAAAATAGTCTGACACTTTGTAGCTAACCTTATATTCTAATTCGATTTTAAGGCAATTAAGTTTAATAGGCTTATTCTTAGACAATAAAAAACATGTCTTTGATTCACCGTAAAACCATTTTTGGTCATCTTCTATGTTTTACACTGTAAACGTAATCAACTTATTAATTTCAAGGTTATAACCAATTATGGATATTAAATTAATAGCTTTTATTCGCTGTGAGGTAATATGAGCCAGTGGGTTGAGACGGCTGATTTAGATCGACTTCAAAAAAGGAGTAGGTTCTCAATTCGACTGTATTTTAATGAACCTCAAAACAATTTACTGGTGGACCGATTTTGATGATTCTTTTTATAATCGAAATCTAGTGCTTGTAGTGTGGTTCCATTTAAATTCAATCGGGATCCTTTTGAGGTTTCTTTAATAATTCGTATTTACTTGACTATTTTTTCGTCTACCTACGTTTTTTTTTATTTCCGAGTAAATACAATTAAGGGGGTACTTAACATTTTTGGTTGGTATTATAAAATCTTATAATTATCGTAACACGTGGTAGGAAGTCCTTAAAATCGTATTTTAATCTCTACCGTGAGATTGATTTCCTTCGTGTCTTCTCATTTCAAAAAAATGGGGTCCTGGGATTTTGGCACCATTAATCCAGGAATTTGGAAACCTTTAATCCAGGATGATTCGTATGAATACATACACATGGTATACATATACGTAATGTTCGTTATAATTCCAACGGTTGTGGATTATGATTCATTCCATCTTATTATATATATATATATATATATATATATATATATATATATATATATATATATATATATATATATACAAAATAGGTCAACTTTCTGCTTTATGGAGAGAAGACATCTAAAGGTCGTGTCAAGTCAAGTGGGTAGAACATGTAAATGACAGTGACAGCAATAAATGTCATTCGTTTTAATTCGGACTTCGTTGTACTTTATCTGTTAATAATGTTGAAATGCTTTTTAAATTCATTGTGTACTTATTAGTTAATATAAATGGTCATCTTAATGTAGATCAGAAAGAAACTTTAAACATTTTTAATAAAACTTAACTGACTTAATTTATATTTGTTAAATAAAAAAAAAAAAAAAAAAAAAAAAACTATGCATAAGATCACATAATTAGTTCAAACGAACGCCTGCCAATTATTATTTTTATAACTAGCTGTGCCCCGTGGATTCACACGCGTTCAATTTGAGGAAAACATAGCCTCCCTCGGTAAATGGGCTGTCCAATACAAAAATATTTTTTCAATTTGGACCAGTAGCTCCTAGCGCGTTTAACCAAACAAACTTTTCAGCTTTATAATATTGGTATAAATCGATGGCTCCTAAGTATACTGAGTCAACTCTATTTTTAATAACATTATTTTCTTGTTACATAGGTAGATAGGAAGTCAAGTAAATGTTATTAATATCTTAAAAAATTAAATTATCTGAAGTTGTTAGTTGACTCAGTATACTTAGGAGCCATCGAAATAATCTTTGGTATCGCATAATGTCGTAGTAAAAGGTGAAACCAAAGCCTTTAAAAATGGCGCCGGGTGGCAGCTGCCTACTCTTTTACCGATGTAGGTGGTATATACGCCTACTTTGGCAAAACAATCTCATTTTACTAATATTATAAATAATAAAGTTTTACGCCAATATATTACGTAACTTGTATGAGGAAATTTAGTAGAATACTAGAACAGTGGTTCTCAACCAGCGGTCGGCGGACCACTGGTGGACTGGTAGTAGCACCTAGAGTGCGTAAAAGCGAGAAGCAGAATGAGCGAGTGTTACTAGGCTACAACTAAATCCTTCAAATTTTACCCCAAAATCAGTTGTTGGTCCGTCGCAAAACAAACATTTTGACAAATGTGCAAAACGTGATTGTTTTGAAAAAGAGTTAAAAAATTTCTGATCTAGAGTCATAGGTAGGTCATATTTTAGTCCGAAATTCTCGTCAAATCGGCTATGCTGGTGAAATCTCGAGATGATAATAATAATAATAATAAAAACTCTTTATTGTACACCAAGAGTGAGCAAAAATACAAAAATAAAAACAGGAGTTAAGTACAAAAGGCGGCCTTATCGCTAATGAGCGATGTCTTCCAGGCAACCTTTGGGTAAAGGAAATGGTATATATGTAGACAGTTTAGGTGTACAGTTTTACCTAAACATATACAATATATTTAGACAAATAAATAATGTAAAAAAAATGAGATGCTTTAACTTTTTAATATATCATAGTTATTTTTTTGTAGTTGGTGACCAATTTATGGCAATCATGTAGGCTTAACTTGTATTTATATGGTGGCAATTTACATATATCTTTTAACAAACAGTACAACAATATATTTAGGAAGCAAGTGATTTGTATGGAGTCGACATGTCGACAAAATCCGTGGAGTGTGTCATCTCGCAATTAATGTGTATTTGTTACATTGATGCCTTCCGGATTCCGTTTCCGGTGTTTATTTTGGTTTTGAAATTTAAAAAAAAATGCTATTTATATTGCAACGGAAATAGAAGATCTTAATATACATTTGAATATATTTTTAGCATTATTACAAAACTGAAAAGTCCGATTTTTTTGGGTTTAAAAGCTCTATCGACAAAAAAATTTGTTAGGCCGACGAAAAAAATATGTTAATATCGCTAAATGTGAGTGAGTTCATAGCTACTTGCAATAGTGCCAAAATATCGGGAACTCATCGGGGAATCTTTAACTGAGATAGAGCACAGCAGGGACTATCCTGATCAAAATCTGAAGCAACCCGACTGGGGAAGTACCTCTATCTTACAGAAGATCAAAGATCAAATAAATATCAATTAAAAATATAAACCATTGATGCGATTTCCTCAATGTATGATTGGCGAATTAATGGCGTCATATCTCTAGAAAAAAAGACATTTATTGTTTTAATTTGGATTAATTGCCTTTTATGTTGTTTCTATTTAATACGTATAATATTTTCGACGTTATTTATGAGACATCAGTAAATATAGATCTTACGACATGGCGCTGTGGTCAAAGTAAATTTTAGATTAAGTTCAAAGCTTTCAACATTTAAGATTTCTTCATACACAATTTTAATCTACAAAGCTTCTCAAACTTCAACAAAACTTAGTTAAAATATGAGAACGAAATGTAAATTGCATAATCGTTTTTTTAAATTTATTTCATAACTAGCTGTGCCCGCGATTTCATTCGCGTGGAATTTAACAAAAAGTTTAGTTCGTAGAGATATCAAATTAAATAAATGTCTAAAATAACAGTAGCCTAAATTACTCATTACATCAGCTATCTGATAGTGAAAGTCCTATCAAAATCAATCCAGCCGTTTCAAAGATTAGTCGGAACAAACAGACATACAAAAATCGTAAAAAAATGTTATTCTGGTATATGTATCTATCGTGTATTCATCCATATGGATTTAATACAAAGCGGTTATTTTAATATTATAAACAGACACTCCAATTTTATTTATTTGTATAGATAGACATTTAAAATGCATTAGAAATCGTCAATAAAATATGAACTTATAAATAACTGTCATATGCAACATAAAATATTATCATTGTTTTGTATGTAAAACAATGTGTGGGTGTCAACGAGAGCATTTTGTTACTAAATGTTAATTTATAGGTATTTATAAGTCAACATTCGTAATAATAAATGTTTAGATATATTTTTCAGAATAAATTTGGTCGAGTTTTGCTCGGTATTAATGGTAGCCAGATTTATTTATACTCTAGTGGTCGCCCAGTTGTCGTAATTCGACTTTAATTATAAAAAACTAAAGAGTACCTATTTGCGTGTGTTTGTCAAATACATGGTTGTGTTTGTTTTGTTTTTTATTGATTTAATGTTTTTTATATGCATAATTAAAAAAAGTTGCATTTTGCACTCCTTTTCTATATAAACTATAAGTATACGAAATTTCATGCTCCTCCGTCCGCCCAATTTTCATAAAAAGGTTACAAAGTTTTTGCTTCACGTATTAATATCGCTCAATTCAGCCTGTAATATCCCACTACTGGGCATAGGCCTCTTTCTCTATGTAGGAGAAGGATCAGAGCTTAATCCACCACGCTGCTCCAATGCGGGTTGGCGAATATATTGTCTACTATAGTAACGATCGCTATCAGGTGTACATGATAACAACCAGGAACGGCTTAACGTGCTCTCCGAGGCACGGTGGGGAGATCCACAAGGACTGCACAAACACCCAGACCACGGCAAACACGTGTATGGACAATACAAATGTAATGTGTAATATACATATAAATGTTATTGTATTAATCCTATATGTGATAGCTTGTTATTAGCTTTTTTTTATTCATATTCTGTATGAGGTATAGTTATAATAAGCTGTAAGCTATCCAAATAAAATAAAAATAAAAAAAAAATATATAAAGAAGATTATGTTATGATATCGTCGTAAATGTAAAAATTTAAATGAAAAATGTTTTTTGGAGATGGGTTGTTGCCTAATGCCTTATACTGATTAGAGGATATCGTTATAATTATAAAAATTTATTGAAAATAACATTGATTAAAATATCATGATGATGAGTGATGATGAACAACAATTGTGTTTGCTCGCAAACGAAAAAAAACCTTCCATACCTTTGGACATAGACCGCCGCGTGTGAATATTCAAAATACATAAAAAAGAGTCGATATTTTGATCAAAACTTACATAAACCAACTTTATATGGGAAAATGACCGTGCAGAAACAAATGTATATAGGTACAGTGTATATACAGATATTATTGAATCTGCAATCGTCATTTATGGAACTTCCGCCACAAAACCAGAACGGTTTAAAACATTTTAGTGTATCAAGCTACGTACCCCTTCATTCTCTAAATCTAGATGAGAAACAATGAAAGTACTAATGAAGGCTTCATACCGTTCATTATGAAGTACGATTGGGAAATTGACCATAATGAATAGGGCAGATGGACCTCGATCGAAAGATTGTTGGTTTTGTACTCCACATGCCGTCCATTGTTTGAAGATTGTTTCATCGCTCGTATGACTCGCCTTTCGTCACATCTGCGCCTAATTATGTGAAATTCATTTGCACTTATGTGTCGTTGGTAAATTCGTTCGCGTGATCTTGTCCGTTGTTTTAATTACGTGTATGTATTTATCATTGTTTTTTTTTTCTATTTGTTTTTTTGGGTAGTTTTCTCTGTTTTGCTGTTATTTGTAAATACTTCTTGTTTCGATATTTGTGTGAATTTTAAAATTTGTTTGTTACTTATGGATGTGTATTTTTTATTTAGTTTTTGTAAATCAGTAAAATTTACTTAAATTTTAAACATTTTAAATAATAGTTCAAAAAGAAACATTGTTAATTTAATTATGTGTATGTATTTATCATTGTTTCTTGTATTTGTTTTTTTTGGGTAGTTTTCTCTGTTTTGCTGTTATTTGTAAATACTTCTTGTTTAGATATTTATGTGAATTTTAAAATTTGTTTGTTACTTACAGATGGGTATTTTTTATTTAGTTTATGTAAATCAGTAAAATTTACTTAAATTTTAATCATTTTAAATAATAGTTCAAAAAGAAACATTAACAAACTTCAAAATGTTTCTAAGAATATCTATTTATATAGCATAAAAAATTCTCTGTTAGATATCAGTGCTCTATTTGCTAACTTGTAGCTATTGCTTAATAGGGTCTGGCTTCTATGTTTGTTTAACATAACGAATTATTTAATCAATCGCAAAATTAATGTCGCTTCCCGCTGTCTGTATGCTTAGATCTTTTAAGCTACCCAACGGATTTTGATGCGGTTTTCTTTAGTAAATAGAGTGATTCCAGAGAAAGATTTATACGTATAATACATTCATAATGTAGTAGAGGAACAATGATAGTTTATGCAAGCGTGCGAAGCCGAGCCGGGTCGCTAGTTTTAAAATATAACAATAATGACAAAAAGCGTAAAGAGGTCGTCACAATATCATCATACAATACAATACAATACAATAAAATACTCTTTATTGTACACTAGCTGTGTGGCTACGGCACCAAAGAATATAGCCACCCCCTCTCTTCCCGTGGGTGTCGTAAGAGGCGACTAAGGGATAACAAGGTTCCACTACCACCTTGGAACTTAAGAAGCCGGCCGATGGCGGGATAGCCATCTAACCGCTGGCTTTGAAACACACTGGCCGAAGACGGGCAGCAGAGTCTTAGGTGCGACAAAGCCAGCCCTGCGGTCACCAACCCGCCTGCCCAGCGTGGTGACTATGGGCAACGCACATGAGTTCACGCATTTTTGGCGCGAACTTGTGGAGGCCTATGTCCAGCAGTGGACTGCAATAGGCTGGAATGATGATGAATGATGTACACTATCAGAGAAAAAATTTTACACCGAAAAAGAAAATATAGACATGTATGTATCTTCCGTAAAGTTACTTCTCCAATTGGACTGTTCCGAATTTTAAGCAAAATAATTCCTACTGAAACATACCTCAATAAATATAGCCATATATGAATCTCGAAAAGATTGTCCAATTGCAAAAAAATACGTAACTATAGGTTGTATTGCATCCCATCTTAATTTAACTTTTACTTTAAAGTATTTAAGGAAACCTTGTACAATATTAACGTGGGAAAGTGACGACGGAAGCTGATTTCATTTTTTATTTCCGTTATTTATTATTTTTTATAATCAATCCGACAGAAATGCTTTAACCTTATTAAAAAAAAACAGAAAAATTGTGATTGTCTTTCGTTCGCCGACCTTAAATAAACATTTGGAAAATTTATAAGCTTCTATTATTATGTACAATTACACCTGAGATAACTGAGGTACAGCAGGAAATATGCTCAAAATCTGGAGCAGTCCGACTGGGGAAGTGCCTCGACCTTACAGAAGATCACAGCTAAATAATAATGCTTTCAAGCAGTGTTGTGTTCCTGTGGTGAGTAAGGTAACGGACCAGAGTTAATTGAGGGGAAGGGGAGTAGGGTCGGCACCGCGCTTGCGATGCTTCTGGTGTTGCAGGCGTCTATATAAGCTACGGTAGCCGCTCACTATCAGGTGAGTCGTAGGATTGTCGATCTAGGTGTACAAAAAAATGATAAGACGATTATCGGGAACGCACTCGTAATAGAGTAATATTGTTAATTACAATAATTGGACATGTGGAAGATATTTCATAAATCACGACAAACCTACTAAATAAACAGACGGCCCATCTTAAGCTGACGCACTTAATTAAAGGATTAGCAATCGCCAAGTCGCGGGAACAGCTAGTACTTGATTTACAATCTTTGTCAGTAATTTGACTTTCACAATTTTGCTTTAATTTTTTTTTTTTGGTTATTAAGTACACGACGCTCGCCAAAAATAATGATTAAACTAACGTAACATTAAAAAACGCAGATTCCGTGTTTCTGATATTTATTTATTGGGAAGTAGAACAGTTTCTGTTCTATATATTAATCGCCATTACTCATTCTTATCTTGGGTTCAAAGATCAGTTACGTCAGGATGTAACTAGACCGTTCACCATATAATTGAGACCTGACGTCTAATGTACCAATCACTGCCGTCCAGGCTCTGCAGTTCAGTCAGAATAGCTCTCGTGTTTACGTAACTATCTCGTGACTGTGTTACGAACGGAAGGCGTCACGGATAACACCGGTTACCGTTATATGGACCAGGTCGGTTGTGGCAAACTATCTTCCGTAAAGGATGGTTCTACTAGATTACCCAATACTTAAATAGTTGCTATTTAACTGATGTTTTAGTCTGTAAATCTTCGATATCTTGTGTTTTAATTATTAACTTTTTTATGCAGAACACTGCGCGCAAAAATATACCTTAAAATTTGAGCATTGCGTCGTTATTGTTATACAGCGGATACATACATATATATATACTAGCTGCCCTGACAGACTTCGTTCTGTCAAAAGTTAATAGTAAATTTTTTTTTATTTTTTTTAAGAAATAATACCTTCCATGGTGGGCCTGAGTAAAAAATAAATTAGCCGAATTAGTCGAGCCATTCTCGAGTTATGCGCAACAGTAATTTTTATTTATATAGATATATGTTTGATGTAACATTAAACATTAAAAAACAATATGTGAACCTCTTTCTTTTTTGGACGTCGGTTAAAAAGGCAAGAGCTAAAAACCTTGTAAATAACCACACGTGTCATACACCTGAATCTTATTTTAGTTTTATTAGTTAGGCGTTCGAATTTCGAATTTCCGTTTTGTACCTGCAAAATAACACTAAAAATTATACTTTTGGGATGCTTCGTAAGGTAGCAATAAGTAGATGTTTTTTTTTTTTATAATATTGGTGTAAATACAAACAAAATACGTTACTTTTACCTGTGAGTATCTTAACGATCCTCAAAAGCATGTACATTACCATGCATTAATACTACCCGGAACGGAACGGGACTGAAGTAATATCCTATTAATATTCCTAATAACTTCTGTTCCGGGGCCCCTAAGCTATGTGCATGCACAATTTCATGGTTATCAGTCAATCCGTTGAGACTTGGATATGTGACAAACAAACAAATTCACTTACAGATTTATAATATTATTTTGGATATTTAATTTACGATTTTTATTTTTATTTTGATGTTAATTTCTTTCGCAGACGGGCAGTCGGGTGAACAGTCCGACGACCAGGTTTACATGTCAAGGTCGAGTCTCCGGTTACTACGCAGACGTCGAGACCGGTTGTCAGGTGAGACCACATCTTTCTGCTTTTTATTGTTATTGATGTAAATCGAGATAAATTACAATGTCATCAATGGGTGACGGAGACATTTTTTTTTTCAGACAGGGTTTCTGAAGTTGTTTGACTTCAAAAAAGGGGGAGGTTCTTAATATGAGTTTTTATGTGTTACCTCATAATTTTTTACTAGGTTAGCAATTTTGATTATTCTTTTTTTATTCACACGCTGGTGCTTTTCGTGTAGTCCCATTTAAATTTGACAATATCTGACCCTAATAATGCGTATTTTGCCTACATTTAAATCAGTTTAGCGTTTATTATATTTAAATCAGTAAGTGAACAATTAATAATACCCTGTTTTCGTACCCTTGCGGTCGAATTTTTTTTATTCAAAATTTATACCCACTTTCAGGGTATAACCTATTCTATTTTTCTATTTAACTAGATCGGCAAACAAGCGTAGGGCTCACCTGATGGTTGAATAGTTACCGTAGCTTATACAGACGCCTGCAACACCAGAAGCATCGCAAGCGCATTGCCGTCCCTACCCCCAATCTGACAAGAGCTCTGTTTACGGCTACCTTACTCACGACAGGAACACAGCACCGCTTGAAAGCAGTATTATTTAGCTGTGATCTTCTGTAAGGTCGAGGTACTTCCTCAGTCGGGCTGCTCCATATTTCGATACGATATTTCCTGCTGTGCCCTACCTCAGTTAAAGAAGATTATTATTACTGAGGGACGGCACAGCAGGAATTTCTTGCTCAAAATCTTGAGCAGCCCAACTGAGGAAGTACCTCGACCTTACAGGAGATCACAACTAAATAATACTTGCTTTCAAGCAGTATTGTGTTCCTGCTGGTGAGTAAGGTGACCAGAGCTACCGGGGGGTATTGGGGATTGGGTCGGCAACGCGCTTGCGATGCTTCTGGTGTTGCAGGCGTCTATAAGCTACGGTAATCTCTTACCATCAGGTGAGCCGTACGCTTGTTTGCCGAACTAGTGATATATAAAAAAAAATATTATTAGTTTAATTAATTAAGGCGTGATTAAACATTCAAAAATATAAGCGTTGACTAGAGAACCTTCTCGGTTTTTTCATCAGTTGAAAATAAAAAGATCCGTCGTATTCTTTTTATCTTGAAAGTCATTAGTATAAATTAGTAAACAAGTGGTTCTGTGTTGTGAATTGTTGCATTACGAGTTATAAGGAAAATTCAATAAAACTTACTGTCTCAAAGGATTTAATGTCGCATTCAATACTTTATAATAATATTTATTGACAGAAACACCAGCTCATGCGAATGATTACTCAGTAGTGACTAAACGTCCACAAATGTAATTTTAATGTAAAGCTATTCAAATATACCAATATTATATGACACACGTGAAATGAAATATTATGACTTAAAGTTTATTTGGTAAATGGCATAAAATAACCATATTTTATTTTCTGACAATAGTTTTAATTTACATACAACTAGCGACCCGTCCCAGCTTTGCACGGGTGCAAGAACCATTAGTGTTCCTCTTCAATATTATGCATATATTGCATATAAACCTTCCCCTGGAATCACTCTATTTATTAAAGAAAACCGCATCAAAATCCGTTGCGTAGTTTTAAAGATCGAAGCATACAGACAGCGGGAAGCGACTTTGTTTTATAGTATGTAATGATGAGAAATTCAACGCACATTTTTACTGCACTAACTTTACTAGGTTTAATAGAAGGTTAGATTTAGCTTTTCGACTAAGTAGACTTCAAGACCAGCTTCATTCTTGGATGATGCATTCGGTGAAGGTCTGTCAATTTCTGAGATTTCTCTTTACTTTTCCCTACTTTCTACTCTCTGATATAAAAGATATAACAAAACTTTCTGATAGGTTATATATTTATATTTAACAGAAACATTAAAATATGTTGCTCAAGTTGGCCTTAAAAACACTTATTGTTAGTCGTCACTTGTCAGTCTGTTGAGAGCTATCTTCGAAAACTGACCAAAATACAAGAGTACTCTAAAAATTTTAAACACAAAATTTGTCACATGCCCTGCACGAAAGCTAAAGTTGCTGAACATTTTAGTCATACTTAGCGTTAATATTCGTCAGCCAAAAGGTTATTTCGTACTACGCTATGTAATTAAGCACTAAAACTTTAGTTGAGTTAGAGCCTTGTAAATTAAAAATTTAATTTTTGATGTCAAATAAATCAATACTATTAAAAATTTAGTTTATTTTGGTGATAAAATGAAAACTACAAAAAAAAGCAAAAAGGAACAAAAGCTATTTTAAAAAAAATTGTAAAAATTACGATAATAGTGCTAATATACGCTAATAGTCAAAATAATCACCAAGAAACGAAATAAATATCCAGATTTACATATAAATCAAAAGCGTACAACTTACTAAATAACAAACATCCTTATTCAATGCGCTACTAACTACTGCTAATTAGTGTATAGGAATAGAAAAAGATGGAAAGATAACGTACACTTCAAAAGCATCCTACAATTCCGTCATTGGATACGTAATTTTAAATCCACAACGAGACACAAATTGAGCATTTCCGCAATAAACTCAGATACACGCTATCATTCTATTGTTTGTTTTAAGGATTTTATTAATAGAAGCCTTGTCTAGAAATTGTCTTTTCACAAACAATTGTATGAAAACAGTTCTGACGAAGTTGTGCGAGTTTTTGTTTCAACCTGTAACATATATATCCCACGGCTGGGTTTAGGTATCTTTCTCCATATGCTGCTTTATTCGCCACGCTGTTCCATTGCTGGTACTCGTTTATTCTCTACTATGAGTATCGATTACTATCAAATGTTTAAAACCGATAGTTGTAATTGCAGCTCAGGGAAGTTGTTTGAGTTTGTGAAAATATACGTTTCTAGTCTGGGTAAATGTCTTTGTGGATTCCTTTCCTCGTGCCTCGGAGAGCATTCTAAGCTCTCGCTCCCTGTTGTAAAAAATCAAAATTTAAGTCAATAATTGTGTTTGCAGGCAAACGAAGAAAAACCGACTTCAATTATATCGACAACTAAATACGCATTATCAAAGATTACTCCAAAAGTTGTAATCAGATCTCGATGAAATTTAAATGTGACCACATGATAAACATCGGCTTTCGATTAAATTAAAAATCATCAAAATCGGTACACCCAGTATAAAGTTATGCAAATTTTCGAGAGTTTCCCTCGATTTCTCTGGGATCCCATCATCAGATCCTGGTTTCCTTATTATGGTACCACACCAGGGATATCTCCTTTCCAACAAAAAAAGAATCATCAAAATCTTTTAATAAACGACGGAGTTATTCCCGAACAGCAATAAAAAGAAAATACGGTCGAATTGAGTAACCTCCTCCTTTTTTTGAAGTCGGTTAAAAAGAACATTAAATAGGCTTCAAAATCATATTACTTATAATGAATTTTATTTATTGTTAAAAGTGAAGCTACCATCGATGCAGAATATAGTTTCAGCAGAGGAGAATCGGCAAGAAACTTCGCAGTCATTCTTTTGAAACAAATTGTGTTATAAAAACCTGATAGCGGTCATTCAATCAGTTTTATAATTTTTGTGGCAATCTTAAATACTTATATATATTAATGTTATCCGTTTAAAATAAAAAAATTATAGCCAATTATATCACTCACTCACTCACTTCAGCCTATCGCAGTCCACTGCTGGACATAGGCCTCCCCAAGTTCGCGCCACACATCCCGGTCTTCCGCAATCCTCATCCAGCCTACACCGGCAATCTTACGTAGATCGTCGGTCCAACGGGCCGGAGGACGTCCCACACTGCGTTTGCCAAGACGCGGTCTCCACTCTAGGACCCGTCTACTCCAACGGCCATCGGTCCTGCGACACAGATGACCAGCCCACTGCCACTTCAACTTGCTAATTCTGTGGGCTATGTCGGTTACTTTCGTTCTCTCGCGGATAGTCTCATTTCTAATCCTGTCTTTGAGAGAGACCCCAAGCATAGCCCGTTCCATTGCACGTTGAGCGACTTTAAACTTGTGGACCAGTCCCTTGGTCAGTGTCCACGTCTCGGCTCCGTATGTTAACACAGGCAGGACGCATTGCTCGAAAACTTTTGTCTTCAAGCATTGCGGAATCTTCGAAGTGAAGACTCGCCGGAGTCTGCCAAACGCCGCCCAGCCCAACCGAATCCTCCTATCGACCTCCTTCTCGAAGTTGTTGCGGCCTAGTTGGATAGTATGGCCTAGGTAAATATAATCCTGAACAACTTCGAGAAGGGTACCATCGACCGATACCGGTATCGGTATGACTTGGTTGTTAAACATAACTTTCGTCTTATCCAAGTTCATACAGAGACCGACACGTCGGGAGGACTCGTTTAGGCCGGCCAGCATTTGGCCTAACTCATCCAGCGTCTCCGCAAAGATGACAATATCGTCGGCGAAACGAAGGTGAGAGATGAATTCACCGTTGACGTTGATGCCCCGTTCCCCCCAATCCAAGGTCTTAAAAACATCCTCTAGCGCAGTGGTAAACAGTTTCGGTGATATTACATCCCCCTGTCTTACCCCGCGCCGGAGGGAAATAGGTCTTGTTCTTTGGTCATTGACATGAACGGTCATCGTCGCCGCGTCGTACATAGATTTTAGTACCTCTATATATCGCCAGTCGATATGACATCTCTGCAGAGAGTCCAGGACAGCCCAGGTCTCGACGGAGTCGAAGGCTTTCTCGTAGTCCACAAATGCCATACACAGCGGTTGATTATATTCTTCCGTCTTTTGGATAATCTGCCGAACAGTATGGATGTGGTCCACGGTGCTGTAGCCATTTCGAAACCCAGCCTGCTCTGGTGGTTGGAATTCGTCGAGTCTTCTGGCGAGACGATTCGTAACAACCCTCGAAAACAGCTTATAGACGTGGCTCAGAAGTGAGATCGGTCTGTAATTCTTTAACAGAGACTTATCGCCTCTCTTAAAGAACAGCACCACCACACTCCTGGACCACGCCTCCGGCGTGGTACCTCGGTGGATGACGGCGTTAAATAGTCTTGCCAAGGCTTTCAGGACAGGTCGCCCTGCGGCTTTAAGGAGTTCAGTGGTAACTCCGTCATCCCCCGGGGCCCTCCCGTTTTTAAGCTGCCCGAGCGCTGCACCAATCTCATCCTCTTCGAAGTCCGGAATACACTCCGAATAATGGCGCAACAATGGTGCCCGTGGATCTTCGGTGTCCCAAGTCGCAGGCTTGCGTGCGCTCGACGAGTACAGCTGTCCATAAAAATTCTCAACCTCTTCTCGGACCTGAGGGCGAGAGCAGGCGGTTCTGCCATCTGCTGTTTTAAGCTTCGCAAGAAGGCTTCTCCCCAATGGTCTTTGGAAAACTTTGGACCCCCTATTCTGCTCAATCAGAGTAGCAATCTCTCTCGTATTTGAGCAGCGGAGGTCTCGGCGAATAATTTTCCGTACCCTCTTGGAAAGAGCCCTCTGTTCTGGCGAAGCAGCCGGCAACTCGCGCCTCTGCCGCATCAGATCCAAGGCTTCGGGAGAAAGTTTGGACTGCTTCGTTGGCTTTGTTGGTGGAAAGTGCCTGCGACCCAGTGTACACACCGTCTTCACCACGTTGTCGGTTATCTCGTCCACGTCGCTAGTAGTTTCCAGCGAATCGAATCGGTTTTGGAGTTCCAACTGAAACTGCTCGGAGCCACATAGTATTTGGGGCAGCGTAGGTCGGAGAGTAGATTTCATCAAGCGGGTCCGCTCCTTTCGGAGACATATATTCAAAGTGCCCCGTACCAGCCGGTGGTCGCTGCCGGTGTTAAACCTGTTAACCACTGAGACATCTCTGAATATATGCCTTTTATCCAACCGTAGCGTGCGTCCATTATACGTAGCCAGGAATATTTTTCTATGGCAGCCTCCCGTACCCCGGTGATTCTTGGCACCCTCTACCCCACCGTTACCACGGCCGCTGCCGTAGCCGGGAATAGTGGGGCTGCCGGGAACTGAGGGCATTATTTTTAGGTTCGAACTCATGGGGGTTTTTGCCCATAGTCACCACGCTGGGCAGGCGGGTTGGTGACCGCAGGGCTGACTTTGTCGCACCGAAGACGCTGCTGCCCGTCCTCGGTCTGTGCATTTAAAAAGCCAGCAGTTGGATGGCTATCCCGCCATCGGTCGGCCTTTTAAGTTCCAAGGTGGTAGTGGAACTGTGCTATCCCTTAGTCGCCTCTTACGACACCCACGGGAAGAGATGGGGTGGCTAAATTCTTTAGTGCCGTAACCACACAGCACAACGCAGCTAATTATATATTCTAAAGATATTCAGTTATGTCCAGCGTTAACATGTTGTAAACTCAACAGGAAGTCACAGTCTTTAGTTACTTGTGAATATAAATAATTACAAATATTTATAAATCGGTTAAATTATTTTTTATAAAATGATTGTTTTAAATTTAAAATAATTATTATTATGCTAATAGTGTTAAGTAATTTGATATCTGAGAATGCGGAACCAAAGATGGTCGCTTATTTACTTCGATGTATTAATTTATAATTTTTATTATTAAACGTTTGAAATAAATAGCAAATTATAGATATCTAACTGTTAAAAGGTATGCGATAAAAACTCTTAAAGCGTTTTAATTATGAAGATGGATAAACAAGTCTATTAATAATAGTACTTTATTTATCCGGGAAATGAGTAATTAATTTTTATCATCTTGATAGTTATATAGATTCACTCTTATAAAATCATAAGTTAACGTTGACGCTTGGATGAGTCTTATGATGAGAAGTTATTGCTTTTTGTATTTGAATGAATGGAATACGTAAGTATTATACAACTACGTGAAGAAGATGCGTGGTTACGACAGTAATAATATAAAGCCACCCCCTCTTTTCCCGTGGGTGTCGTAAGAGGCGACTAAGGGATAACATAGTTTCAATGCCACATTGGAACTTAAAAAGCCGACCGATGGCGGGATAACCATCCAACTGCTGGCTTTGAAATACACAGGCCGAAGACGGGCAGCAGCGTCTTCGGTGCGACAAAGCCAGCCCTGCGGTCACCAACCCGCCTGACCAGCGTGGTGACTATGGACAAAACACATGAGTTCACGCCATTTTTGTCGCGAACTTGTTGAGGCCTATGACCAGCATTGGACTGCGATAGGCTGAACTGTGTGTGAAGAAGATATTGATCCGATGTTTTTGACAGATTATCGCGAATATCAATCGTGAGCGACTGAGGAATTGGAAAACTGTCAAAAATATCATTCATCATGCTAAAATTATTTATTAAACTTTTCATCAGAATGTCGTAAGTTACGCGCGAACTACTAAATTAGTTTCAAACACATCTAGATATCTATGTCAAATCGATCTAGCCTAAGTAAGTCCTCAAAGGTATCAAAATATTAACACAGACACTGACTGTTAAGATTCCGTTAACACCCTTCTTCACAAACTTTAGAACTACTTAAAGGCGGTAAAGATCTTATTTTATAAAAGTTGTAATCAGATCTCGGTGAAATTTAAATGTGATCACATGATAAACATCGGCTTTCGATTAAATTAAAAATCATTAAAATCTTAAGTTTTCCTCGATTTCTCTGGGATCACATCATCAGATCCTGGTTTCCTTATCATGGTACTAAACTAGGGATATCTCCTTTCCAACAAAAAAAGAATTATCAAAATCGGTACATCCAGTAGAAAGTTATGCGGTATAATACAACGTAGGTCGACGAAAAAAGCGTCAAGTAAAAACGCATTATTAGATATATCTCCAAAAGTAGTTGTTAGATCTCAAATAAATTTAAATGGGACCAATTGACACACACCACCTTTCGATTAAAAAAAAAAAATTGTCGAAATCGGTCCACATGGTCAAAAGTTCTGATGTAAGATACATAAAAAAAAACAGTCGAATTGAGAACCTCCTCCTTTTTTGGAAGTCGGTTAAAAAAACATATATACGGTCGAATTGAGTAACTTCCTCCTATTTTTGAAGTCGGTTAAAAAAAAATGTGTCAACTTTAGGTAGACCAGTTCACAACAAAATGGTCCGCTGGCTAGCAATATTATATAATATCTACTAGTCTCTTACCAGTTTTTCGATGTCTTAGACTTCCTTATGAAATTCGATGCGCTCCTTTTTCTCTGATCTTAAACAATCATCCGCTGCATTATCATTACATCAGTTAGCAGCATCTCATTATGTTAACTTAAGCTAGTGACGCAACACATCTTGCTGAAGGCGATCTTCTCTCCATAATCGGTAACAAGATTTTAATGAGACAACTCTTTAAAGAACAACTTACATTTTCATCGAATTTTATTTTTATCTGTATTTTGTTTACACTTTTTCTTTTACTTGCTTGGAAGAAAACGCTATTAAGCGATAAGCGCTTTTGTAATTTATTTTTTTATTATTAATTTATTTTTACTTGGCTTAACATTTTTTTAATTTTAGTTATTTATTTATTCGAAAGGCTGGTGTTTGTTATTCTCAACCTCCTCCTTTTTTGAATTTGCTTATTTTTTTCTATACAACTATGCCGGCAAACAAACTTACGGCACACCTGATAATAATCGAATACCGTAGCGTATAAGAAACCTGAAACACCAGAAGCATCACAAACGCGTTGCTCTGCTCACCTTACCACAGGATCACAACACTGCTTGAAAGCAAATTAATACAATTAGCTGTGATCTTCTGTAAGGTTTAGGAAATTTCCTACTGTATGTGAACACACGAACACTTTTCCATATAAAAGATATTTAAAATACTGTTCAAACAAGACATCTTACCTAACACATAATCGGCCGCAGTTGCAATGGCAAACAATTTGGTATTGCATATAATTTTGTAAGGTTTTATATCTTTCGTAAATTTCGACTGACAATGGCAATTCACACGGCAATACTCTTCACACGGAGATAGCATCACGTACAAACAAATGTTGCTGTGGTTATTGAGTGCTACGATAAACGGGTGCTTAATTATGTATTGACGCCGCGTTGGCGCAACGGTTACAGCCATGGATTGTACCTGTTGCGTTGGCGGTTGCGGGTTCGATCCCCGCTCATGACAAATATTTGTATTGGCCATACAGGTGTTTGCCGTGGTCTGGGTGTTTGTGCAGTCCTTGTGGGTCTCCCCACCGTGCCTCGGAGAGCACGTTAAGCCGTCGGTCCCGGTTGTTATCATGTACACCTGATAGCGATCGTTAGTCATAGTAGGGAATA
Source organism: Melitaea cinxia (assembly GCF_905220565.1). Classification (NCBI taxonomy): domain Eukaryota; kingdom Metazoa; phylum Arthropoda; class Insecta; order Lepidoptera; family Nymphalidae; genus Melitaea; species Melitaea cinxia. The sequence goes on from NC_059405.1 coordinate 704,694, forward strand.
TATCCGCCAACCCGCATTGGAACAGCGTGGTGGATTAAGCTCTGTTCCTTCTCCTACATGGGGAAAGAGGCCTATGCCCAATAGTGGGATATTACAGGCTGAACGTTAATTATGTATTGACAATTTAATTTGTCTAGGTGAACTGTTACTCTACTGATGCCGTAATTTTAATGCAGATTTATCGGAGATACAATCAGTGTAATGACGAGGCTCAAGCAACCGGGATCAAAAGAAAGATAGATGGCGCTGTGCCAGTAACTCTTATCCACAGACTAAAGGTGGCGTTCGGAATATATTATTTTTTCATTATTATATTATTGAATAAATTACATGTTTTGAAGAATTGTTTTATCAACGTACGACAATGTACACCAATACTTATTTATTATATCGGCTACAATGTTCACATAGGTTTGTGGAGATCACGAACCTCATATTTTGGTGTATATTGTAAAACAGAACAAAAGTAATTTGTTACCAGCTATACATATAAACTAATATTAAAAAGCTTAAAAGTTTATTGTTTGTTTGTTTAAACTTGCTAATCTCAAGATCTATTGGTTCAAATTGAATTGTTCAAATTTTTGTTGGATAGCCCATTTACCAAGGAAGACTATATGCGCGGGGCACTGCTAGTGTATGTATATAATATAGTATACAAGTCTGTGGGCTTAACGCAGTATTAATAGGTACGAGTAGATACGAGACGTAAATACGCTTTGGAATTCAATTTGTTTTAATGAGGCATACCAGTTAGTTTTTGTGCTTAAATTATTAGAAAATATGAACAAAAATAATGGAGAAAAGAGAAAGCGTATATTTAAAGGAAACGCTAAGGGTTTGTTCTTGAATGAATCGGACATACGTTAGGGATTTTCATCTGGGTCAAAAAAAGGGGTGTGTCCTTGAATAAATAATAGCGCATAGTTGGTTACGTTATTTATTATTGATTTTTCCCCTTAATATGTGCACACTTCTAACCGCTGCTACTATATCGTGTCCAGTACCCAAAGGTTATCTGGAAGAAATTGCTATTTAGCGATAAGATCGCCTTTGTACATCTTGTATTGTAGCTATCTTTATATGTATCTGTATTTTGGAGTACATTAAGAATAAATAAATAAATAGCGCTCTAAGAAAGTACTCTAAAAATGGTTGTAACACATAAACTTTTCAGTTCATTGACCTTTTACTTTGTACATTTGTGTTTTAATAGTTGTCGCGTTTTGGTGTAAGTAATTCCTCTAAACCTGAGTCATTTCGGTACTTACTATAATATAATTAGTACCTTTCATAAAGATAAGAAACTATATTTAAATAAAGAAAAATTAAAAGTGCTACGGTAGTGTATAAAACTAAATTATTGACAAAGAAGTCCATAATAAATATTTAAACATCTCAAATTTAAAATTTTTTTACTTAATTCTCAGATATTTTTAGAAGTTATTTGTTTAAAAATACACTCTTTTAACAACGCATTTATTAACCATATTTTAATAAGACGAATTAAAACTTTTTAATATGCAATAAAAAACTAAAAATCGCTTGGTACAGCGGTTTATATCCACTGGGTAAGTAGTCTTACGTCACGAGTCAGTCGACCTTGACCTTACAACCACGCGCGCATTTTTCAAATAATCTCATTATCTAGTTCGGCGTCAGTTACAAATAAGATTAGTAATATTAGGACTTGATCTCTTACTACATACATAAATTTAATATTTATATATTTTTAATTTTCACATTAAGTTAATATAAATAAAATCGAATTAGTACATTTGCTGCTAAACGCAAAACTTAAGAACGGTTTGACTAATTACCGACCGATACCGATACCCGATTTGTTTAACCGCTTTGTTTAAAAGTTTTTTTTATACTTTGTATAAAAGGTTTACGGAATGAAAAATTTATAAAACTTTGCAGAAACTTAATTGCGGAATCAGTCAATCAACGTCATCTATGTCATACGATGTGAAGCTATTTTTAAGAAAAATGAAACTGTTTTAATACTGACATTACAATTTGTTAAATACATGTACTGTGTACTGTTTTATTGTTTAATTTATTGTTATTAAATGCGATCGTGAAGACATATTGTTATTTATGAGTACTAACGTCTTGTTAATGGATTCTTGACATTTTATATCGCGGCATCGAAGGTGCGTGCTGAGGAATGTAGGCATTAGATATTTACATATAATTATATTGACAATCGCTCTGGTGTAGTGGTGCCTGTCCCGTGTAGTCCACTAAACATCGGTTACGGGGTTGATTCCCCTTCAGGAGGGATACAATATTTGTTACCGGTCTGGGTGGGGTGGTGAGTCTCCCCATCGAGGCTTGCAGAGCAAGTTAAGCCGTTGGTCCCGGTTGTTATCTCATAGGCATCTAGTAGCGATCGTTACTTATTGTAGGGACTATATCTACCAAACCGCAGTGGAGCAACGTGGAGATGGACTGAGTTCCGACCCTTCTCCCACATAAAAACAGAAGCCTAAGCCCAGCTGTGGGATGTTACAGGCTGAATCAATTAAAAATACATTTATAATTTTCAGAGCTCCGCTCGATACTTCACGCTTGAGTTACACGATTTCAACTGTTTACACTCACACTCAGCGGTAACGTAGGATTAAAAATTCTAAAGAATAAACAAAATCGGTCCAGTATTAGAACAACATTCATGTTTAGTTTTGCTTTTTGTGACATGAAATTGACCTAAGTGTGACCTAAGTAAGAGATTGAGGTTAGTTTTTTTTTTGTGTATGAAAGTGAAACTTTTAATCTATGGCCCCAAAGTTTTTCGTTCATCTATCGCATGTCGCATGTCACCAGTGTTCCGCGGTATTTGTGTATTGTGTATTTTGATCTGTGTATTAATGTAAATATTTTTATTGACTAAATTTTCGCTTGCTTCGTAAATAAAATAAAACCACATAATTTTTTTTGTGTAACTTGTTTTATTGTTTTATTTCATAGACCATTGTGACGTTTTTGTTCAAACATATACGTAGTCGATGTTTTTGCGAAATTAAAAGTAATTTGGCGTAGACAATAATAATCGTATGACGTAAGGTCGCCGTTTGTTGTGGCCGTTATTTTCGAATGCCACGGATTCGCCTCACGTTAATAATTAAAATTACGTAGCATTTATGAGTCAGTTTATGATATTAAGATTTTGCTAAAATATCTACAATAATATATCTCAATGATTTTTAATAAATTAATTTGTAATGTAAGTCCTTTCTTGTGAATGTAACGAAGCTAAGAAGAAGGCCAAGTTAATAAAAATAACTTCTCTTTATTATTTTTAATCGTATTTTTATATTGATATTTAAATTTTTCCTATAAATCGTAAATATTACTTCGTGATTCGTGAGTAACGAGTCGGTACAAGATAACTGAAAACCCAGAATAACACAGGCCCTTTTTTCCGAAATTCCCATTAGATCAGAAATCACGCAAGTGTAAACGCGAAGCAAACCTAGTATTTTTTACCGAAGTCCAAAAAAGGAGGAGGTTCTCATTTATACAGTATTTTTTAAATGTTACCTCAGAACTTTTTACTGGGTGGAGCTGAGAGAGATTTTGATGATTTTTTTTTTCGAAATCGAATCGAAAGGTATTAATTTTAATTTTATTTGAGATCTGAGATTGAGAAACCAGGATCTGATAATGGGATACCAGAGAAATTGAGGGAAACTCTCAAAAATCCGCATAACTTTTTACTGGGTGTACCGATTTTGTGATTTTTAATTTAATCGAAAGCCGATGTTTTTCATCATTACATATCATCGAGAGCTGATTACAACTTTTGGAGTAATCTTTGATAATGCGTATTTACTTGACTATTCGTCTACCTACGTTGTATTACTTGTCGATATAATTGAAGTCGGTTTTTCTTCGTTTGCCTGCAAACACAATTATTATCTTGGTCACGTCTGTCATCCAGTTTCTCCAAACACCTGGACTATAAAGATTGTAATTAGAAACATCATTCGTGATAGGAAAATTATAAATGTTAAATTTCATTTGAAATTTTATCTCACTCCAATGACATTTTAATCGTCTCGTAATTATACAGATGTGTTGTCATATTTTGACATCGTTCACGAGATGTCAATTGAGGGTGTCATTAGAATAAGTCGTTACGTTATGTTGGGTTGTATTCCATAATAATCATGAGCCTTTTTAGCGGACTTCAATAAAAGTTAAACACGATTTCTTAGCTTAAGTACTGATTGTAGTGAATCTTGATACGTAGATAGATGTAGGTATGGAGATTGGAAGTTATACTAGTCAAAACTGAGAGGCAAGGCCTTTGTAAAAGATTTGTTTATAGAAGCTAAACAAAATTAGAATATTTTGCTATATATGTATTTATTGTCCTATCTCTGGATAGGAACATTGTTATTTGTTTGTGTATTGTTACAGTAATCTCGTGAGAACACATCCATAAATGTAAGATATTTTCATTTTGGATTTTTATTTATTTTTATTTCCTTAAAAGAAATATTTTTATGGTGACAGTGTCGTGTCGCAGTTATTGTTCAGGTGGAGATACAACTACCTAACTTTACTTAAATAGATAAGGTTATTGATTAAAATGTAATCATTTTAAATGTTAAATTTTTCACAAAGGCAGTATTAAACAAATGTTACGTGCGAAGACGGCACACGCCATTTTTGGCGCGAACTTGGGGAGGCCTATGTCCAGCAGTGGCTGTGCTAAGTGTGCACGTGCGAAAGTTCTGATACTACTCCTAAAGTAATTTTATAAATATAATAATAATCATTTATTTAAGGTGTATTTACACCCATACAAATTTTGTAACAATCTTATAACTTAAAAACTAATGTTAGTTTGACACACTGTGTAACAGGTGTGATTCTTATTTTGTGTGAATCTTTGTTTATTTTGTGTGAATGTTTGTTTATTTATTTATTTTGTGTGAATTACAATTAAAATTAAAATTAAAATCCAATCAAAATTTCAATTATAATCAAGTCAAACTTAAAAATACATCATAGTAAAGTAAATCAAAATATACGAAAAACGATTAATGAACTATTCGGCAAAGAACCACAAATTTCACCTAACATTAAGTAAACACAAAAACCGCAAGCGAAAACTTACTTTAGTCATAAGAATACGCCAATAAATCAGCTTCACGTATAAAATGTTACGCAAATTCATCAAAACGCATGCACATTGTAATGCAATGCATAATAATGTGTTTGCTCGGAAACGAAAAAAACCGTCTACAATTACATCTACAAGTAAATACAACGTAAGTAGACGAAAAAAATTAACAAACGTACTAATAGTCGTCACTACGATTTTTGAGTGTTTTCCTCGAGTTCTCTTGGATTCCATCATCCTGGTTTCCTTATCATATCACCGTTCCAACAAAAAAAGAATTATCAATATAACATCCATAAAAAAATATATACATTAGTATATACGGTCGAATTGAATAACCTCATCCATTTTCGAAGTCGGTTAAAAAAAGAAAATGGTCTACATATTGTCAATTTTTTTATACGATGGATACAAGCTAGGTGCAGAGTGCAGACAATTAAAAAACATAAATAATTAAATATCTAATGACATACACACGCTCGTCTGTTCCTATGGTAAGCAACTTAATGCTTGTGTTGTAGTTAACTGACTGATATAGCTAAATACTTTTTTTTTGATAAATATACGGTAAGGATAAAAAACGGTTTATCTCGATTTCCGGCTAAACTACAAGTCCAATGAAAAAAAGTTAAATGGCATAAGTTGTAGGTAGTAAAAAGATCTAAAACTTTTGTATGTATATACACTTTTTTCACATAACCTCGAAATTCATGTGAAAAATTAAATTTGGTGATAATTTACCTTTTTATGTCCAAACACACTGTAATTTTTTTGATTTAAAATATTGATTTTTTCATCTCTTTTGACTTCAATATCGAAAAATCACCCTAATATTCAATCGCAAATTCATACGTCAAAATATCAGCTTTTTTAAAAAAAATCGGTGGCCTGTTTGTTGAAATCTCCTTATTGATGGTGTGAAAAAAAAAATACATTACTATGGTAAATGTTCTCAGAAAATGCAAATTGAATGGATGAAAGAGAGAAAGAAAATGTGTGCTCGTACCTCTCTCTTGCTCCTTTCGCCTCGCCCGATCACACTTTTCGTAACGCTCTCGTCACGCATTCGCCAGCTTACTCCCCAAGTCAAGCATGGGTAATGAAATTTTACTTCCATAACCGAACCCGCGACCATCGGTATTTAGGCGTCTACAACACTACACAATACAAATCGTAAATATAAAAAGCCGCCGTTATTAATTTCAAATCGTTACCTCAATGTCACAAGTAAGTAGTTCAAGCGATTACCGCTGCTCTTAATACGTTTTGATGGATTACTAAGAGAGTGTTCACACGATGCAAATGGTATTTAATTTATTACTTTCAGTTTATTTATAAGAATAATTATATTTATTGACATAATTGTGTTTACTCGCAAACGAAAAAAAAAAATCGACAAAAATTATTATATCGACAAGTAATACAAAATAAATAGATATAAAAATAGATAAGTAAATACGCGTTATTAAATATTACTCAAAAAGTAGTCATCAGAACTCGATCGAATATAAATGAACTGCAAGCAACAAGCAGCAGCTTTCGATTGAAATAAGAATCACTAAAATCGGTACACCCAGTGAAAAGTTATGCGGTAACATACATTTAAAAAAATACATTCGAATTGAGAACGTCTACCGTTTTTTAAGTCCGTTAACGAAAATTATTCACATTTAATTACTGTTAATATTAAAAAATATATTTTCATTATAAAATAACTACGACGTGGTGGACAGTATCTAACAAAGCATGCATAATTTGAATAGCTAACAAATACCTGTACAGTGTGAACTTAGCAAGAAAGTGAGCGCGTCCGTCACCGGATCGGAGCTTCACCTTGAACTTTCGCTTCTCTTACGTAACCGACAGTACCCATTGCTGATCTTTTAAAGTAAGATTAACTCTCTGACAGACGAACACATTTCGTAAACGATTCACGAGATTAAATAAAATTAATGTGTCATAAACATATTTTGGAAGTCTTTAATTATTGTTGAGTATATTGGAATGAAGAATTTTTACGCAATTTTTATACAATTTAAAAAACTAGCTATACCCGTGCGAATAATTCGCACTAAGTAAAAAAAGTAAAAAATTTACCGAGCGTCAATCATGTTGACGTTGTTTCAAAATTAAAGTCTTCATATATATCATTTCAATAATTAATAAATTTACAAAAACAAAAGTAATAATATTTTTTTTTAGTTGTAGATGCCGGTAGAGCAAGCAGTTATCTATAAAATGATATATAAATTTATGTGGAGTAATTGTGAGGTTTTTTCTAAAAAGGGAGGCAAACATCTTCATTCGTCAACGTCACAGTTACTATAAACACTTTTTTGTATGGGACTTTACTGTGATTTAGGATTTTCAAATTTATTAAATTCCAAAAATCAAAATAGTTTTATTCAAATCGGCTTCAAAAGCACATTCGAATCATACTAAAAAATATAATTTTATCTATTGATAAAATTATGTAGATTCTGCAGAGAAGAATCGGCAAGAAACTAAGTTATTGTTTCCAAAAAAAATAAATTGGTATAAATACAGAATAAGTAATACTTTTTAATGAAATGTAGCGGTAATGAAATATTGCGATAAGTCGCGTCTCTGTTCACATTGGCATATCGTAATGTTATTCAAAAGGCACTTAGCACGTCAAATGTTTTAAGCGGAGTCATAACAATGATAGTTGAGTAAGTTGAATAGCAGGATATTCGTCCTAAAGCCTACGCTATCACCCATCGCTGGCTGTCGGGTCAAGGTGGAGCGCCTACCTGCAGTTCAAAGTATTGAACACGATTTGTTACGATTTCGATTGTTTGAAAGTTAGATTTTTAACGATACAGAAAAAGAGGTGTTGTGTTTTGATGACGTCTTCGTTTTATCCTTCGGCGTTGAGACGAATTCGATTGTTTGAAAGGTTTTAACCGACAGAAAAACGAGATTTTTCGATGTTAAATGCCTTATCTCCATTTTTATACATCGTCACGGAACCTGCATATTCCGTACAGGTATTTTTTTTAAATAAATGAACGAATGAAATCTTTTATTGTTCACCATAAAACAACAGATAACAGGTTATACAGATAATAAAATGCTTAGTATACAAACGGCGGCCTTATCGCCAACAGGGCGAACTCTTCCTGGCCTCCTTCCTCATGGTTCAGTTGGTCGGGAAGTATCACGTAGGAACATACGTTTCGGTGATTTATTTTTGTTTATAAATAATAGAAAAACTATATTTTCTAACACAATATAAGAATACTTAGTTACTACTAGTTATTACTAAGTATCGTTATATTATTACAATTTTTAATTTTGTAACACAATTGGAATGAGGAAGATGTCTGTGATCCAACAAACAGCGTTTAGAACCGTCAAAAATAATTGAAATTATTTTTTCAAGTTATTATCAACCATATAACAGTTTAAACAAAGTAAAAATTTCCGTGTCAAGTTCATAGCTTTTATCAATATTATGATGCGTTTGATCTGAATATTTCACTTATTTTTTGTGGCGTGACCTATACGCACTTCGTTCAGGAAGGTCAAATAAAAAAAAAACAATATGTAAATTTTTTTATTTCATTTTTAATACATTGTAATGGATTTAAGCAGTTTACTATTTGTTTTACTCAAGCGCTTTGTTGTTGTTTTGGTCTTTTTGAAGACGGGGACTAACCTGCAATCGCCAACGTCAGTCAGTTCTTATGATCAATGCGCCATGGCGTCGTTAATCTGAATATAGTTATCGGCACGCATAAAATGTAGATATTTAACGAATACTAAAAACATTCTATTTTTTATTTTTGTACCGGAAAAAAACTATTTTCTGCTTGCGATTCCTGCACGTTACGCAAAGCTATTTCAACTCTGTTGCCGAACCAGGCGTACATCCAGCTATTAAAAAAGGTTGTGTGGTCATAGCTACCAGAAAATCTATTGTAAGTTGTGACTGTCATTAGGTATAGAAATATATTAAAAAGTTAATAGATAAAGCGTAACTATTTGACTTAGTGATGCTGCATTTCATGCAAGATATTACTAATTTTGTGCTAAAACACTGTTACATATTATTTTCAAAAGAGTTAACTGAGGTAGGGCACAGCAGGAATTTCCTGCTCAAAATATGGAGCAGTCCGACTGGGGTAGTACCTCGACCTTACAGAAGATCGCAGCAAAATAATACTGTTTTCAAACAGTATGGTGTTCCTGTTGGTGAGTAAGGTGACCAGAGCTCCTGGGAGGATTGGGGATTGGGTCGGCAACGCGCTTGCGATGCTTCTGGGTGTTGCAGGCGTCTATAAGCTACGGTAATCGCTTACCATCAGGTGAGCCGTACGCTTGTTTGCCGACCTAGTGATATAAAAAAAAAAACAAGTAACTACGGAGTTTCTTGCTAATTAATCTCTGCGAATCTACATTCCGACTCCGTGGTAGCATCACTTTTAAAAATAATAATCACTTAAAAATTTCAATTTCTAAAATGACGATTCGAAGGTGCCTTTGAGGCTTATTTGAATAAAGTTTATTTTTGATTTTGATATTTCTTTTTCTAGTGGCCAATAAGCCAATGTTGTATATATATATATTTTTTTAATTTTATAATAAGCCTATCGATTTCAATAGACCGTGGAAATGTCGCGTTATAAGTACGTTAGGGTTGTGAGTATGCCCACAGTCCCTAACATGTCAATCCACATCCGCCCCTGCGCCGAACGGCCAATATTTATGCTGATTATTATTACATATTGATATATATTCCCATATATGATAGATATGGTCCAGAGGGTGGGGCCACTAGATATCTATCCGATAACTAGTTGGAACCGCTACGGGTACGCGACCCCGGACTACTCTAGCTGCTAGTGTCACACACCCCTCCCCGTGATCCGTGGCACTGGTATCCGTAACCCCAGATCCTTCTCTCACATAAATCCTTCTCACCTATCCTTCTTCTTACCTTAAATTTCCCAAGGAGGGTTGATGTCAGGCAGGCGGCCGGTCGTAAAATATACAAGCCAAATCACATTACAACATGGAAAACATGTTGTGCCGACCCTACATAAGTAGGATAAGGGCAGGAAGATGATGATGATATATTGATTATATTATTATATATTGATTATATTATTGTGATTTATTCAAATATAGGTATCGACCTATATATATCGATATTTGAATAAATCACACGTTGACTTGTCTAAGTTCAATAACCTTTTCATCTGTTAATAATAATAATAAGCCCTTTCAATCTGAACTTCAATGCATATCATATATGTTTTTCATCTGTTACTTGTCATTAAAAAGAAGTATTTATATGACAATATCGCATTCAAATCGTATGTATATTAGCTGTGCATTAATTAACATACGCCCTGAGAACCGATTACAATTCTGATTGCGGAAACTTTTTCAACATTAAACGTGTGTCTGCTCTGACACGCGACTTAAGTTTACTATACTCTTACATATATAACAAGCACATTTAACCTGTGATATTATAGTTGGTTGCTTTATACGTTTACATCTATACAAATAAATAAAATTGGAGTGTCTGTTTGTAATATTAAAATAACCGCTTTTTACTTAATTCATATAGACGGTATAATAGCGTGAACTCATAATATACCAAAATAACATTTTTTACAATTTTTCTCTGTCTATCGGTCTATCTGTCTGTTTGTTCCAGCTAATCTCTGAACTGATTTTGACTGGTCTTTCACTGGCAGATAGCTGATGTAGAAACTGTTAGAAATTTATTTATTTTCTAACTCTGCTAACTGAACAATAACTTTTGTGTTAAATTTCAAGTCGCGGGCGCAGCTAGTTGTAAATAAGTATCTACCATTTCGTTGTGACAATAACAATATCGTAACGTATAGTGATAATAATAAAAACGTAATAATGTAACTCTTAAAGATTTGCGTTAGTCCTAATTCTCACCGCATGTAACGGCTGATATTTATTGCGTGCGTTAATTACAATACTATTAACACATTGATTCACATTAAAAACTATGATTGAAGACTGTTTAAGTTGTAATGTTTGGATTTAATTAAAATGCAGATTGTGAGAGAACTGTCAAACAATTGCTTGCTTCAGTTTCTTAAGCAAAAACAATTTAACTGACGTAAATGTGTTAAATAATTTTGCTGTGTGGCTACGATTGCTGTGTGGCGACGGCATTAAAGAATATAGCCACCCCTCTCTTCCTGTGGGTGTCGTAAGAGGCGACTAAGGGATAACACAGTTCCGCGAACCGATGGCGGGCAACACACATGAGTACACGGCATTTTTAACCACATATTGATGGAATGTACCCGGAACAAAGACATCAGAGATACATGTCCTTTTATTAATGAGTTGGGAAAATGTAATACCATCCTGGCTGACCCACTCTCAGACTTGGCCCGAATTTTATATAAGTTAGTGGATAGGAGAACTTAAGTTGTGAATATGTAATAATTAAACTATGTCTCCTAACCAGGGCGACATAATCGCTCTTGCGATAAAGCCCTTAAACTTGATTAAAAAAAAAAAAAGGGATAACACAGTTCCACTACCACCATGGAACTTAAAAAGCCGACCGATGGCGGGATAACCATCCAACTGCTGGCTTTGAAATACACAGGCCGAAGATGGGCAGCAGCATCTTTGGTGCGAAAAAGCCAGCCCTGCGGTCACCAATGTGCCTACCCAGCGTGGTGACTATAGGCAAACACATGATTTTACGCCATTTTTGGCGCGAACTTGTGGAGGCCTATGTCCACCAGTGGACTGCAATAGGCTGAAATGATGATGATGATGAATTTTGATGAAGTGCGACAGTTCAGTTTATATATTTGTAATACTTGTTTTACGTTTAAGTTATTGCTACAACGACAAACAAACGTACGGCTTAACATCAGAAGCATCGCGTGTTGCCGACCCTACCCCGCATATTTTATACCATACGTACCCATTGTTTTATATTATTAAGATGGCAAACAATCATACGGTACGCATGATGGTAAACGGACACCGCAGCCTAAAACCACGAGTATTACAAATACATTGGCAACCCTATCCCCAATCCTTCAGCCTTACTCACCACAGAAACACAGCGCTACTTGTAATCAGTATTATTTAGCTGTGATCTTTCGTTAGGTTGAGATACTCACCTTTTCTTTGTAAGCACGCCTACCACAGTCCCAAAAACTTAAAGTTGTCCGTGTTGTCTGTTATCGTAGCCTCTAATTACGATCGTTACTCTTATTGTATTAGTAAGGAAATTTTTCTTCAGTTAAATGTGAACAACATTGGCTTGTTAAAAAAACATGAGTTTAGTTGATTTTCTCATTAAAGTTTATATATTATTTTCAAAAGAGTAACTGCGGAGTTTCTTGCCGATTCTTCTCTGCAGAATCTACATTCCGAATCGGTGGTAGATTCACTTTTACAAAAATAATAATTAATTTCTAAAGTTTTAATTTGTAAAATGACGATTCGAAAGTGCTCTTGGAGCCTATTTGAATAAAGCTATTTTTGATTTTGATTTTGAATGTATGTTTTTTACTTATGGTTTAAAAAAACGTCGTGTTGATATGAACACATACTAATCAGCCATTAATCATGATTGATCACCTAACCTTATAAAAAAGAGACCTTTGACATAGGATATTCAAAGAACATTAATCATTTAGTAGTAATTGAATATTGTACACATGTTGTCGTCTCGACGCACATACGTATGTATTTTTTGTACCATAAAGTTATAACAAGCATACGGCTTGCCCGATGGTACGCGGGTACCTTATAGCGGTAGCTTAGATACCTGCGATACCAGAAGCATTGCAAGCGCGTTGCCGACTCCATCCTCGATCCTTTCAAGCTCTAGCCAGTTTACTCACCACAGAACACAACACTACTATACAAATACACAGGCATACACACTCACAAAATTACACATACACATCTACGCATTATTGACCATGGATATTTTACATTTTATATATTTCTAATTTTTATTGTAACTGTGTTTTACTACCTCAACTCAACTTTGTCTACCTTAACTGTGTAACTTAAATAATGTAAAATCCGAAATTGGCTTTTGTTTGGATGATCTGTATTGCTTTAAGAAACATAAAATGTAGCTGTGGATTTTGTACAAATAAATAAATAAATACTTATAAGAACAGTATTATTTGGCGTTCATCTTCTGGTTGAGACACTCCCTTAGTCGGACTGCTCCAGATTTTAAGCAAGACATCTCCTACTGTGCCCTAACCGAAAATGTGATTATACGTAACAAGCGAACCGCCCCGGCTTCGCACGGGTACAATGCTGATACTAAATATAAAATATTTACAATTTAAGCGCAAAAAATGTGTTTATTTACGACATCAGATTAGAAACCTTTAAAACTATCGGTGTTCCTCTACTATATTATGCATGTATTATACATCTAAACCTTCCCCTGAAATCATTCTATTTAGTAAAGAAAACCGCATCAAAATCCGTTGCGTACTTTTAAAGATCTAAGCATATAGACAGCGGGAAGCGACTTTATTTTATTCTATGTAATTACGAGTATATATTACGTACTTCTGGAATTAACACTATAAAAGTCCCACACAATCGTAGAAGTGTATTTCTAACATTTTTATACAAAGTCATAAGTTCATTAAACTATTTAGAAGAAGTTTAATCCTGACATCTACAATCATTTCAGCCTATTGCAGTCCATTGCTGGACATAGGCCTTCACAAGTTCACACGCAGGGCACGCGGGTTGGTGACCGCAGGGCTGGCTTTGTCGCACCGAAAACGCTGCTGCCCGTCTTCGGTGTGTTATTTCAAAGCCAACAGTTGGATGGTTATCCCGCCATCGGTCAGTTTTTTAAGTTCCAAGGTAGTGCAACTGTCTTATCCCTTAGTCGCCTCTTACGACGCCCACGGGAAGAGAGGCGGTGGCTATATTCTTACTGCCGTAACCACACAGCAAACACACCAACACATCTACAAATTACAATTAATTATGGTCGTCATTACTTCGAGTTATTGCGCTTATTAATTTTTTTGCTTATTACACGCTTAATAAATTACTAAAATTAAGATTTGAATGAGTAGATAAGACTTTAAAACATTTTTTGAGATTTGGTTCGCGCGACTTCTTTTGTATAATCTATTTTTTTTTTGCTACCATTACACCAAATTACTGATATATGGAATGAGAATTCAACCAACTTGAAATCTTTAATTTGATCGACCTTCTATTGAATTATTACTTATTTTGTCTATATTTAAAAATGTAATGAACACTAAATTTAAAAGGAATACTAGTTGTCATGTCAAATTCATTGAGTGTTATCTTTTTACGAAAATTACGCGGACAGGAGTGCAGAATGCTAATATCTTTTTAAAATTATGCATAAAAATACATGAAATCAATAAATAAATAAAAAACTACACACACTACCATGTATTCGACACACACACGCATATATTATTATAGAAGTATAGTTTTTGACAACCTTAATAATGTTCAAACTTAGAATTTAAATTAATAAAATTATAGTCGAATTTCGACCACTGGCCGACCACTACATCAATTTATTGATTAATAAAAATAACACATTTCGATCGTGCCAAAATTGTCAAAATTCACTTTCGTCAATATCACGTAGAAAACAGACACGAAAAAAGTTGACTAGTGCGGTAGGAATTACAACATTTAGAACTTAGGTAATTATATTTTTGTTCCTTTTTTAAAATTCAGTTTGCAATAACAAACACGTTTAACAACTTTCACAATGGATTTATTAAACAAACGATGAATAGGTACACATTTATTCAATGTGTTACGAATCCATTTTAACATACCAATTGCTTTTTAACACGATTCACGATTCGATAACCTAATTACTCTTTAATTGTAGGCGCATCATCCGCGTATGATTATTATTACATTTACTTTATATTATGCCTTGTAAATATGTCGGAAGTTTGTCTGTTTCGATGCTGTTTAAAATGTAATTAAGTTGTAGGTAAATTGTGTAATTATCTTTATTTTGAAGGTTATGGTTCTGTTATGTGTGTTTATTACGTGTTATATTTGTTTGTAACATGTGTTATGTTGGTTTTATGTTATTAAGGTCCAGTTTAACCAGGTGTCGATAACGCTATTTGATCGGCGGTATCCGACAGTAAAAAGTTTTTGGTTCATCATTCTTTTTTAACCTTCGAATTCTAGTTTATCTCTGAGATATTTCTACTCGCATATATTAATCTTAAAATTGCAGGTTATTAATTGAGGAGAATTAGGTCCTACTGGCCTATTCTACCTCCCGCTGTCAAAGTCTATTTGTATCGCTTCAGCCTATAACATCCCCCTGCTGGGCATAGGCCTCTTTCCCCATGTAGGAGAAGGATCAGAGCTTAATCCACTACGCTGCTCCAATCCGGGTTGGCGGAATACTATATAGTACTAATAGTTTTTTTTGAGTTCATCATCATCATCATCATCATTCCAGCCTATTGCAGTCCACTGCTGGACATAGACCTCCACAAGTTCGCGCCAAAAATGCGTGAACTCATGTGTTTTGCCCATAGTCACCACGCTAGGCAGGCGGGTTGGTGACCGCAGCAGGCCTAGCATGCGCGCCACGACAAAATTTTGTCTACCCCTTTTCTCGTATTATCTCTCTATGTCTACACATTAGATAACATGCGTGCACGCGATACTCTTCTCGTTACGTCAATAGAAGAGATAATCATTAAATTTTAGTGATCTGTGATATTTATCTCTACGGAAGCTAACATGACATCGTAATTTTGTCGAATTTTGTCGTTTTAGGAAGAGAAACTTCTCGTTTTCAATATTATCGACGAGAAAGACGATAAATAAAAAATAAATAAAACCGGGTGCCTATTTTTTGTATACCATGGCGTTTCCCTATTATAATTATATAATTTCGGTATACGAAGAGCGGGAAATGCGAAAAGTCGAGTGAAGTGTGCCATATAATGACACAAAAAACGTATTTGCGCCCTGCAGGCCTAGCATGCACGCCACGACAAAATTTTGTCTACCCCTTTTCTCGTATTATCTCTCTATGTCTACAGTAGCTAACATGCGTGCACGTGATACTCTTCTCGTTACGTCAATAAAAGAGATAATCATTAAATTTTAGTGATCTGTGATATTTATCTCTACGGAAGCTAACATGACATCGTAATTTTGTCGAATTTTGCCGTTTTAGGAAGAGAAACTTCTCGTCTTCAATATTATCGACGAGAAAGACGATAAATAAAAAATAAATAAAACCGGGTGCCTATTTTTTGTATACCATGGCTTTTCCCTATTATAATTATATAATTTCGGTAATTTCTTCTTATTCTAAATAATAATAATAATAATACTTTATTTCAGACCAAAGTATAAGTCCATATTGGGTTAGTACAACAAGACAAGACAACATTCAGAATAAAAAACAAAACAAAATTATATTAAAAAAATCAATAACTAAAAATGAAATTAAATAGAATAAAAGTAAAATCAATAATCAAAAAAAAAATATTCAAAAATTCAAAAAATTTTAAAAATTAAAAAAAAAAAAAAAAAAACAATGCGTGATAGAATTACAATTATCTAATGTGCGACAAGATATAAAGCACAACACGAGCATATTGTTTTACATATATAATTAAATTCATTTACTTACGCCGTTTTATTTTCCATATTAGATTTTTTAAATTAGATATACACTTTTTATCTTAGCCAAAAGGCCGAGAACATTGTTAAATAAAACATGTGTCACTCGTTTGAAATTATACAAACGTTGGCTCATCCCGGTTTGGCACGATTGGTCAATAACCTTGTAAATTCAACTTTACGACATAAGAAATAAGAATGATATTCAGTTGTGATTATGGTTGATAATGTTTCTCTACTCGACAAGGCGAAGTCTTCGGAAGAGAATTTTGTCTCTCGTAGTGCGCATGGTAGGGTAATCGAGAAAATACTCGATGTAGACATTATCTCTCTCTCTCGTCAAGAGATATCTCGTTGTATGCATGCTAGGCCGGCAGGGCTGGCTTTGTCGCACCTAAAACGCTGCTGCCCGTCTTCGGCCTGTGTGTTTTAAAGCCAGCGGTTAGATGGTTATCCCGCCATCGGTCGGCTTTTTTTAAGTTCCAAGGTGATAGTGGAATTGTGTTATCCCTTAGTCACCTCTTACCACACCCACGGGAAGAGAGGGCGTGGCTATATTCTTTGGTGCCATAGCCACACAGCACAGTTTTTTGAGTTAACATAATGGATTTTCATTGATTTACCTTTATAAATATTTAATAATTACAAATGTATAATACGGCTAGAGAAAAATGGTATATTAAACCAACTAAAGACTTTATCTAAAGTAACTAGAAAATTAATTTCAGGATTTTTTAAGTGTAAAAATCTGTGAGTTCGTATCTTACGAAGCGGGGGCAATTTTGTCCCCCAGAACTCAAACTTGAGATTGGTTTACAATACTTTTTATTGTCATAACCGAGAAAATATCGAGGTAACAATATAATATTTTGAACAGATAAATTATATTTAATAATTGTGTTTGCAGGCAAACGAAAAAAAACCAACTTCAATTACATTGTCAAGTAATACAACGTAGATCGACGAAAAAATAGTCAAGTAACTACGCATTATCAAAGATTACTCCAAAAGTTGTAATCAGATCCCGATGAAAATTAAATGTGAAAAAATCGGTACATCCAGTAAAAAGTTATGCGGTATAATACAACGTAGGCCGACGAAAAAAGCGTCAAGTAAAAACGCATTATTAGATATAACTCGAAAAGTAGTTGTTAGATCTCAAATAAATTTAAATGGGACCAATTGACACACATCACCTTTCGATTTAAAAAAAATTGTCGAAATCGGTCCACCCGGTCAAAAGTTCTGATGTAACATACATAAAAAAAAAATATAGTCGAATTGAGAACCTCCTCCTTTTTTGAAAGTCGGTTAAAAATTGGGTAACGGACGATAGTTTAACGTGACAACGTAATAACAAAACATCTCCTCGGACGCATAGGCCAATCGAGTGGAAGAGAGATAGATGCGGCGCAAACGTCAATGAGCGTAACGGGACAAAGTGTCATCCTTTTTTGTGGATGCAGCCGTTGTCACGTCAAAAATAGTTTTAATAATAGGCAGTAATATCACTGAACACTCACGAAAAACGGTTCAATTCAGAAATACAAATATTTTTTAAATCATTTAAAAATATACAATTCAACTTTTTATAATGTGTATGTGTGTAATTGTTTATTAAATAAGTTTATCTAACAGTGAGTTCTAATAATAGACAATTTTAAACAATATTTGTATATTTTAATTAAAAAAAGGAAGGAAGTGCCTATACAACAGAATTAATTATTGTGTTAGATATTTTACGTAACATGTTTAGAAATATTTAAAAAAAAAATTTTTTCTCTAAAGAAAATATTGTGAAGTAAAACTTCCTCACGCACGCTTGACTTGAGGAGTATGCTGGTAAATGCGTGATGAGAGCGTTACGAAAAGTGTGATCGGGTGAGGCGAACGGAAGTCGAGAGGGATATACCTATAAGTTAGTAGAGATAAAAAGAGAGAGAGAGTTACGTTTCGTAATTTTTACTTCAGTCGTGTGGTCTAAAGCACGCGTTTTTTTTTAAAATTACAATATAATAAAAATAATTTTTAACAAAAAAAAAACCGACTTCAAACAGGAAACTAAAAAGTGAAAAATAAATTTACTTAGTACAAAGTAATTCGTATTTTGATTTAGTTAATCAGAAATGATTAAATAAATATTTTATAATTTTGAAGTCGGTGCCAAGTAAAACAATAACTACTCTAGTATCTACTCGTAAGTTGTACTCAGTTTTCTTTCATAATTTGTTTCATTGACTATTAGGTTGAATACTGTTATTACATATCTAATAATATTTTTTGTACTTGTTTGTTGTGTGTATGTTGTTTGTATTTGTTATTGTAGCCAGGTTGTATTTGTATTGTATTTACTTGGCACCAACTTCAAAATTATAAAATATTTATTTAATCATTTCTGATTAACTAAATCAAAATACGAATTACTTTGTACTAAGTAAATTTATTTTTCACTTTTTAGTTTCCTGTTTGAAGTCGGTTTTTTTTTTGTTAAAAATTATTTTATTTCACAATTTTTAGTGATGGGTAGACCTAACAAGGATGCTTTTTCTCTTGTGTCGGGGGACCGGAAACATACACAATACACAAGCACAAACACCCAGACAATGACAAACATCTATATGGCCAATTCAAATATCTGTCGTGCGCGGAGATTGAACCCACTAACGCCAGCGCAACAGCCGGTGCTGTGACCGCTGCGCTAACGCGTCGACATACTATGAGTAAAGTTCGCTATCAGGTTTACGTAATAACAACCGGGACTGACAGCCTAACGTGTTCTCTGAGGCTAGGTTGGGAGAACCACAAAGATTAACAACTAGACCGAAAATAAATATTTGTATAAACATAAATATCCACTCCGAGCGGGAATAGAACCCGCGACCGTCGGTGTTTAGGCGCCGCCGACACGGCACATGCACCATCATATCAAAGCAGTCGTCAAACAGCAAAAGGTATCTGCTGTAAATTGTTGAGAAATTCCCTCGAGTGTTTATGGGCTCCATCATCAAACCTGGTCCTGCGACACAGATGATCACACAGCAGGTAATTGCTATAAATCGTTGAAAAGTTCCCTCGACTATCTTTCGTCTCCATCATCAGACTGTAATGGCACTTTTAACTCATATAGGTGCAAAGTTCTCATCAATAGAAACGAATTAAGTTCAAACAGCAGGTAATTGCTATAAGTCGTTGAAGAGTTCCCTCGACTATCTTTCGTCTCCATCATCAGACTGAAATGGCACTTATAACTCATACATATGCAAAGTTCTCATCAATAGAAACGAATTAAGTTCAAACAGCAGGTAATTGCTATAAATCGTTAAAGAGTTCCCTCGACTATCTTTTGTCTCCATCATCAGACTGTAATGGCACTTATAACTCATACAAGTGCAAAGTTCTCATCAATAGAAACGAATTAAGTTCAAAAACCAGGTAATTGCTATAAATTGTTGAGGAGTTCCCTCTACTATCTTTCTTCTCCATCATCAGATCGACTCCAGACCTTTATTAAAAAGTAGTGCTTTATAGTACTTAATGAAAACATGATTAAATTTACTAGTCACCCTTACGATTTTTGAAAGTTTCCCTCGATTTCTCTGGGATCCCATCATCAGATCCTGGTTTCCTTATCATGGTACCAAATTATGGATATCTCCTTTCCAACAAAAAAAGAATTATCAAAATCGGTTCATAAACGAAGAAGTTATCCCCGAACATACATAAAAAAAAAAAAAAAAATATATACGGTCGAATTGAGTAACCTCCTCCTTTTTTTGAAGTCGGTTAAAAAATAGGTAAAAAAACTTTTTAAGTTAAACGGTTTTATGTTAAACATACATTGCAATGTTTAAGATAAATGTACTAAAAACCAAAAAATAATAAAATAGATACAGTCGTGGGAATTATAAACATATGCATAGACTAGACTAAAATAAAACCGTGGGGCACGTCAATTGTCTACAATCGTTGATTAAAATGTTTGTTTTGTAATGTTACACTATAATTAGGCAGTTGTTCAACCGACAAAGATGGACGTGTGATAAGTAGGGCTAGAATGTGGAAACAAGCTAGCAAGCTCGATTATAAGCGAGTTTTAGGGTTTCATAGTGGTGAGCGAGTAGTACTTTTATCATATGTTTTGTCGATTAAAGACAAACTACGAGCAGTGAAACGATTCCTCGCCAGCCAGCAGTGTGAATGTCCAACGATAAACTAGTTGAAACATCTCTTTTATTTACATGGAGTGTATAACTATTGGAATTTCCATGAGCAAGAAAATAGTAAGTAATTTCCTCACCGTCTGCGGGCCAACTGCCTATTTTAACGACGAATTAAACGATTCTTCTATCGCACATTAAGTCGATAATTTGTAGACAATTGACGTGCCCCACGGTTTTATTTTAGTCTAGTCTATGCATATGTTTATAATTCCCACGACTGTATCTATTTTATTATTTTTTGGTTTTTAGTACATTTATCTTAAACATTGCAATGTATGTTTAACATAAAACCGTTTAACTTAAAAAGTTTTTTTACCTATTTTTATTTTCTAGTTTTTAGTTTTTATTTCGCATTCTGTTTAATTCATTTAGTGCTTCATTATTGCAAGGCCCATCTTAAATATTGAGGTTGTATAGTGCACTGTATTCTTCTTGTCAAGCCCTTTTAGCCCGGGTGTCAAGCCATATTGGTGGGATTGATAAAAAATTGTTATCAGACAATTGGTAGCGGCGGCCAGCTTAGATTTCAATTTTGCATAGTAAATTGTATTCTACTTGTTGAGACCTTTCATTTGATACCCATGTTGATGGGATTGATAAAACCTAAGTTATCCGCCATTTTGTAGAGGCCGCCATCTTGGATTTTAATTTTATATAGTACATTGATTATACTGGTTGAGCACTTTCATTTGATACCCATATTGATGGGATCGATAAAACCTACGTTATCCGCCATTTTGTAGCGGCCGCCATCTTGTATTTCAATTTTTTATAGTATATTGTATTCTGCTTGTTGAGCCCTTTCATTTGATACCCATATTGATGGGATTGATAAAACCTACGTTATCCGCCATTTTGTAGCGGCCGCCATCTTGGATTTCAATTTTTTATAGTATATTGTATTCTGCTTGTTGAGCCCTTTCATATGATACCCATATTGATGGGATTAATAAAACATAAATTATCCGCCATTTTGTAGCGGCGGCCATCTTGAATTTATAATGATAATGAATAAACATAATTGTATTGTCACCAAAATCCAAAGAGTATACAAAATTTCAGATTAATCGGTTGACAGGAAGAGGGTGAAATTTGAATTACTAAATTTGACCCAAGAATAAATAATAAATAAAAAATAAAACAAACGGGGTGAGCTAAATAAAACCGTTTAATAAAATAATTATTAATTTAATTAGAATCATTTTTTAATAAAAACGTGAGTTGCGAGAATGTCTCCATTTTAGACAATTTATTTTTTATATACATACTAGCTGTGCCCGCGGCTTCGCCCGCGTTGAAATTAGTATTCAATAAAGTTTTCCCGGCAAACTTCCAGTGAAACTCTCATCAAAATCGGCTTAGCCGTTCCGTAAACCTTCCTCTTGCCAGTGGTGGAGCCCTCTCTCCAATGGTGGAACCGCATGAAAATCCGTTCAGTAGATTTTGAGCGAATAACACTCACTAACACTAACTGTTGTCCGCGACTACGTTTGCGTGGTTATGAAGATATGCATTACTATTAAGATGTTTCACGCAAATTATTTTTTTTATTTCAGTCAATCATTCAAGTTGAAATCAATCAGTTGAAATGCTTATCAAACTGAGTAACTTTTTAAAAAGCACAATTTAGTATAATTTAATAGAAATTTTTATATAAAACCTCTCTATACGCCACATTTTTAGTTTTGTTTTCAGGCTGTATATGTTTCATACAAACTATCAACCCCAATTAAATCCCCTTAGCGGTGGAATATCGTAAAATCCGTTCTTAGCGGATATCTACTAACTATAATCTACCTCCCTGCCAAATTTTATCTTTGTCCAACCTGGATGGATAGACCATCCAGTGGTTTTTGAGTTCTCGTGATGAGTGAGTTAGCTACCTTTCTCTTTTATATACATAGATTGCGATGCATTATTTGGACACCTCCTCACCATTCATAGAGCATAAATTTTAAATTTCAAGTCTCTTACTTCAAAAACAACACAAACTTTACTTTTTGACTTTCATACAAACTTCCGAACCCATTTTATCCCCTTAGGGGTCGATTTTCGTAAAATCAGTTCTTAGCGGATGTCTACGACCTATAAGGAACCTACCTGCCAAATTTCAAGTTTATAGCTGTTATAGTTTCGGAGGTTTCGTGATGAGTGAGTCAACCTACCATCCCCCGTTTTAACTCCAAAAGAGAGTTGATTTCTAAAGATACATTATTTGGTCACCTTTCTACCATCTACAGAGCATATATTTTAAATTTCAAGTTTCTTACTTCAAAAACATGAGACTTTCATACAAACTTCCAACCCCCCGTTTTACCCACTTAGGGATCGAATTTCGTAAAACCCGTTCTTAACGAATGTTTACGTCCTATAAGGAGCCTATCTGCCAAATTTCAAGTTTGTAAGTGTTATAGTTCCGGAGCTTTCGTGATGAGTGAGTAAACCTACCATCCCCGTTTTAACCCCAAAAGGGAGTTGATTTCTAAAGATATGTTATTTAGATACCTTCTTATCATCTATAAGGCATACATTTTAAATTTCAAGTCTCTTACTTCAAAAACATGGGACTTTCACACAAACTTCCAACCCCCGTTTTACCCCCTCAGGGGTCGAATTTCGTAAAATCCGTTCTTAGCGGGTGTCTACGCCCTATAAGGAACCAACGTGCCAAATGTCAAATTTGTAGCTGTTATAGTTTCGGAGATTTCGTGATGAGTGAGTCAAACTACCATCCCCCGTTTCAACCCCAAAAGGGGGGTGATTTCTAAAGATACATTATTTGAACACTTTCTCACCATCTACAGAGCATACATTTGAAATTTCAATCATCTTACTTCAAAACCATAGGACTTTCATACAAATTTCCAACCCCCGTTTTACCCCTTTAAGGGTCGAGTTTCGTAAAATGAGTTCGTAGTAGATGTCTACGCTTTATAAGGAACGTACCTGTCAAATGTCAAATTTGTAGTTCTTATAGTTTCGGAGATTTCGTGATGAATGAGTCAAAGTACCATCCCCCGTTTTAACCCCAAAAGGAAGTTTATTCCTAAAGATACATTATTAAGATACCTCTTCACCATCTATAGAGTATACATTTTAAATTTCAAGTAGCTTACTTCAAAAACATAGGACTTTCATAAAAACTTCCAACCCCCGTCTTACCCCCTTAGGGGTCGAGTTTCGTAAAATCCGTTCTTAGCGGATGTCCGCGACCTATAAAGAGCCTATCTGCCAAATTTCAAGTTTTTAGGTGTTATAGTTTCGGAGATTTCGTGGTGAGTGAGTAAACCTACCATCCCCCGTTTTAGCCCCAAAAGGGAGTTGATTTCTAAAGATAGATTATTTGGACACCTTCTCATTATCTATAAGGCATACATTTTAAATTTCAAGTCTCTTACTTCAAAATCATGGGACTTTCATACAAACTTCCAACCCCCTTTTTACCCCCTTAAGGGTCGAATTTTGTAAAATTCGTTCTTAGCGGATGTCTACGCCCTATAAGGAGCCTTTCTGCCAAATTTCAATTTTGTAACTGTTATAGTTTCGGAGATTTCGTGATCAGTGAGCCGACCTACTATCCCCTGTTTTAACCCAAAAAGGGGTTGATTTCTAAAAATACATTATTTGGACACCTTTTCACCATCTATCTATAGAGCTTATTTTAAATTTCAAGTCTCTTACGTCAAAAACATGGGACTCTCATTCAAACTTCCAACCCCCATTTTACCCCCTTAGGGGTTGAGTTTCGTAAAATCCGTTCTTAGCGGATGTCTACGTCCTATAAGGAGCCTACTTGCCAAATTTCAAGTTTGTAGGTGTTATAGTTTCGGAGATTTCGTGATGAATGACCTTTCGCGTTTATATATATTATAGATAACCTGCTCAAAGTTTATATGGATGAGACCACTCTATTAGCGATAAGACCGCCTTTCCTACATTTTTTTTGTTCATTTTATTTACTCGTTTTCTATATTACATTTAATAATATTTGTACAATAACATTAATGCTATAATAAATATTGCGTACATGTAACACATACAAGCTGTAGAACAAAAAAAAATCATACCGTTCTTAAAAAACGCAAAGGCCATAGAGGCGGAATTTCGTTCTTTCAATTTCAAAGATATGTTAAGCACTGTGTTACATGGCCTTGTTACATTTTATTTTTATTTTAAGGAAGCGTAGGTACTGTGTTGTTTTTTTTTGTTGTAAAAGATTTTATTCGAAGTGATTAAATTTTGAATTAAGATTTTTGACTATCTGCTGTTCAAATATTTATTTTTCGTTTCTTTGTTAGTTAAAAATGTATTAGGTATTAGTTTCTTGTCGATTCCTTTCTACGGAATCTATATTCCAAAACGATAGTTGCTTCTTTCTTTTGACTACAAACTGTAATTATATAGTGTTATATCATTTATTATCTCGTAAAACTTTTAGTTAAAAATTTACTAGCTTGCTTCTTTCTTACCGATTTTTTGCAGAATCTGCATTCCGAATTGGTGGTAGCTTCACTTTTAACTTTAATTCATTTATTAAAAACCAATACAATTGAATCGACATTTCATACAAAATTACCCTTAAAGCCTACTTGATAGAAGAAGGTTCACACACGCAAGAAGTAAAACTTCTGAAAAGTCGTAGGAAGGTAGGCCGTTGCGATTTATTCTATCGACGATGATCTTGTCTCGTGAATAAAGTCGTAAGCGCCATGCATAACGCGTCGCTTACGCCTTTTGGCCGGTAATGTATTCTGTCTCATTCTCTCTCATACATTTATGTCTTTGTTTCTTTATCTTGATGCATTTATCGTTTCTTTCTAGTTTTAAATTGTCCTCTATCACTTCCCAGGTGTACCACATGTGCGATGGCCTGGGCCGGCAGTTCAGCTACTCCTGTCCGAACACCACGCTGTTCCAACAGCGCATGCTCATCTGTGACCACTGGTATATGGTCAACTGCAGCAATTCAGAGAATGACTATGACGCAAACCTTCTCATAGGTAAGGGTTTATTCACATTTATTATTTTTCAACACTATTTGCAAATATAATTCATTGTTAAAATGTAAGTAATTTTGCAGCCTTCATATTCAATAGGCTTCTTCAGTAATAGTTTTCTGACATAAAAAAAAAAACAGCTAAGCATCCGTACGTCCAAAATATTGTCAGTCAGTTAGTCAGTTCAGCCTATTACAGTCCACAGCTGGACATAGGCCTCCCCAAGTTCGCGCCAAAATGTTGACGTCCAACATATTTATTTGACCGATTCTTTTTATTAAAATAGTATTCAAAAATACACCAAAAGACATTTAATTTATAGTTTTAATTATAAATTTAATTTATATTTTATAGCATATTCATGCATTGTTCCACATCCCACTGCTATATAGGCCTCTTTCCCCATGAAGGAGAATGATCAGAACATAATCCTCCTGCTCCACTGCGGGTTGGCAGATATGTTTCCTACTATGAGTAACGATCGCTATCGGGTATTTATGATAACAACCGGGACTGACGGCTTAACGTGCTCTTTGAGGCACGGTGAAAAGACCCACAAAGACAAACGTCCAAACCGGAAAGAAATATTTGTACAAATATATATATCTATCCCGAGCGGGAATCGAAACCGAAAACTGTCGGTGATTTAGGCGGCTACTCCCACCACTAAACTTTTTTTTTTTTATTATTATTTTTTTTATGTCACTAGGTCGGCAAACAAGCGTACGGCTCACCTGATGGTAAGCGATTACCGTAGCTTATAGACACCTGCAACACCAGAAGCATCGCAAGCGCGTTGCCGACCCAATCCCCAATCCCCCCAGGAGCTCTGGTCACCTTACTCACCAACAGGAACACAATACTGCTTGAAAACAGTATTATTTAGCTGTGATCTTCTGTAAGGTCGAGGTACTACCCCAATCGGGCTGCTCCATATTTTGAGGAGGCAATTCCTGCTGTGCCCTACCTCAGTTAAAGGAGTGGTTATTAATTAATTTTAATACCCATCCCTAATTAGGATAATGAGATTTTTTAATTTGTTTCTCTATATCACGTCAAGATTTTTTTTCGAAAAATGGTAGTCTCAGAATATTTCATTAGTAAGAAGTATTCTACTCGGCCGGCACCACACTGCATTTACCACCACACCCCCTTTACCACCACACCCCCTTTCTTCCCGTGGGGGTCGTAAAAGGGAGGGATAAACCTGGCTCAAAATCATCTAGAGAAGGAAAACTTCATTTGAAACCCGGAATGGGGTCTCTGTCAAGTATTCGTGGCATAGCTCTAAAATGCGAAAGACTCCTACAGCCGAACTGGCTCCACACGTATCGAATCGTCGTTCCTGTGGGCCTAGCCGGTGAGGTCGAGAGGGTGCCGCAGAGCTTAGGCAACTCTGCGTTTTCCTGAAGAGTGTTCTAGGCGACACAGTGACCGTCTGACACTATCTAAATCGTTTGCAATAGACGGACGGCCAATGAAGAAGTATGTATTTTAAAAAAGTCGTTTATTTATTTCCATACAAAGTAGTATAAACAGTAGTACACGAAGCCTCCTTTTAAACACATTATGTCTGTGTTTAGAGAATTTTAAACTATTGCAGTTAGTTATTTAGTTGCATTACTTTGTATTATAAAGGTGTAACGGGAAGTTCCTCCTGTATTACAATTATAACCGAACCAAAATTAATTACTTTAGAGATAAAACGACCAAGTGTGAACGAATTAATAAGATAACGTCTAAGATATAAAGTGAAAACGTAGCATAACAAAATATATATAAAATTGATAAAGTCCTATTTCACGTTCCTCAAAGTATAATTTACAACTTTTTCATCTTAAATTGCTAATATACATTTATCGTCCAAGATGTTTTTGTCGGTTTTTTTTTCGTAGAGATACAAAATTGATCTCGGTAAGGTTCTTTATAAATAATTTTATAATGAAACTTGGAACTTTGTCATTTTAACCGTAATAGCTTATATTATCAGTCAATAGGATTGAGTGAATGTTGCAGATGCATTTTAAGGTCGCGCTTGAATCTCGAGGAACTTTAAACTATTTCAAGGGCTTGACTTGTACTATTAGGAAACTTGTACTTAAATACAGGAACTGGGAATTAAAACGGAAAAATTGTAATCAAAATCGGTCACGCTTATTTTGTAATTCTAAAATTAAATTTTGTATATATTTGAGTAGCGCTCAAAAAGCACTTTTTTTATCATCATACAACTTAAAATTCATTTTTAATAAATTAATTATAGTTAAACGGAAGACGCTGTTTCGGAATGTAGATTCTGATGAGAAGGATCACCAACAAACTGCACAAATAATCTTTTGAAATCACACAAAGCATACATTTAGTAGTAATGAAAAAAAAAAAAACTAGTGTGCTTTAGACCACATGACTGAAGTAAACCAGCACAATATGCCTGTACTGTGTCTTAGACAAAACAAACACACTTATCAGGTACACTTATCAGGTACTTTAGTACAAAACGTAACTGGCTACGAGAGAAAGAGAGAAAGAAAATGTGTGCTCGCACCTCACTCTTGCTCCATTCGCTCGCCCAATCACACTTTTCGTAACGCTCTCGTTACTCATTCACCAGCCTATACTCCAAGTCAAGCGTGCGTAAAAAAGTTTTACTTCAAAAAGCGCATCAAATGACGCAATACAAATTATTCCTTAAGATTTTGTAAGTCCACTCCTCAGTAATCCTTCCATGGCAGGAGTTAATTACTTTTCCAAAACAAAAGCATAATTTGGTAAGGTAGCAATTAATTATAAGAGCTATGGAAATTGGGACCGTATCGTATCAATTGCAAAATATTTGTGGGCGAACAACGTTGGCGTTCATTTTGAAGAAGGTTAAATTTAACGAGTGCTTACGAGATGGTAAAGTTGAAACTATATCGCATGCAAATTTCAACAACGAAATCTTACACCCAAATTTGTATCTTATTAGAATTAAAACATAGGTATTGCATTGAAATATTTAAATTGTTTTTAAATGACTCGACACCTCGTCTCGTGTATAGCTGTGGATGTTTTAATACATGGTATGTTTGGGATTAAAAGAAGCATGTGTCTTTTCAAATCTCCAGCTACGTATTAATTTTTATTATCATCGATGCAGTAGTTTAGCATTCATCCTGACAAATTTTCGTAGTTATGCTTGTAATACACTACAAAGAAACAATCCAAAATGGATACATACAAAGAAAAATTTTACAAAGTTTATCTCATCGCTAAGAGCGATCGCCTTTAGAAAATCCTTGGGCATAGGACTCTGTGTAGAAAAAGAAAGGCGGCAAGCAATAAAAGCCTTTAAATATTTTTTGAATATCATATCAAAAATTGACCGCTCCAGCGGGATTCGAACCCGCGTCTCCGACTGACCGTGTCGGCGCTCTAGCCAATTAAGCTATGGAACGATGTACCCGCCAGAGCGAAATTCTTGATATGATGATTTTTATTTTCGGTTTAAGCGAACCGTGGCGCCGTCTAAAGCCTTTAAATAGTCTTCTTTATTATATATATTTTGTTCTTATTTAGATATAGTTCTATTAATGGAGTATTGGTTTTTTAAGTATTGTATCAAGTAAATTATATATATAGGTAATTGCTTGCTCTACCGGTATCCGCTACTAAAAATGTATTATTGCTTTTGTTTATGTAAATTAATTAATTATTAAAATTATATATATGTCGGCTTTAATTTTGAAACGTCAACATGATTGACGTTCGGTAAATTTTTTACTTATTTAGTGCGAATTATACGCGCGGGTATAGCTAGTATTCAATAAACATTTATTGAATAGCTCGTTAATATAAACGTACTAGCTGACTCGGCAAACGTTGTCTTGCCGCTAAACGCAATTTTAAAATAGGGGTTGGTGGTAGAAGGGTGAAAATTTAGGGTTGTATGTATTTTTCAGACCTCAGACCTACCCAATATGCACACAAAATTTCATGAGAATCGGTCAAGCCGTTTCTCAGGAGTTTAACCACAAACACCGCGACACGAGAATTTTATATATTAGATTAAGCTTCAGTTGGGCAAGTCTTTTGTTGGTAGGTAAACTGTACCTAATACTTATTATTCTAGTTGTCCTGATAAGTGCGACACGATAGCTATAATTTGTTGAAAGATAAATAAGCTAGTGTTACGCAAACCTTTGACTTTCACTGGTCAAAATACTCGTAATTATGATATCTATAATGGAACGCAACTGTGGGTATTGTTGAGGTGGGGCACAGTAATATCTTGCCCTAAATCTGGAGCAGCCCGAATGGGGAAGTATTTAAACAGTAAATCACAGCTAAATAATACTGCTCTCAAATACTGTTCCCAACTTGTGGTTGGGAACACGGTGGGCAAAAGATCGCGCGGTCGTTCACCAACGAGATGGACAGACCAAGTCAAAAACTCACCTGCCACTAAGTTTTACACTGTCGTAAGAGACGCCATGGACAGAGACCGGTGAAGGCAAATCATCCGCTCCAGATGCAACCCTGATGCTGACCACGATCCTCAGACACGAGGGACCGATAAGAGAGAAAGAGAAATAGTGTTCCTGTGATGAATAGGGTAGGGGAGTTGAAAGAGTTTGCGGAAACTTCGACGCGTTTGCGATGCTTCAAGCGTTGTAGGTTTCCGGCTACGGTAACCGCTTAATTTCAGGTGGACCGTACCTACCCTCGTTTGCCCTAATCGTCTTAAAAATGTCTATATAAACGTGATACAAAAACTTTGTAGCCTCTTTTATGAAAATTGCGCGGACGGAAGATTTCATACACTTATAGTTTATATAGATAGAGAAGGGGTGCAGAATGTCAATATTTTTTTTTAAATTATGCATAAAAAATATTAAATTAACAAAAAAAACATTACACACATTACCATGTATTTGACACACACACACATATATACTCTTTTGTTGATTGTCAAAGTCTGTAGTCAAATTGACATTTTTTAAAAAAGGTTCTTTATTTTCATAACTTTTTTTTTAATTTAAATTTTTAATTATGGTCGAATCTCGACCACTGGGCAACTAACTAGTCACAATAATTCGATGCCGTCTTAAGTAACCTTTGTATGATATAGCTCAAATGTAAAATAATCACATGTATATTATCCTTGAGTGTGTCCTTATGCACTACATTTTTATGTACCAATATTGTTATATATACAATCGATTATTTAATTTTAAGTATGAACCAATTCGAGCAATATGAGATTAACAAAATCATCGTTACCTTCGAGTAAAGGTCGGCACATACATTAACCAACCTTGTAGGTCCTCAATTGCAACTGTGATACAAACTTAATTTGGAGCTATTTTTAACGTACTCAAATATAATACAGTGACTTATTAATATGTATGTTAACTAGCTGTGCCCGCGACTTCGTCCGCCTGGAATTAAAAAAAAATATTGTTCAGTTCGCGGAGTTACAAAATAAATAAATTTCTAAAATAAAAGTAGCTTAAGTTACTCCTTATTACATCAGCTATCAGACAGTGAAATACCCGTCAAAGTCGGTCCAGCCGTATCAGAGATTGCAGCCGGAACAAACAGAGAGACATCAGAAGAAAATTGTAAAAAATGTTGTTTTGGTATATGTACCGTGTATACATATGCATTTAGTAAAAAGCGTTTTATTTAATATTACAAACACACACTGCAATTTTATTTATTTGTATATACATATAAACAAATCCCTAATAGACTGAATAACATTCCCAATATTTTCTTTTATTTTGAGATACAAATTTTTATTATTTTGATAACTGTTGCATTGTTGTTTTAGTTATCTTGCTTTTTACTGTTTCTATTTGTAAAAGGGTAAACTGTATCTACCAGTTTACTTCTTTTTTTGTGAAGAATAAAATGCCATTTTAGTGTTTAGATAGCTGTTTCATATACTTTTACCAACTACTAATTCATATAGATTTTAAATAAACAAAAAAATAATAAACACTATTTGGGTACAGGGGTTTACCCCTGTACCCCTATAACAAATCAGCCTTTTCGTCACGCAATCACCAGCTTACTTCCCAAAAGTTAAACGCGCGTAAAATACTTTTACTTCAAAAATATTTCATAAAATGCTTTATTTATAAAGGCGTTATTCCGTTGTTAAAAGAAGCCTAATGGATATTCAATTATTACCACTATTATGCTTTTTACAAGTGTTTTGATTTTAAAATAACCATCAATCATCATCTAGGAACGTAAATTGAAATCCCAGCAATGACATCAATGTCAACCCGCAAAACATATTAAATTACAGAATTAGCAAAAACTCGTATGAATTACTAGTCCTTATGTAATAATTACGTATATGATTATATCCGAGAATAATTTGCCATTGATTCAATGATTACAAGCATCAAGACAAGTCATTGCCCTTGATCTTTCCCGTAACATACCCTTTGTACGCTTTACATGGAGTTCTCTAATTAGTTATAATTTTACTTACGCTTATGGGCTGGTAATGGATTGCATGCTGATAATTGTAATGTTGAGATTTAACTAAATCATAAGCAGATTGTGAATTTAATATTAGACGTTATTTTGGTGCATTTGGAGTAATAAATAAGGAGCTTTAGTCTGCTTTATTGCCGTTTTATCCGATGTAAAACAGGCCTATATTTTAATTGAGAGTACTGTAAATTTAAATAATTTTTTGTTATTAATCGACGCTGTCAATGTATTTATTATTATGTATTATTATTATGTATTATGTATTTATTAGCCATTATATGTATAATGACTATGATACTCATATATATACAGATACAAAAATGGGTCACCATTTTTGTTATCTGTCTGTGGTCTCTGATTCACTAACATATTAGTCAATTTATTCTTATATTTTTGTATTTCTCATGATTTGAAGGTTTTTTTTTTTGGAAAAACGTAGTAGCAGTAGTAGCAGCAAAAATATCTTTATTTTGAAATCTGACTCAACTATTTATTGCAAAAAAAGTTTTTGAAGTCGTGCTTTATGACCCATCAAAGAAATTACTTTACAGAATTTACGTGCTGAATTTAACAAATTATTATTAATTATTTTTTATGGGGGTTTGAATGAAAAAAAAAATATTCCGGAAAACCGGGATGTCTGGCGCGAACTTGGGGAGGCCTATGTCCAGCAGTGGACTGCAATATGCTAAACTGATGATGATGATTTTTTCATTTTTCTAAATTGAACCATTATAACTAAATTATATTTCAGAATTTTACAAAATCTTGACAATAACCTAATTTATATTTCGACGTAAATGCATCTTTTGTTGTCATTAATTTATAAAAAATTACAAAATACGCAAGAAACATAAAATACATTTATAGTATGATACGATTTTTTTTTTATGTCACTAGGTCGGCAAACAAGCGTACAAGCTCAACTGATGGTAAGCGATTACCGTAGCTTAAAGACGTCTGCAACAGGAACACAATACTGCTTGAAAACAGTATTATTTTGCTGTGATCTTCTGTAAGGTCGAGGTCGTCGATTTACGATGTTTAATTATGCGCATTACATATATAAAATGTTAGTAAATCATAATAAATTATATTATAAGTATAATAAACATAAATTATTGTTATATTGTTTGAGTAACTAGATTCTATCTTACATAATTTGCATTAATACCTATATTCTATTAGAAAAAAATAATAATTGAGAAGTTTTAGTTAGATATTCATATTGTATGTTTATTTATTTTTATTTTATGTTACAACGACCGCTCCGGTGTAATGGTGCGTGTGCCGTGTTGGCGGCGCCTAAAACATCGACGGTTGCGGGTTCGATTCCCGCTTGGAGTGGATATTTGTTTTTATACAAATATTTTTTTCCGGTCTGGTTTTTACTTCTTTTGGGTCTCCCCACCGTGCGTCGGAGAGTACGTTGAGCTGTCGGTTCCGGTCGTTATCATGTACACCTGATAGCGATCGTTACTCATAGTATATCCGCCAACCCGCATTGGAGCAGCTGGGTGGATTAAGCTCTGATCCTTCTCCTACATGGGGAAAGAGGCCTATTCCCTGCAGTGGGATATTATCGTCTGAAGCGAAGCGAACTGACTATGAGTGAAAGAGGAGGACTAGGAAAACAGACAGGTGTCATGTCATTGTCTGTAGAAGTATGTAAGATTTATGAGTAATCACAGATAAAAATATTACAGGAGTTCCAGTAAACTATCAATAATTATATGTACGACAAATTATATACCGGTATAACTTTTCGTGAATGTATAATTTCCTGACAATACCAAACATAAAGAAATAAATTATTTCATTTGCTCCGGCCGTTTTTAAATTTTGCACTTAACCTTACCTTCACCATCATCATCATCATTACTTCAGCTTAATACAGTCCACTGCTGGACATAGGCCTTCACAAGTTTGCGCCAAAAATGGAGTGAAATCATGTGTTTTGCCCATAGTCACCACGCTGGGTAACCTTACCTACTCTCTACCTACTAACCTAAATCCATGATTTCGTCTTCAGGTCAAAGAGACAAGCCGTTTGTATCAGAGGCGGAGATGCGGCTTCGTACTCCTCGGCCTGACATCCTGTCGGTTCCACCTAACGAGAAGTACTACGATGGGCTGAGGGAAGCTGAATCAAAGGTAATTAAATTAACACAGTCATATCATTCCATTGGGAATAACTTACTGGGGCTAACTTTATGCGGGAGAAAAATATGGCTAAAGAATCATTGTCATTGTGGTCTCAGTTCCTTTTGTCGAGCTTGCTGATTTCCGCAATAAAATGGTTTTCCGCAATAAATGGAAATCTAGAAGACTATTTCCAACACAGTAAAACTACCGATGATCGTGACGACTGCTTAAAAAAATAATTTTATCGATTAGTCTTCACTATTATACGGATCTTATTTTTAAAACTGTCGCAGAAATTCCTTTGCCTTATAAATAACTATTTTTAAAACATGCGCTCGCTACTAGTTATAATTTTTTGTTAATTAGTCGACGTTCTTGTATTTTTTTTTGTGAGAACTAATTACTTGTACATATGCTCTTATCAGCTATCTTATCAGCTGTGTGGCTACGGCAATAAAGAATATAGCCACCCCCTCTCTTCCCGCGGGTGTCGTAAGAGGCGACTAAGGGATAACACAGTTCTACTACCACCTTGAAACTTATAAAGCCGACCGATGGCGAGATGACCATCCAACTGCTGGCTTTGAAATACACAGGCCGAAGACGGGCAGCAGCGTCTTCGGTGCGACAAAGCCAGCCCTGCGGTCACCAACCCGCCTGCCCAGCGTGGTGATTATGGGCAACACACATGAGTTCTCGCCGTTTGTTGGCGCGAACTTGTGGATGGAGGCCTATGTCCAGAAGTGGACTACGATAGGCTGAAGTGATGGTCTTATATTGCAAAGCTATTAGCTTTAGTTTTATAGAAAAAAACACATAGTCTCTTGATGAAAAAAGGTGTTAAGCTCAGATTTTTATTTCAAACTAGCTGACCCGGCAAACTTCGTATCGCCTAACAGTGAC
Organism: Melitaea cinxia; assembly: GCF_905220565.1. NCBI lineage: Eukaryota > Metazoa > Arthropoda > Insecta > Lepidoptera > Nymphalidae > Melitaea > Melitaea cinxia. The sequence continues at coordinate 740,285 of NC_059405.1, forward strand.
TTTTAAGTATTATCACAAATCTTTTGTATGGAAGTATAGAAAAGTGTTGTCTTTAGACTTTTTCAGGAAATTTAAAAAATTTTTTTTAGAATTTTTCTCTCCGTAAGAACCATCCTCGTACTTCAAGGAATATTTAAAAAAAAGAATTAGCGAAATCGGTCCAACCGTTCTCGAGTTTTGCGCTTAGCAACACATTCAGCGACTCATTTTTATATTATAGATCAACAATTTAGTTTCATTCAAATACATTTAAATAATTGGGTCGTATTCGTGACCCAAGTTTTCGACATGTTTACTGTCGATATTTTCGAATTATTATTGGTATCTAAACATAATTAATGCATATAATATCCGAAGATCCTGTGATTAAGTTTCTCAAGTTGGAATACGTATTAAAATACATTGAACCGTTGCACATATTCAAATCAAATTCTATCAATGTAACGTTTTTAATTAGCAACTTGATTAATGGCTTCTCATCGAAATAAGCCTCATGGGAGAATGTTTCAACATATTGCGAATAAATTACATTAAAATTTATTTTATTAACTAGTTGCCCAGACAAACTTCGTTCTGTCAAAAGTTAATAGTATTTTTTTTCTCTTAGTATTAAAACCTTCCGTGGGCCTTAAGGAACATACAAAAAAAAAAAAAAAACAAATTAGCTGAATTGGTCGAGCCATTCTCGAGTTATGCGCTTAGCAACATTCATTTTTGATTTATATACTTGTAGAAGATGTATTAACATTTTCTTTATAAATTTTTTACATTTAGTGATTAATATGACTATTTTTACCGACCGATGGCGTGATAACCGTGTAACAGCTGGCTTTGAAAGATACAGGCCGAAGGCGGGCAGCAGCGTCTTAGGTGCAACAAAGCCAGCCCTGCGGTCACCAACCCGCCTGCCCAGCGTGGTGACTATGGGCAACACAAATGAGTTCACGCATTTTTGGCGCGAACTTGTGAAGGCCTATGTCCAGCAGTGGACCGCAATAGGCTAGAATGATGACTATTTCTATTGTTTTAGTTGATTTTATTCAACTAACGATTGTAATAAAATAATAAAAAATATTTTTCTGCAATTTAAATTTTATGACGTCCTTGACAATATTCGTAATCTTTTCAGTCTATATCAACATCTAATAATTCACTTGGTAGTCTAATTGCACAATAAAAATTTTAGGATAAACATGTATAACAGTTCTTATGTGATTCTACTAATATAAATTTTCTTTTTTCTTTTTCAGTTTCCCATTCATCCAGACAACAGCATAGTTGGACTATCGGATTCAATCCTAAATTCGAATGACAATGATTTGGACAGTGACAAAAGAAACTACAGACCACCGTCGTCATGGTCGACGACCTCTACGAAGAAGCGTCCAACAAATGTTGACAGTGGAAGTTCAAATACAAACTATTTCAACAAAGTTAAAGTAAACTTAAATGAGGATAATAACATAAGGAAAGCAACAACGCAAAATCCAAATAAGTCTTCAAGTGTAACTAATCGCCCAACTAAGAAAGTAAATCCACCATCTAAGGAATTAGTACCACCGCTTTTACCACCAACGACAACCGAAAGTAGCGATTTTGAAATTGACATTAGAATGAATACGACACCAGATCCCGTTTACAATTTCATAAAACGCTTCGATCCAAACTCGCCTGATTCAATTAAGACTACGATGACTAAAACTGAAATAATTGAGCTCAATCAACATTTACCAGACGGCCAAGTCAGTTCAGAGGAAGATAGGACACCGAGAAAGAACAAGAACTTCGGAAACAATTTCAATGCCCTCCAAGGCGATGAGAAGAAAGGAACCAGTGTTAGTTCACGGTTTGATTCGGTAAATAAAAAACCGAATCCTGATTCGAATATCGAATCTTCCAATGTTCAAATAGCACAACCATCTAAGGAGCTCCAACCCCCAAAGTTCGATATAACGCCCATAGCATCAACAACCATGGGCCCGCCTATTTACTATGAATGGAAGTGGGCTGTACCAGCATTTGACTTAGCACCACCCAAATTCAGGAATGAAACTAACACGACGACGGCCAAACCAGTGAAGCCAGGAAAGAGACCATTTAGTGTCATAACTAGATCGACACCTAAAGTTATAGAGCCTACCCCGACTAACACGGAGTATAATATTAGTACGTACTTCGTCCCAGACTACGTGTTCCCTCTAGATGGAGCCCATCCAGGGTACAATGATGAAGACGCTGAGACTTCATTCCAGGTCAAGGTAAATAGACCAGGAAGGGCTAGCTATGGTGAAAACCCAGCGTGTCCACACTGTCACCCAGCATACCTTAAGCCTGGTAGCTGTGAACCTTGCATTGTAAAGCGGTAACAAATATGTGCAATGACTTTCGTCAATTTAGGTTTTGTGTATACAAAACAATTGTCATTTACAATAAATATAATTAAGGACAAATTTTCATCAAAATCGTTTAGCAAAATAAAATACTGTATAAAATGATTTTACACTTTATCCTGTACTTTATTTTGTATTTTTTTCTTCGTATATCTATAATACTCTTTAGAGAGGCACAGCATCGCATATGATATGTTTTTCAAGATAACCTTACAAGTCACCAGAGATTTATCCTGGACAGCTTTAATCTTCTTTCATTGATAATATATTTAAAAAAAAATACTTGGACGAAGGAACTTTGTTAAGTTGAAAAAAGAAAAAAATAGAGTTAGAGACATTAGTAAACGCATAGAGTTGTAAAAATATATCGTGTATAATATCTACGTAATATTTGTAGCAATTTTTTTTGCGCAAAATTTTGAATATTTCTAGGTATGAAGTCTATCTAGTTATCTAGCTAGACTTCACAAAGCCACATCCCATCCTACTAGCGATATTCACCCTCTTAATTCCTTATATTGCAAATTTCATCAAAATCGTTCCAACGAGTTTCGAAGCGATTAAAACAATCTAATCCATATATTGTATACAAATATTGCTAGTTTAACACTATGGGATGAAAAAATCGTATTCATTTAGGTAAAAGAACTATAATAATACTTATCTATATTGCGTTCCGTAGAATCAAATGTTCATTAGACTGGGAAAGTTTAAAAACTTGTAATTGTTTTTTTTATTATAGGTCTATTTTTTGTTTGATAAAAGATCACTAACAAGGTCTTTTTTCTTATAAAATAAAAAAGTAGACGTCATGTTAGTTGAATTTATATAATTTTATTTAAACACGTTAATGTGTTAACATTAATTCAGAATTGATTTTCCTGTAGCTTCGTAAAGCTTTTTTTAAAGAACGAAATTATCTTAAGTATATTTTTTTGCTTTGTTTTATGTTAATGATATCTAAAGTTCATGTTACATGGTCAGATAAAATACAATTGTAAATTTAATCTTGACTAAAACTTTCTGAACTGAAAACTAACTTTTTTCACATATTTGACAAATGTATTTGGCGCGAAAAATTTATTGTCAATACATCAGACTTGGCTTCGGCCTTATTTTACCAGTCATCGAATCAGAAGAAAAATAAAGTTACTTCAGACTTGGCTCCGGCCTTTTGATATATCAGTACGAAACTTACAAATTCAAACTAGGCTGTATGGGTTATAGTCCTTTGCCTTTCCCTATTGGGAATAAATTTTAAAACAACAACAACATATTGTCAACACAGATAAAATAGTATCTACTTTTGTAATACAAAGATGTCATTTCAACCGATTAGTCCTCATTTATATACTACCTTTTTTTTGTTTTAATAGAACGAAATTGTTTAAATATTGTTTGATACAATTATAACATAAGAGAAATGGTACAACTTGTAAAATATATGTAAGTCACGACGCATAAGTTAGATATAAATATTTATAACTTTGTTTTTATTTGTATAATAAAACCTGTCTGTTAAATTATATTTAAGTTACGAATAAATAACATAAAATAAAGATATTACCTTTTTATTTATTTTTAAGTAACCTTTTAAAAAAGAGTAGGTAAGAGTAGGTAGAGTACTAATTAGTAACACCGCTCTGGTGTAGTGGTGCGTGTAATCGCCTAAAACAACGACTGTTTGCGAGTTCGATTCCCGCTCGGGATGGATATTTGTATTTGTAAAAACAATTCTTTCCGGTTCAGATGTCTGTCCTTGTGGGTGTGTCCCCACCATGCCTCAGAAAGCACGATAAGCCGTCGGTCCCGGTTATCATAAATACCTGATACCGTTCGGTACTCATTACATAGGCAACATATCCGCCAACCCAAGTGGAGCAGTGTGGTGGATTAACCTTCAATCCTTCTCTTATATGGAGAAAAAGGCCTATGCAGTGGGATGTTACAGGCTGAATGCGAATTAGTAACGCTGTAAAGAGTAACTAACAGTAACATAATTATATGTATGTAGACCATTATAATATACTTTCAACTTTTTCCACTTAGATTGTAGTTACTAAATAAACAATTTAAATTTTTATTCGAAGGAAACAGTAACTGTCCTAATAAACGAGGGTTGCTTATGCCAAAAATTTAATCTGATTGTTACAGCCGCAAATGATACGGATAACATATAGGTAGGTTTGCATAAACGAAATTAAAAATGAATAATATACAACTGAATATTATTATATCATCGACACTTGCTATATGACAACAATTTCACCACATTAATTAAATTTTATGTTGTTTCTCTCAAAAAAAAAATGTTGGAATTTCAAAAGAATATTAAAAATATTAATAAAACTTCAACGAAACTGAAGATTTAAAAGTAAAGATAAAAATTATTATCATTATAGAAATTATTAAGTATATATTATAGAACAATTGTGTTTGCTTGCAAACCAAAAAAATCTGACTTCAATTACATAGACAAGTAATGCAACGTAAGTTGACGAAAAAAATTAACAAACGCACAAGTCGTCACTACGATTTTCGAGGGTTCCCGTCTTTTTCTCTAAGATTCCATCATCGGATCATGGTTTCCTTATTATGGTACCACCCCTGAGATATCTCCTTTCCAACAAAAAAAGAATTAGAAAAATCGGTTCATAAACGACGAAGTCATCCCCGAACATACATAAAATATGTATATATACGGTCGAATTGAGTAATCTCCTCCTTTTTTGATGTCGGTTAAAAAAGCTATACATAGTTGAATGTATGATATAAGCAATTAAATTAAAAAAAATATATATGAAAAATGTTCAATTACTTAATCGCTAAGTTTAGCAGTGATTTAAAAATACCAAATCAATGTCTTTGTAATTCTTCATTTAGTTCCACTTTTACGCGTCAAGTTATAATTATTGGTCAACAATTTTTTGCCATTAAAGTATTGTGGGAATTTCCTAATAAAAGAAAATTAACTGGAGTCTCTATCTCTACTCATCTACTGTCTTTTTGTTTTGTTATTTTATTTATCTGTATTATAAATGGCGTTATGACAATCAGCCGTCACAGCTTGTTTTGCCAGCTTTTAAATTTTCCTCCAATTACAGATCTTTGGGTATTTTAGGGTTTTTTCCGTATAGATATTTGTATTAATTAATATGTCTTAAAATTGGTCTGATATTTACTATCATGCTAATTTCAGGGGGGGCATTTAATGCGCATAGTGCATCTATAATCATCATCATTACAGCCCATACAGTCCACCGCTGGACATAGGCCTCCACAAGTTTACGTCAAAAATAACGTGAACTCATGTGTTTTGCCCATAGTCACCACGCTGGGCAGGCGGGTTGGTGAACGCAGTACTGGCTTTGTCGCACCAAAGACTCTGCTGCCCGTCCTCGGCCTGTGTATTTCAAAGCCAGTAGTTGGATGGTTATCCCGCCATCGGTCGGCTTCTTAAGTTCCAAGATGGTTGTCATCATCATTCATCATTACGGCCTATACAGTCCACTGCTGGACATAGGCCTCCACAAGTTTACGCCAAAAATAACGTGAACTCATGTGTTTTGCCCATAGTCACCACGCTGGGCAGGCGGGTTGGTGACCGCAGTACTGGCTTTGTCGCACCGAAGACGCTGCTGCCCGTCTTCGGCCTGTGTATTTCAAAGCCAGCAGTTGGATGGATATCCCGCCATCGGTCGGCTTTTTAAGTTCCAAGGTGGTTGTGGAACCTTGTTATCCCTTAGTCGCCTCTTACGACACCCACGGGAAGAGAGGGGGTGGCTAAATTCTTTAGTGCCGTAGCCACACAGCACTATATATCTATAATCATATGAACGTAATATTTTCACGATTTTAGTCATGTTTTATATAGAACATAAAATCAAAGCATAACAAGATATTTTTATTGAATAATTATTTTTAATTTATTGGTATCATTTTTATAGAATAAAGGCTTAAGAGGATAAGAGGGATTGTGACTATTTTAAAAGTTTTTGACTTAACCTTTGGGGATACAATTTCAGAGAAATGGTAACACTAACAATGGCGTCTAATTAATCGCTGTCATAAATGTCATTTTCGCAAATGCTGCGCGTTGTGCGGAAATTTTATTAATTATAAATTAACATCTAATATACTCACATTTAAGTATTTTCCAAATATTTATTATACATAACGTGATATTAGAATAATGAGTAACGTGAATCCTCTCGGGTTGTTAGTGAACTATGGTGATTCTGATGAAGAGATGGAGGACGGGACTCCGATTTCTGCCAAACGTTACGATATTGCAAATAAACGGGCACCGGCAGCTTATCCAGGATATGACGTGAATCATCAGACTACTGCTCCCGCTGGTATACACCCAGCGCCAATACCGCACTGCCGTAAGTGTTACGTTTCACCTTATTTTGCAATTAACTCTTTTTAGTTAGAGGTCATTCATAATTCGTTTACAAGCTTTACATTGTGGTGATTATTAATAAAACAGAAAAAAACTTATCTACCTACCTCCTCCTCCTCCTAATCCTCCTAATCCTCCTTAGGCTACATTCATAATAAACCCAAAAACCTTTTTTGAGAAAATATGAAAAAAGCTGATAAATAACAAAAATATTCTTTTCTTCTTAATACCCTTATGCTGATCTTGATGATTGTACCATGAATAATTTTGTATATTTGCCACCTAATATTATATTGAATATATTACTTAACATAATTATTTTTATTTACGCTGTGGATATTCAGATTCCAGCGTGACTCCAGCGGTAATCTAACGTGATTGGTACTTCTTGAAAAAATAAAGTAACCTAACCTAACCTCAAAATTAGACCATTCATTGGGATAATTTCGTTCCGTATCGTCTGCAGTTTTTAAAGAACACTCTAGGGGTATTCAGTTTGATTAAGTTACGGAAACAGAATAACAATCTAGTGTCTGAATATCCTTATCAATGTATTTAACATACAATGTGAAATATATTTGATGAAGTAATTAACAAAAATTGTTAATAATTACCATATATCTATATCAATAAATAAAATTAGACTGTCTGTTTGTAATATTAAAATAATTGCTTTTTACTAAATGCATATGGATGTATACACGATACATATACCAAAATAAAAAAAATTAAATTTTTTGTCTGTTTGTCCCGGCTAATCTCTGAAACAGCTAGACTGATTTTGACGGGACTTTTACTGGCAGATAGCTGATGTAATAAGGAGTAACTTTGGCTACTTGTATTTTAGAAATTTATTTATTTTGTATTTCTGTGAATCGAAAAATATATTTTTTCAATTTCACGTAGACAAAGTCGTAAGCACAGCTAGTATTCAAATATAATTGAATTATATATTTAAAAAATCGACCGTCTATATTAGTTGGCTGTTACCTATTTGGCGGTGCAATGGTTTAGGGTGTTGACTTTCTCATCCGCCATCTCAAAGGGAGGATCCTCCGACCAGACGTGTGTTGTGTCTGGCGGGCTACTGCCCCAACGGTTGTTGTTGGGATTTTGTATATATACTCAATCACTTTGATAACGCGATGTAGGATACGTCAGTTTTTTTCTAATTACGTAGTTAGTATGTTGCGCGATAGATATCGCCACACCTACAACATAGGCCTATTTATTCGCAAAAGATGACTATGAGTTTATGCTAAAGATATTTATTCATTTTTACTATCTTTCCACAGCCTGGTCAGCCTGTTATGATGAAAATAGTGGTTTCACATATTACTGGAATCAGCACACTAATGCCGTTACATGGGAGGCTCCTCCGGAGTATTTACTGGCGCTCAAGTTAGCACAGCAACAGTTACACACGTCAGGTATTTGTGCAATTTAAATCTTATATAGGTATAACTTTTTTGAATTAGAAAAGTGAGACTTTCTTTAACATACTTATGAATAAGTATTAACGGAAGTAAGGCACAGCAAGAAATATACTGCTCAAAATCTGGATGAATCAGTTAAGCTGTGACTGGGCACCTCGAACTTACAGAATATCACAGCTAAATAATACTGCTCTCAAGCTATGTTCGGTTCTTGTAGTGATCAAAGTGACCAGAACTCCTAGGGGGATTAGGACTTGGGTCGGTAATACACTTACCATGCTTCTAGCGTTGCAGGCGTACATACGCTACGGTAATCGCTTACCATCAGGTGACCCGTATGCTTGTTTGCTGACCTAGATGTATATAAATAAAACCTATATTAGTTGATAGACTAGTTAGTCAATTGTCTACAAAATGTTAATCTTAAAAATATTATCTTAACGCGCATAAATAAATGATGCTAGTTAATCGTCTAGAAATTTGATTTATTATTATTTTGATGTCCTATTAGATTTCTATTTTATAAATTTTTTATATTTTGTCAATTAATTTGATAACATTAATTCATTTAATTACTACTTTTTAAGTACTGTGTGGCTACGCTGTACTGTGTGGCTACGGTACTAAAGAATATAGCCACCCCCTCTCTTCCCGTGGGTGTCGTAAGAGGCGACTAAGGGATAACATAGTTCCGCTACCACCTTGGAACTTAAAAAGCCGACCGATGGCGGGATAACCATCCAACTGCTGGCTTTGAAATACACAGGCCGAAGACGGGCAGCAGCGTCTTCGGTGCGACAAAGCCAGCCCTGCGGTCACTAACCCGCCTGCCTAGCGTGGTGACTATGGGCAAAACACATGAGTTCACGCTATTTTTGGCGTAAACTTGTGGAGGCCTATGTCCAGTAGTGGACTGTAAAGGCTGTAATGATGAATTCATTTAATTTAGTTTACACTTGTAAATCGATAAAATTTTTTATTAAATAATAAAATTATAGTAAATTTACATTACCGCTACTAGTAAATTACAAATAAAAACAAATCAGTCCTGGACTTAATAATAAAATTAAAAAAGTAGTGTTTAGCTCATAGTAAAATAAATTAACTAATTTGTATGTATCAAATTAGGGTCATCAGAAGTATCAGCAGAAGAATGGCAGCTTTACCAGCAAGCGTTGGCCGAGAAACAAAACTCACAGAATAAGATAGCGAAAGCTCCCGCTAAAACAAAGAAACCTGAGAAAGTTTTAAAGGAAAAATCAAAGGTCAACAAGAAAAGGGCGGCTAGTGACGATGAAGAGGAGTAAGTTCTTTTATTACTCAATTTATTTTTAAAGATTTTTTTTTTGGAGTAATTACGTAAGCAGAATTTTAGTAATTTTTAATCAGCTCCCCTTTGTTAGCCGAAAGTTGTAAACATTAGTAGATATTTTTTTAATCTATTCAGAAATAATAAATAAATATTGTGCTGTGTGGTTGTGGCCATCTGTGTAGTCGTGGCCATCTGTGTGGTTACGGCAGTAAAGAATATAGCCACCCCCTCTCTTCCCGTGGATGTCGTAAGATTCAACTAAGGGATAACACAGTTCCACTACCACCTTGGAACTTAAAAAGTCGACCGATGGCATGAAATTGTGGAGGACTATGTCCAGCAGTGGACTGTGAAAGGTTGAAATAAATATTGCTGATGTAACCACCATCTAGACCTCTTGGCCCCCATATCATCAAAAATAAGCAAAACAACAAAACCCTACCCCGTTCGGTGTTTACTTACTTAAGAAGTATACTCTAGAACTATAGTCTAGAACTATAGTCATACTTCTTACTATAAGCAGTAAATTTTTTGTTTTTAGCTTTTGATGTAATAATATATTTTTCATTATAAGTTTCACATCAATGTCTGTGTGTATTTATCAAAATGATATAAATTATTTTTGGAATAAAATGATTTTATTATAATGAAAATGTCCCATGTTATTTCCAGGAAAATAGAACTTATAACTTCATACCACAACTCGGACTCTGAATCAAACGACGAGTCAGAGAAGCTCCCAGTCACACCACCACTACCGAAACCTCCCACTGTATTACCGAAACATCCTCAAAAGAAGCAAAAGACGCAAATTAAACAAAAGGCACAAATAAAAAAGGCACAAGTTGAATTTGGACCGCCCTTACCACCGAATCTAAATTACACAGTACCGATAGGACCCGAGCTGCCTCCGAACTTGATTGATAATAAACAAAAGTCTCCAGAAAGGAAAGAAACTAAACAAGTAAGTTGATGATTTTTTTTTAATATTTTTAATTAATTTTAAACCCAAATAAACCTTTTAATGAATAGATATGGTAAATCTATATAAATAAAGATGGATGTTGCCAAGCGCATAACTCAATAATGGCTCGACCAATTCTGCTAATTTATGTTCCTTAAGGCCCACAGAATATATAACTAAAAAAAAAAAAAAATTAAAAATATTTTTACTATTAACTTTTGACAGTACGAAGTCTGTCCGGGCAGCTAGTAATTGTATTTAAAAGATGTGAATTTTAGTTTAATTAGATAATCTTAATCAATAACATTAAAACTACAATTTATTATTAAACTTTTTGGCACCAGTGATGAGAAAGCAATCTGAAATCTCCGCTTCAGAAATAACTATCCAAGGGCAGTGGGAACTCGTTAATATTTTTTATTACTAACTTTTATTCTATATTACTGTCTCTATCAAATTATATATTTTTTCATCTATATAACCGTTTGTAATCAACGAACATGTTGATTACACACGGTATATTACGGGTACTGTTCATATTTGTGTCATATTTCGTTAAGTAACAAAATATGATACATTTTTGGATGATTTCCGAGAGTTCTCATTGTAATTGGAAATGTTATTAAGCGCTGTGATGGGTTAAAGTTTTCAATCTGAGGTGACTTAAAAAAATTTGTTCGATAGATTATATGGATAATTTTTGCCTTGAATATTCAAAATAATCTAATTAGAAATTGGAAATGGTCGTTATATTTTACTTATTCTTTATTTTTTTGTATATATTAATATTTTCAAATCTTTAACATTCAAGCAGAATAAAACGAAACCGAAAGCCAGCGATGACAATGATAGCCAGGACGAAATGTGTTTATTGAAAAAATTAAAGGACAAAGCAAAATTATTAGAAAAACTAGGTGGCGAACTACCGTCTGAAATACAGAAAATAATCAAAGACGAAGCAAGATCCAATAACGCGTCTCCGAAAACCGAAACAAGTGTAGCAGATCTCGATGTAGATGATTTACTTAAAGAAATAGAGAAAACAGAGCTACCCAAAGTTGTTAAATCTAAAGGAAAAGTAGACAGTAAACCTAAATCTAGCACAAATAGTTTGTCTAATTCACCTAAAAGTGGTGATAGGACTCCACCGTTAGATGAATTGAAAGCGCTATATCCGACCAATGGTTCAATATCCTTATTCCCAAGTGCTGCAAATATAGAAGAAAGTAAAACGGACGATATAGTGATTAAAGAAACGCCAGTTGTTGAAGAAAAAGATAAAAAAGAAAATGTCTATCTAATGAACATTGACGAACCAATAGAAAATGTGGGTAGAAAGAAATTGAGAATATCAAATTCAGTACTTCCAGAACGGAAGAAAGAAAAATCTGAAGTACCGGCTTACACGACGAAATATTCCCAATTTATCGAAGGATTTTCGAACGAAAGGACCGGTTTGGGTTTCAGTAAGGAAGACGATGGGGGCGGTAGTCCAAAAAATACGATTAGCTATGGAAACGGTTTGACGTTTACTAAAGGTGAAACGTTGAACGAGGAAAAAAAAGATGATGATTTGGACGATCTTACAGAACTATTAGAGGCGAAATTAAAGTTCTTGAATCAATTACAGCCGAGCACACTCGCCCCGCTACAAGAGATGTTCATACAAATGCAGGTGAGTGTACTTTTGTTAAAATAATTTATATATTAATACGTTTAGCAAAAACTTTGTACCCTTTTTTTGAAAAAATTCGAGGATGTAATTTCGAACACATGGTTTATTTAGAGAATAAGTGCAGAATGCTAATATTTTTTATAAAATTATGCATAAATACACATAAAATAAAAACTAAAAAATTTACATATTACCATGTATTAACACACATATATATTCTTTTGTTTAATGTTTAAAGTTATAATTTACATTAGTTATGGTTGAATTTCGACCACTGGGCGACTACTAGTGATATATTAATGCTAGAGATTAAAAGTCTAATTTTTTAGACGACGCGTTAATGCAACTGTCTGGTTTATGACTGTTGAGCTGGCGGTCGCGGGTTCGATTCCCGCACATGGCATAAATTTGCACTGGTCATATAATATCGACCGTATATAAGAGTGAGAGCGATTCCAATTAAATTTATTTGTTTATTAATTTTATTATTATTATTTTTTTTTTTTTTAATTTATTTATGGCGAAATTGATTGTAACTGCTATGAGATACTGTTGTTATATTTATTAGTTTATTATATTATATTAATCAAATGTATATATATGTATTGCTTATAAGTATTAATGTGTAGATATTTGTATGTAAGTTTATTACAATATAACTGCACCACCTACCCGCTCCTCAAATAAATAGTATTCAATCCTATTTCGGGTTGTCTGGAAGAAATGGCTAACTAGCCATAAGACCGCCTCTTGTACTACACATTCTTAAGTTGTCTGTATTATTATTATTTTGTATTTGCATATTGTGGTGTACAATAAAGAGTAAATAAATAAATAAATAAATATATAAATATAACCTTCACATACGGTCGTATGTCCCTACGGTAGGTAACTTAATGCTTGTGTTATAGGTAACAGTCGACTGCTATAGCTATTGTTTTGATAAATATACATAGAAATAATACATATATAAATACAAATAATACACCCAGACTCAGGCGGGAATCGAACTCACAACCCGCGACACAGAAAGCAGGGCCATTACAAGCTGCGCCAACGGGCTAGTCCAAAATCCCCAGACCGCGCCAAATAAAAATGTTTTGCCGGGGTCTGCGGGTTTTTGCTTGTGAACCGTGTTTCCGGACCCCAAACACAGGAGTAAATAGTGAAGGGCGGTGAGTGTGAGGCGTTTATTTACGCGTGACATTGTATTGTGCTCGGACACGTGTTTGTTTGTATAGACGTTAGCGTCCGCGTTCCGCCGTCACGCTATCTTTCTCATACTCCGACGCACACCGTGCTTACAGCCGAGCCAATTAATCTGATGGCTGTTCCGACGCGGTGTGTGGTAGTGCGGCCGGACGACTAAAAGGCCTACACGGTCGGGATCGACCGCCGACCGTCGTGTTCTTGGTCGGGTCAACCAATTTTTGTATTAATTCGCAGACGCTGGTGTCGGCGTTCCGCGCCGGCGCGCTGTCGGCGCCGTACTGGCGGCGCTGGGCGCGCGGCGCCGAGCGCGCGCTCGCGCAGCACGAGGAGGCCGCCGCGCCGCCCGGCTGGCTCTGCGCCTTCCTGAGGTACGGCCCTCCCTTATATACCCGCCACCGGCCGCGAGCCCCGCGCGTGCGCCGTGTGTCACACCGTACGCGGTCCGCGCTCGATGTATTGCGTGTCGTACTGTCGTCGCTCTTATTGTTGTGCGACTTTAGTTTACCGGCGCTCGTAAATTTGTAAAGCAACGCCATCTAGCGTTAATTTCTAGGAGTGTAAAGTAAATTTATTTTTAAACTAGCCGACCCGTGCCCACTTTGTTGAACGTTAATTATTATTATATTAACCAAGTAACACACTTTAAAGAACAAATTTTATAGGGCTAAAATAAATAATATGTTGCTCCCGTATATTTATTATTTTAAATTACAGAACCAAATAACATACTTTAAAGAACAAATTTTATAGCGCTTAAATAAATAATATGTTGCTCCCGTGTATTTATTATTTTAAATTACAGAACCAAATCACATACTTTAAAGAACAAATTTTATAGCACTTAAATAAATAATATGTTGTTCCAACGCCATCTATAAAAAATCGAAAAAACGTCGTCGAGAGACTAAAATAAGACTAAATTAATAACGTCGAAAGACTAATAAATTGTTTTCTCTTAGCGATAGATGGCGCTAGTTTATTTACCATTTTAATACCATTTTAATCTTTTTCTTATTTACTGAATTTTTTGTTCAATCACAATAAAATATAGCCTATATCACTCCTGAATAGTATAGCTTTCTGTTAGTGAAAGAATTTCCATGATCGGATCAGTATTTGCGAAGATTACCCCCTACATACAAACAAAGTTATAAACTTTACCTCTTTATAATATTAGTATAGATTAATTGTGATATGTCATATCGGACGAATCGATATCGTTTGGATGCAAATTTGTCCGTTGAGTATTTATAATAAGTAATAATACAAGTTGTTAGTTTCTAAACAACATGGAATTACAAGTTCTGGTAATTGACTGACAATATGTGGCAGTAGTAGACAAGTGTATTCGTATACTTTGGGACGGACAGACTGACGGAAGAATGTTCAACGGGACCTGTAAATCCTTCGATGCTGTTAATATTATGAAAAACATTACAAATTAAGGCCAAAACAACATATTATTCAAAAATTTAAGTGACCACATGAATGAATATGTGTTGTTTGTTACTTTCACTACTACTTTCAATTAATCAAATACCCACATGACGTGGGTATATAATTGTTTACTCCCTTACTCCCTATCAACTAGATGACGATAATTAAATAATTGGTTTCTCACTAAATTTTACCCGTAACACCATAAAGCGACGTACTTTCTGCTTTCGTTTTTAATTATTATAGAAATCCGTATCGGTGTGACAAACGGTAATGGACTCTAAGGTAAAGATCACGTGCTGTGGTATTTTATGGCGGACTTATAGTGAATGAAAAACGGGGAATCGTACTAGTGCTATAGAACTATTTTTATAATATTTACATTTGTTATTTCTAATGTAAACTGTTAATTTTTTAGGAATGTGATATGATTGTAATATCTGTGATATAAGAGTACCTGATGTAGTTAATAAATTATTCACATTAACACGAGTTTCTTTAAACCTCTTTTATAATCCCAAAAATAAAAAAAATAATAATTTTAGGTTTTTCAAAAGATTATTGTCAGTTAAACTAATTTGTATCCATAAATTTAACATCATACAAATAACTGTAAATAGCGAAATACGCTGAAGAAAGAAGTTGGAAGATAGAAGATTTGAAACAAAAGAAAAAGAATGAAAGAGAAGGCGAGACTTCGCGCCGGGGATTTTGGTAAGAAAAATATGACTTATTTAAAATTGTATCTTCTTGATATTGCACTTTGATCTTGTTCCAGGTGGCCTTCATCCCGGCGATAATAAAACGAAAATGGTAGATTTGGGTGTAAGAACTTAACTATTTATGGGTTTTTTGGGATAAAACAAAAAAAAAACATTTAGTTAGGGTATAATTTCGTGGCAGAAACAACCAGGATATCTTAATAGAGGGATTAAGTATGAACAGAGTTTTTATAATCTTTACGAAAAATTCTTTCGTACAGCATTTACATAGTATGGAAGAATTTGTCGTACTTATAAATGTTTATGTTTTAAGATCGCCTCGTCGTTTTAATCGGTCATCGTTTTGAAGATTAAGTGATTTTCTAAAATCTTAGTAGAAGGTTATGCGGAAAAATTCGACCAGATAAAAACAAAAGCTTCAAAGCTTCATAAATACGAAATAATATCTTGAAATAAGTACAGCAGTAAAACATAACTACAAAAAAAAAAAAACATATTGTCTAAAATATGCTTGTAATTGGAATATTGGTCTGAAAATTGGAATATTTTTCCGAAAATTGTGATTTTTGAAGCGATGATTGATTTAAAACGGCTCGGTGCACTAAAAATCCTCCACGGCGGATGTTTGTACGATATCTTTGTGACTGCAGGTCTGAAGGGCGGTACTGCTATCGTAGGGAGTCGGACGGTTTCGTCCAGTACGAATACCCGGCGGTCGCGAGTACAGATATGGAAATATGTACCACACCGCCGCATCCGAGCTCTGATGCGAAGGTAAAAAAATAAACATTATAGTTAACAAACACAATTATTGAATATTCGGTTCTAAACACTCGTCTGCAATTTCTTACAGCTTTCGAAAAAAAAAAAGAATTATCAAAATCGGTACGCAAGGTAAAAATGTATGAGTGAACACGCTTAAAAAAACAGACGAATTGAAAACCTCCTTTTTAAAAGCCAATTCAAAATAACAGCATCTTCATAAAATAACAATTTCATACGTCAATTGAGAATCTCACTGATGGTTCAATACTGCTATTTTTAAAGTTTATACTTACACTATACTAAAAAAAACAAAAACAAAATGTCAAGGTAGCTAACAATAATAATCAATAGTTAAATGGTTCCATCTCAATATTAGGTACTGTGTGGCTACGGTACTAAAGAATATAGCCACCCCCTCTCTTCCCGTGGGTGTCGTAAAAGGCGACTTAGGGATAACACATTTCCGCTACCACCTTGGAACTTAAAAAGCCGACCGGTGGCGGGATGACCATCCGACTGCTGGCTTTGAAATACACAGGCCGAAGACGGGCAGCTGCGTCTTCGGTGCGACAAAGCCAGCCCTGCGTTCACCAACCCGCCTGTCCAGCGTGGTGACTATGGGCAAAGCACACGAGTTCACGTTATTTTTGGCGTAAACTTGTGGAGGCCAACGTCCAGCAGTGGACTGTGTAGGCTGTAATGATGAATATTAGGTACATTCCAAACTCGGCAATGTACCCGTATCGCGTAGACTCAGTATAGTACCTGAAGCCCCCGCCCAACAGGCCGGCGCGTCCCCGCGCGGCCGCCGCACGCCGCCGCCGCCCGGCACCGCGCCCGACCCGCCCGCGCCGCCGCCGCCGCGCATCGTGAGTCACGCTCTAACCGAACGCACAACCACACGACATGCCACACTCACACTCTTAAATTAACGGGTGCGCACACACACACAATCGTATACAAGCACCCATTTTTACTTCCATACATATACACTAAGCACACACTAAGACATTATTTTCAAATAAAGACGCACGCACATTGCATCATACCTACTTAATTACACGTGCACACGCATACGCATGCGTTTATATCAAAAATCTTAAGCATGCATAATGCGAACATTTTGACTCAAATAACCACGCACATACAAGATACATACATTCACTTTTACCTGCGTTCCATACACGCACGTATACCTCACAACGATTCAAAGACGTGTGCGCACTCAATCACACAAGATGTCATTTACTTTATTATACACTACGGACATACAAAGACACCCACTCAAACACGCAAGCACGCATACAAGCACGTGAATCATACGACGCAACGTAACCATGCGAACATTTTTATAAAATCAAATCTTTATTAACGTCGACGCACTCATCTTTATCATTAATATAATCTTGAACTTAAACACATATGTTCACTCAATCACACACAACCTCACATTTATTTACATCCAATACACACAAGCACATACATTTAGCACTTGTCAACGTTAATTATCGATATGTGGCACTTACATATACGAATGTAACCCACTCTAACTGCAACGCCTACAAAGACAAAAATGCACCAGTTTGTAAGGAGTAAAAGTACCTAGAACAATGTCGGCGTTCAACTTTTAATAATAGTTTAGTAAATTTAACTGGCAACATAGACTGCCGTTGTATCAGGCGAGACAAACGGAGCAAGAGAGAGGTGTGAGCACACATTTTCTTTCTCTCATAGCCAGTTACGTTCCGTATATCTAAGACGCAGTGCAAGCCTATTGTGCAGAAGTTTTACTTCAGTCGTTTTGTCTAAAGAACACTCGTTTTTTTTTACATACATATATTAAATATTAAAAATTAAATCATTTTTTACAATTCCAGCAAGAACCGAAACAAGAGATAGGCGATGAACTACTATCGTTTTATAACGACATCGCAGAATTAGAAAAATCTACAGTCCCAACGGAACCAAACTCCCCAGAACCGCCTCCACCTCCAGAAATCACCGAGAAACCAAAAGATAAAGACGTTATCAAGGAAAAAGACGTTAAATTGCCCAAGAAGAAAACTAAGGTAGTGTCAACTGTTTTTAACTTAGACCAAATGAGTGTATTCAAACAAATATCCACGATAATGGTTTGGACAGAAATGGGTGACAGAATTTTTTTAAACTGAAATTCTTTTAAATCTTGCCGGTGAAGGGTTTTCCTTTATGAGGAATGTGTCTGAAATTTGATCTCACTCGGCTGCTGAAATTTCACTCGGCTGTGTAGTTACGGCAGTAAAGAATATAGGCTCCCCCTCTCTTCCCGTGGGTGTCATAAGAGGCGAGTAAGGGATAACACAGGTCCACTACCACCTTGGAACTTGTAAAGCCGACCGATGGCGGTATAACCATCTGCTGGCTTTGAAATACACAGGTCAAAGGCGGGCAGCAGCGTCTTCAGTGCTACAAAGCCAGCCCTGCGGTCACCAACCCGCCTGCCCAGCGTGGTGACTATGGGCGAAAACACATGAGTTCACGCACTTTTTGCGTGAACTTGTAGAGGCCTATGTCCAGCAGTGGACTGCGATAAGCTGAAGTGAAATTTGAATAAAATAGTATATTCCCGAAGAAATTTTAAGATATGTATCCATCCACTCACTCATTAGAGGCGTCTTTTGATCACGTGATGTTTTTTAGAAACTTTCTAACCCCCCACCTCCATTGGTGATATATGAGGTTATGGACTATCCTCCCCGCCATATGTGATTGCTTTATAACGCTTCAACATATCTGATGGCGGGGAAGAAGACCGGCTCCTCGCCTTCACCGGCTTACTCGGGTAGCTACGGACCCTCCCTAAGCTTAGACAGAAATTATAGTTATACCAGTATAAGTCAAGACCTACATAAACACCTGTAGCCAACAAAATACAAACTGCAAAAATTTACTATTTTTTTTAAATTCCTGCATCAAACCTCACTCTGTAATTTTTTATTCAAGAATTCTCAGAATTTTTTTACAAACAAAAAATAAAAACGAACATAATATTAAAGTAATTAATATCTACAATTGTTTTAGTAATTGTGTTAATAATTAACTGTATTTTTTGAATTTCAGATGAAGTTGTCATCCTCATTGGCCATGAAACACAAATCGGTGTCAACACTAGTCGCGAAGTGGCAACAAGTCGCGGATGAGATTAATTCGGACTGATTTTCTATTAATAAACAAAAGTGTATAGTAAATATATTTAATTTGGAAAGTACCTCGACCTTACAGACGATCACAGCTAAAAAAAAATGTTCTCAAATAGTGTTGTGTTCCTGTGGTGAGTAAGGTATAGACCTCCTGGGATTGGGGATAGGGTCGGCAATGCGATTGCGATGTTTCTGATATTGCAGACGTCTATAAGCTACGGTAATCGCTTACCATTAGGTCAGCCGTACGCCTGTTTGCCGATCTAGTTGTATAAAAAAAATTGTAAAATATTACCAAAAAGCTGTCCTCCAAAAACTCAAATAATAACAATACTGTAAAATAATATTTAAACATCGCAATACAGACGTGTCAAATTTTTACATTTGTTTTTCAAGAAGCTAGAATCGCCTTAATATATTTTTATTGAAAAAATGTAAGTTATATATTTTATTGTAAATATTATGTGTTTTTGTACTGAGTTGTAAATGATTAATGAAGTAATAAAATGATAGAAATATCATACAGAATTAAGTCTTTTATTTTATCTGAGGTAGGCACAGCGGCAGCTATCCTGCTCAAAATCTGGAGCAGCCCGACTGGGGAAGTACCTCGACCTTACAGAAGATCACAGCTAAATAATAGTGCTTGATGTGTTGTGTTCCTGTTGATGAGTAAGGTGACCAGAGCTCTTGGGGAGAAATGGGGATAAGGTCGGTAACGCGCTTGGAAAATTTCTGGTATTGTAGACGTCTATAAGCCACGGTAATCGCTTGCCATCAGGTGGGCCGTACGCTTGTTTGCCGACCTAGGTATATAAAAAAAAAATATGTACGATTTTATTTTTGTGTTACCCACACATTAGGAATTCTAAACATTTTTGAATATCATATCAAAAATTGACCGCTCCAGCGGGGTTCGAACCCGCGTCTCCGACTGACCGTGTCGGCGCTCTAGCCAATTAAGCGATGGAACGATGTACCCGCTAGATCGAAATTTCCGATATGATGATTTTTATATTCGGTTTAAGCGAACCGTGGCGCCCTCTATAGTGAGTTCTTTACAGAGACCCGTAACTATTCAAAGCTTCATATTACAATTAAAATCTTTGACAGGAGACGACACCATGCTATTTTTAATATGTATGGTTTTTATTTTTTGAATTTTTGTTGGTCTCTATGATTGTTCCTACATTACGAAAAATCTGTTCTGCCGAATTCATTAAATGCGACTTTTTATAGTTGTGATGCAAGAGGTATGAACTAATAAAATAATTTTTAACAAAAAAAACCGACTTCAAAAAGGAAACTAAAAAGTGAAAAATAAATTTACCTACTTAGTACAAAGTAATTCGTATTTTGATTTAGTTAATCAGAAATGATTAAATAAATATTTTATAATTTTGAAGTCGGTGCCAAGTAAAATAATAACTACTCTAGTATCTACTCATAAGTTGTATTCAGTTTTCTTTCATAATTTGTTTCATTGACTATTAGGTTGAATACTGTTACTGTTTTGACATATCTAATAATATTTTTTGTACTTGTTTGTTGTGTGTGTGTTGTTTGTATTTGTTATTGTAGCCAGGTTGTTGTAGTATTTACTTGGCACCAACTTCAAAATTATAAAATATTTATTTAATCATTTCTGATTAACTAAATCAAAATACGAATTACTTTGTACTAAGTAGGTAAATTTATTTTTCACTTTTTAGTTTCCTTTTTGAAGTCGGTTTTTTTTTTGTTAAAAATTATTTTATTTTACAATTTTTAGTGATGGGTAGACCTAACAAGGATGTTTTTTCTCTTATGTCGGGGGTTCGGAAACATACACAATACACAAGCACAAACACCCAGATCATGACAAACATCTATATGGCCAATACAAATGTCTGTCGTGCGCGGAGATTAAACCCACTAACGCCAGCGCAACAGCCGGTGATGTGACCGCTGCGCTAACGCGTCGACATACTATGAGTAAAGTTCGCTATCAGGTGTACGTAATAACAACCGGGACTGACAGCCTAGCGTGTTCTCCGAGGCTAGGTTGGGAGAACCACAAGGATTAACAACTAGACCAAAAATAAATATTTATATAATTATAAATATCCACTCCGAGCTGGAATAGAACCCGCGACCGTCGGTGTTTAGGCGCCGCCGACACGGCACATGCACCATTATATCAAAGCGGTCGTCAAACAGCAAAAGGTAACTGCTGTAAATTGTTGAGAAATTCCCTCGAGTGTTTATGGGCTCCATCATCAAACCTGGTCCTGCGACACAGATGATCACACAGCAGGTAATTGCTATAAATCGTTAAAAAGTTCCCTCGACTATCTTTCGTCTCCATCATCAGACTTTAATGGCACTTGTAACTTACATAGGTGCAAAGTTCTCATCAATAGAAACGAATTAAGTTCAAACAGTAGGTAATTGCTATAAGTCGTTGAAGAGTACCCTCGACTATCTTTCGTCTCCATCATCAGACTGAAATGACACTTATAACTCATATATATGCAAAGTTCTCATCAATAGAAACGAATTAAGTTCAAACAGCAGGTAATTGCTATAAATCGTTAAAGAGTTCCCTCGACTAACTTTTGTCTCCATCATCAGACTGTAATGGCACTTATAACTCATACAGGTGCAAAGTTCTCATCAATAGAAACGAATTAAGTTTAAAAAGCAGGTAATTGCTATAAATTGTTGAAGAGTTCCCTCGACTATCTTTCTTCTCCATCATCAGATTGACAACTTTTGTCTCCATCATCAGACTGTAATGGCACTTATAACTCATACAGGTGCAAAGTTCTCATCAATAGAAACGAATTAAGTTTAAAAAGCAGGTAATTGCTATAAATTGTTGAAGAGTTCCCTCGACTATCTTTCTTCTCCATCATCAGATTGACTCCAGACCTTTATTAAATAGTAGTGCTTTATAGTACTTAATGAAAACATGATTAAATTTACTAGTCACCCTTACGATTTTTGAAAGTTTCCCTCGTTTTCTCCGGGATCCCATCATCAGATCCTGGTTTCTTTATCATGGTACCAAACTATGAATATCTCCTTTCCAACAAAAAAAGAATTATCAAAATCGGTTCATAAACGAAGAAGTTATCTCCGAACATACATAAAAAAAATATATATATACGGTCGAATTGAGTAACCTCCTTCTTTTTTTGAAGTCGGTTAAAAAATTTGGTGTAGGCTTTATTTTGATAAGCTAATTTGAAGTAGAGTAAATACTATTAATAATTATTTATAATATACTTTTTTTTTATATATAGACTAACACTTGACTGCGATCTCACCTGATGGTAAGTGAAGATGCAGCCTAAGGTGGTTCGCGCGTGCCTAGAAGATGCCTATTCACTCTTGACTTAAAGATACCCAAATTTTAGTTAGTTGGAAAAACGGAAGCCGGAAGGGTATTCCAAATTTTTGCGGCGCGTATTAGGAACGAGGAAGCAAACCGCTTAGTGCGAGATCGTGGGGTTTCAACCATGGAGCGGTGTAGATTCATGCGATGCCTTGTGGTTCGGTGGTAGAAAGGTGATGGCGGAACCAAATTGTATAGTTCTAGAGCACACTACGAAATAAAACCTGTGAAATACCGACAAATAGGTAACCTTGCGCTGATGTTCGAGACTTTGAAGTCTAGAGCAAACCAGCGATTCGTCACCGATGAGTCTTCTGGCGCGTCGATCCACAGAATCCAAAGCAGCAAGCTGGTACTTGGCAGAGCCATCCCATAAATGACTGCAGTACTCAATGCACGATCAAACTCGTGCTTGGTACAGAGTAAGAAGCTGTTCCGGTACTGCCTGACTTTATTGAGGATACCAAGATTTTTACAAGCAGTTTTTGCCTTGGATTTTATGCATTGTCCGAAGTTCAGATTAAGAATCAGAAGACAAGACATTTATGCCTAGAAGATCAATACTATCGGCGATCGGTACAGATACACCACGGACAGTCGGAGTTAGTAAGAATGGACTCCGTTTAGCGCTGAAAGATACGCTTGCATTTTGAAAGCATTAAAGTTGACTAGGTTGGCGTCACCCCAATCGGACACTTAAGCTTCAAGTTTCAAAACCTTTTAAATTATATGTTTCAAAGCCTGGCATCCTTTAGGTTTTATTAGTGCGGGATACCAGGATCCCGCACTATTTTTGCGGGACCAGTCCCGCACATAAATCGAGCAGGATCCCGCGGAATTTGCGACTTTCGGACTAGCGAACTTTCAGAAACATACCGGATTCCGCAAATGCCAAAATCCCGCGGGACTTAGACTCTCAGTCCTGCAAATACCTGGATAAAAATGTTGTTGCGGGATTACCTTTCCCACAGATAACCTTTGTTTCATAGCCTGGTAATCTTTTTGCTTCATAAGAGACTAGCTGTGACTGTGTGTAAGAGACTGCGTGCGTTGTTATGCTTTTTTATTTTATTTTATTTGGTCATAATAACTCAGAAACCTTTGTTGGCTCATGCACAACACTTTGCTGAAGATCATGACATGATCAAATGCATAGTTTACGATTCTATAATACATACATACAAACATTCAGATGTTTAATAGCATAATTATAACCTTTACGTTGCATACGCCGAGTTGCACGAAAAGAAATTAAAATTTAAGTAGTGATTAAACT
The DNA here is from genome assembly GCF_905220565.1 of Melitaea cinxia. Taxonomy (NCBI): domain Eukaryota; kingdom Metazoa; phylum Arthropoda; class Insecta; order Lepidoptera; family Nymphalidae; genus Melitaea; species Melitaea cinxia. The sequence continues at coordinate 764,437 of NC_059405.1, forward strand.
AATTTAATCGCAAGAATTGTATGAAATTCTTGTGATTAAATTAGTTTAATTTCTACTTAAATTTTAATTTTGTTTCGTGCAACTCGGCGTTAGTCTAGTAACCTTTATATTTCATAGCCGGATAACCTTTCCAATTTTATAACATTCATCAAAAACAGTAATAATTTCAATTTAATCATATGTAGCTACATTTATCACTTAAGTGGAACAGTTACTATGTGCGTACTAGAGAATAAAATCGATAGCGTCAAAAGATTTGATTGGGTCACAAAACTGAGGTCCATTTTATGCGGCCATTCCGTATTCAATGAATAGCAATGACTCGTTACAAGTTACTTTCGAATATTTTACGTTTTTCACATATGGTAACGGATTTTTACTACTTTTACGGGATTCATATTTTTATAGTAGAGGAATGAAAAAGTTGTTGCGCATATATTTCATAAAGGAAAAAGACTGATAAATTATTCTAAATATATTTAGAAAAAAAAAGAATTTCACTAAGTTCTACACTTCTACAGGAACGAAATACTGGTCGAGAGACGCTGAACCGCAGTAGAAGTTACGGTTATGACAAATCTAACAATACGTTATTGTCATAGTTTATACTTAATAATTGTAATAAATTAAATTAAATAATTAATCATTATAATTCTTAGTAATTCGAATTTCATTTCATCTTGCTAATCTCTTTAGTAAATATGTAAGTAAATTAATCAAATAGATAGGGTTACGTTAGATATCTAGCTAGAGTCAAGTAGCTACAGTTTAAAATACTGTCTGCCAAGATAAAACAGAAAACATACATAGATACCTACTAATAAATACACTTTGGCGCGACGATTGATTTGTCAATTCGCTCACTCACATACTGCTCGCGTGTTAATTGTGTTTTATTGTGAATATATTACCGGCCGGTGCCTAATAAGGTTATAAACAATCAAACATTCAAGCGACAGTGAAAACAGTGTGTACTCTCAAGCCTTTCGTTGCACGTGTATACGCGCGAAGGTATATCAGTCCAGGAGCATACCATCCGCCCAGCTACATCGAGTGCAAGTGGCCGCTGCACCCCTACCATCCACTCACCTGCATCCCAAGTAAGTCCATCATATCTATCACAGTGGCTAAGCGCTCCCGCTCAACATACACATTACGCGTGTGACCGCCCCCAGCGATTACACTTCTGTTCCTTCAAGCCTCTGACCCCCCCTGTGAATAAACAGTATCCTGAGCCCAAGACACCAGGCCAAACCACACCCAGTATTAAAAATAAAAATACCCACATTTTTTACAACAAAATATTAAAATCTCTTAAATATATAATGTGCTGTGGGGCTACGGTACTAAAGAATATAGCCACCCCCTCTCTCTCACCCCGTGGGTGTCGTAAGAGGCGACTAAGGGATAACAAGGTTCCACAACCACCTTGGAACTTAAGAAGCCGACCGATGGCGGGATAACCATCTAACTGCTGGCTTTGAAATACACAGGCCGAAGAAGGGCAGCAGCGTCTTAGGTGCGACAAAGCCAGCCCTGCGGTCACCAACCCGACTGCCCAGCGTGGTGGCTATGGGCAATACACATGAGTTCACGCATTTTTGGCGCGAACTTGTGGAGGCCTATGTCCAGCAGTGGACTGCAATAGGCTGAAATGATGATGATGATGATGAAATATATAAAAACTTCTTAAATACAATAACTATATCTTATACTCGTAATCTCAGCCCTACTATTAAAATTTATAAACATTTATTATTAACATTTATAGACATATATAGATATATAGATATAGTCCTAGATTATAACTGTATTTCATCCTAAGGTAATATTTATAAAACTTTTGGATTAAATCCAAGTAAGGACGCAACTTTGGATCACTCTATTCAGGTTCGTTTGTTGTCTTCTTTTTGTTAACTTTTCGATGTTCTGCTTATCTTGTTTTTTTAAATAAAAGACCGAGCTATATTCACACTTTTTCAAATATTTTTTGCAGCTTTTATTATTATTTGTTATAACCAATTAAGTTTGCATGTGTATTGTTGCTATTGTGTGTTACTTTGTATTTCTATTGGCACAAATTTGTGATACAAATAGGTATAATATTAGAATCAGGAACTTATGTTTTGATATGTTTTAAAAGTTCTAAGTGGATTATCTTTTTTTTTTTTTTATATCACTAGGTCGGCAAACAAGCGTACGGCTCACCTGTAGTAAGAGATTACCGTAGCTTACAGACAGACGCCTGCAACAGCAGAAGCATCGCAAGCGCGTTGCCGACCCAATCCCCAATCCCCCCAGGAGCTCTGGTCACCTTACTCACCAACAGGAACACAATACTGCTTGAAAACAGTATTATTTAGCTGTGGTCTTCTGTAAGGTCAAGGTACTACCCCAGTCGGGCTGCTCCATATTTTGAGCAGGAAATTCCTGCTGTGCCCTACCTCAGTTTCTCTCTTTCTCACTTTCTCTTGTTATCTTAATAAATGACTATAATTGTTTACTCAAATGTAGGTATTATATTATGTACTACAAAAGAGATCTTATATTATCTTGAGACTAAGTTTACCCGCGAAGTTCTTGCCGAAAACAATACGCTCTTCAAGACAAATGATTACTTGAAGATCTGTATAAACACTAACTGTTAGTTGAGAATACGAATAGAACAAAGGGATTTTAGATTTAGTATTAGTATTCAAAGAGTATTAAGAAAAGTTACGAGGCTCTTTGACGATCGTCATCAAGACACCTTGTCTTCCAATTCTCGGTCATCGTAATTTGATTGAATCTGACTTTTAAAATTCCATTAATTAGGGTTTTGAAACTGAACAAAAAGCAGAAATAGCAGTAATATTTCCTTACAGACTTGCAAAAGTCACATATTAATAAAGTAGGAATTTGTGTCTAAATTAACTTTTTTTAAATAAGTGTTTTGGTAAGGTCCTACACTATCCTACGGTAATCGCTTACTTTCGGGTGAGCTATACGCCTGTTTCCCGACCTATTTATATATACAAAATAATAATTATATGTCAAGGGTAGGATTCAAAAGGCAGTGTTGCTTAAAAACGCCCGCATTATGAGGAGGTTCCTCAGTCTGGAGCCTTAACTACCGGCGGCCTGGGCCTCAACCTGCCACCGGAGGACTACTATATTTAAATATTTTTAAAAATGGCTGTGTCCGCGACTTCATCCACATAGAATTTAATAAAAAAAGTTATTGCTTAGTTCGCAGAGTATTAAAATAAATAAATTTCTAAAATAAAAGTAGCCTAAGTTACTCCTTATTACATCAGCTATCTGATAGTGAAAGTCCTGTCAAAATTAATCCAGCCGTTTCAGAGATTAGTCGGTACAAACAGAGATACAAAAATCGTATCTACCTGTCAACGTCCCATCAAAATCGGCCCAGCCGTTTCAGAGATTAGCCGGAACAAGTATACAGATAGACAAAAATTGTAAAAAAAAAAACGTTATTTTGGTATATGTACCGTGTATACATATTCATTAGTAAAAAGCGGTTATGTTAATAGTACAAACAGACACTCCAATTTTTATTTAGATGTGTAGATGTAATCACAAGGAAATATATTGAATAAAAGAAATAATAATATAGCACATACACAAATTTATAATGCCCAAGTTTTTAGTTTTTTAGGAATATATAAAAACTAGCTGACTCGGCAAACGTTGTCTTGCCGCTAAACGCTATTTAAAAATAGGGGTTGGTGGTAGAAGGTGAAAATTTAGGGTTGTATGTATTTTTCAACGCAAAATCATTATAAAATAAAAAAAATAATTTATCAAAAAATTAAAAAAAAAAATTGGGGTGCACTATCCTTAACATTTAGTGGGATGGAAAATAGATGTTGTTCGATTCTCAGACCTACGCAATATGCATACAAAATTTCATGAGAATCGGTCAAGCCGTTTCGGAGGAGTTTAACTACAAACAGCGCGACACGAGAATTTTGTATATTAGATTGATAGAGATACAATCTCAAGGTGGTTAGCGAATTAAATTCTCAATAGAGAATCGTGTAGACAGTTTTTATAAAACAATATATTGTGAAAATACCTCAGGATCAGCGCAATAAGAGAATTGAGCTAAACCGTCTACTATAAAACGTAATTGTCCACTTGAGCGCGAGTTTGCGACCGCGTTTATGTTGAGGTTGTGTAGGTATTGGAAATACTTTCTAGCGAGTCTCGAGGAACTAAGAAATTTTCCGAGATAAAATCTATACAAGTCCGTCGTATCATTTTATAATTAAACCAAGTTTTAATTTATCTTTGATGTTCATTAAAACATTCGTTTTCGGTGATGGTTTATTAGAAGTCTGGAAATGACATTTTATTTTATTTAATAACTAGCTGTGCCCGCGACTTAGTCCGCGTGGAATTAATTTTTTTTTATTGCATTCGCAGAGTTATAACATATATTATACTTACATTTCTAAAATAAAAGTAACCTAGTTACTCCTTATTACATCAGCTATCTGCCAGTGAAAGTCCCGTCAAAATCGGGTCAGCCGTTTCAAAGATTCACCGGAACAAACAAACAGACAGACAGACAAAAATTGATAAAATGTTATTTTGGTACTGTATACATCTATATGTATTTAGTAATAATTGTGTTTGCTCATAAACGAAAAAAAAAACCGACTTCAATTTCATCGACGAGTAATACAACGTAGATCGACGAAAAAATAGTCAAGTAACTACGCGTTATCAAAGATAACTCAAAAAGTAGTTATCAGATCTTGATAAAATTTATATGTGACCACATGATAAACATCAGATTTCGATTAAATTAAAAATTATCAAAACCGGTACACCCAGTAAAAAGTTATTGCAGATTTTCGAGAGTTTCCCTCGATTTCTCTGGGATCCCATCATCAGATCCTGGTTTCCTTATCACGGTACCAAACTAGGGATATCCGCTTTCCAACAAAAAAGAATTATTAAAATCGGTAGGTACCAAACTAGGGATATCCCCTTTCCAACAAAAAAAGAATTATCAAAATCGGTACATTCAGTAGAAAGTTATGCGGTATAATACAACGTAGGTCGACGAAAAAAGCGTCAAGTAAAAACGCATAATTAGATACAACTCGAAAAGTAGTTGTTAGATCTCAAATAAATTTAAATGTGACCAATTGACACACACCACCTTTCGATTTAAAAAAAAATTGTCGAAGTCGGTCCACCCGGTCAAAAGTTCTGATGTAACACACATAAAAAAAATACAGTCGAATTGAGAACCTCCTCTTTTTTTGGAAGTCGGTTAAAAAGCGGTTATTTTACTATTACAAACAGACATTCCGATTTTATTTATTTGTATAGAAAATATGAGAAGTATTCTATAAAATGAAAGAGACAGTCGCTCTAAATTTTAGAGTCTAAAAGGAATAAAAATGAGTGTGCTTTAGACCACATGGCTGAAGTAAAACTTATAAAACCTTACTGTCTCTCTTTCTATCTTCACTAACTATATATCTCCTTCTCAACTTCCGTCCCCCTCGCCTAATCACATTTTTCGTAACGCTCTCATCACGCATTCACCAGCTTACTTCTCAAGTCAAGCGTGCGTCAAGAAGTTTTACTTCAAAAACTAAAATTACCAATTTAAGACACTGTTATACATTGCGAGAGCATTTTTGGTAACCTTTTGTTCAACAATCTTCTAATACTCATACAATAAGTGTACATATATTGTAGTTAGCAAATAAGTGTAAATATAATAAAAATAATAACTATATATGTACTGTGTGGCTACGGCACCAAAGAATATAGCCACCCCCTCTCTTCCCGTGGGTGTCGTAAGAGGCGACTAAGGGATAACACAGTTCCGCTACCACCTTGGAACTTAAAAAGCCGACCGGTGGCGGGATAACCATCCAACTGCTGGCTTTGAAATACACAGGCCGAAGACGGGCAGCAGCGTCTTCGGTGCGACAAAGGCAGCCCTGCGGTCACCAATCCGCCTGCCCAGCGTGGTGACTATGGGCAAAACACATGAGTTGTGGAGGCCTATGTCCAGCAGTGGACTGTATAGGCTGTACTGATGAATAACTATATAAAAAAAGCAATATGTAGAATAGTCTTGATCAGTGGACTCGCATCGAGTTTTAGAAATTTTAAGACTAGTTATTAAGATTTTTAGGATTCTAAAGTTGCAGTAAAGTACTGATGCATGATAAAAAAAAATGGAATAACAAAAGCACGAGCATAATAAGCCTGTGGATATATCAGCTAAATAAAAAAAAAATACTCATACTATAACCACATTGCTGGTTTTTGAGATACTGGTATTGAAACCAAAAACAGTCTTCTCAGCAGAACTGATAGAGACTCTGAACGTTCTACTTTTGGGACAAGACCTCGTTCCATGTGGGAGGTAGGTCATAGGTTATTTCTATAAGCTAACCTTTATCAAGTGTTTACTTTACAATAACCAAAGTTGAACCAAGGGTGGTAGGTGAGACAGGGTATATGAGACTTACTCTAAATCTCGCGTAATCCGACTGGAGAATTATTGCACCTTTACAAAAGATTATAGCCAAAAAAATAGGTCCTAGGTCAATAAATTAGTTCCCGTAATGATTAAAGTAGGTGGAGTTCTTGAGGATATGACGTATGGAACGCAAGGTAGGCTCGGCGGTATACTTGTGATGCTCCTGGTGTAGCAAGCGTCCTTAAGCTAGAGTAACCACTTGCTTACAAAGAACCGCAACAAAAATAAATGTTTAGAATGACACAAATTTTAGTTTCAAACGAGAATCGAATCCGCAATCATAGCGGGTTTTTCGTCAGTTCTTTTTATCATTTTTCGAAATATAATAGACGAAAAATAGTTTTCACGAATATCTCATATAACTGCTGACGATACTTGTTATTAAATTTATTCTTTGCATACCGAATGTTTGCATAATTTTTTAAAATATTTTTACATATGAATGTCTGCATTCACAACAAAACTATGGTCATATTTTTGAATTAATATAAACTAGCGGTCGTCAAGAGGTCGAAATTCGACCATAATTAAAATTTTAAATTAAAAAAAAAATTAAAATAAAGACTACAGACTTTGACAAGCAATCAACAAAATAGTATAACGTGCATGAATGTGTGTCAAATACATGAGTAATGTGTGTAATGTTTTTTTTATTTATTTAATAAAAATGTTAGCATTCTGCACCCCTTCTCTATATAAACTATAAGTGTACGAAATTCCGCGAAATTTTCGTAAAAAAGTGCTCCAAAGTTTTTGCTTCACGTATTAATATATATAGTACAGTAGTATATATAATTACAAAATAAAATACCTATAACTTGTTTATAAATTAATTTAAAAAGGGTTTCGTGTAATTAACCATTATTATACTTTTGCCTAATGTTTGTCTCAGTCTAGACCTAGACCCCAGGTGACTAAATAGTTACTACGTAACCCAGACTAAGCTATTATATATTAATTCAGAGGATTAAACAGTTCAAACAACAGCAAAAACTAATTTGTTTCGAAATCTGCTTTAATTTAACCTATTTTACATAAAGAAGTCTTTGTAAAGGAAAATAAACAATGAGTTTTATTTAAATTCCCGTCGTGCAAACTTTATCAGTCCTGTGTAAAGGGTTAACTGACGTAATAAAATTGTCAGCCGGTCTCACGTAGTTAATTCCGTTGCCAGTGACACCGCTGGCACGGTTTCATTTAAAACGAGATGCAATGAGATCTTATGAATAAATCAAGTTGGTATACGAGATCGATATAATTGATTTACGGTTTTTTTTCGTATTTTATTATGTAATTGAGTTTAGTGTACTGCATCTATATTCCTTCCTTTTCCTTTTGGAGGTATATTGCTCTGCATACGCTCATAGTTTGAATAGCTAAGCTTTTTTAAGTAAAACTTCTTAAAACATTTTTAATATCGTATCAAAAGTACCGACCGTTTCAGCGGGGATCGAACCCGTACCGACTCACCGTGTCAGCGCTCGTCAGCCAATTAAGCTATAAGGTCTGGAAGAAATCTTTGATATGATGAATTCTTATTCGGTCTTAAAGGACAGCGGCGCCACCTATAGTGAGTCCTTTACAGCACTCGTAACTATTCAAAATTTCATATTATAATGAATATCTTTGACGACACCGTGCCTTTTTTTGGTGTAATACCCGCACATGAGAAAATTATAAATTTTTTAATATGACATTAAAAATACTGACCGTTCTTCTGCACGGTTGACTTGGGGAGTAAGCTGGTGAATGCGTGACGAGAGCGTTACGAAAAGTGTGATCGGGCGAGCGGACGGAAGTTGAAACGGAGATAAAAGATAGAAAGAAAGAATTACGTTTCGTAAGTTTTACTTCAAACGTGTGGTCTAAAGCACACTCTGTACAATTTTGCTGTAGGTGATGTTTTTTTTTGTATTCGTCATTTTTTCCTTTTCTTGTTAGTTTTTTTTTTTGTCATATTATCATTGTGATAGTTTGTGCTATGTGCATGTGTCATGTCATGTGTGTATAATCAGTGTCTATGTGAAATAAAGGAATAAATAAACCTAATTTTATTTCGCATCATATTGTTTTCATACACGACCTTTATATGTTATTCTCGCAGCAGCTGGCTTACTTCCTTTCTAATGATGAATATTTACAATATAAATGGTTACTGGTGGATGATTTGTTTGTGCATTTGTGTATCTACTAGGATATAACACCTTTGATTTGACACCTAGATTACCTTTTTTTATACATTAATAGGCTTGCGTTTGACCACTATTTCACCTGATGATAAGTGAAAATGCGGTCTAAGATGGAGCACGCTTAGCTAGAAGTAACCTATTCACTCGCGACTTAAAGATCCCCAGGTTACAGTTTTTCGGAAACACAGGACCTCACCTTTGCAAACTAACCTTTTCATGTAAGACAATTACGTGTTCTAAAAAAAAAAAATAGTTTTACGAAGCTTTCTAAAATACTTACATTTAATATTAAAGATTATCCAAACCAAACGTAGATAAACAATATAATTAACCGTGACCATAGTTACTGTAAAGTATTCGAAACTTCGGGCATCTAAAAAACGTAATAAACCGCGATAAAATCCGAAAAAGTTGCTACATTATAATTAAATTTAATTTAATAATCACAGGTGCTTAAAACGTCCGCGATGTAACACCAACTGTTTACGAAACATATTAATTTATACGAATGGATTAAGGTTTAGAAGGTAAACCCGTTGATTACACAGTCTAGACGACTATTTTGTTTCGTTTCGAATATGGAGTATGGTTAATGACTTCATAGAGGACATTGTGCTCAAACACGCCAATTTAAGCTTTAAAGTGTACAATTATGAACACAGCGTGACTTAAATGTGCGACCGTCACGTTAAGGTATTTATTTACAAGTTGACAAGATAGGCCATCCTATCTTTGTGGACTGTCAATCTTCCTAATACAATTTCTTCATTTTTCATTCCGTTAGATCCATCTACAGAATTTATTAGGCAAGTGGTAATTTTCTCGCAAGTTATGATATATATATATATATATATATATATATATATATATATATATATATATATATATATATATATATATATTATATATTATTATATTGACAATACTCGTAAAATTTTAAAAAATATATTAAATAAAGACGAGCTTAATATAAATGGTGCCTTACTCTATTTCAGTTCTTTACAAGAGAGAACGTTTATTTATTCATTTATTTATTTATTAGAGTTTACATTTATTGCACTTACAGTATAAAACATAAATAATACTACAAAAAATACACAGCAAACAAGTAAGTAGTAAGTTTGTGATGCCTCTGGTGTTGCAGGTGTCCAAAAGTTACGGCAACCGCTTACCATCAGGCGGGAGACTCGTAAACTTATTTGCCATTTACTGGTATTAATAAAAATATAAAACAAACAGACTTATTTCGGACTTTTGGGAATAGTTCGATCAGAATATGGACACGGATTAACGGAAACCTTTAAAACGTATTTTGCTTAAGTTAATTAAGTTTTGTATAAACGTTTCAATCGATGACATTTGGCTAGTATTTACAATTAAATTACAACATCAAACTAATTTAAACTACCTGACTGGACAAACTTCGTACCATCATATATTTTAGAACCGCTGAAACGTATGTAGAACCCGCGTACCTTTCGAACCACTGCATTACATTGGATGATTCTCTATTTGTTCTAATTTCACAATGAAAGTAGCAAAAAGTACTACTCCGATATCAAAAACTTTGAAAATTGTAGCGTTATCGCAATCGCTTCCTTCAGCCTGTATTATCCCACTGCTGGGCATAGGCTTTTTCCCCATGTAGGAGAAGGATCAAGGCTTAATCCACCACGCTTCTCCAATGTGGGTTGGCGGATATATTATTCCCTACTATGAGTAACGATCGCTATCAAGTGTACATGATGACAACCGGGACCGACGGCTTAACGCGCTCTCCGAGGCACTGAAGGGAGGTTTCACAAAGACTGCACAATACAAATGTTTTTCATGTACGGGGATCGAACCCGCAACCGCCAGCGCAACACCCACAAATCAGCGCTGTGACCGTTGCGCCAACGCGTCGTCATTATCGCAATATATACATTGAATTTCAGATATTTTTGTAAAATAACTAAAAAGTGGCTGGAAAACCTCAGAAGGGGCTGTTATAATGTTGTAATATTAGTTGTTAGCTGTTATAATGTAATGTTATAATTGTTATAATCAAACGCCACGGCTCGTCGCCTCTTTAAAACATAATTAAATATATAAGCTTCTCAGCTTCTCAAGGTTCCCATGGTTTATATTGCGGTCGGATGAAAATAAAATTAGTTGAAGTGAAATTCTGCTTTAAAATGCGACGATTGTGTAATGTTTATGATTATAATGGAAAACGGTTCATTGATGTTTTTTTTTTTAATTTGTAGTCTGCATGTGGTCACGCGAGTATATATCCGCCAATCCAAAGCGGAGCAAGCTTTATTGCTAGCAGTTAGAGGTTTCAGGCTGAATCAATCAATTAAATCACGTAGGCTTTTTGTTTTAAAAATTAATTTTATTTTCTGACGCATGTCGTATTTACCTATAGTTTACCACGGGAAGAAATGACAAAATAGTTACTCCGAATTTCCGACTGGGCAAAGTAAGCATTTCCCAGTCAAATTATATCAAATTAAATGGACTGTTTCAAATTTTGAGCATGTATTTCCCTGCTGTGCCCTATTTCAAAAATTCATTTATAACTAAGCCTCATAAAATCCTAGATATTGAATTTCCAAATAGTAATAAAACCAAGTTAACCATGTTGACTGAGTAAGTTCCCGTCAGACCGCTATGGACCGCAGTATGACACTCACTGGTAATCAACTTTGATCCAATAAAACCGAAATGTGGCTTAACTGTACACTTAATTATATTAAAAATATATATTTTGTCGGAAAATTTGGTGTTATTTTTTCTAGTTTTCTTTTACAGTATTTTATAAGTTGTTCTATATGAATGCAGAGTTGCTAATATGCAAAGCAGCATGTAACAAATATACGTATATACTTATTAATATATTAGACATTTTTTATTGTAGGTATACTTTTTTGGCTCTGTTAGCAAGCAAACTTAACATTAAAAAAAAAACAAAATGACAACTCTAAAGATTCTTCTGATTATAATAGAGATTGCTTAATTTAAGTGGCTTTCTTTACAATTGGACACGTCCATGTAATCACGTATGCAATGTGTACACGTTTTTTGCTTTAATATTAAAGACTATAAATATATAATTTATGCTCGTGTGTTCATCTGCGTACATTACATTAAAAAACTGAGAGTGGACCACTAAGATTCCTATTCATTGTCATTTACATGGCTTTAGAGCTGTGATATAATAGTCAGTCAGTCAGTCAGTCAGTTCAGCCTATTGCAGTCCACTGCTGGACATAGGCCTCCCCAAGTTCGCGCCTCACATCCCGGTTTTTCGCAATCCTCACCCAGCCTACACCGGTAATTCGAAATTCTTCACTTGGAAGATTCCGCAATGCTTGAAGACAAAAGTCTTCGAGCAATTCGTCCTGCCCGTGTTAACATACGGAGCCGAGACGTGGACACTGACGAAGGGACTGGTCCACATACTTAAAGTCGCTCAACGTGCAATAGAACGGGCTATGCTTGGGGTTTCTTTCAAAGATAGGATTAGAAATGAGACTATCCGCGAGAGAACAAAAGTAACCGACATAGCCTAAAGAATTAGCAAGATGAAGTGGCAGTGGGCTGGTCATCTGTATTGCAGGACCGATGGCCGTTTTGGAGCAGACGGGTCCTGGAGTGGAGACCGCGTCTTGGCAAACGCAGTGTGGGACGTCCTCCGGCCCGTTGGACCGACGATCTACGTAAGATATAATAGTATAATTTAACAATTTCATAACGTTCCATTTTATTCACCAAGTTCATTTTCTCTGCAATTGCGAAAATAAACGCCTAACACTCAACGGCCCTCATTATAATGAGAACACATTTTCATGAGTTAAATTTTGGAAAACATTTCTTGAATTCAGCGTAACTTGAGAGAGCGTGTTGGAGTAAATACAAATCAGGTCAAAACAAATGAATGATTAGCAATATTGCTACTTGTCAATTCGATTTTTTCCCTTTCGTATCTTTCTCTTATTTTTGTTGTGTATAAAAATTGACATAAAATTAAAATAAAATATATTTTTTTATATAAATTTTGAACACAAAGTTGTACCGACTAGTATTACAGCTATCAATCTTCGATCTCAGCCTCTCCAATCTCTCCGCTAATGCATCTTAGCGCCCTTCGTACTTCAACTTCCTTTTACGATGTTAAGGAAGTCCTTTGTAATCGTGAACATTTTCAATCGCTTCGACTAACTTTGACAACGCTTTGTTGGATAAGACTTTCAACTTTATTGAGGCTTATATGAATTTTGAAAACTTTTTAAATAAAAATTAATTAGATAGTAAAAAAGCTGAACGCTCTTAATTTATAATTGTAGGTTGAAGTCCCAAATTGAGTATGGGTGTATTATTTATACATATAGTTCAGAAAAAATATGTATGTCAGTCGGCTGTTACATAAAACGTAGGAATAAAGTTATATACCTACTTGTGTGTTGTGCTGGCGGTCGTGGGTTTGATGCACATGGCAAACATTTGTATTGGCCATTCAGATGTTTGCTGTGACCTGGGCATTTGTGCTTGTGCGTTGTGTGTTTCCGGATCAGGAATATACCCTAGTAGGGACCGTTGAGTGTAAGGAGTTTCATTTATTTATTTCATAAAAAAGATTCATATATATAGTAAGTCATCTCCTCTCTTCCCTTGGGTGTCGTAAGAGGCGACTAAGGGATAACACAGTTCCACAGCTGACCGATGTCGGGATAACCATGTAACTGCTGGCTTTGAATTACACAGGCCGAGGACGAGCAGAGTGTCGTCGGTGCGACAAAGACAGCCCTGCGGTCACCAACCCACCTGCCCAGCGTGGTGACTATAGGCAAAATACATGAGTGGAAAAAAAATGACGCGAACTTGTTCAAGCCTATGTCCAGCAGTGGACTGCTATAGGCCGAAGTGATAAGTGATGATAATTCACTTGTCCGTATCACAAAATAAAAATTATAAAACCTAGTATCTTGGTAGCCTTCAGGCTAGTTAAATTAATTTATTTTAAAACGGTTTGGAATTTAGGTTTGACATACTTGTGTATTCTTATAACGTTAATTATTTTCAGACAAACAATTTCATAAAAAGATATTTTCGTTACTTCATTTGAAATTTTTCGTAAAATGTCAAGTCAACGTCGTTTTTGAAGTTTTTTTTTTTTTTTTATTGAAAACGAGAAATATTATTTGACTGGCGGAGTTGGTAGTGACCTTGTTTGCCGCTTGAAGGCTGTGTTTTATTGTGTCAATACTATGGACCGCAAAGAAGAGTAAAATGAAAAACTTTAACCCCCCCCCCACCACCACAAAAATAAACTCTAAAAACTTACAAACAATATTCTAAGCCTATTATAATTATTATCGTCACAAATATTATGTAAGTTCAAATATTTTTATTTTCCAAGCGTCGTCACGTCGGGGACCGCTAAAGATTATAACGTATTTTTCCAACAACAACTCATTAATTATTACGAATTACATTTAGGTACGAGCGATCTTACGCACGGCGAGCTCGGTGTGCGGTACGCGGCGTGAGGGTCGTTGCGATTTGGGACTACACCGGTTTCTCTTACTAAGCGGTTCCCCGACGCGACGAATCTTGGAAAATAAAAATATTTGAACTTTTTGCGTCGGGGGTTAAAAAGAAAAGGGTCGGTTAGAAAATCTTCAATATCATCAAAAGTACACGACCTATCTTCAATACATACTATAAAACAAAGTCGCTTTCCGCTCTCTGTCTGTCTCTATATCTTTAAAATTACGCAAAGGATTTTGATGCTGTCTTCAATAGATGGAGTAATTCAAAAGGAATGTTTATAGGTATAGTACATGCATGATATAGTAGAGAAACACTGATAATTTTAGAGGTATCTAATGTGATGTCGTAAATAAACATAGTTTCTGCGCCTACATTGCAAGCGCTGGCCGTACCCTACGAGACAGATAAAAAAAATGTACTACAGTATTGTACACCTTAAAAAGGTCTATAAAAAGTCCGCGATAGTATATGTCTATCACTTAGGGTAAGTAACCCACAATAACTATTTTTATAATGGCTTATTTACGAAGCGATTTTAAGAAATACAGAATTAATCCTTATCTAATTAAGTACCATAAACGCATTGTGCATTTAGTATGAAGTAAACTTCATAAAAATGAGATTTTTTCCCATAAGAGAGCATAATATTTAAAACTTCATTTTAATATTATCTATGGTAACAACTCTCACTTCTGACCGTACACATTCCGACACAGAATAATGCTAACCCACAACGCATTCCAAACAGGAATGATCCTAAATTACAACATTCCAATTTAATCCTGATATCAGAAAAGAGCATTCGCATTATCACGATTTTATGAAATTGTCGAATTTTATTTATTTATTTATATAATTTATTTATTTATATATTTTATTTATTTACATATTTATACGGTCTTTATTATGTTAAAAAAATAAAAAATAAGAGACGTACAACAAGTTGGTTTTATTGCTAATATTTTTTCCGATAAAGAATTTTAATACATTCATTAAAACTAGGGGTCGCCTAGTGGTCAAAATTCGACCATAATTTAAGCACAGACTTTGAAAATAAAGAAAAGAGTATATATGCGTAATTTTTATGCATAATTAAAAAAAATATTAGCATTCTGCACTCCTTCTCTATATAAACTATAAGTGTGCAAAATTATATATTCTCCGTTCGCGCTTTTCGTAAAAAGGGGTACAAAGTTTTTACTTCACCCCTACTAATATTATAATTATAAATGTGAATATAAGTTTGTTTGTTATGCTTTCACGTGAAATTAATCAACCGATCATCATGAAACTTTGTACACATATTCTTGGAGGTATTAGAAGTGAGATAGGATACCTTTTAATAAAAATAATAATAATATTTTTAGTAAAAAAAAAAAATGTTTGTCAAAAAATCTCAAAATCTATCCACTGCACTGTATTATCGACGGTCACGTCAATATCCAATCCAATTGACTATAGTTTCAGCTGTTTGCGATTTTTCTATATTTATTATTTTTTTCCGTCATTCTTGGAGGTATAAGAAGTAACATAGGATACTTTTTATTAAAAAAAATTCAATGCAAGCGAAGCCGTGGGTAAAAGCTGGTCAGAACGGCCAGTTTATACGCTAGCGGCCGCATCGATCTGCTTGTAACATGACACTGGGCATAGGTCTCCTTCTTTATGTAGGCGAAGGATCGGAGCTTGATCGATCACCTTGCTCCACTGCGGGTCGACGGATATATTTTCTTATATAAGTAGCGACAACAGCTTAACGTGCTTTTCGAGGTATGATGGACCACGGGGACAGATCCAACCCGGGTAATTGAACCTGCAACCTCCAAACCAGATAGCACTCCTACAAACTGCGCCAACGGGCTAGTCGAATGTCAGAAAATTTGAATTTTATACATAAAACGTTAAATCTTGACGAATATTTCTTTTTACTAGTTCAAATTTGTATTTATACATTTAAAATTTCATACTCGTATATGACCTGCAGTAAAAGATTTAATTTGGAAGCACCTTTTAAGTAATTAATTAAACTTGCGCCAGGAGACATTATTACCCCACCTAACTATTTCTTCCTTCGAAATTCTAGCCCCTAACATTGTCTGGAAAACATTGCTATTGAGCGGTTATATCGCCATTTCGTACAACCGGACATTTTCAGAAATTGCGTGTACGTGTTTGCTGTTTTGTATTTTCGTTGTACATTTTATTTAGACTGTTGGCAAATTTTTGATCTTGGATATGTTTCTTGTATTAGTATTGTTATATTATATCAGGGTAGACAAGTTGTCGATCAATTATAACTGACTTTTTATCATTGTTACTGTTTATTTCATTGTACGCTTCAGCCTGTAATATTCCACTACTATAGGGCATAGGCCTCTTTCCCCATGTAGGAGAAGGATCAGAGCTTAATCCACCACGCTGCTCTAATGTGGATTGGCGGATATATTCCCAACTATGAGTAACAATCGCTATCAGGTGTACATGATAACAACCAGGACCGACGGCTTAGCGTGCTCTCCAAGGCACGGTGGGGAGACCCACAAGGACTGCACAAACACCCAGACCACGGCAAAAACCTGTATGGCCAATACACATGTTTGTGATGTGCGGGGATCAAACCCACAACCGCCAGCGCAACAGGTACAATCCATGGCTGTAACCGTTGCGCCAACGCGGCCTCATTTCATTGTACATGTGGAGTTTATCTATGAGAAGGTAATTGTTGTACTGTCACTGTAATAATTGTAATTTACTAGCTATACCCGTGCGAATAATTTGCACTAAATAAGTAAAAGAATTATCACTTTACAAAATTACAAAAAAATATTTATACGGGAGTTGATTTGAAATTGAACAAAAAAATTTATCGACAGTCAATCATGTTCACGTTATTTCAAAATTAAAGCCGACACATATATATATATATATATATATATATATATATATATATATATATATATATATAATAATTAATTTACAAAAACAAAAGCAGTAATAATTTTTTTATTTGTTGATGCCGGTAGAGCAAGCAAATATCTATAAAATGATATATAATGTATGTTGGATGTATGGAGTAGTTGTGAGTTTGTTTCTAAAAAGGGAAGCAAACATCATAACCTTAGCTTATGTATTACACTAGCTGTGTTTTCTTTTTACTTATCACAAATAAGTCATATAATTTTGTCGTTTTCTGTACGTTTTTTTTGTCGTATTTTCGAACTAATGACGCAAGACTTTATTTTACAGTGAGTTTCTAACTTTATTTACTTAGGGTATGTCAAAACTGACCTGGCAACACAACTTTTGCATTTTCGGTTTCCCTTATGAGTAAAAAAAAATCGTAAAACGTTTTTATCAACTGAAAGTTGATTGAGACTGCAGAATCACTTCCCTTGTTTGTTAGTCTACTTTTTATTTTAGGCTATTTTATTTTGGTTTTCTTTTCATTTTTTCATTCTATATAATAACTACTGTTTCACGATTCCCGTCAAAGCTATGATAAGGAAGTCGTCTTTAAATTGCCCGTAATGGCATCGCGTGACGCAGGAATGTTAAACCGAAAACAGAATAGTGAAAGTAAAAACTGTTTTCGAGGTCGCATTTACCTTTCTATTCTTATCATAAACTGTTTTTTTTTTTCAGACTTAATAGTTTTATTACGAATTCGTAACTAAATAGTATTCGTTGCTTCGCATGCCTTTATAATTGAGTCTTAGAGACTTTGGTTGTAAGTTTGAAGTAAGTTTTCATAAGAATTGAAAATATTATTTTTAGGAAACTGAAACTTTGAAAATATTATTTTAGTTACAGCACTGGTTTGTGGTTGTTGTAATAGCGGTCGTGGGTTCGATTCCCGCACATGACAAACAATTTTATTAGTCATGCAGATGTTTGCCGTGGTCTGGATATTTGTGCAGTCCTTGTGGGTCTTCCCACCGTTCCCCTGAGAGCGTGCTAAGCCGTCGGTGCCGGTTATTATTATATACACCTGATAATGATCGTTAATCATAGTAGGGAATATATCCGCTAATCCGCATTGGAACAACGTAGTGGATTAAGCTTTGATTCTTACCCTACAAGGCGAAAGAGTCCTATCGCCCAGCCTGTGTAACCATCATGTAAATCTTTGCCGTCTAACTTACTCCATAAGATGTCATATGAGACGAGATTGAAAGCTTTACTAAGATCTAGGAAACAGGGGTAAACCGGTGTGCCTGGCGTGAACATGGAGAGATCAATGTCCAGCAGTGGACTGCAATAGGCTGAACTGATTGAATGACTATATAACGCAAAAAAAGTAATAAACGGAAATAACAAGAAGGAATGATTAATTTTTTTTATTTTTAAAAAACACAGTCGTAAGTAACATATATATTGTGTTAAAGGTAACAGCTGAATGATATAGTTTATATTGCTGGTGCTGGGTTTCTGAAGAAAAAACAAAGACCAACGACAAATGGTTCTATAATCCAAACTAATTTTATATGTGTATGTGATAAATACAGAACTTTCTCTATGCCATTTCTGTTAAAGTCAAAATTCAACTAATAATAGAGAGATTGATTGAGCTGAAATGAAGCAAAAAAATGCAACATAACAGGAAAATAAAATTACATATCCATATTACCATATACATATACACTACACATACATATACCATGTATACTAGTACATATAGATATATATCTTAATTACAAGATAAGTGCCTCAATGTTCGCCTTAACAATGTACGATCGAATCGATCGTCTATCCTTGTACCCAGAATTTTAGACAATGAAGATATTATGATTGATCGTGAGCTTGGGTTAATAAATCTATTGTAACTCACTTAGGAGGATGATTGTGTATCGTGACCATGAAAGATATTAATGAAACGTAAAATAAAATCAATAGAAATAGAAATTAATCAAACACGTATAAATTCCACACGCATGCACCAAATTGGACAATTCTTTTTGTTACATTATTGTCAGGACGTAGTTCTTTTTTTTTAAATGTAACTAGATCGGGAAACAATCTTACGGCTCACCAGGTGGTAAGCGATTATCGTAGTTTATAGACGTCTGCAACACCAGAAGCATCGCAAGTGCGTTGCTGACCCCATCCCCAGTTCCCCATAGGAACTCTGTTCATCTTACTCACTAACAAGAACACAACACTGCTCAAAAACAGTGTTATTTAGCTGTGATCTTCTGTAAGGTCGAGGTTACTACCCCAGTCGGGCTACTCCATATTTTGAGCAGGAAATTTCCTGCGGTGCCCTACCTAGGTTACGCTGTGCCCTACCCCAGTTAAAAGAAAATATAAAAGAAATTATAGAAAGAGATATATAAATGTGTACTGATGTACAAGGTTCGCCGCTTCAGCTAAATTTTAGGAAACAAATGAAATCTTCAAAATCAATATCTTCCTGTATGATTTAATCTTACATCAGGGTTCTAGACACATAACAATACGAAGACAAACGCTTACTACAAACAACTATCTACAGCCCACATATTAAGCAATTGTCATTTTTGTCATGACCCCAGTGCCATGACTGCAAGTACTGTTCCAATGGTATCTTCAATCAAAATGTTCTGATAGGAAAAGTCATGACCAAACAGTGTCCAATTAAGTTGTTACAATACGGGATGGCACTCGTTATCAGATATTTCTGGTAGAAATTGAAACCGATGGCGTCACAGACATGAAAGACCAACCAATCATAGACAATTCACCAACATGACAATCAAATCAGTGACCTGTGGCGTAAATGTAAATTCTATTACTACACCAGAATCATTCACTATTTTGACATTTTATTGATATCAAATGAAGAACATTTTTTCCTTACAAAATTAGATGAATTGTCACCGAAAAATGTTTGTGTTCAAAATTCGTTTTCCATATAAAAAATTAATGTTTAGATTTTTTTTGACATTATACTGCTTTTGGCACGTTAGGAAAAAAATGATAAGAGTAAACTTTTTGACTACGCGCGCACACCATTACAAAAAAAAAAATGACACCCTGAAGTTAGCTAGTCAACGAAGAAGAAGTTAGCAACGTGAAATTAGCTAGCCAATAAAGTATAACTTCGTACGTGCGTACACACACACTTTTTCACTATTATAATAATCAACTTAATAGTAATTGATGGTAAATTATTATTATATTATAAAATGGAACAAAAACTACATATGATATTTTTATTACGCATTTGATAAAAACTCATATAACATATAATGTTATAAATTACTCGTAATAAACGCATAACTTATAACATAATTGATAAAGCATATTTACACAATTGAATATACCTAATATTCCAAACAAACTTGAACTCCTAAGGAACCCTAATAATAAAAACAAGAAACTCTTATCATACATAAAAATAGTAGCTTTACAGCTACTATTTTTCGTAGCACAGGACGCTCAGTGTATCTACGACGGGCTCTCGTAGCAGACGTCTACGCGTTAACAGTGAACCGCTACGGTATATGATAAAATCGCTACCGCTTATACATACGTGTTTGTGTTGAAATTTGTTTTTCGAATTTTTTTTGGTATTGTTTTGAAAAACAATTGTTGAAATGGACAGATTTTCTGTAGCTTATTGACCTTGTACGGATTATGGTGAGTAAATAATGTCCAGTAATAACTTGTCTTGTAATAATTGAAAATATTCTTTGTATAATAATAATATTATTTTTGACTTTGATCGCTTACTTTCGTTTTAATATTGCAGTATCTTGTTGGGAAAATTAACATTTGTATTAAGGTATCGCTCAAGCAGTTTTGTTGAATTTAATTGGTAACGGCGTTGAATGAAATCGAAAACAATACGTTATTTTGAATTTTTATTCAATTACGTTTTTTTTTGCTTGTAATTCTTATAAGTTTAATAATATAATAATAATAATAATAATAATCATTTATTTCAGAAAAACATTATTAATAATTACGAAAGTTTTGAAATTTTTTGTATTTGATTTTTCTTTTACTCTTACTACATAATGTGTTATTACTAACTGTATTCAATATTATAAAATAAAGGCGATATAAATAATTTAACGTGTTGCGATATGCGTGGACAATGAGAAATGATACCGTAATTTTCCATGAAATATTTTTTCAATTGTTGAAAATAGCAATAATTAAATTTGACGCGTTGATTTAACAAATATAATTTTGATACGTATTAATCTAGACACATAAAAATGTTAACACATCTATGTATGACTTCTGAATTCGCCCCGCGGTTACATTAGTATAATTTCCAAGCCTAACGGAAACCTCTAAATAAAACTAGTCTACGTTTTATTCATGATATCCACTTATCTACGTACATAGTTTTCTTTAAAATCAGTTCAGTGGTTTCTGCGTAATAGAGTAACAAACTTTTATCCATCCATCTTCACAAAATTTTTGTGTATATAATATAAGTAGGACATTTTTAAACTTAAGTAACAAAAGTTTAACAACTCACTGATTAAGCACTGAGTACGTTTATCAACACTTAAAAAAAACTAAGTCTTAATTTCAACTGATTTTAAAATCGAAAAAAAAAGACTAATTTTTTCACTTAATAACTAGCTGTGCCCGCGACTTCGTCCGCGTGGAATTTAACAAAAAAAGTTATTGTTCAGTTCGCAGAGTTATAAAATAAATAAATTTCTAAAATAAAAGTTGCCTAAGTTACTCCTTATTACAATATCTGCCAGTGAAAGTCCCGTCAAAATCGGTCCGTCCGTTTCAGAGATTATCCGGAACGAACAAACAGACAGGAAGACAAAAATTATAAAAAAAAAATATTTTGGTATATGTACCGTGTATACATCCGTATTTAGTAAAAAGCGATTATTTTAATGTTACAAACAGTCACTCCCTTTTTATTTGTTTGTGTAGAAATAGATAAGATCATGTAGAGACTTGTACAATCTCATACCCTTGAGCAGAATAAGCTGAGTGTCATAATAATGAAAATTTTGATATTCAAGTTTCAGCATGGCATCTGAAAGATAAGTAATAAACTGTATGAATTTTGAGTTGGAGCGTTCAGAAGTTGGTAGAACAGACAGCAATTTTAGTATAGAGATAAAATTATCACCGCATTTCCCAAATGTATTACAAAGGAGAATATTTTGTTGTATGTATATTCTTCGGCATCCATTTTCAACTGAGAAATTTTGTTTGGAAAAGATGAAAAAAAAAAAAACGCGTTGTCAATTCTAATGTCTAAATTATATGTTTTCTTATTTCTAATATATTAATATTATTAGATATTGGAATTATTTATTTTACAGTGCATACTTAAAAAAATCACCGCCGCGTTGGCGCAACGGTCACAGCCATGGATTGTACCTGTTGCGCTGGCGGTTGTGGGTTCGATCCCCGCACGTGACAAACATTTGTATTATATATATTATGCCTTACAGGTTTTTGCCGTGGTCTGGGTGTTTGTGCAGTCCTTGTGGGTCTCCTCACCGTGCTTCGGAGAGCACGTTAAGTCGTCGGTCCCGGTTGTTATCATGTACACCTGATAGCGATCGTTACTCATAGTAAGGAATATATCCACCAACCCGCATTTGAGCAGCGTGGTGGATTAAGCTCTGATCCTTTTCCTACATGGCGAAAGAGGCCTATGCCCAGTAGTGGGATATTACACGCTGAAGCGTAGTGATAAAAAATCAATGATGTTCGTTTTCTTTTATTTCCTGTTCCAAGGTCTCTATTTTTCTTCAGTAATAGGTATTGCATAACTTCTTATCGTCGGTCTGAATAGTAGGGTTCGAAATTGAAAGAAATTACATGCCAAATTGATTTATACCATTTGCATAGTTTTACTATGACTACTCACTGCGTTACAAATGAAAAAAAAAAAAAAGAAATTGAGTACCCGATTTCAAATGTCATGTTTTTTATATATATTCCTATCGTTTATTCATTTCTCTAACGCAAGAATGTGCCGTTTTATATTACAAAAACTTGCTAAAACATATTTTTATCTAATTCTAATAAAATCAACCAGAACTTGTTGCATTAATCAAGTTTAATTTTATCATTTAGGTACAAATAATACAAAAAAAAAAAATCATCTCATAAAAATTTACACAAAATATCGTAAAAATTTTTTTTTGTGATTCGTACGATCTTTTTTTTGTTATTTTTCAATATAACTAGTTCGGCAAACAAGCTTACGACTCACCTGATGATAAGCGATTACCGTAGCCTATAGAGTATAGACCCCTATTACAGAAGCATCGCAAGTTCGTTGTCGATCTTACCCCCAATCCCCAGGAGTAAAAACGTCAGTATTCAGCGTTACTTTTTCACATATTTTTCACTCCCCAAATTTTTTTCATACAACGATCCTTATACCAGTCTATTTCTCATAATAAAAAAAATCTCACAGTAATAATCATTACGTCGAGAATTTCAATTAAATTATTTAAATATAATTTTTGGTGATTTTGCGAAGTTTATAATTACCTGCATCCTATTACAACGTTTAATTATTTAAATTATTTTTTTTGGTGACTTCGCAAAGTTCATAATTACCTGTGACCTGTTAAATCGCTTACCGCATTTCACTTAACAGTATTTATGATTGAACCCTTTTTAAGGGTTTCTGTAATAAGTAAAAAGAATGTCGTACGTAGCAAATAAATGCTCTCTTTGCAAATATTTGCCTCGTTCCGGATCAAACCACGACCTTTGGGGTGGAAATTAATTGAATACCACTTTGCCTTTCGATTGGCATTTATATATGCGGGTATTGTAGTAATATTATATTATGTTAAAACTCTTACATTAAGTTTATTTATAGGTAGAAATAAATAAAATTGGAGTTTCTGTTTGTAATATTTATATAACCGTTTTTTTACTAAATTCATATATTATACGGTACATATACCAAAACAACATTTTTTTACAATTTTTGTCTGTCTGTCTGTCTTTCTGTTTGTTCCGGCTAATCTCTGAAACGGCTGGACGGATTTTGAAGGGGCTTTCACTGGCAGATAGCTGATGTAAGGAGTAACTTAGACTACTTTTATTTTAGATTTTTTACGAATAACTGAGGTAGGGCACACCGGGAAATATCCTGCTCAAAATTTGGAGCAACCCGATTTGGGAAGTACCTCTATGAAAACAGTAAAAAAATAAATGTTAAAAAGACCCGAGGATCGTCTAAGCACATAAAAGCCATATTCAATCTATATAAATGGACAAAACTATCAAGTTATTATTTGCCATTAAAAGATATCAAGGCCGGTATAAAAAAGCAATGATACGTTTGATATACGTAATCTCTTTAATATTAGACGCCTAGGTCCCGGGTATTTTTTATGTTTGTTAACTTTTTACTGGGTGTATTAATTTCGTGGATTCTTTTTTTAAATCGAAAGCTTGTGTCGTCATCCTATTTAAATTTAATCTGACAAGTGGTTTTTGAATTATGTCTATAATGTGTATTTGACTTTTCATTTTATTACCTGTTGATGAAATTTGATGTCAGTTTTATTTGCGAGGGAACACAACTCGTTAGGCTTACCGAACCTTAATTTTAGGCATGCAGCCTATTTTTTTATACAACTAGGTCAGAAAACAAGCATACGGCGCACCTGATGGTAAGCGATTACCGTAACCTAGACGCCTGCAACACTACAAGCATCGCAAATAATTGCCGAACCTACCCCCAATCCTCTCCGGGAGGATATTTCCTGCTGTGCATTGCATTTAATATAATCACATAAATTCCATAAAAATCAACCTCTTCTATAAAAGCCAATCATTCGTGTATTACGTTATACTGATAATTTTTCAATTGAAGCCAAGAAAATCTCATTACCGTTTCTGAATACCGTCGGTATAAAAACCGCCATCGAATCATCAAACGTCAGACAGTCGCGAACGCCGTCGATTGATGGGAACCTTAAGAAATAGTTAGTTCGCCCTAGTTGGGCGCAGAGGTCAGATAGCGATCATAGCCTTAAGTGGTGAACTGAAAATTACTCGTTAGCAGAAACAGCTGTATAACTATCGTTGCTTCTTTGACTTAGGAAAATTGGTTTTCCTGTTTTGTTTGGATTTGACTTTGTATGGTAGGGGTTATTAAATACAAGTGTTTAAGCTTATTACTAGGAAAACAAGACATTTGGTTATTATTATGCAACGACAACGTCTGATAATAATAATTCAACATATCAAATTACTTGAAGTATACACACGCTCAGCTGTTAAAGGCGTCGTAATACCAGTTGCTATCAATAAATTTGTGTATATTTCAATTTACATATAAATAACACGCATATGAAAGAATATATATTAGATCTAAGTAGATAGGGACAGTGACAATTTATCCATACGAATATCTCATCTTTTTGGGCGTACAATGAAGCATATTTGTATTTATATATGAAACCTGAGTCGTCAGTTGTGACAAAAAAAGATATAATAATTCTTGGGCTTAATGGCTTTCAGTAGTGCCAGGGGGCACTGTCGATTTCACCAGTGTCACGTGAGATAGAAAATACAAAAAAAGCTAACTCTAGCGATAATATTTCGTAGATGTGAGAAATGACTTCTGCTTATTCTGATGTTTTCAGAACAATATAAAGACGAGTAAGTCTTGTTTATAATATGTATTTATTGTATGTAATATATTGTAGGTACTAGCTGTGTACAAAGCGCGCGTTGCCACGCTTTTTTTTAGATAATTTTTTATTTTATTTTTTGGTCGTTTTGTGGGTTCATCCACAACACTTTGCTGAAGATCATGACATTATCAAATGGATAGTTTACGATTCTATAAAGGACACACAGACAAACATTCACTTTTATATATATAGATAGAGTGTTAAATAATTGAATTTATAACAAAAATAACTCTTATCAAATGCAGTGTGGGACATCCTCCGGGTCATTGGACCGACGATCTACGTAAGATTGCCGGTGTGGGCTGGATGAGGATTGCGGAAAACCGGTATGTCTGACGCGAACTTGCGGAGGCCTATGTCCACCAGTGGACTGCAACGGGTTGAACTGACTGACTGACTAACTGTATTTTGGTTAGATTTGAATAAAACTTGGCATGATTTATCTATTAGCTAGGACAGTGGTTAATTTTTATTCTATAATTCAGCAAGATTCCTTTACGAGAGGGCATGAATAAAAATTGTAATCGCAAATAGAGTCGCGGGTAAAACTTGTCAATAATATTTTGGTTGCTATTAGAGATAGCTGTGTGAGGGATAGTTAGGGCAACCCCATGTAACTCTATCGCCTTGATACAATGTCTCACAAATGTTTGGTACATAATTGATATTCCGTTTCATGCATGTTAGACGCGTTAAGGTTTTTTCTACGTATGATGTATCTATGAGTTTAGAATTTTTCGGTACTGTTTCACTTGTTGCTAAATGTACTTGATAGATAAACATTGACAAACAACAACAATAATCTAAAAATATAATAAATATATACAATAAATATATATAAATGTACAATAAGTATTTGTACAATGTACAGTATAGTATTTGTACAATGTACAATTCATATTTTGTAATTTTGCTCATTCTTGGTGTAAAATAAAGAGTTTTTATTATAATAATTACAATTAAATATTCGTACAATGTGCTGTGTGGTTACGACACTAAAGAATTTAGCCACCCCCTCTTTTCCCGTGGGTGTCGTAAGAGGCGACTAAGGGATAACAAGGTTCCACAACCATCTTGGAATTTAAGAAGCCGACCGATGGCGGGATAACCATCCAACTGCTGTCTTTGAAATACACAGGCCGAAGACGGGCAGCAGCGTCTTCGGTGCGACAAAGCCAGCCCTGCAGTCACCAACCCGCCTGCCCAGCGTGGTGACTATGGGCAAAACACATGAGTTCACGTTATTTTTGGCGTAAACTTGTGGAGGCCTATGTCCAGCAGTGGACTGTATAGGCTGTAATGATGATGATTCGTACAATGTACAATTAATACAAAGCCAGTCCTACGGTCACTAACCCGCCTGCCCAGCGTAGTGACTATGGGCAAAACACATGAGTTCACGGCATTTTTGGTGTGGATTTGTGGAGTGCTATGGCCAATAGTGGACTGCGAAAGGCTGATCTGATGATGATGATGATGACAATTAAGTAATTTGAAAAAATTACTAGCAGTTTCGTCAGGGCAGGCATAAAAAAATTACCCAGTGTCAAAAGAGTTACTTTTTTTATAATTTGGCACTATTGAAAGCCATTAACCCTAAAGAAGAAGAAGTACATTTTTTTCATGTGACTTCAAAAAGCAGAAGATGCTCTCAATCTGACTGTTTTCATGTATTTTACTGCATATATTTTTACTGGGTGTATCGATTTTAAATTCGAGAGAGATCTGACTAGCAGTTATTGCGTTATACCGAATATTGTTTCAATTAGTCGTTAAAAAAAACAGATTTTTTTTGTTTTCTAATGTTTACGCGATTTTAATTTTTTTACATGCCATGTGCCACGTGATCATGGCGAAAAAAATCCGAAAAATTATTTATATGAAGAAACATTTTTGTTGCAATACGTTATGACATTAACGTCTATAATGTCATACGTATGTGACATATTTTGCATGACATTCGATATTTGTCGTTTCCCTTTATTAAGGTATTATCTGTTATTATCCTATGAATAACCTTAAAGGAGCACCATAAGAAGCATGACACAATTTCCTTAAAACACAATAAACGAATGCTCCGATTAATCATAATGTCAGGCGACGTACTCAGCCAAATGTCATACGCTGGGTATACATTGTATGGAACGTTGTACATAATTTTCGTTTTAAATTATTTTATAACGAATTTTAAATCAAATCTAACAATAATAAAAGTACAATGTGTGTTAACTTCGATACACGACAGGGGTGAACTCCTTAAAAACGATTATGGTGATTTTTAATATATATTTATCACTTTAAAACGTCACTCCCGAGGCAGGTCAGGGAGTAATAAGCTTTATCTATATTTTTTTTAAATAAAAGCTTTAAATTTATGTTGAGACAATTCCAAAATCGTTTGTGGTATTTTATTATACATGCGAATACCATGACCCAGAAAGGAAACGTTTACTTTGCGCAGTCGGAAACTTGGAGTTACAATTTTGTTATTCCTGCTCGTGTTTACAGTGCGATTATTACTATTCATTTCAAAACAATGAATATTTTGGTGAATGTACATAATATTGTTATAAATATACTGTGACACAATTGTTAATATGTCTACCTTTTGGAAAACATCCCGTAGGGAGACCCGACCTCCAAGATCGTAAATGCCGCGAATAGCCCTTTTTTGCAGGATAAATATAGTCTCAATATCTGCAGCATTACCCCACAGCAACAGGCCGTAAGATATAACACTATGGAAACAGCTAAAATATATTAAGCGTGCAGTTGTAACGTCGGTCCATTTTCGTACTTTCCTAACTGCGAATGCCGCGGAGCTGAGTCTACCATTCATGGATGACTGAATGGGAATTCCACTGAAGTTTTGAGTCCAAATGTATCCCTAAGAAAACTGTAGTATCATTGACAATAAGCCTCTTGTTATTTATTATAAAATTATAATTTGGATGCTTAACATTAGGTAACGAAAACACAACGCACTTGGTTTTTTTGGCGTTCAAAACCAAGTTGTTTATTTTAAACCAATCTTGAATTCGCGACAAAGAAGCGTTCACGTCATCATAACTTACTTTTTTTATCAACTTTAAATATTAGAGAAGTGTCATCTACAAATAGCACTATATCACAAATATATTTAACATAAAATGGCAGATCATTTATATATATTAAAAAAAGAAATGGACCCAGAATTGACACCTGTGGAACGCCCATTTTTAGCACAGATCCAGAAGACTTCGTTCCGTTTATTGATACGTGTTGAATTCTATTAGATAGATATGAAGCAATTGGATTAAGAGCTTTACCATTAACGCCGTAATACTCAAGTTTACTTAATAAGATTACGTGGTCCGCGCAATCGAATGCCTTTGATAGGTCATAAGATATACCAATAGTATTTTGTTATCTCTCCCAAATGTCATATATATGTTTGAGAAGTGCCACACCAGCATCTGTCGTAGAGTGACCTCTAGTGAAACCATATTGTTAACTGTGAAAAATTCCATTAACTTTAAAATGGAAAAGAAGTTGATTTAGCATAATTTTTTCAAATGTTTTACTTAAGCACGGTAGGATTGAAATGGGTCTATAATTATTGGGATCACTTCGACTTCCCTTTTCAAAGAGTGGTAAAACTTTATTACATTTTAGCAAATCTGGAAAAGACCCCACTTTAATAGCATTGTTAAAAGTTAAATAGTTATTACGTTACGTTACGTTATTACGAACTATTATTATAATTGCAGTTTGCTATTATTACTATATCGTTCAATAATTATTATATATTTTTATAAATTATTGTAAATAAAAAAACGATGTTAAGATAATTTTGTAAAGTAGTATTTGTTTTTATTTTTATCGTAATAAATAATAATAAAAAATGTATACCCGAATAATTACTTTCTTCTACTTTGAATAAAATTTGAAATTAATATTCTATTATAAGGAACTTCTTTCCTATTTTATGTGTGATGTAATTTTAAAGGTTTTTTCATTATCAGGTCAAGGATTATTTTTGAAGTCGAAATTCTTTAGAATCATTATGATTTGAAACTCGATGAAACGAAAATGCGTCACGGTATAGAAACAAACACAGAAATATATAGGAGAGAACGAGATAGAATACATCACGCAGTATTTTATATTTTCGGTGAAATCTCTGGTAGGCTACTTTTTACCCAACTGCAGAAAAAGGGTAATGTTTTCGAGTCTATGTGTATATGTATGTATGTAAATTTATATATTTTCCACTACAGCCTAACGACTTTAAGGGTTTTTAGCGTTAGAGGTGTCGTTAGATTTATCTTGTTAGCGCAAGTGACAGTAAGGACATAAAAAAAAATCATGCCTCAAATAGAATATATTGATAGTAGTTTACTAGCCCTGCCAAGCGTTTTTACATGTATTAATTTGAGAAAATAATACCCGGTCTCACTCGGTAAGTGGGCTATCCAATAAAAAAAAAAAATAAAAAAAATGATACAGTGCTTCTTGAGAAATGCGTGTTTAAACAAACAAACAAACTTTTAAACTTTATAATATTAGTAAAGATATGTGCCAAATAAACGGAAAACTTAGCACAAGTAGAAGTAAAAATACATAGAACAGTAACAATTTTTTCAAAACATTTGGTAAATATCGAGGTCGGTTTTAATACTTGATTTTCATTGACTCTTCATTTTTATGGTGACCCCCGTGATTTCACTCGAGTTGACATTTGGGTCAACGACTTTGTTTTGATTTTTTATACTTATATAGTATCAAACAAATGTATAGTCCGTTAAATGGTAAGCAGTTACTGTATGTTGAGGACACCTGTAGCCCCAGGAGCATCACACGCGCGTTGCAGACCCTACCCCGCTGTGGAAACAGTGTGTCCTCAGGAGTTCTGGCTTTTTTATGGGCGTATTTACTCTAGGGTCAAAAGGGCCATGGCCCGGGTAGCATTCTGCGAGGGGCAGCGCAAGCCGAGTATTTTATTTGTACCTAGGTCAGTCAAAATATATTTGGGATTTTTCTTTTATTAATTTATTGATAAATAAATCGATAATTTTAATTATCACATATTTTTATGCGGCGGTAAACTTTATTGGCCCAGAGAACTGGGTGTTCTTTTTTTAATAATCTTTATTCTTTATGGAGGGTTTCGTCAGTCTAACGATGCCACCCTCATAGATCTTACAAAAATATTCAATTATATCTACGCTTAACAGCCACTTTCACAATTTATGCAGCATTCTGGTTTCCTCAGATAGCGGGTAAGCCAGAATACAGTTACACTTGCCAACCTCATACAAATCCACTTGCAAAACTGATCTTTCGACTTCGTTCCGAACAAATTTTACCATAACGTAATATAAGTCTTCTTTTAAATTACATTCGGTGCGATTTGGCGAATTTGTTTTACCAATTACATACAAAAATCCGTTTAACGGGGTGTGTCCGGATCGAAGACGTAGGGCAGTTACAATGTCTGATCTGGACAATGTGGCGACAACAAACCACGGTGACTTAGCTACGTAAGGTTGGATGGTTGGTCTTAAAATACCATAGGCCTTATTACATACGACAGGAAACGAATATTACTTGAGAGCGGTATTATTCGATTCTTCTGTAAGGTAGGAATACTCCCAAATTTGTGCTGCTCCATATTATGAGCAGGATATTTTCTGCTGTATCCTACCTTAAAATTACCGTAACATAATACAATACAAATATACTTTATTGTATAACCAGAAACAATACATGTAACATTAAAGAAAAAGAAACAAGCAAAAAAAATAATAATAACAAAAAAAGGAATGTACAAAAGGCGGTCTTATCGCTAAAGAGCGATGTCTTCCAGACAAACTTTAGAAAAAGGACATGAATAAGAATAAAGCGGCATAGATGTAATTGTGGTCAACAGTAGCGTTATCAAGAAGATATTAATAAAGAATCTAATCTATCTAATAAATATAATTTAAAGTTAACCCAAAATGAAAATATAGTTCTTTGAAATCGAATTTTAAACTCTTTTGGATTGTAAATTTAATACTTCGTTTTCGATTTCAAACATTGAACAGCTGTCTTTTTAATCGATTTAATTTAATCGGTTTGATTTTTATTCAATGAAAAGGAGTGATTGTAAAAAGTCTTATTCTGAAGATAGTTCCAAATTTAACTAATTAGGGAAACAAGGAGAATCTATAAAATATCAAGTGTGTTATATATATATATAGCATATACTCGTTTAATTGAAGTAGGGCACAGCAGGAAATTTCCTGCTCAAAACATTGAGCAGCCCGACTGGGGTAGTAACTCGGCCTTACAGAAGATCACAGCTAAATGTTACTGCTTTCAGGCAGTGTTTTGTTCCTCTTGATGAGTAAGGTGACCTGAGCTCCTGGGGAATTAGGGATAGGGTCGGCAATGCGCTTGCGATGCTTCTGGTAGTTCAGACGTCTAAAAATAGACCTAGTTATATATATAAAAAAATACCTTCTAAATCTTTCTTGGACTTCTACAAATATTACAAAATCCAAATTAGCTAATATACGAGTACTCGTAGTCCTTCTATATTAACAAACATCATTCTTATACACTCTTATAGATATCAAATATTTCTATAATTTAATATTTCGATAAAAACCAGCGAACACCTCAAGCGAATATAAGGAAGACGTTAAATCTTTCAAATGATTTATACGACAGTAAGCCTCGCTAAATCCTCAGCGACGCCTCGGAATATCTCCCGTAATATATTTTTAGCACGTGGGCTTTATCAGTATTTCCTCGTATTATATAGTTGAACGTCAATATTTTCCCGAAAGAATTTACCGTTTGGTAATTTTATATGCATTTTTGCAAATATTATTTTTTGTTCGAGTGATCGAGATTTGGTTTTTAAATATCGCTTGGAATATTTTTTCCTGAATTGATTAAAATGAATATTTGAATATTTTTTGGTTGTTTTTTTTTTTGTCAATTGTGAATTTAAAATTTGATTAATCAGAATCATATTTATTTATGCAATTGTATGAATAATTTTTAATTTTAATATATGTTTTTGTAACTTTTGATAGAATCTCGGGAATATATATATTTTTTTCGTGTTTAAGTTAAGCGTATTTTCAGATGTAAGATATCCCGATATATTGGAGATAATATCTACTTATCCATTTCACTTAGCTTTAGAATCAGTAAAGTATTACAGATATTTGAATGTAGAAACATACACGAAGAAATTACGCGAAATTTCAGATACACGTATGTTTAAATATTAAAACATTTCAGAGCCATGAGTTTTCTAGGGCACTGAGCTCTTGATTTATATCTTGAGAATATTTCGTGGGACTCGAATTTCTCTATGTTCACATTACATTTTAATATCTTAACAGACAGATACGAGTACTCTTGCATTTGTATACTTTTGCTTTTTATAGGACAAGAACCTTTAAAAATTCTTATCTGCATATGTAATAATATTTTTTTTTTAATAACTAGCTGTGCTCGGGGCGTGGAATTTAACAAAAAGTTATTTTTCAGTTCGAAGAGTTATAATTTTTTTTTAAATATTAGTAGGTCGACAAACAAGCGTACGGTTCACCTGATGGTAAGAGATTACCGTAGCTTATAGATGCCTGCAACACCAGAAGCATCGCAAGCGCGTTGCCGACCCAATCCCCAATCCCCCCTAGGAGCTCTGGTCACCTTACTCACCAACAAGAACACAATACTGCTTGAAAATAGTATTATTTTGCTGTGATCTTCTGTAAGGTCGAGGTACTGCCCCAGTCGGGCTGCTCCATATTTTGAGTAGGAAATTCCTGCTGTGCCCTACCTCAGTTGATTTGAAAAATAAATAAATTTCTAAAATAAAAGTAATTGTTATATATAAAGTTACTCCGTGTTACATCAGCTATCTGCCAGTGAAAGTCCCGTCGAAATCGGTCCAGCCGTTTCAGAGATTAGCCGGAACTTAGTCATGAAGCCCATTTTGTGAGCTAGGATACCCGAAACCCACAATGGTTATCAGACCCCCTTGTTGGGATCTCACACAATGCGTTTGCCAACAGTCTAGTCTTTACCCCGAAACCAACAGTGGTTATCGGACCCCCTTGTTGGGATCTCACACAATGCGTTTGCCAACAGTCTAATCTTTACCCCGAAACCAACAGTGGTTATCGGACCCCCTTCTTGGGATCTCACACAATGCGTTTGCCAACAGTCTAGTCTAGACCCCGAAACCCACAGTGATTATCGGACCCACTTGTTGGGATCTCACACAATGCGTTTGCCAACAGTCTAGTCTTTACCCCGAAACCAACAGTGGTTATCGGATCCCCTTGTTGGGATCTCACATATGCGTTTGCCAACAGTCTAATCTTTACCCAGAAACCAACAGTGGTTATCGGACCCCCTTGTTGGGATCTCACACAATGCGTTTGCCAACAGTCTAGTCTTTACCCCGAAACCAACAGTGGTTATCGGACCCCCTTGTTGGGATCTCACACAATGCGTTTGCCAACAGTCTAGTCTTTACCCCGAAACCAACAGTGGTTATCGGACCCCCTTGTTGGGATCTCACACAATGCGTTTGCCAACAGTCTAGTCTTTACCCCGAAACCAACAGTGGTTATCGGACCCCCTTGTTGGGATCTCACACAATGCATTTGCCAACAGTCTAGTCCTTACTCCGAAACCCACAGTGATTATCGGACCCCCTTATTGGGACGTCACACTGCGTTTGCCAATAGTCTAGTAAAAATAATTGTAGCTGTGACTAAACAAATACTCCTTTCAGCTTCAAAAATGAGTAATTCTATTGTTGACTTATTTCTAGAAAAATGTAGTTCTATGGAAACAAAGGTTCCTGTTGAAAACTATTATATATTTCGTCGAAAACTTCGAAAACAATTCCTTAGCTGTATTCGAAAGCATGATACCGAGAATTTATTTATCAATTAAATTTCGCTGTAGTTTTGGAGTTTCCTTGCAAAACAATGAAACCTGATCGATAACCGTTGGACCGTAGTATCGAGTTTTAAAGGTTTTATTTAGAGAATGTCAGTTATACAAAGACATTGTCGATCCACAAAAATATAGATATCACTGACAACTTAAGTCTTGTAATTTTGTTTTAATTGTATTGGAAAACTTTGACGATAAATTATTGTGTTTTTTTTTCGGAAATATGATAGTTCAGCCATGTTTATATTTAGAGTATTACTATAGAACATTTGCTCTTGAATTATGTACGCATTATATATTCGTATGCTTAATGCCATGCATATGTACGTAATTATTGTGTCAAATAAATATTTTTTGTAATGATTTATGTGTCCAACTTTAAGACAAGTCTTAACGTGTTTGGCGTAAAGTTTGTTCAAAAGCATGTTCAAACATGTCAGGGATGTTTGTTAAACAAGATTTTATTTATAGTACTCGTATGATTTCAGTAATAATTATGTTCAGTTTTAAAACAATCACGTATAAAACAAAACAAAAACACACTTATCAAAGTTTATAAATCTTCAAAGCAAGCATAAGCCACATTTGATCATGTTTGCTCAAATTCGACAAACTCGAGTAAGTAATACTTACAACTAGTTACGTGTTTTAGTAATTATCGTTTGTACGTTTTAATCGCCTTACCCTCGGGGAAGTTGATTGATCCACGCTAATACGATGTCACAGAGCGATAAACGTCGTTCGGACAAAATGATCCGATTTGTACATACGTATTATGATTTGTTTTTGTTTCTGAATAAAATAGAGTAACTGTAGACTTTATCTGTCCTCTTCTTCTCTGCTGAATCTACATTATGAATTGATGTCGTCTCATCATCATCATCATTCATCATCATTCCAGCCTATTGCAGTCCACTGCTGGACATAGGCCTCCACAAGTTCGCGCCAAACCTACGTGAACTCATGTGTGTTGTCCATAGTCACCACGCTGGGCAGGCGGGTTGGTGACCG
This sequence comes from Melitaea cinxia, assembly GCF_905220565.1. Lineage (NCBI taxonomy): Eukaryota > Metazoa > Arthropoda > Insecta > Lepidoptera > Nymphalidae > Melitaea > Melitaea cinxia. Next base: position 800,289 of record NC_059405.1, read on the forward strand.
CAGAGTGTCGTCTCATCCACCACAACTAAGTTATTAAGGGTTAATGTAGTTTTAATTTACAAAATAACGATTCAAATGTGATTATTAGATATACTAATAACTAGGTCGGCAAACAAGCGTACGGCTCACCTGATGGTAAGCGAATACCGTAGCTTATAGACGCCTGCAACACCAGAAGCATCGCAAACGCGTTACCGACGCTATCCCCCCAGAAGCTTTAATTTTGATTTAATAAATAATTGATAAACAATTCAGGCTTGCAGGCTGGCAGGCTTTGTAATAAAATAAATAAATGGTCTCAACACACTCAACGGTTTTAAGCAAAATTAATGATAGGGTCCGGAATCACATACACCATAACGTCGTCATACACGTCTATATAACAACGAACATTCAAATGTCCTGTTCAAAATTTGTCTGGCTCCTGTTTAGCTGTGCGAATCAAACGGTACAATTTAACACAGTATACATTACTATTTATTTATTCTTTCAAATATATTTATCAAACTAAAATGAATGTTTAAGCGACTTAAAAAAAGGGGGTTCTAATTCTAACTGTATCTGTAAACTTGTGTAACCTTTGTGTGTTTACCTCATAACTTTTTTTATTTTTCGTAAATAATTGTTTGTCTATGTATTATATATGACGCCGCGTTGGCGCAACGGTTACAGCCATGGATTGTATTTACCTGTTGCGCTGGCGGTTGCGGGTTCGATCCCCGCACATGACAAACATTTGTATTCCATGTGTTTGCCGTGGTCTGGGTGTTTGTGCAGTCCTTGTGGAGAGCACGTTAAGCCGTCGGTCCCGGTTGTTATCATGTATACCTGATAGCGATCGTTACTCATAGGAGAGAATATATCCGCCAGCCCGCATTGGAGCAGCGTGGTGGGTTAAGCGCTGATCCTTCTCTTACATGGGGAAAGAGGCCTATGCCCAGTAGTGGGATATTACAGGCTGAAGCGTAAGTATTATATATGTATGTAATTATTTATTATGCATATTATTATGTAAATGTATGTACGTGTACGTATATGTATATATGAATATAGTTTTTGGTGTATTGTAAATGCTGTATATATGAGTCTTATACATATTATATTGTAAGCTGCACCGTGTGCCATTTATTTGTTACAAATGTTTCCTTTATAGACGGGTTGTGTGTAATAAATCACTATCAGTGATAACACCGCCTGTGCACTTTATTTGGTATGTTTTTTTCTCTCTTTTGTTTCTTTTTAATGTGCTTGTAAGTGTAGAATAAACTATAAGTAAATAAAATAGATAAACTTTTTACTGGGTTGACCGATTTTGATGATTATTTTTTTTTAATTGAAAGCTATGCTTATCATGTGGTTCCATGTCAATTGAGTTATATGCCAGAAGTTTCTAATCAGCACCTTAGTTAGAGTTATACTCAAAAGTTTTTGTTGTATACTCTAAATAACTCTGCGAATGAAGTAGCTGAAAAAGACCGTCGCCAACGGAACACTTCAAATAAGTATTCCGACTTTGCAAAGACGCAAGTTAAACAGTTTATTGAAAAATTGCCTGCCGTCCCATCTCACTATAATAGAAAGAGAACAAATAGAGTTTACCTTCCCCAAGAATTAAAAAACTAGATAAGAATAAAAACGCCAAACTGTCAAAGTCACATAAATATACTTTTATATATTTTATACTATTTAATTAAAAATAACGTTATAAATTGTTTAAAAAACGTTGTAAAAGTGTTATAAAAAATCCTAAGTTTTAGATTATATATTTATCTGTGTAAAAAGAGTGCTTTGGAATGTTTGATTTAATCAGAAAAACACCAACAAATTATATTTTTTGACATAAACGAAAATAAACTTTAATAATTAAAAACGAATACAATATTTATAGAAGAAATCAACTCCAAATGTAAAAAAAAGAAAAGCGAATTGAAATAAACAGTGAATGGAGTTTTACAAATTAATGTCTGTAAGCTAATGTATTGTGAAAGCTCAAATGCGGTTGCTAAGGCCGCCATCAGTCTCTTCCACTGCATCCAATTGCAAGACCTTTCTGTGACGCTCCTGGTTATTTAAACAAGCATCCGTCATATTTTAACTTAGACTTATTATTTTTATTTTTAATCGGTGTTTATTTTAAGTTACTTAATTGTGTTTTTTTTTTAATTTGTTTTTAAGTTATTCCTTTTTTTTATGAATGTATTTAAATGTTTTAAATGCAGTCCGTGACCCAATCTTGTGATGGCACGTCGACCACGACCCATACATGTACACAGTGCAACAAGAAATTCAAATCATTGAAAGGCCTCAAAATACATACTACAAAAACACACAGGAAATGTAGCCAAAATAGTTCCCCTTCAGACATCCATCCCATTATTCCGCGTGCGCCTACTTATGTAGCCAACGATGCAACTCCTTTCCACACATATCTCAGCCATTTGAAAAATAGTATACCCATTGCTAAAAGAATCCCTCGAGGAGCTCGAATAGCAGTTGCTAAGCATTTGTCACAATTAATCCAGAAATGTTACATTAGCAATTGTACTCAAGACTGGCAGAACCTATTTTTATTCTCATACAGCACATTACATATAATAAAAACTGATGAACCGAATTTATCGTTGACACAAAAGATTAAGAATAACTGTGCTGTAAGCTCCTCGCCTTCGCCCGCACCTCCAATCAAACATGATGCCCCTCGTAATCGCAACAAAGTCATCGAAAACAAAATCTGTGACGGAGATCTCAAAGGTGCCGCTCGCCTTTTGTTCTCCAACGACGTGCTATCACCAGATACCCCTGACACCCTTCAGGCCTTACGGACAAAACACCCTCCAGCTCCAGTAAACCCATTTTTTCTAGACCCACCAACAGCAAGGCAAGAATGCCTTCAAATTCAAAACAAAGATGTTACGGGTGCCATTTTATCTTTTAAACCAGGTTCGGCTGCAGGTTTAGATGGAATCTCACCCCAACATTTGAAAGACTTAACATCGCATTCTGTGGGTGATGCAGGTGAGCAACTTGTAAATTCGATCACTAAATTAATCAATTTTATGTATTCCGGTAATGTCAATCCAGAAATTGTTCCCATTCTTTTCGGCGCGAACCTCATCGCCCTCACCAAAAAGGACGGAGGGGTGAGACCGATTGCTGTTGGATCAACACTTCGACGTCTGGCCTCCAAAATTGCTGTTAGATATATTTTACCAAAATTAAATTCGGAATTTGAACCCGTACAGTTAGGCTTCGGTGTAAAAGGAGGCTGTGAGGCAGCCGTCCATGCCTTACGCTCTTTCCTAACTTACGACCGGCCTGACGTGTTGCTCAAAATTGACGTCAAAAATGCTTTCAATTCGGTTAATAGGGATACCCTGCTGACAGAAATAAAACATTATATACCGGAATTATACAATTATCTTCTTCTCAGTTACGCTGACCCAACAAAATTATTATATCGTTCTAATGAACTGTCCTCGGAAGTAGGTTGTCAACAGGGTGATCCCCTTGGGCCTGCAATTTTTAGTTTAGCTATAAATCCGATAATTAAAAATCTAAATTCAAAATTCAACGTCTGGTATTTGGACGACGGAACCCTAGGAGGTGATGTGGATACTGTGTTATCGGACCTTTTTTTAATCAAAAATAAATTTGAAGCCATTGGTTTGGAACTTAATTTTAGCAAATGCGAACTTTTTATAAATAACTGCGACTTAAATTTAAATGACGTAAAACATAAATTTAATATTTTGGCTCCAAATATTAAAATAGTTAACAGTAATTCGCTTTACCTTTTAGGTTCTCCAATTTTTGATGAATGTATTTCTGAATATATTAATAATTCATTCACTAAATTTCAAAATTCAGTTGACCGTCTCCTTGAAATTAGTCCACATTATGCACTTTGCATCTTAAAATATTGTCTTTTCGTCCCTAAATTTACGTATGCGCTCCGTTGCTGCTCCTTTTGGAATCACCCAGATCTTTTAACACAAGTAGACGACTTAATCAAAATTAGCTTAGAATCGATTCTTAATATGCAACTGAACGAGCAATCTTGGACCCAAGCATCCCTACCTATCCGTTATGGTGGTTTAGGGATTCGCAAAATTTCCAGTGTCGCTTTACCAGCCTTTCTATCTTCTGTCCATAGTTCAGCAAATCTCATAAGTAAAATTTTAAGGGCATCCCCTTCAAACTTTGAGATTGCTGGTTTGGAAGAAGCTAGAAACGCTTTCTTAATTGCATGCCCAGGTCAAAATTTTCCAGTTTCTCCAAATTCACAGAGGAGCTGGGACGACATAAACTGCAAATTGACTTATGAAAATCTTTTAAGCTGTAGTACAGGCTCGGCGCGTGCTAGGCTTTTGGCCGTGGGCACGCATGAGGCCGGCTACTGGCTTCACGCGCACCCTTCAACAAATACAGGAACATTTCTTGAGCCTGACACGCTCCGAATCGCAACCTGTCTACGGCTTGGGGTTCCGGTCTGCGCTCCTCATAAATGTCCCTGTGGCAGTGATGTCGATAAGCTAGGACATCACGGTCTGTCATGCCTAAAAAGTGCAGGTCGCTTCTCGCGACATGCCGCACTTAACGATATCATACGCCGGTCCCTTGCCACCGTCAACGTGCCAAGTCTACTTGAGCCGACTGGTATTGCAAGAGACGATGGCAAGAGACCGGACGGTATGAGTTTGATTCCATGGAAGATGGGCCGGGTGCTGGTATGGGATGCAACCTGTTCAGACACGTTGGCCCCTTCCCATCTACATGGAACCAACAACAGAGCTGGTGCGGCTTGTGAAGCGGCGGAAAAAACAAAAGCAGACAAATACAGGGGTCTAGGCTCCGAATATGATTTTGTCCCATTCGGTGTCGAGACCCTTGGTCCGTGGGGTCCTAGTGCTATAACACTTTTTAAGGAAATATCGAAAAGGTTATTCGACGTCACAGGAGACCGAAGAGCTGGCAGCTACTTCGGACAAAGAATTAGTCTAGCTATTCAAAGGGGGAACGCTGCCAGTATCTTCGGAACCTTGCCTAAAGGGACTCCTTTTAATAATATTTTTTAATTATTATATTATGTATATATATATATATATATATATATATATATATATATATATATATATATATATATATACAGGGTGTGGCGTAAATAGTGGTCCACCGTTAAGGATTCGATAAACCAGGTAATTTACTATAACATATTACAATTTTATCCATTTTTACCCAAAGGTTCCGGAAATATTTTTATTTTTTATTTTTTTACGATATTTGTACCCCTTGTTACAAATTTGGTTGTAGTTTTAACAAATACCATTATTTTTTCATTTTGATTACTGGTAATTACTGCTGAACACTAGAGCTATCGTTAAATAACATGTTTTTAATGTAAATTTAAGGCCTTTGAAGAAAAAAATTGGTTTTACTCTACTTTAAACCCAAATTTTTAACATATCATGCTAATTCAAGAGCGATTTTTGTAAAAAAAATGTACTAAGCTGTCAGTGCCCATTCATTTAAAAATATGCCTACTAAATACCAATTTCAAAATGGTATCACAATAGCAGATCCTTTTGTTTAACAGAAAGATATCCAATTTTAATTGAAGAAAGGAAGATTTTCATTAAAATACATTTTAAAATTTAGTTGCGTTAATACTTATGATTTTTGTAAAAAAAGTAACTACACTCTCAGTGTCTGTTCATTTTAAAATATTCCTACTAAACACAGATTTTAAAACGATTTGCCATCCCATTAATAAAAAAAATTATGGCAATTTTAATTGAAAAAGACTTAAAATAAAAATAAAAAATTACTACTGTTACAGAGTGATCTTGGCCTAACTTGTAAATTAGAACAAGGTATTAAAAAAAAAACAAGTCATACTGTCATCGTTTATTATTATTCTTTGACATGATTACAAACACTGTAAAAATTACACCAAATGCTCGAAATGGCCCCCATTCGCAGCTATACATGCTCTGCAACGTCGAATATACAGTGTTTGTATTCATGTCAAAGAATAATAATAAACGATAACAGTATGACTTGTTTTTAACCGACTTCCAAAAAAGGAGGAGGTTCTCAATTCGACTGTATTTTTTTTTATTAATGTTACATCAGAACTTGTGACCGTGTGGACCGATTTCGAGAATTTTTTTTTAATCGAAAGGTGGTGTGTGTCAATTGGGCCTATTTAAATTTATTTGATATCTAACAACTACTTTTCGAGCTATATCTAATAATGCGTTTTTACTTGACGCTTTTTTCGCCGACCTACGGTGTATTATACCGCATAACTTTCTACTGGATGTACCGATTTTGATAATTATTTTTTTGTTGGAAAGGAGATATCCCTAGTTTGGTACCATGATAAGAAAACCAGGATTTGATGATGGGATCCCAGAGAAATCGAGGGAAACTCTCGAAAATTCGCAATAACTTTTTACTGGGTGTACCGATTTTGATAATTTTTAATTTAATCGAAAGCTAATGTTTATCATGTGGTCAAATATAAATTTTATTGAGATCTGAAAACTACTTTTTGAGTAATTTTTGATAACGCATAGTTACTTGACTATTTTTTCGTCGATCTACGATGTATTACTCGTCGATGTAATTGAAGTCGGTTTTTTTTTCGTTTGCGAGCAAACACAATTATTTTTTAATGCCTTGTTCTAATTTACAAGTTAGGCCAAGATCACTCTGTAACAGTAGTAATTTTTTATTTTTATTTTAAGTCTTTTTCAATTAAAATTGCCATAATTTTTTTTATTAATGGGATGGCAAATCGTTTTAAAATCTGTGTTTAGTAGGAATATTTTAAAATGAATAGGCACTGACAGTGTAGTTACTTTTTTTACAAAAATCATAAGTATTAACGCAACTAAATTTTAAAATGTATTTTAATGAAAATCTTCCTTTCTTCAATTAAAATTGGATATCTTTCTGTTAAACAAAGGGATCTGCTATTGTGATACCATTTTGAAATTGGTATTTAGTAGGCATATTTTTAAATGAATGGGCACTGACAGCTTAGTACATTTTTTTTACAAAAATCGCTCTTGAATTAGCATGATATGTTAAAAATTTGGGTTTAAAGTAGAGTAAAACCAATTTTTTTCTTCAAAGGCCTTAAATTTACATTAAAAACATGTTATTTAACGATAGCTCTAGTGTTCAGCAGTAATTACCAGTAATCAAAATGAAAAAATAATGGTATTTGTTAAAACTACAACCAAATTTGTAACAAGGGGTACAAATATCGTAAAAAAATAAAAAATAAAAATATTTCCGGAACCTTTGGGTAAAAATGGATAAAATTGTAATATGTTATAGTAAATTACCTGGTTTATCGAATCCTTAACGGTGGACCACTATTTACGCCACACCCTGTATATATATATATATATATATATATATATATATATATATATATATATACTTAAGGTTTTTTTTTTAGTTTAATGTTATTTATCTAATTATTATTATTATATTATAAGTTATTGAGTTATTATATGATCAGACATACAAACACGCATTTTTCTGTATTATTTCGTGAATATGTACATATTTGTTTAAGCACGCATACATGAAGGGGAGGCGTTATGAGTGGATTACGTCAGGATGACGCATCGTTATAAAACATTGCTATCCCCAGGTGCTTAAAACTGATAACAATATTTCTTTAAGCGCTTATAATATTTATGAATCAAATGTATCAGTAGTTGTAACTATTACTAATAGACTATCCCGTTGGCATAGTTTGTAGTTGCCTGCTTTCTGCTCCGTGGGTTGTAGGTTCGATTCCCGCCTGAGTCTCGATGATGATATTTTTAGTCATATATTTACATAATATGTAGTACCTAACACAAGCATTAAGTTACTTACCAAAGACACAGATGAGTGTGTGTATGTTATGATATATAAAGATATAGTATGTAGCATGTCTATTACCCCCTCTCTTCTGGTGGGTGTCGTAAGAGGCGACTAAGGGATAATACAGTTCCACTACCACCTTAGAAATTATAAAACCGACCGATGGCGAAATAGCTATCCAACTGCTGGCTTTGAAATACACAGGCCGAAGACGGGCAGCAGCGTCTCAGGTGCAACAAAACCAGCCCTGCAGTCGCCAACCCGCCTGCCCAGCGTGGTGACTATAGGTAACACACATGAGTTCGCGCCATTTTTGGTGCGAACTTGTGGAGGCCTATGTCTAGCAGTGGACTGCAATAGGCTAAAATGATAATATATATGCAGGCTTACGATTCTAGATATCGTCTCAGAAAATTCTATGATGAAATAATAACTCAATGGAGCCTTGTTGTTTGAACTGCTTATACTCGAATTTCAATGCGTGAGCCCGATACTCGTATAATCTTGTATATTAGCCCGTTGGCGCAGTTTGTAGTGCTTTCTGTTCCGTTCTGTGTCTATAGGAACAGATGACCGTGTATGTTATAAAAAATGATTTAATTTTTGAAATAATATTATTACTTGCCTGCTTTGTATCGAATACTAGTTGTGCCACGTGGTTCCACTTACGTTAATTAAATAAAAAATATGTAATAAAATATTATATAGCTTATAGCCTTCCTCAATAAATGGCCTATTTAAAACTGAGAGAATTTTTCAAATCGGACCATTCAGTCCAAATCAAGCAAAGAAACAAAGAAACTCTTCAGCTTTATTTCAAGCTAAACTGCTAAATGTTATTAATTATTATTAGAGTAGGTATTGAAATAGTAACGTAGCAATGCTGCTGAATTAAAAAAATTCAGTTGTAGTTAAATGAAAAAAAAAAAATAACTTAAAAAAATTATAATTTAAATATATTTAAAAATGTATTTAAATACAATATATAATATTATAATATATTAATTTTTTTTATTTTTTTTTTATTTTTCGTAAAATTTTTAACTGTTTTTTTTTTTAAATTCGTTACGGTGTAATGATTTCAAGCTACGAAGTATACATACATGGTGAAATCCTTAAAGAATTTTAGTATAAATAGTTCTGAAGTTGTAGTTACGAAGTACAAAAGGGGTTGAGGCTGAACATGGAAAATTCCTATCTCATATACGAAGGAAAAGATTCTTTTGTTGCGACTTAGCGAACAATACCTCGTAGTACAACCTTTCTTTACATTCTAAGCGTAAGGCTCGAAAGTGAAAGATATTTATCACTATTAAAGAAAATTAAATTGTTTTTATTAGAATGAGAAGTAATACACTAAATATTTATTGATTTCATGTTAACCTATAAACTGTTAAGTTAAGCTTGAGATATCTTGTTGCCTGCTGATCCGGGACCGTCCAATTAAAGCGTAAATGGGTTCCCCCGCGATACCAAAAAAAGTTAAGCTTACGGAACCGCCGGTTACACATTTTTTTATTTATATGCATCTCCAAAGTCTCTTTCTGATACGATTACTAGATACAGATTTTAAAACCCACCACATACCAAGCAAATCAAGTTATATCGCAAAATTCACAGATACTAAGAATACTAGATATACGATACTAGAAATACGATAAATGCCTCTTTGAAAAACCACTTAAATAATCTTCACACAATCCGACCGAAGTAAGTACTTTTTTGAGATCACTTAAAATGGAGGCTCAAAGGTTTCATGAGTAAAACTTAACCAATAAAACTTAATACCACGTCACTAACACACAAAGACTTCTACAGATTTATACTTTTACAAAGACACTAAACTCATTTTCGTTTCGTACTCTTTATTAAAAGAAATGTCTATAGAAACATTTCTAAGAGTCATAATAGAGTTAAGTACGCAACAAATCAATTAATAGACATTGGTAGACGTTGAAACTTTACAAAGTATACTTTTAAAAGAATATTCTAACGCTTCAGTGGAAAATAGGAACGGTCTTCATTATCAGCTTAACTTTTAAAAGATGAAGTAATCTATACGAAAGAAATATGCTAAGCGCATAACTCAAGAATGGCTCGTCCAATTCGGTTAATTTTTTTTTGTATGTTCCTTAGGGCCCACAGAATGTTTTAATACAAAAAATAAAAAATAAAAACAAAAATTGGTTTATATAATTTTTACTATTCACTTTTGATAGAAGGAAGTCTGTCCGGGCAGCTAATTATCTATCATCATATCACATCAGCCTATCGCAGTCCACTAATGGACATAGGCCTCCACAAGTTCGCGCCAAAAATGGCATGAACTCATGTGTGTTGCCCATAGTCATCACTGGGCAGGCGGGTTGGTGATCGTTATCTATAAACCGAGGTTTAATCAGACTCTCGTTAAGTCTGTCTACACTATTACCATGTCTCATTACAACAACACTATTTTGCTTAGTTTTAGATTTCGTACACAATACCAACAATCGGTTACTTACCTTCTTAAGTTTGCTTATATAATAATTTTAATATTAAGCTCGCCTATTGTACTAATATATGTATTTTTTTATTCTTTGCTTCTTAGGGACTTTTGTCTACACAGACATGCTAGCCCCACACACACACACACACTTCAGCCTATCGCAGTCCACTGCTGGACATAGGCCTCCCCAAGTTCGCGCCAGACATCCCGGTCTTCCGCAATCCTCATCCAGCCGACACCGGCAATCTTACGTATATCGTCGGTCCAACGGGCCGGAGGACATCCCACACTGCGTTTACCAAGACGCGGTCTCCACTCTAGGACCCGTCTACTCCAACGGCCATCGGTCCTGCGACACAAATGACCAGCCCACTGCCACTTCAACTTGCTAATTCTGTAGGCTACGTCGGTTACTTTCGTTCTCTCGCGGATAGACTCATTTCTAATCCTATCTTTAAGAGAAACCCCAAGCATAGCCCGTTCCATTGCACGTTGAGCGACCCTAAACTTGTGGACCAGTCCCTTCGTCAGTGTCCACGTCTCGGCTGCGTATGTTAACACAGGCAGGACGCATTGTTCGAAGACTTTTGTTTTCAAGCATTGCGGAATCTTCGAAGTGAAGACTCGACGACGCCACATGCCAGCCCCATCATACTCTAATTCCCACTATGTCTAAGAAATGAAGAAAGAATCATTGATTATGTAAGATCATATTAACTAACAAATTTGCTGCATCAGACAAAGGTTCTGTTAACACAGATAAAAATGTACCCATATCAAATTTATTTATACTAAAACGTTTTATCAATGATTCTCTCTCCGTTTCGTATTTATCACATTCACTTAGTATGTGGTGTATATCATCTAGCAAGCCGCATGTGTCACAATAAGGGGATTCAGCTTTTTTCATTAAAAAAGGCAAACTTTTTGGATGGAACTTGGCCTGAACAATTGAATGCTGTAGTGATGTACTTCCTACTAATTCTTGCTTATATAAACCAAGGTAAATGAGGGGGCTGATTTTGAATAATTCTATAATGTATTGTACAATGAAGAAATAAGAACACTATTAATAATAATACTCAATTTTACCATCGATCACTATTTTTTGATATATTTGCAGTCAGCCCTACTGCAGATTAATAAATAATTTTCGTAGCCAGGTTTAGTACGGCCAAGACCGCAGTATAACACAAGATAGTCAGATTGGATATTCCAAGTATATCTTGTAGTTTACGCTAATTGATGGGGAGAGGGGTTTTACGACATTGCTTGCGGTTGAAGGATACTCCAATGTCAGTGTTGATACATACACACATAGTTCTGTCTTTAGGTGGATAAATAATGACTGTATTTCAGGCAACAGCCGACTGATATTATTTTTTAAGTGTTTAATATTTCATTGTTTCAGTATATATATATATATATATTTAAAAACGTAAATATTTCATGCAGTCTCGATTATCAATGGTCAAATGTCAAGTCAAAGTGTATGCATATTTATGCGTGAACATCATATTATTTTGAGTCTGCTACTTCCCACAGTTGGGCATAGTCCTCTTTACCCGTGGATCAGATCAGGACAGGATTTTACTGAACTCTTATAAAAGAGTCGTATATATTAATCAACTCTTAGGGGTCAATACGTGCAAAGAATATTTAACCTACCTATAGTTCTTCGTGTTCGTACAATTTCCTGTAACTTTGTAGTGTTCTTTCAAAATAAAAAGTTAGGGTATCTTAATTAGTTAGGGAAATAGTATGTGTTGATATAAATAAAATAAATAGAAAAAAGATAAAATATATAAATCTTCTAGTATTATTTTATCATTTTTATTTTATTTTATTTTGATTTATTTGGAAAACAGACAGTGTACAGAGACTTAGTTTAAAGCTAATTACATAAAAGAAGAAAATGAAAATACATCATTTAAACCAATAATAACACTAGTTGTGTCCCACGGTTTGTGTCCGCGTTAATTTGACTATATTCATTAAAGTTTACTAATGAATGCTTTCCGAAACAGTATTTAAGGTCCAAAACTCCAGTTTTTAAATCTGAAACAAAATAAATACCAAGAACTATCACCCCACATCGATTATGCCCGTGATGTACAAAATCGTTGAACAAGTTATTTACAAATGTATTGAGACTTAAGATACAAGCGATATGAAGACTCTTAAACCGTAAACCGTAAAAACGTCACATAAAATCGACGATGTGAGCAGTGATCCTAATTCTCTACTTAAAAATTATAGAAATTACTAGCGACCCACCTCGGCTTCGTACGGGTGTAATATTAGGAATGTAAGCGCAAAAAGTGTGTTTATTAACGACATCATATTAGAAACCTCTATAAATATCAGTGTTCCTTTACTATATTACACATATGAACTTGAAAACTGAATCAAAATCCGTTGCGTAGTTTTAAAGATCTAAGAAAACAGACAGCAGGAAGCTACTTTGTTTTATACTATGTAACGATAAACACGTGAAACTCCAAGGGACGTCTAGTATATAGGAGTTAGAATGTTCATTCGTAACCGAGAGATAAAAACATTTCCTCATCGAGCTCAGAGGGCCATTTCTAACACACAACAAGGAAATTGAACAAATAAATAGAAAAGTATATATAATAAAAGTGTATATGATCTTGAGAGATTTATGTGTTAACGTGCGTTTAAGGTAAAGTGCTCTCGTTAGTCATTTCTATCTGGACGGTGATTGCGGAAGTATTCTTAAGTCGCCATTATGTTTATGAGCTAACGGAACTCATATAGGGGAATTGGTGAATGGAATAGTTTCTTAATGTTCTTTCTTTGCTCTGTCCGTGAGTGTGAAACCTGGAAATATTTTCCTGCAAGCAAATGAAGGTCTCATTTTCAGAATAGGCTTTAAGGCAAGATAATGCCTCTTCTTCTACACGGTCCATACAAATATTTATCATATGTTTGAACAGAATTCGCGACAAATAACTCACTGGTTATGTACGCGAAGCCTTTTTTTGCTGACCCAGGGGAAATCTCTTATGGAATCGTACAGAACAAAATTCGTGGAGTGTTCCTTCGATACGCCTGGGTGGAATTACGGGGACGCTATTGCACTTCCGCGATCCTGCTAGCGTTTGTCCTTGGACATATGTTGCATGTATGTACACCTCCATGCCGTCTAATTCTTATGTCATGTCCTTTTTACGCTAGAGTTTGTCTGGAAGAGATCGCTCTTTTAGCGATAAGACTTTTGTACATGTCTATATTTTCTTTTTCGGTGTAATTTTTTTCTCTGATAGTGTACAATAAAGAGTATTTGTATTGTATTGTCTGTCGCGATAAATAAAAGATTTAAAAAAAAGGTCCGGTGCGATTAGCAATAAAGAGACTAAGAGGCTTCCTCGAATACTAGGGTCACCTCCCTCTTAGGGAAAGTCCAATGCGGATGATAGATCCCCGATCCATTGTCCGTTGGTTCCAGCGAGTGGGGAGAAAATCCTCTCTCCCGCAACACTGCCTCTTGGCGTCGTGTACTCAACAGTGCAGTCCCCCGCACTGCCCCAGTGCCCTAAATGTCGACACCCAATGGGTACACTACCCCAGGTTCGAGACCTCATTGCCTCTGCACACATGGTCGCCATAGCCAATAGCAGCTAAAGAACTGACGTTGATTGATACTTTTAACAGATGTAGTGGACTCCAAAAAATATCCTCCTCAAAATCTAGAGTAGTCAGACTCTGGAAGGACCTCGACCTTACAGGAGATCACAGCTAAATAATACAGATTTCAAGCAGTTTTACGTTCCTACGTAGGGTCGGTAACACGGTTGTGATGCTTCTGGTGTTGCAGGCGTCTATAAGCTACGGTAATCACTTACCATCAGGTGAAATATACGCTTGGTTGCAGTCCAAGTTGTATAAAAAAATGGTGATTTATTTTTTCCATGGTATTATTAGAAAAGTCATGTATTGTTTTAAGATTTATCGATGAGTAGGCAAAGTGGTAACGGGAAGTAGCTAATACGCTTGGAAATGCGGGTTCAATACCCTTGCATGAGACACGTTTGTTTAGCCCATACATGTTTATGGGGTTCATGGTGTTTGTAATTGTGTTATGGTGGAACTTTGTATGGAATTATTACAAAATAACCGAAGAACTGATAGAAGCTTTATCCGGATAGTACTTAGTGTAAGTAATAAAAATAATTACTGTTCTATTTCAAATTACACGTATATATGTAGACTACCGCTCAAATTAGGCGAATATTACCTTCTTTAAGAAGGAGTTAATGTCAACGATTAGGGTAAAGTTTAGTCATTTTGTCTAATGCCTCTTCACGAGGATTCTCTGTCACCTTGTTAATTTATATGGCTCTTAGGAAAATTTATATTACAAAATTATGTTAAAACATTCTTATAAGTGTTTTATAGCGCTGTAATTATCTTGTCTCTTTAATATAAAATATGTGTGTGGAAATTAACTGTTGCAGGCAATTCAATAAAATAGGCATTTGATTGAATGACTAACCATTTGAAAGAGTGTCTACTAACAAAACATCTAAACAAAGAATAGTTAAAAAATTCTGTAAAATCAAATTATTAACTAACAACCGGCGGTTTCAAAGGTTCGATTCCCGCTCGAGATGGGTATTTGTATTTGCGCAAATATTTTTTATCCGGTTTGGATGTCAGTCCTTGTAGGTATCCCCACTGTGCCTTTGAGAGCACGTTAAACTGTCGGTACCGGTTGTTATCATAAACACCTGATAGCGATCTATACTCGTAATAGCTCCGACCCTTCTCTTACACGGGGAAGGAGGCCTATGCCCAGCAGTGGGATTTGACAGGCTGAATCGTAATAAACTACCAAATAATTAGCTAACCTAGTTCTATCTATTACAAGAAATATTATTAACTTATTTATTACTACATTGCAAGCTAGCCAACAAAAAAAAAACTAAAGCTAAGTTCGAGTAGAATAGCAAATAAAGGGTTCCGCACTGTAATATAATATTAAATACTATGTATTGTTATACGCTATTCAAAGGCTGAATTATCTCTAACGTTTGAATGGCATATCTTCAGCAATTTGTCTTAGCTTCACATCTGTGGATGTGTATGTGTGCGTGTGTAGCCTCAACGCTACTCTCCGGTCTAATACGTTCCAGAAACTTCGGTAGTTGAATAATTGATGGGTCTGCAATATTCAATGAGGAGTTTAATTTGTTTGTGTATTATTAGCTGAGCCTTTTTAATTCATTCGCATAACTTCTGATAAGATGGAAATGTTGGGGTAAAAAGTACCGGGTTTTATTTAAGGTATTTGCGGTAAAACTTTTACTGTAATCGGTTTCATGTGTACACAAAACATCCATTTATACTTTTTTTATTTGTAAAATTTCTTGTATTTGTTTAGGACATACATTATAGAAGGATTATTTTTCCTTTTAGGAATATTCAAAGTGTTATACTTTCAGATAGATACGGTATAAAATATTTAGGGATTTGGTTTCAATTGGGCCTTGCGGTACCCTAAATTGAATATTAAATAATTCGTTAAACAGTAATAAAGGCTTATTTTATTTATAACTTTAACGTGCATAGTCTCTATAACGCTTCAGTTTGTAATATTCCACTGCTGGGCATGGGCCCATGTGGGAAAAGATCAGGGAGAGATCAGAGACCGTCACGTCGCTCTGATGCGGGTTGGCGGATTCTATAAAAAATATGTTATACGTACGAAACAAACGATTGTTTTGAATAACAACATATAATTATATAATTACACCCAGACTCAGGGTTGCTATTTTTTCTGGGTTGGCATGTTAATTTTTTTTTAAACTAAGTCAGTATACAAGCGTACAGCTCACATGATGGTAAGCGATTAGGGTAGCTTATAGACACCTGCAACACCAGAAGCATCGCAAGGGCGTTGCTGAAATTACCCCGACCCTAGTAACTCTGATCACCTTACTCACCACAGGAACACAACACCGTTTAAAGCAGTATTATTTTAGCGATAAATGATCTCGTGTCTGTAAGGTTGAGGTTCTTCCCCAGTCGAGCTGCTCCAGATTTTCAGCTGGATATTTCTTACTATGCGCTACCTAGGTGAAAATAAAGAGCGTAGGGTTACCACAAACTGCACCAACGGGACAGTCAATAATAAAAATGTGCAAATATGAAAATAATCAAGATGAATCTTTCTTCAAGGTTTCGTCGGAAAAATCTGATTAGCCATAATATTCGTGAACGAGAGAATGTTCGAGATTACCGAGCGAATTGAATTTAAATTCAATACGTTACTGAATGAGTATTAGCGAATAGAGTGGTGAGAACTGGAGCGTTCTGTCTTCGATATTGGCTATGTCTTTTTGTAGGTTCTTGTTATGCATATCAATTAATATATATATATATATATATATGTGTGTGTGTGTATAATGTTGTTAAAATTTATGATGCATTTTTATGGCTATATTAAATACATAGACAATGGACTAATCATTAGTTTATTGTTTTCTAATGTTTACGCGAATTTCATTCATTATAAAGAAAATAACTTTTTAGGATTTTATCGCGGTTTATTAGATCTTTTAGATGCCCGATGTTTCGGATACTTTACAGTAACCGGTTACGGGAGGACCTCATGATAAAATCCGAAACAGTTGTTTCATTATAAGTCATTAGCTTAACGAACAGATTTTTTTTCTAGAATTCAATTAAAAATCACACGTGTTCTTGACTTGTGACAAGGAAAATTAGTCTTTTGAAATCTTAAGTCTTATTTATCCATTACTGTTATCATATCGTGCCTCCATCTATTATCTATTGTCTGTATGGATAAAATTATAAACTGCTGGGCATAGGCCTCTTTCTCGATGTAAGAGAAGGATTGGAGCTTAATTCGCCACGCTGCTTTACTGTGGGTTGGTGGGTATGTTTAAGATAAGTAAAGATCGCTATCAGGTATTTATGATAAAAACTGAGACTGAGAATGACAGACATAAAAACCGTAAAGAAATTTTCGTAGAAATACAAATTACGATCCCGAGCAGAAATCGAACTCGTAAATTGGTGGTGTTTTAAGCGACGACTCACACCACTACACCAGAGTGAACTTAGTGCATTTTGTGATTTCCTCCTCAAATTATATTTTCACAGTATATAATATAACTAAATAGCATACTTTAGAATTTTATAATCCACTCTTACTCTGAAGATCTGCTTAATAATTTTGAAGCCAAGTAAGCCGTGAAAGCACTGTAAGTGTAATGTAAGCATTGCATTAAGAATATCTCGTGAAATATTCTCACTGTAAAATATCTCTTTTCTAATGTTAGAATTTATTACTTTTACTCATGACCTCGTTCGTACAAAGGTATTTCATTTGAAAATAACGCTTGTAACTTGACTATGTATCAAGGTACTTGTATTTCTTTCTTTCTTTCTTCTATTACAATAAATTTTAATACGAAAAAAAATTTTTTTAATCGTCTTAAAAACGGAGGAGGTTATCAATTCGACTGTGTTTTTTTACGTGTGTGCTTGGGCCTCCTTAAGCCTACACCTAGGTTGCAAGTCCTGGGAACTGCTCTGAGTTTTTCACGGCTTACGTTTATCCATGGAATGCTTAGAATTTTGTCTCCTCTGGGTGGTCCGATTTCAATAATTCTATTTTAATTGAAAGGTTTTGCTTTTCATGTAGTCCCCATGTTAATTTAATCGAGATTTGAGCACTTTTTGATTTATCTCTTATAATGCGTATTTACTTGACTATTTTTTCGTCGATCCATGTTGTGTTTTTGATTTGATGATTTTAGTTTTAATCGAAAGTTGGTGCCTTTCGCGTGGATGCATTCAAATTTTATTGCGATTTGACGAGTTCTTTTAGATATATCTCTAATAATGCGTATTTCCTTTATTATTTTTTCAACTTTTTGCGTTCTATTACTGGTTGATGTTATTGAAGTTGTTTTTTTTGTTTGCAAGCAGAAAAAATTCACTCACAGCAGTCTAATATAGTCCACTGCTGGACATAGGCCTCCAAAAGTTAGTGCCAAAAATGGCGTGAACTCATGTGTTTTGCCCATAGGCACCACGCTGGGCAGGCGGGCTGGTGACCGCAGGGCTGGCTTTGTCGCACCGAAGACGCTGCTGCCCGTCTTCGGCCTGTGTATTTCAAAGCCAGCAGTTGGATGGTTATCCCGCCATCAGTCGGCTTTTTAGGTTCCAAAGTGGTAGTCGAACTGTGTTATCCCATAGTCGCCTCTTACGACACCCACGGTAAGAAAGGGGTGGCTATATTCTAATTACCTTAACCACACAGGAACAAGCCATAACCGAAACAATCCATAACAGAAACAATTATAGAAACAAAATTCTATAATAAAGTTGATACTTATTGAATATACATTTTTAAGTAATTTTGAATCGTGATTTGATTTTTGAAGTTATACTTCTTTTATATTTTTTACGATGCGCGTGCATACCGTCACGTAAAACCGACACCCTGAAGTTAGCTAGTCAACGAAGAAGATGTTAGCAACGTGAAGCTAGCTAGCCAATGAAGTATAACTTCTTACGTGCGTACATAAGTACACACACTCTCTGTTTGTTTTATGTAAATTTCACAATCGAGAAAAAAGTTCAAAATTTTTTTTTTTTTTACTTAGTTGTAGTGTTGTAGTTTATTTTTAAACAACATCAAAATGATACCGATACCGAAGTTGTACCGATTTTGGTGAGTATTTTTACATTACAATGTGTGCTTGTCATGGGATCACCTATTTAAGTTCGAGAGCCATTGATTATGTTTACGACGTCCTCATTTTATTATTTGTTGATGTTAATTTAAGTCGTTTTTTTTTTTGTAAAGTATGAAAATGATTGTAAAATTCATTTATATCAAACAAACAAGAGGAAGAGTGAGAGAGAAAAAGAGATACAAGAGACAGATAAAAAACATAAATAAAAATAAAATAAAATACGAGAGAGGTCGCCGAAATTCTATTAAGGTTGTAATCTCGAACGCACCGATCAATCTCCTTCGCGTCTTCTCGTCTTCGTGACATTAAGTAAATCAATGCTATTTTGGGAGCCGTTAAAGCCATAAAGTCCAATTAGTAATAATGTCCTTTTTGTAATTAGCCAGAATACATATATTTACTAGCTGACCCCGCAAACGTTGTTTTGCCGTTTATGTTATTAGCCCATTTAATCCCCCCTTCTTATAACTCAGGGGTATGAAAAATAGATGTTGTTTGATTCTCAGACCTACCCGATATGCACACAAAATTTCATAAAAATCGTTTCAGAGGAGTATTGTAACTAACATTGCAACACGAGAATTTTATATATAAGATTTATTAAGCATTACAGCTACGAGCGCTGTATAAGTATTTATAGGAAATAACACGTAAAAATATTCAGCGCTTTTAGCTTTAAATTATTTCGTTTGTTTTTTTCTTGAAATACAATTGAACATGAATTATAAAGGAGGTTTTATTGTAGCGACTCGTCACAATTGTTATATTCTTTAAATATTCCATGCGATTTAAGAAAAAAAAAAAAGCTTTAAACGCCTTTACTGTGACGTATGTGGCTTGTTAGACAAATTAGAACACATGTTTAATAAGTGTATTAAAAAGAAAGTAAAAAAAAGGAAGTAATTGATGAAACATTTTATAAAGGTTGTAATGGGAGATGGAAATCAAACCATGTCGAATGCTTTAGTAAGACTACTTTATTAATATGTTACTCACGTAATTTATACTTACATTTAGGATATGTGTATATACGCTAATATAATATAATACGCTATAATGAGCTAATACACTACACCTCCCATCGGGAGCAAAAAAAAAAAAAAATTAACAGTACAATTTTTTTTTTTGTAAAAACTAATCTAACATACAAGTATGCTGGATATAAAATATGTTAAAAATATGCTAACATAACATTAAACAATATCATTTTCAAATAAAAATTGAATAAATGTCATATTTACTATAATTATAATAGGTTACAATAATATATGCTTAATCTATTTTACGTCAAAATAGTTTTCATTTTTTTTTTCTTTATACTTTATTAAAGTTACATTTTAATCATTTATTATTATCAAACAATAATACAAAAATAATGTCAAGTCAATATTAATTATATAATGCAATAATAATTAAGTGAGTCACAATTATACTTAAAGTTATACAAACATATATCGAGTCTTGTTTCTTTGTTATTCATAATAAGGCTTAGTTCGATTTTTATGAAAGATGTCTAATTTTCCGTTTATTTCGACTTCTACATTTGGTGATAATTCTCTAATTACATTGTAGGGTCCAGAGTATAGAGTTTTTAATTTATTACCAGTCTCATTTTTAATAAGGATTTTGTCATTCGGTTTATATGTAAAAGTATTTGTATAAGTATCATATTTCTTTTTCCTACTAAGTTTACTGTTAATTAAATTGTTACGTGCCTCCGTTTGCGATACTTGTAACCTGTATTTAAGTTCGAGGGGATAAATATCATGATTATATAAGGGTTCAATAGTTTTTGTAAGATTACTTGGCAAGCTGCATTTTTCCCCAAAAACTAGTTCATACGGCGTAAACTGGGTAGTGGTGTGGACAGTTGTATTATATGCAAAACACCAGAACGGCAACCAATAACTCCATGTTTCTGGTCTTTGTTCTGTATTGATTCTTAAAAATGAATTTAGACTTTTGTGACTATTTTCTAGTGCGCCAATACTTTGGTGATGATATGCTGTGGAATTCAATTTAGAAATATTTAAAAGTTTACATACCTCTTTAAAAGTATCCGCCATGAATTCTGTACCTCTGTCTGTTGCTATCTCTTTCGGTATACCGTACCTAAGAATAAAATCAGTAACAAAGGCTCGGGCGACCTCGGATGATGATTTTGTCGTGAGAGGCATTGCGCATACATATTTTGACAACTCGCATTGTAATGTGAGAATATACATGTAATTATTGCTATCTCTATCAAGTGGTCCTACTAAATCTAAAAATACTTTTTCGAATGCAGTATTTGCAGTAGAAGTAATTGACATTGGCTCTTTCAGCGAAATTGTATATTTTTGCTTTTGACATTTAAAACATTTACTAACAAAATTCGTTACATCTTTTTCAATCCCAGGCCAAAAGTAATATTTTTTTATATTGTTTATCATTCTTCTGATGCCCGCGTGGCCACTTGTGGGCAACAGATGAAAATCGTTTAATATTACTTTCCTATCGTCAATATTTTCAATACGCTCAACATCTTTTAAAATACATAAACGAGGACCCTCCCAGTTTTTATAGTTTTTAATTTCGCTCACTAGCTTTTCTACAAATATATAGTTATTTTTATTTTTTATTATGTATATTTCGTCGATCGACATTTTTCTACAAAACTTACTCAGCTCTCTCGCAAATTCGGCTCGCGAAATTTGTGATTGAGAAGCTGGATTTATAAATAAATTAAAGTGAGCGCTATCGTACGAAAAAATACTATTTTCATAATTTATTTTATTCTTATTCCTTAGTATATTCAAGTTATGTTTATCTATAAAGCGTAATTCTACTGAATTTTTGGGTTTTTTATGAATATCGACGACACGTGGTTGATCAGGCCAAGTGTTGCCGTTATTCGTAGTATCAATTTGGGAATTTGAATTCAATGCTTTCATATCACTCATTCTTCGTCTTTGAGCACGCGTCATCACAAATATACTTTCATTCATCTCTTTCAATTCTTTCGAAGTCACAGTCACACGAGATAATGCATCTGCAGCTGCATTCTCTTTGCCTGTCACATATTCAATAACGTAGTCATACTCTTCAAGCACGAGTCTAAATTTAAGTAATCTACTGGATGGATCTTTCATATTAAAAAGATAAATTAAAGGTTTGTGATCTGTAATAATTTTGAAACTTCGGCCGTACACATAAGGTCTAAAATGCTTAACAGCCCAAACCACCGCTAATAACTCCTTTTCAATGGTTGGATAATTTTTTTCGGCTTTATTAAGGGTTCTACTGGCAAAAGCAACAGGGCGATTATCTGAATTCGATAAAATAGCTCCAATTGCATAGCCTGAGGCATCTGTTTGGATTATAAATTGATTTTTCTCGGAAAAATCGGGATATTGTAATATTGGAGGCGATGTTATATGATATTTTAAAGTTTCAAACGATTTTTGACAATTTTTGTCCCAATTAAATTTAACATTTTTACGACACAACGCGTTTAAAGGATATGCAATTTCTGCAAATTTTGGTATGAATTTTCGATAAAAATTTGCCAAAGCTACAAACCTCCTAGTCTCATCAACATTATGTGGAACCGGGTAATTTTTAATTACACTAATCTTTTCAGGATCGGGTAGAACACCTTCACTAGAAACAACGTGCCCTAAATAAAGTAGTTGCTTTTTAAGAAAATCGCATTTAGACGGGTTTAATTTTAAATTAAAGTTCCGAATCCTTTCAAAGACTTCAATTAAATTTTTATTATGATCTTCTAAATTTCTTCCCATAATTATTAGATCGTCAAGATAACAAAGGCATTTATCATATGTGAGTCCCGCCATTGCCATGGTCATCATACGTGAAAAGGAACTAGGACTAGTTTTGAGCCCCATAGGAAGTCTAGTCATTTGATATTGACCAGAAGAGAATGCGGTATATTTCCTACTATTTTCTTCTAACTCAATATTGTAAAATCCTTGATTTAAGTCCAAATGTGAAAAATAAATGCAACCCGAGAGTGAATCTAAAATTTCGTTAATATTCGGGAGTGGAAACTTGTCATCTACGATACAATTATTGAGTTTTCGATAATCTATTACTAAACGCCACTTTTTATCTCCGTCAGAACGTTTGGGTACTAAAAGAACAGGGCTACTCCATTCACTATTACATGGCTCTATAATACCTTCTTTTAATAAATTATCTATTTGTTTTTTAACTTCTTCCTTTTGTGAATGAGGAAGTCGATAAGGCTTGGAATACACTGGTACTGTATTTGGTTTTAAAATAATAGAATGCTTATATAATTTCGTTGTGTTTAATTTATCACCTTGAATATAAAAAATATCATTGTATTTAGCACATAAGGGTAAAATGCTACTTTTCTCCTCTTTGTTTAAGTGATCTAGTTGTAAGATTGACAATAACTCTTTAACTCGTTCAGAATTATTAGGTGTTTTTTCAAAAGAACAAATATGAAAATCACTAGCTAAGAAAATAATGGGTTTAAAATCATTAATTTTCAATTGTAAATCTTGTTCAGTTGTATTTAAGATACGTATAGGTATTTGTCCGTCTGTCGGTTTAACTAAGGTACTAGCGATAAAAATTCCACTTTGAATTTCAGATGGACTAACTACACATTCTTCAATCATATTAGTGTGAATAAAATGTATAGATTCAGATCGCGCTGGTATATTTAACAAATTATTTTCCATGTTTATAGGTAAATTTATCTTAATACCTTGATTCCACAATGTTAATGAACAAGCATTAAAGTTCAAGATCGCGTAATATTTATTAAAGAAATCATGTCCAAGTATGCCACTAGCCTTACATGGCAATGAATCTAAAACATAAAATTGATGATTTATAATTTGATCCTCAATCAAAAGATCTAGATAAACATATCCGATAGCGTTGATTTTACCTCCCAGACCGCTGACTACAAGATTCTCTTTATGGATTGGAATGTTCTGTGCAATGATATGTTTATACTTAACAGCTGAAATTGAGGCGCCAGTGTCAAGTAATAAGTTATAAGAATAATTGTTTGATGAATTTATAGTTACATAACAAGTACTATTAGATGATAATATAATATTTTTAGTCACGAAAAAAATTATTAGGGTTGTCAGGATTAGAATTTTTATCATTCGAATTTGTCAAAATATGCATGGTTTGCTGTCTGCTCGACCCTTGATTCTTTTTATTGTAATTATTATGAAACCACTTACTTTTATTATCATGTGGCCTTGAAGTTCCTCGAAAATTGCCGCGTCTCCAGCCTCGTTCCGCGTTTCGACCTCTAAAAGATGGATTTTGGGAATGATGTTGAAAGTACGTGCCGTGACCACGGCGACCTCTGAATTGTCCAGTGTTAAAATTCCTACGACCTCTGTAATTATAATATTGATTAAAATTTTGATGACGCATAGTCAAAACGTCTCCGGAGTGAACTGATGAGGAGTCTTCGTCTAGGGCCGCCTGCACCGCGTCGTTCAAGGACGAGTAATTTCTAGCTGTAACAATAGTTCCGAGACGACGGTTTCTTAGTCCGTCAGCAAATATTTTAATAGCTTGTTTTTCATTTCTCGGTTTTAAAACTTTAAAGTCAGATTCGTTACCCTCCGACTGAGATATCGTCAAGTCTACAAACATATTTGTTATTTTCCTACCATATTCTTCAATTGACAAATTATTTTGTTTAAACTGATTTAACTTAGCTTGGATAGAGGGTGCGGACTTTTTAGGTAATAAATTACATTTTATTGCCCGAATTAGGCTTTCAATATTATCATAACTAGTTTCTAATTTTAATTTTGCATTTTGTGAGAGTCGATTTTTTAGAACAAAATGAATTAATTTTTTCTTTGAGTCCTCGTCGAGTTCTAACATGTAATATTCTATGCTGTCAATAAGTTGTTTGATACTGACCTCATCATCGGATGCAATCGGTAATAAATTCATAGCAATCTTAAGATCAAACTTAGCCATATTTTTGTTTATTTTTTCAGAAGACAAGCTACTACATAAATCTATGATAGATTCATACAATTCAAAAAAACATATACTTATTTTCTCTATTCTTAAACATTCATCGACCTTAAATTTATCAGATAACTTATTTAATAATTCCAAATTTAAATTAAATCTATGAACCAAATTATCGGCCTCTTTAATTTTTCTAATAACAATTTCACCTTTTCTTCTACTTGGGCCTATTTTAATAAGATACGTCTTAATATCTTTTAACTGTGTATACAATTGATTAAGATCAGATTCCGTCATATCATATTAAATATTTGACTTAAACGTAAGTCTTAATAACATTAACAATAAAATATAGTAATAATAATCATAAAATCTAAATATTGCCGCATAATAAAAATAATGTAAACATAATTAATTCTATATACTTATGTTATATAATGTCCATAGGAATGCGCGCATAACACTCTTCATTTACAAACCCTTGGTACTGGTATTATTTGGTGTTATTGAGATCATTGCCTCGGATGCTGCACTCGTACATCTCACCAGGAGCTCTGCTTCTGTTCAGGGAACGTCGGATAATATCTCGTGAAATCTGCGCTCGAATCCAGGATTGGTGGCAATTCTTGTATTGCTTGTATAAAAAATAGCAAATTCCCAGAAATAAAATTGTACATATCACTATCAGCACGATGCTTATTGTCGATAAATGATATTTTAAGATCTCGTTGTTCGCGGAAATCACACCTCCAGCAGACTTTTGAGTGATGAACACATCTTCTTTTTCAACCTTGGACTGGCACATTCTCAGAAGAAAATATTAAAAAAAAATTAACTCAATAACTGCTCACAACTAAAGTCCAATGTTCAATAATATAACGTTTCATTTTCACACACGCGACACACGGCATAGCCGGATCCTGGCAGGGTCGCCATATAAAGGTTGTAATGGGAGATGGAAATCAAACCATGTCGAATGTTTTAGTAAGACTACTTTATTAATATGTTACTCACGTAATTTATACTTACATTTAGGATATGTGTATATACGCTAATATAATATAATACGCTATAATGAGCTAATACACTACAATTTTGACATAGATAAAAACGATGTGAGTGTATTTTTGCTTGTATTATTAACTGAGGCAGGGCACAGCAGGCCCTGCTCAAAAAATGGAGCAGCTCGATTGGGGTAGTACTTCAACCTTACAGAAGACCACAGCTAAATAATACTGTTTTCAGGCAGTGTTGTGTTCTTGTGGTGAGTGAGGTGACCAAAGCTTCTGGGGGGAATATTCTATTCGCTACGGTAATCACTTACCATCAGGTGACCCGTACGCTTGTTTGCCGACCAAGTTATATAAAAAAAGGATTACTCAAAAAGTGCACATTAGATGAGAGTTTTTGAATATAAGATTGTTATCAAAATCGGGTACACCCAGCAAAAAAAAATAGGTACACATAAAAATACACTGGAATTGACTACTCCGTTTTGTGGTCGGTTAAAATGAATTTAAAAAGTAGTTATGTTACAATTTTGTTTATACCATTTTCGTAACATTGTATCTTAGCTGTAGGTAATTACAACAGCAGAATACAGCTTTACGACGAGCAATAGCATACAATAAAAAGTCTTTTTTATGACTATTTCGACAAAGTGGCAATGACAAAGTGGCAACCTTGTTCTGTGTAAGGTCAAGTCAATCTAAAGTAAGCATTACCTTGTTTCATCTAATCCTATATCAACCTACTCTACCTTCATTTCCTTAGATAGAGAGATATTTGTAGTTCTTCTAGAGCTATAATGTAGATGTGATATAAAATATTAAATGTGAGGTAAAAATAGTCTACAAAAAGGATAAAAGACCAAACAAGATTACAATAAAAAAAACATTGAAATATAATACGAGTTACGATGGAAGGCGATTTCGTAGATCTTGATAAATTGTGTTGATAATCCGAGGCACGGTGGGGAGACCCACAAGGACAGATTGGTGTTCTAGGCGACTACTCACACCATTACACCAGCGAGGTTGTTGGATGATTCTTTTGAAATTTTATTACGTTGAAATCATGAGATCTTTAAACTTTAATTCATACCAATATTAATAGAGATACAGCACCTCTAGCGTTTTGACGCAGTCTCAAATGAACAATGCATTTAACAGGAACGAAAGGGACCCTTTGCTATTTACAGGGTATAAGTTATTAAGAGTTCGTTCTATAGGAATTTGTTTTTTAATTTATTCCGTCATTTTATAACAAATTACAACAAAGGCTTCAAGTTAAGCAGGGTTTCCTTTGACACGGTCCCGGAAACTCGCAAGAAAATACGTTTAACAAATAACTGCTTGGGCGGAAATTGATAGCTCTTTAAGATTAAGTTGCATAGGGTGAGGGTATTTACTATACTTTACGAAAGTTAAATGTAGATGTTTTTTCTTTGATATAACTTTTTGAGGTGACGGTGAGATACGCCAGGTTTTTTTTAACAGTAACTACGTATAAGATTTTAGATTATTATGGTTACTATTACGAAAATTATTCGAAAACGGGATATATACCATGTTTATTATTTTCGTTTTGTGGAGCTCGATATTTCGACATTGACTTCGAATGTCTTGAACGCGAGACAGTCTCGTAATAAACGTGGTAAATATCCCGATTTTCGAATAATTTTAGTAACTACGTAGTTTCTAAGCGATTTTTCTCTGCAGAAACTACATTCCCAATCGCTGGTGGCTTCACTTTAACTAGAATCTAATACTTTAATTATTATATTTAACTAGCAACCCGCCCCGGTTTTGCAAGGTTGCTATAACCGTCAGTGTTCCTCTACTATATTATGCATTTGTTATACATATAAATATTCCCCTGGAATCACTATAAAATAACCAAAATAACCGCATCAAAATTCGTTGCGTAGTTTTAAAGATTAGAAATAATGTTCTAAGCATACAGACAGCGGGAAGCGACTTTGTTTTATACTACGAGTATGTATTGATGATAATTTCAAAAAAGTTAAAAACTTATTTGTGAATTGAAGAATTAGAATTGATTTTAGCTTCAAGCTTACTTGAACAAAGTAATTTTTTTTTGATTTTGATGTCACACATCGATTTCATAACAGAACACCTATCCCTGTAACGTATTGGTAATTTGAAATGTATCATTATTATTATGTATTATAATAATTTTGTATTCTTTTGTTTTTATTTTTTACCTACTTTTTGTAGTAAGTCTTCTTTACGTACGCTTGACTTGTAAAGTAAGAAGGTGAATGCGTGACAAGAGCGTTACGAAAAGTGTGATCGGGCGAGGCGAACGGAAGTTGAGATTGAGTTAGTGAAGATAGAAAGAGAGAGATATACGTTTCGTATATTCTTGTAGGGACAATTAAAGAAGTTTTACTCCAGTCGTATGGTCTGAAGCACACTCATTTTCACATTTCACATTACGTAAATTCTATTCTTAAGAATAATATTGTGATGTAGTTACATCAGATTTTCAGTTGCAATGTGGAAAAAATGTGTGTCACAATTTTTGTGGTATGCAGAAAAAAACGAAAAATTGAAAATAATTGTGTTTGCTCGCAAACGAAAAAAACCGACTTCAATTACATCGACGATTAATACAACGTAGATCGACGAAAAAATAGTCAAGTAACTACGCATTATCAAAGATTACCCAAAAAGTAGTTATAAGATCTCAAAAAAATTTATATGTGACCACATGACAAACATCCGCTTTCGATTAAATTAAAAATTATTAAAATCGGTACACCCAGTAAAAAGTTATTGCGAATTTTCAAGAGTTTTCCTCGTTTTTTCTGGGATCCTATCATCGGATCCTGGTTTCCTTATCATGGTACTAAATTAGGGATATCTTCTTTCCAACAAAGAAAGAATTATCAAAATCGGTACACCCAGTAAAAAGTTATTGCGGATTTTCAAGAGTTTTCCTCGATTTCTCTGGGATCCTATCATCGGATCCTGGTTTCCTTATCATGGTACTAAACTAGGGATATCTTCTTTCCAACAAAAAAAAGAATTATCAAAATCGGTACATCCAGAAGAAAGTTATGCGGTATAATACAACGTAGGTCGACGAAAAAAGCGTCAAGTAAAAACGCATTATTAGATATAACTCAAAAAGTAGTTGTTAGATCTCAAATAAATTTAAATGGAACCAAATGACACACACCACCTTTCGATTAAAAAAAAAATGACGAAATCGGTCCACACGGGCAAAAGTTCTGATGTAACATACATATAAAAAAGTACAGTCGAATTGAGAACCTCCTCCTTTTTTGGAAGTCGGTTAAAAACTGTATTTTTTTTTGCGTCCTTCCTCCACATTCTTGCATATTGGTTAAATACTATATTGAAAATTGTAGACGTCGTTCGTTTCATAATACGACCAGAATTTAAGTAAGAATTGTTATTGAATAAATACACCTAATTATTAGAACGCTGTACGCTCGGAAAAGTCTCATTCAACGAATCAAATGAATTCTCAGAATCTGTATATGTACAGGTTATATATATATAATCCGAGAGTAGACATAATATTAAATTTCTTGGTTTAATAGTTATTAAATACAATTTTACGAATCCGGGTGGCAGTTCGACCTTGTAGAACAGAACACCGTTCTTTATAATTATTATTCATAAGCCACGTGAATTTTTTCGAGATAGAAAACAATATTAATGTCATACTTAGATATTACCAATCAATATAAATATATTTTAAATATTTAGATTTTCATATTTTTAATACCCGCTCTGAAAGGTCATCTTTTAGGTCTGTGGACAAGCCCCTGACACACAGCGACCCCAGTGTTTTCTGATCGTAATAACCGTTATCAGTACAATTCGATAAACTATTATACTGAATTACAAACAAACAGATCCTTCTACTTAGTATAAATACATAGTTACTATCACTGTCAAGACCAGACTAAGTTACAGTTGTAATAATAATCAAACAAGACGTCTAAACGTTAGGTTTTCCCATGGGGGACTTCAGAAGATTAAACATCCACTTTAATGGTTTCCATTAAAATAAATTATCTTTGAAAAATCTTAAAAAATATATTTTTGATAAGTAAGTATGTGTGCATTGGGGATTGGGTCGGCAACGCGCTTGCGATGCTTCTGGTGTTGCAGCCGTCTATAGGCTACGGTAATCTCTTATCACCAGGTGAGCCGTACGCTTGTTTGCCGACCTAGTGATATAAAAAATAAATGGCACACGGCCAGAAGTGTAAAATCTAAAAAGTCGTAGGAAGGAACGACCTTGCGATTCGATCTATCGACGATGATCACGATCTTCTGAAAAAGGTCATAAGCGCCATGCATCGCGTCGCTTACGCGTTTTGAGCAGTAATGTTTTGTATTACATTCTTTCATATACATTTATGTGTTTCTTTCTTTATCGTGATACGGTTTTCGTTTCACTGACTTTCAAACAAGTAAAGAAATTTCACTTTGAAAGTTAAAAATAAAGTTTCGATAAACTTTCTTCATCGATTTTACTGTATTGTAACAAATGTAAATCATCTCTTTCATAACAGACTTTTTTGAGTTTTGTTATAACTTAAATTCCATCGCTTACCGCTTACATGCGTTGTATCGTAACGCTTACACCGTTCTCTATTAAATAACGTCCTTCAATCTTTCGATTAAACGTACTAAATTAAAAATCAAAATCAAAAATCAAAATCAAATAGTTTATTTAACTATAAAGATACACATTACATGAAAGAAACAGTGAATCCCACACTAGGCAATGCCTGTGTCGTGGGATTCAACAACTCAAATAAATAATTACCAGGAGTAGTGCGGCTTAAGAAGATAATAAGTATATTTATAACTAACTATTGATAACTGAATTACAATAGAATATATTTAATTTGCGCGTGAATTGGTAAAACATACGAGTATCTATAGTGAGCCAGAACTAGAACTATATTGGTAGCAATGAGATTGACAGTTAAATTACAGAAATCTCAACCCAAAAGTTACAAGTAAAAATAATTTGCAATGTTACTAACTTGTCACTAACTTTAAACTGAATGGTGTCAGTCAGTATGTACGATATATCTTGAAGTGTGTACGTTACGTGTATCGTTAGTATGTGTGTATTTGAGTGTGTTTGTGTGTGTTTGTGTGCGTTCGTGTGTGTGCGCTCGTGTGTGTGCGCTCGTGTGTGTGCGCTCGTGTGTGTGCGTGTGTTTGTGTGTGTGTTTTATGTGTGTGTGTTTGTGTGTGTGTGTGTTTATGTGTGTGTGTGTGTGTGTGTGTGTGTGTGTGTGTGTGTGTGTGTGTGTGTGTGTGTGTGTAAAAAGTGAGCTCGAGCAGAAGAGTCAGAGGGATCAGTAGTCCTACGAATAGTTAGTCTCTTGGGGTCAGACGGCAAACAAAATTACAGTCCACTACAATTATCTAAACATGAAGTATTTCTTCCGACTTGTCGTAATCCCAGGATGACAAGAGCCTATGAACCTGAGATTTAGCTTCTTTAATAGAGCCGTGCCTCAAATCACAGAGTCCCGATAATCTATTATATATGTGCGGTAGAAGAAATCTGGAAAATCTCTTTGCAAACGCCGTGTTGACGCGAGGTTTAGACATTTTATAAATTCGCTTTTGAATCATCTCATCGCGATCTAAGGATCTCAAATTCTGCATGTGGACATATGTGACAGCACGCATTAGAAAGAGCCTCCTGACACTAAGAACTTGAGCTTCCCGGAAGAGTTCAGAAGTAGGGTACCGTCGAGACCTTCGCAATGACACTTTCAAAACAGCTCTTTGCGCCCTTTCCAACAGTATCAAGTTAGATTTAGCAGAGCCACCCCACGCAAGTATACAATAGCCCAATATGGACTGACAAAGTGCTAGATACACCATTCTAAGTAGCTGAGTATCGGCGGACTCCCTCAGCAGCTTCATCGTGTATACAAGCTTACGAACCCGGCCTGCTGTCATTGAAATGTGATTTTTAAAATAAATTTATTTACTTTTTTTGAAAAAATCATCATCATTACAGCCTATACAGTCCACTGCTGGACATAGGCTTCCACAAGTTTACGCCAAAAATAACGTGAACTCATGTGTTTTACCCATAGTCACCACGCTGGGCAAGCGGTATGAAAAAATACATAATTATAATTATGGATGGGTCTCAGAATATCTTTTATACTACGCTACTACCATATACAAAGTTTCATTAAAATCGACTTACAATTTTTTTTGCCAGTACAAGTAAAAAAAATTCTATCCAAAATTTTATTTCATAATATTACGATAACGATATTCATAATTAATACATATATTTTTTAAATAAATAAACGAATGGCTCTCATAAAATATTCAGAGCGATGTTTATAAATACCGTCGATTGTAAATAACCGAACAAAAGTAGATAACGCGGCACCATGGCGACATGCGTCACACAAATAAGTGGCGCTGGAAATAGAAAATCGATTGAGTTTCTCTAAATGGCCGGAACGATATATAGATATATAAGACGACTTTTATATGTTATATCGAATGGATACTGGCTTGACAAACATCTGTTCCTCAATCAAGTGTATGTAAATTGCCCGTTGGTGCAGTTTGTAGTGCTTTCTGCTCCGGGGTTCCGAGTTCCGAGTCTGGGTGTAATATATATATTTATTTATATATGTATTATTTATATGTATGTTTATCGAAAAAAAAATGTAGCTAACCAGTCGGCTGTTTCCTATAACACAAGCATTAAGTTGCTTACTTTAGGAGCAGATGACCGTGTGTGTATGTTGTATTTATAAATATAAATCTACACTATACATCGTTTGCTGAAATGTTTGTTTTGAGAAGTTATGGGTATGTACAAAGAAATCCATAGTTATTGAGGGCGCGTTGCGTTTAAATTGTTGTGATTAGAAAAATTGTCATCAATTTATAGATAACCTAGATTTACACAAAATAATTAAATTTAATGTACCCTCTAGGTTCTTTCGTAATTTTGCCCCATTTTATATCCCACCTTGTCATAGTAATTATCGTCGAAATTGTTTTATTTGCAGATCTACTACGCGATTTAATGACTTTTCGCGCGATCATCGTGATGTTGATGTTTTTCTGATTAAACCTTACTCTATCCTAATATTTCTCTTCCGATAGCTAATAATGTCTAAGCAGTTTAATGATTCAGCTAAGTTCTCGAACCATCCTTAGTTTAATTTTCTTTTACTCTCAAACATTTAATATAGCACTCTTTAGTTGTTAATTGTAAAAACTTCTAAATTGCTTTTAGTTTTTAATTGTATTCTTAATTTGTTATGTATAGCTCTAAGTTTTTCTGAATAAATAAAATAAATAGATAGAAGTTATAATAGAATTAAAGTAACTGGTGTACGGCGCCTAAACACGCCGACGGTCACGGGTTTGATTCCCGCTTGGAGTGGATATTTGTGTTTATACGAATATTTATTTACGGTCTGGTCTGGTCTGTCGGTTCCGGTTGTTATCATGTACACCTGATAGCGATCGTTACTCATAGTAGGGAATATATACACAAAAATTGGAGCAGCGCGGTGGATAAAGGTCTGATCCTTTTCCTACATTGGAAAAGAGACCTATACGTAATCAATATTTGGTACCTCGAATATTTAATAACATACTATGGCTTAGAAAACTAAATCTTGATGAAAAAAATAAGTAAGTTGACTATAAAAAATAAACTGAAAACCGAATTACTTACCGAGATCGAAAAAGCATTGATTTTTAAGTTTTAAATTATTTTTCATTTTAAAATTGTTTAATTATATTAAAGAAGTTAGATAAAATTTTATGATAAATGTATAGCAGTAAAAATAATAATATGATATACCTATATATTGTATGTCCAGCAGTGGGATATTATAAATATCATTAATCTGTCAAACCACTACACTTACGCTTGAAAAAGCGTGAGAGCATGTTTATTAAATATGTCAAATGTTTTTGTAATCTTATTTAAGCATTTGATTATTATTTTTTACTTTCATTTGTTTTTATGAAATTGGATTTGATCGTATTTCGTAAAAGAAATTGGCATCTTTGACCAATACATCTTTTTTGTAAGGAAATAACAGATCCCAGAGAAAAGGTCGTAGAGATATTAGCCTACCAATCTAACTTAAGTACATACTCGTTCCATCGTCGTAATTGCCATCATCATTAAATAACTTTTTTCTCCTATTGGACATAGATCTCTCAAATGGTAAGCTACTGAGGTGACTTGGTCTTTAACTTTTAGCTTAAAATAACTCCAAGCCACTATTTTATCACTAGTTTAAGGATTTGAACCCAACTTATTGAAGTGAACCCTTTTTAGATAGAAAAGAAACAGAAATGTATGAAAGAGAGAGAGAATGAGACTTTTCATGACACCGTGATCATCCACGAAAGAAAAAATCACAACGGCCTATGTTACAGCAACTTTTTAGAAGTTTGACATCTGTCATGTTTGAATTGCACACATACGCGTTTTTTTCTTTGCCATATGAGTTTTTTAAATCTCTTTTTTTTATCTGTTTTGTTCCTGTGAAAAGGAATATCATTTAACGCTTTCAATGTAGCAAAAGCAGCAAAACCTCAAAGTGACCTTTAGCTGCTGCTTTTCTTGTTAGATAGGTTAGACAGATAAGGCCAGGAGTCTATGTTAGCGGCAGAACCTTCTAATTAACTTTGCATTTTGGTCTTTATGACTCAGCATATAAGGTTCATGTAACACAAAACAGGCAGCCTCATTAGGGTGGGTTCTTTTAACAAGCAGTTACGATAACGAGTCGTTACTATGTCAAGTCGTCTTTTAAAGCCTGAGCGCTACAATCATCGAAAGTTTTTGTCTTCAAACGTTCTGAAATGTCTCATTTGTGTTGTTTGATGCTGAAACAGTTAATGTGTTATTTATTTTACGATATAATTGATTGAGACCAATTTTTTTAAGATACTTTGTCTATATACAAGTTGCACCGGTGACTTTGCTTGTAATTAAACGTTATATATCATATACATCTCCTCGCCTGGAAGTAAATTAATTTTTGATACAAAGTAGCCTGTATCAGACTTATTAGTGATAGCTTCGTGCGTAGCTTCATATAGATTTCTTCAGAAGCTTCAGTATGACGCGCTACGATCACATATATTGGAAAGACAAAAAGAGTAATAAATGAATTTAATCAAAGAAATATATACATTTTCAAAATATCTTTCACGTTTAAAATTTATCTGCTACATTTTTGCTATGGAGGTCCAAATATAATGGTCAAGAAATTAATTTATGGAAAATACCGAAGCTTTAGCTTATCATAATTACATAATACTGCAGGCAATATCATGGAATTATCAATGAAATTCAGAACTTGTTCAAGTAAGTCGGATCAAGTTTCTATATTTAGACTTTTCTTAAATATATTTTTCGGTGGATTTAAAGTGAATTAGAAATTTTTAAAGTATTATTTGTAATTTTTTGTGTTATAAAGTGAAAATTGTACAAGTTTTTTTTCGTGCAGTTTCTGATGATAAATCAATGATGTGGAAGTGTAAGTGGCATAAGAGAAGGCACGTCTGAGCGCTTGCTTCTTGCTATAAAATTCCCTGTAGATATTTATTTGGTCTTTGATCCCTTTACATGCTTATTTCCATCTACATTTTTTGTTTTACTGATAGTCGATATCTCTTTGAACCTATTTAGGTATCCGTTCATTATTAATAATTTTCTCGTACACAAATATACCGTTAAAACTAAGAAATAATTGTTTTATTGTTTTCCAAGGTCAATAATCTTAAAGAAATAAAAATTATGGAATAATTTTTGTGAACGATTTTGTTATTTTTCAATATAATAGAAATTATTTTTGAATAAATTCTGAGTAAATATTGTTCATTGAACTTAAGAAAAAAGCAAAGTTCTTTTATCGAAAGAAAAATATGAAAACTTATAATCATCTCATTGTGTAAGGTTTCTCGTTGTGATTTAGAAGAGGGTAGGAAATAATCGAAATATTTAATTTAATTTCTTAAGAAGACTATATTTGGTACACATTCAAAGTCGAGACTTACGTCGATTGAATCCTTTAAGGTTCTTCCCAATTTTTGGAGCAATTTTTTTTTAGAAAATCAAGTATCATTATGATGAATAGTAAAGATAATTTGAAAATACTAACCATCACAATATTAAATTTAATGAGTTGAGATGGTTAAGTGGATAGAATGCGTAAATTGGCGCCAGACAGT
This sequence comes from Melitaea cinxia, assembly GCF_905220565.1. Lineage (NCBI taxonomy): Eukaryota > Metazoa > Arthropoda > Insecta > Lepidoptera > Nymphalidae > Melitaea > Melitaea cinxia. Next base: position 836,681 of record NC_059405.1, read on the forward strand.
CGAGAGTAAAATTCTGACACAGCTGACATTTTAGGTGCAAATTCTTTTCCTTTTGATTTAATCTTGTATCTGGCGGTAAAGACAAATGATCATGATTGATCCTGTATTTATTGAAAAAATATTCTGAGTCAGTGGAGGAGCATTTTGCTAAGCTTGAACGTCTGATTTTAGACGATGAAAGGCATTTGACTAGACGCTTAGAGGCTGCAACAGTATCAGAAAGGTAAAAAAAAATTGCATATAGGTGCTCCAATATGAACAACCGCTATGGTGTAGCGGTAGGTGCACCATGTACGCACCCAAACACCAGTAGTTTGTGGGCTCGATTCCCGCTCGGGATGGATATTTGTATTTGTATCAAAATTTCGTTCCAGTTAGGATGTCTGTCCAACGTGTTTTTGAGAGAATGTTAAGCTGTCGGTCCTGATTGTTATCATATACACTTGATACCGATCGTTACTCATAGCAAGCAATATATTCGTCAATCCGCAGTGGAGCAGCATGGTGAATTAAGCTCGAAACCTTCTCCGACATGTAGAAAGAGGCCTATGCCCAGCAGTGGGATGCTAGAAGCTGAATCGTGTGCTCCAGTATTATTTAAATTACTAACTTTTCTACTCTTCATTTTAGGAGTTTTATAATGACCAACTTTTATTACATTCTCAATTAATTTAACAGTGTTATGAAATGAGTGAGTTATTGTTTTGATTTCAAAAATCTCCTGAATTATGCTGTATCCAAGTATTTATACAATGAATGTTTGAATTAATTCATTGCTTGCGATGAATTGTTTCAGTTTTAATTATACAAAATAATTGTTTATGCGTGCTCATTGTATGTATATGGTTTAGATTATTTGAAAAAGACACCAATTTAATTTATTTACTAAAATTGATTTGTCCTTTGAAAGACATTCCTTCTCTGAATCATTAATCAAGCCGAAATTCATTGGATTTCGATTGTTGGATTCAACGGTCAAAGTCTATTCAATTGGAAGGATTAATTAAAATCAGTTCTAAAGCTCCTAAGACCTGCAAAACTTTCATTAATTTTAAGAATTTTTTAATTATTCTGAAGAGGCTAAAATGTTGAAACAAAAAATTAAAATTATTCACGGGTATCAGTCACGAGGTATACAGGTACAGGCTTGAGTGTTGAAAGTGATATTAAGTGTTTGCAAGCGGTTTTCGATATGAGGTGATATAATAGCTGCATGACAACCTTTCTGCTGTATTGGTGTTCTACTCAAAGCATACTCAATAGAAGAATATTCACTGTATGGCTACGGCAGTAAAGAATATAGCCGCTCCCTCTCTTCCCGCGGGTGTTGTAAGAGGCAACTAAGCTACTAAGGGATAACACAGTTCGACTACAACTTTGGAACTTAAAAAGCAGACCGATGGTGGGATAACTATCTAACTGCTTTTTTGCCCCTTAGAAATACACAGACCGAAGACGGGTAGCAGCGTCTTCAGTGCAGCAAAGCCAGCCTTGCGGTCACCAACCCGCCTGCCCTGCGTGGTGACTATGGGCAACATACATGAGTTCACGCCATTTTTTGGCGCGAACTTGTGGACACCTATGTCCAACAGTAGACTGCGATAGTCTGAAGTGATGGTGATGAAATGATGAACCAAGGATGATTTGAAGGTGCTTTTGAAGCCTATTTGATAAGTAAGTTTCCATTTAGATTTTGAACCATTATACAATGGTGGTTATTCTTATGTGGATGACCTTTTTCATAATCTTTGAAAATTACGAAAACATATAAAAATCCCCACCATGCCTCGGAGAGAATGTTAAGCCGTCGGTCCCAGTTGTTATCATGTACACCTGATAGCGATCGTTACTCATAGTAGGGAATATATGCGGGTTGGCGCCGCATTGGAGCAGCGTGGTGGATTAAGCTCTGATCCTTCTCCTACACGGTGAAAGAGGCCTATGCCCAACAATGGGATATTACAGGCTGAAGCGTAAAAAAAAAAAACTAGAGGGAATAGAACCACATTAGACGTAGAGCCGACTAATTCTACCGTAAGCACAACACATGAAAAGAAACCCGAAATTAATTCCTTTTGTTTCACTCTCCTGTTTCCTTTATACAGAAACAAAATTATGAATTTTAAATAACAATTAGGCAAGCTTACAATCCAAATTAGTGTTTTAATTTGAAAGTTGTCCGGGTCACAATAAGATGAAAAAGTTAAACAAGTTTAAGCACAGCAATAGCGGGGACGGTATGATTAGAATTGCAGTCAAATTAAAAACCAGAAATTAACTGAATGTTGTTATTTTCTCAATTTAAGTTATAGAAATTATAATAATGAGTTATCATGATATATATTTTTTATATTAATGGCAAATTCAATATAAAGCTATTGAAAAAAAGAAGAAAAAACAGTAAAAGAAATTTATTAATTAGGTATTATTGTAATAATTTGGTGAAATACACAATTCAGCCTGTAATATTCGAGAAAGCTGTAAGCTTATTTCACAATTTCATCTGCCTGTGTACATACGGAGCCGAGATGTGGACACTAGTGAAGCGACTGATCCACATTAAGCTTAAAGTCGCTCAATAGAGAAAATAAGCTTTAGTTCGTAATTCGAATGCAATGTTGAAAATAATACGCCTCAACGCTTGGAGATTAAAATTTAAATAAAAAAAAAGGCATAGGCACTCAAGAGCCTATGGATGTTAAAATTTAAATTAAAAAAAAAAAAGTCGCTCAACGTGCAATAGAACGGGCTATGCTTGGGGTTCTTTCAAAGATAGGATTAGAAATGAGACTATCTGCAATAGAACGAAAGTAACGGATATAGCCCACAGAGCTGGCAAGTTTACTGTGTTGCAGTACCAATGGCCGTTGGATCAGACGTGTCCTGGAGTGAAGACCGCGTCTTGGAAAACGCAGTGCCTGATGTCCTGCGGCTCGCTAGATCGGATCTACGTAAGATCGCCGGTGTAAACTGGATGAGGATTGCGCAAAACTGGGATGTCTGGCGCGAACTTGGCGTGGCCTATGTCCAAAGTTTTTTTAATAATATAGCTATAATAATCTTCCTCTATTTAAGGAAAAGAATGTTAAGGACTTATGGAACGGATATTTGAATTTCAAAAATCAAGTTTAAGTGCGTTATATTATATCGTAACATTTAGTTCATGAAGTTTCTTTGTAATAACTGTACAAATGAATTTGGCTTAAGCTATAAATTGATTTGATTGGCAAAGAAGTGTTTGCTTAGTAGTGGAATATGTATAGTGGCCTTGTTGATAACATTAAATATTAATAGTGCTTTAAAATACTTTTAAAATTAGTATATAATTGTGAAGCGATTACCAAATTCGGAATGTCTCAAAACTCATTTAAGATGAAGCGAAAAGAAGCGATTCAAATAGTTACTTCATTTTTTTTTTTAAATTAATCGTAATGATGATGACAGCGATCAACCAGTGATTAACTATTGATTCATATTTAAAACTGGACAATTATGGTCATGTAGATATGGACGATATAACATAAATCCCATAAAAGCCATTCTAAGAGCATTGTTTAACGCAATTGACCCAATTATTGAATCCTCTCAAGAACTTTTCAAAAATCTTCAAAGCCTTCAAAACGCACTTGTATTTTTTTTCCTAGTAAAGTCGAGTTTTCCCACAAAAATCCTAACCAATTATGTCTTTCATCCCCATAATTTATATCAAGTTCTGAGATGACGAGGAGAAAAAAATATTATGAACGTTTTTTTTTTAATAAAAGTAACAATTTCGTTATTCGGTTAAAACGCGACGGCCCGATGTAATTTAATAACCGCCCGTTCAGACGAATTTTTCGAACACAAACATTAACAGGGCAGGTGCGGATAGGTTGGATGGGAATGGGATTTGTCAACCTTATTTACTGACACCTACCAAATTCTTACATATCTTAATTGTATAATTTACTAGCTTTTATCCGCGGCTTCGCTTGATTCGATTTCTTTAAACAAAAAGTATCCTATGTCACTTCTAATACCTCCAAGAATATGTGTACAAAGTTTCATGATGATCGGTTAAGTGGTTTTCGCGTGAAAGCGTAAACGCGTCACATTCATTCACACTTCCGAAAATTACTTTATTAAAGTAGGAGTCAAAAAAAAATATATTTTTTTCAATTAATTAATATAACATACAGTTAAAAGTAAAGCTCGCTCTATCGTACATACTTCTAAGCACCTTTTACGTTTGCCCTCAGGTTGTTAATTAATTAATAAAATTATAAATAAAGATATACACTGAGACACAACACAGCAATGCTGCCATCTGCCGGCTTTAATTTTGAAACAACGTCAACATGTTTGACGGTCGGTAAATATTTTGTTCAAGTTTTAATCCACTCACGTATAAATACTTTTTTGTAATTTTGTAAAGTGATAATTATTATACTTATTTAGTGCGAATTATTCGTACAAGTATAGCTAGTAGATTATTAATTGAAAAAAAAAAGGTTCTAATGACCTGCTATTAAAGTCTTCTCATAACTTATCTGCCAGATAAATTTTATCAACAACTGGTGAAACAGGTCCTTAGTCTATTCATCTAATGATAACATATTATCATTATATAAACTAATATATAAGCACCGCTGTTTTGGTAGACGGAGGATTCAACGTGGCTACGCTTTCGTAGGTTTTATGTGCGTCCATGTCACCATGTCAGGTCTCTGTGTTTGTCAAATTGCTCCTGGAGAAGCTGCAGCCTACTGGTGTTCTCCTGTAAATAGCGTGAGTGCTCCTCGAGCTTGGCACACAGTTCCAAAATCGCTGCGGGCGTAGAGCCAGCGTCCTTAGTCACCGGCTTCGCAACTCCAGCGGCATCGTCCCCATTCCAAGCCTTCACGGGCTCCAGTTCCTTCTCCGAGTCATAGAGCAGGATTCAAACTCCGTCCAAAGAATCTACTATGACTTCCCTATAGCCAATCTTTAGATTTTTGGCTTGACGTAAGTCGAGTAGTCACGTCCATGCAATGCCTCCTAGAATCTATCTTTTCTTCTCCTGGCTCTGTTTCAGTCATCGGCGTCAATTTCATTAAATGTCAAATTAAAATCGTCAGAATATATATAGTATAAATATTGTAATTTTAAAGTTACTTAAATAAATAATTGAGGGGGAGCGATGCGACCACATGAAAGCTTTCGAAGGAGCAATAAAAGTCATAGGTCACCGCTTTAAGTTTCGCGCTGTTCAGCATCACTTTAGCATTAAAACTTTTGTTTTTTTTTGTTTTTAGCTGTAAAATTCCAATTTTTATTTTCTCTTCTTTCTGAGCTTTCTTTGGCGCAGCTTTTAATGTACGATAATTTAAATCCGTCACGAAAATATCACTTTTTTATATTTTTTAAGCCTTTGTCGAAACGGAGCGACATTCAGACATCTCGTCTTAGCCACTCCTTAACCGACTTCAGTTTCAAAAACGGGATATTTACCATATTTTTTTTTTTAATTTTGCGGAGCATTTTTTCATTTTGCGGCTGATATTTCGACATTAACTGCGAATGTCTTGTTCACAAGAAACATAGTAAATATCCCGTTTTTGAATAGTTTTAGTAATAGAAGTAACCATGCTAATCTAAAATGTTATAATTCACTAAGTTTTCATTAGTTCTCGATCAAATTTAAATCAAATCTAAAACTAAAAGCACCAATTTTGATTTAAATATCATTAAAATCGGTACACCCAGTAAAAAACGAGTGTGCTTTCACGACTAAAGTAAAACTTCTGTACAATAGACCCGCACTGTGTCTCAGATGTACGAAACGTAACTAGCTTTGAGAGAAAGAGAGAAAGAAAATGTGTGTGCGCGTGTGCGTGTGATCTTGCTCCGTTCGCCTCGTCACTTTTTGTAACGCTCTCGTCACAAATTCTCCAGCTTACTCCCCGAGAGCGCGTAAAGTTTTATTTCAAAAAGTTATGAAAAAAGAGAAAATCCTCATATTTCACAGTAAATTATTAAAATAATTTTATCGAATTTTATTATTGGTTATAAAAAAGTGTGTTTCCGTAAAAAAATTTAAAAAGTTCAAGCGGTTATGTACGCCAGGCAGTAAAAGCTTTCACCACACTGATTTCATTTAAAACCCATTACTGCACATTCTACATGTGTGCATACAGTGAGCTTTCATGGCTATAAATTTTTGATAAAAATAAATATTTACGCCGGTTAACTATTTAAAAATTAGCTTTAAATTTTTTAATACGTACTTCCCGTAAAAATATAAAAGTACTTTAATATTTTGATGTGTATCCTGATAATCTAAATATCCTGCTCAAATTTTGGAGCAGCCCGACTGGAGGTGTACCTCAACCTAGCAGAAGATCACAGCTAAATTACACTGTTTTCAAGCAGTGTTGTGTTTCTGTGGTAAGGTGATCAGAGCTCCTGCTGGGATTGGGTGTAGGTTTGGCGTCTTGCTTGTGATGCTTTTGGTGTTATACAGACTACATTAACCATTTACCATCTGATGAGCCGTACGCTTGTTTACCGACCTAGTTTTATAAAAAAATAACTATCGAATGATATAATAATGATATCAAACTGCAATAATAATACAGTCATCACGTAGACTGTACATTAGACACTGTATAGCCATCATACATAGACAATACATAAAAATCTTACGATTTTTCTTAACGTTACGGACGTTTTTTGACGGCTAGGATACCCCACCGCAACGCCCAATAAGGAACTTCGTTCCAATAACAACTCAGTATACTGAATCCGTTAGTAGATTTGTGTCAGCTATTATAAATTGTAGAACAAATAATATATTATATAATGTATTAATTTTTTTTTTATTATTAAATTATATTATATTCATAGTATATAATAAATAATTTTTAACAGTACGTAAAATAAGTATGCTTTCAAAACAGAAGAAGTAAAATCTTTGAATTCAAAAATTAAAAAGTAACCTATACGTCCGAAAAGCGAGGGTAGTCAAACAAGTCGTTACGGCAGGCTGTTAACCTAGATAGTGTTTGTAAACACAGAAGTAATTACTCTTTCAAATATATTGCCAATGTTGGTAGCGAGTTTAACAATTTGTTTATTTGACCTCTAAAGATGGGGGATAAGGTTTTTTGTTTAACTAGCTTCCATCCGCGGCTTTGCCTATACGAAACCAGAAGGAACATTGTCTGCCTGGAATGTTAATCTCGTTTGCTGTTGTAAATTTTTTTGCTAATATTCCACTTAGGTTGGTTTATAACTTTATATAGTTTGCATAGTGTGTTGTAATAAAGTGTTTTACAATTACAACAATAGACTTTAAAATGCGTAATATTGTCATTCATATATTTAACTAAGGTAGGGCACCGCAGGAAATTTCCTGCTCAAAATATGGAGCAACCCGATTGGGGTAGTACCTCGACCTTACAGAAGACCACAGCTAAATAATACTGTTATCAAGCAGTGTTGTGTTCATGTGGTGAGTAAGGTGACTAGAGCTCCTGGGTGATATTTGGCATTTGGATTTTTTTGGGGTCGGCAACACGCTTGCAATGCTTCTTGTGTTGCAGGAGTCTATAAGCTACGGTAATCGCTTACCATTAGGTGGGCCGTACGCTTGTTTGCCTACCTCGTTATATATATAAAAACATAGTACACTAATTTTAAGTCTACATCCTCATTTGATTATAGGTTCTACAATTTTTTCAATAAATCTAACCCAAAAAAAATGTCTTGTTAATAGCCCAATATTAGCCCATTCAGTTAATTGAATTCTTCAGCTTGTCATTAAATTAGTGAACAGTTGCAGTAGTTATTTGAACGATTGAAATTTTATTTTATTTGTTTACATATCGAAATTGGAGTACGTTATTGTAAAACAACGCGGTACTTGTGCCGTGTGGATATCTCTACAGCGGCGGTTCCCGCTCGGGATGGATATTTTGTATTTGTGCAAATATTTCTTCAGTTTAAATGTCAGTCCGTATGAGTATTCCCACCGTGCCCCAGAGAGCTCATACACACCTGGTAGAAATTAATTAATCTTTTTTATGCCATTAGAATAGCAAACAAGGACACAGTCCATCTGCGCTTTATCCTAATGACCCCTGCAGCACCAGAAGCATCACGAGCACTCTGAAGACTCCCTAAAATGTTCAGTCGAGTTTCTGAAGACTTAGTACACTGTAAACAATTACCTACATAGAGTCTCCATTACAATTAAACTAATTAAAGTCAATGAACAACTCTTCAGCGCCAATTTCTTAGTCCATTTAAAATAAGTAATTTATGAAATATCTATAGTTACGTCGTCTCTTGGAGCGAAGTGAAGAGTCATTTAGAGTCAAGACTACGAATTAGGTTATGTTGATGACAATTTACATAATTGTCTTGAGCGTTGGACGAAGTTTGGACAAAGCTGGTTTTAATGTTTAAATTACTGTCAGGGGTTTGACTTTATACATCGCAGTATGATGGTTTGAGTAGTTCCTATGGCAATGCCTTGTTTTGCAAATGGGCGGGGTCGATATTTGGTTGGCCTATATGGAGTATTTGTCATAATTATTTAGAGATAGTTTAAGATAAAATTTGGTTATTAAAGAATTAATCTTCATAACATTTGTAATAGAAATAAAAATAATTAACTTAATTAATGAATAAAATAAAATGTAACAACTAACTCAGGATAAACTGTATGTTCAAAGACTTCTTTACATTTTGAGTTTAAAATTATTTTGGACTCTTATAAGTTAAGAATTATTATGCCATGCCACTTCTGGTCTGTGTTTGATCTACGTATATTCCACGCATTCGATCGCTGTGTAAACTGAATGATGGATTTCTACCCACTTTAGTTTATTTTTTCTTTTGTGTTAGAGTATTTGTAATCTTAATATATATAAATCTCGTGTCACAATGTTTGTCCGCGATGAACTCTTAAACTACTAAACCGATTTTAATCAAATTTGCACACCGTGTGCAGTTTGATCCAACTTGAAAGATAGGGTATATTTTGTTTTGATATATGTAATTATTATATTTAAGAAAAAAAAAATAAGGCGATACGAAGTTTGCCAGGTCAGCTAGTACTATGTTATAAATAACAAATTGTTTATATAGTTAAATTTCTCATGTAATTGAATTTATTGTAATTCTTTATGAGAATAAAGTTTCTATAACCATATGTATATGACATCCGGCTAATGGGCATTGGCCTCTTTCTCCATGTAGGAGAAGGATCGCAGCTTAATCCATCACGCTGCTCCACTGCGGCTTAGCGGATAGTTAGAGAGTGAAACGCAATTAAAGATCTAAGCATAAATAAAAAACAAATGAGCCTAATAGAAACAAAAGATCACGAAAATGTACACAGCAGATACTTGTTTCAATTAAAACTGCTGTAATTTTTATCATTTACATAACATAAATTACATAACTGAGGTAGGGCACAGCAGGAATTTCCTGCTCAAAATATGGAGCGGCCCGACTGGGGTAGTACCTCGACCTTACAGAAGATCACAGCAAAATAGTACTGTTTTCAGGCAGTATTGTGTTCCTGTTGGTGAGTAAGGTAAGGCTCCTGGGCGGATTGGGGATTGGGTCGGCAACGCGCTTGCGATGCTTCTGGTGTTTCAGGTGTCTATAAGCTACAGTAATCGCTTACCATCAGGTGAGCCGTACGCTTGTTTGCCGACCTAGTGACATAAAAAAAACAAATATTTTATTTCAATATTTTTACACATCAATGTGATTAATTGTCGAAAGTTTCAACTAATTAATAAGTTTATAATTTTCATCGGAAGCTCGTGTAGGCGTATAAACATGAACAGACGTGAACTTTAAATTGTGTTTTAAAGTTTCCAATACGAATACTTAACACAAAATTAATTATGAGTTTTGTAACAATAACAGAAAAGTATACTTCGATCGTTTGTTTGATGTAATTTTAGAATAAGTAAAGGTTAAGGAAGAATTTGTATCAGAACTTCGGATGATAGTATGTTAATCACCACATTCTCTTAAATCTATACTAATATTATAAAGCTGAAAATTTTGTTTGTTTTAATGCGCTAATCGCAGAAACTACTAGTTCTGGATAGCCCATTTACCGAGGAATATAGGCTATTTTTTTTCTAGGCACGGCTAATAAATAAACAAAAATTTTATAGTCTTTTCTAAAATTTGATCTTTTTTTAAGTAGTGTAGTTGGCGATCTTTATTAATTCTAAGTAATTTACTTTATAATTTATATGTATAGCTTTCATAAAATAACATATTCTAGCATAACAGATCTTAATGTATTAAAAAATCTATTTATTGACGATCATAACCAGCCTATAATCCACCCGCTGGGCATGGACCTCATTCTCCATGTTTTAATAGAATTGGAGCGATCACTTATATATATTATGATAACAATCAGAACTGACAGCTTACCGTGCTCTGCGAGGCATGTTGGTGAAACCCACAATGACAGATATCGAAACTGGAATGATATATTTGTACGTATACAAATATCTATTCCGAGCGGGAATTGAACCCGTAAAGCGCCGTTACTTTTACACGTACATGGCAAATGCACTACTATACTATAGCGGCTGTTAACTATTTATTGAGAAAGGACGAAATTTCTCTTTTCACACAAATAGTATTGGGCGTCTACAAAATCATGAAATATTTACAGTTAATAATCGATTTGTAGATAAATAGATAGGACACTAGTCTCAAAAACTAGCTTAAGTCAACCGACCTCACTTACATTTGGTTGACAGTTGCGTCAAATAGAGTTGCTAAATTTATTTATTTACTAGCTGACTCGGCCAACGTTGTCTTGCCGCTAACGCTATTTAAAAATAGGGGTTGATCGTAGAGGGTTGAAAATTTAGGGTTGTATGTATTTTTTAATGTTGTATCATAAAAAAATTAGAAAATAATTAATTTATCTAAAAATTAAAAAAATATATATATTTAGGGGTGGACTACCCTTAACATTTCATCATTACAGCCTATACAGTCCACTGCTGGACATAGGCCTCCACAAGTTTACGCCAAAAATAACGTGAACTCATGTGTTTTGCCCATAGTCACCACGCTGGGCAGGCGGGTTGGTGACCGCAGTACTGACTTTGTCGCACCGAAGACGCTGCTGCCCGTCTTCGGCCTGTGTATTTCAAAGCCAGCAGTTGGGTGGTTATCCCGCCATCGGTCGGCTTCTTAAGTTCCAAGGTGGTTGTGGAACCTTGTTATCCCTTAGTCGCCTCTTACGACACCCACGGGAAGAGAGGGGGTGGCTAAATTCTTTAGTGCCGTAGCCACACAGCACCCGTAGCCACACAGCACCCTTAACATTTAGGGGGATGAAAAATAGATGTTATTCGATTCTCAGACCTACTTAATATGCACACAAAATTTCATGAGAATCAGTCAAGCCGTTTCGGAGGAGTTTAACTACAAACACCGCGACACGAGAATTTTATATATTAGACTAGTTTTGCCCCGCGATTTTACACGCGTTAATTTGAAACTAAAATAGCCTTAAAATAGCCTTCCTCGATACGCTATCTAACACTGAAATAATTTTTCAAATTGGTCCAATAGTTCCTGAGATTAGTGCGTTCAAACAAACAAACAAACTCTTCAGCTTTATAATATTTAGTATAGATTATTCAAAAACAATTTGTTATAATCAGAAATCGTGTAAGCTCGAACTAGCCGTTCAAAATTGAAAAGTTTGTGAATCAAACAAACTCTATTTTCAATGTAGCAAACAGTTTTAAATATTTACAATCTAAAACTGGTTCAAACGTAACAAACCATTACGTTTATAACCATCAATTAACCGTTCAAAATGTTTCGTAATGCGATACATACATAACGTTATAAATTTGATGTGAAGCACATTATCTTAATAGCTCTTCGAGTCCGTGCGCCTCTTGCTCAGCGGAGCAGAGCTGATTGGATTATAATGAAAATGCCGCGTCATTTCTGCTCGGACTTTTTAAAATGTTGACTATTATGATGCTAATACTGGAAATAATATAAAGATTTGTAAAATTATGACTAATCGTGCCTAGTATAATAAAATTATTAATGATAAATAAATTATCATAATCTTTTTTTAATTATTATCTTACAGACACAGTCATCTGTTCCTACGGTTAGTAACTTAATGCGTGTGTTATAGGTAACAGCCGACTGTTGACCCAGACTCAGGCGGACATCTTGCCAATGGCCTAGTCAATATATAAAATAAATTTATTTAATAATGTTTTTAGTTGGAGATAAACAGATTGATCATCCTTTTAGGCATCTCTACTGAATATCTTGTATTCGCCTCTATTAAGTGAAACTAACAAAAATTAATAATAACAACAATAACAATTATTTATTAAAAAAATACAGTTATACTTAGATGTCTTAGTTACACGGCAATTTCACATTTATTACAACAACGGTACTTCTGCGGGCTGCTAGGGAAACCAGTGTTACGGCATACAGCGCCAACCCCTAGATAATAACAATAAGTTGCTACAAAATATTTCCAAAAAAGGTGCACGTCCGATTCGACTGTACGAATTGTAAAATTATTTTTGTTTTGAATAGTCCATTAACCTACGAAGGCTATATATAGCCTATAGGCTGTATAAAATGTTAGTATGTCATTTCCTCAAATTAACGAGAGTGAAATTGCGAGACACAGCTAGTAGGCTATATTAAATCAGAAATACAACTCGAAACAAATAATAAACCTTGTAACATAAAATTGAAACTCGTTAATCGTATAGTATGTGGATGGAGACTATTTTACTATATGCTTTTGCTTTGAAGATAAAATGTCCCAAAATTAATCATCAAAAATATTCAATATTTCATTTCAACACGCGATGTTGTGACAGTTTTATTAATTGTTTTATATTGATTACAAAAGTATATGACAGCATAGTGAGTTGAAAATACCCAATAACAGCAAATCTGCTTGAATAATTTGAATGTTTAAGGCATTTGGGCAAGGCTTAAGGCATGAAAAAAAAAACCGACTTCAATTACATCGGCAAGTATTACAACGCAAGTAGACGAAAAAAATTAACAAACGCACTAGTTGTCACCACGATTTTCGAGGGTTTCCCTCGATTTCTCTGGGATTCCATCATCAGATCCTGGTTTTCTTATCATGGTACCACATTTGGAATATCTCCTTTCCAACAAAAAAAAAAAGAATTATCAAAATCGGTTCATAAACGACGAAGTTATCTCCGAACATACATAATATATATTTTTAGGAGAAACAAACTTATTTATTTAAAAAAAAGACAGAAAACCGAACACTTAACTTCTATTTATTACTCATTTTTACAAATATAACAATTATCACAAAAATTAACCTTAACCACTAACTTAATCGAAAATAATGACCGAGAATTACAATTTTAATTAACCAAGCAAACAACCGTCACTTCGAATACAAAAATGATCAACGCACTCGTCATGAAACAACGACCTATCGTTCCGAAAGCCGAGAAGCAAAAGAGCTCTCTGAACGGGTAGGGACTGTTTTTATTGACGTTGTTGCACGACGTTACAAAACGTATTAGCGGGTAGGGAACTATTTTTATTAACACTGTTGCATGACGTCACGAAACGTATTAAAATAATCGAGATTATGCTAACAATATATATATATATATATATATATATATTATGTATAATATATATATATATATATATATATATATATATTATACATTATATATATATATATATATATATATATATATATATATATTATACATAATATATATATACATAAAACCCAACAAGAGAGAGAGAGCTATATATATATTTAGCACCCCTTTAATGACCCACCTCCGCGCAACTCCGTCGGCGCATAGACATCAAGGATAAACAAGCGGGTGAGTCCGACTTTTAACCTAATCCAGAGGAGTATTGGGCTTGAACATTCATGCTCCATCACATATACGGTCGAATTGAGTAACCTCCTCTTTTTTTGAAGTCAGTTAATAATAGAGTGTGTCAGAAGTGACTTAAGTTTGCTGTAACCCAGTAAAAAGTTTTGAAGTAGCACATAAACAAATACAGCCGAATTGAGAACAACCCTCTTTTGAATCTTATCTTAGGCAGATGGCTTCATAACTCAGCGCATGGTTTCAAACGATTTCACCGTCGATATTTTTTCATAATACGGGCTTTGTATTGGTTCTTAAGGGGGAAGTGAAGATCACTGGCAAATAAAACCGATCTTATGGGGGGTTGGGGGGGGTTTGATGGTAAATAAAATATTATGAAATTTTGTGTGCACATCGGGTAGGTCTGAGAATCGGCCAACATCTATTTTTCACTTCCGTAAGTTATAGGGGACGGGGGTAAGCTATAAGGGGGGTGAGAGGGTTAATAAAATATAATTATGGCAAAAAAACGTTTGCGGGGTCAGCTAGTAATATATATAAATATTTTACTAGATTCATTAGATACTGTGAACACGTTTTCTTTTATAGTCTGATCAGTCGACAACAAGCTCGACTTAACAGATTGAATCATAAATAAAATATGTTACGCGTCCTAAGAGACAGCAAATTGGACACGAAACGTGCCTCTCACTTTCCTAATTACAGGAGAATCTCACGCTGCAAATAAAGTAATTCTTTCGTACGGAAGCTTTGTAAGTAGAGACAATGCAATGGGCGTGACAAAGACAAAGTGGACGTAGATTGAATTAATGAAGGCATTACTCGATTTAGTATATATTATCTTTTATCCATATTTATAGAAAACTAGGTTTTACCCGCGGCTTCACTCGCATTGAATTGTTTTAATAAAAAGTATTCTAGGTTACTTCCAATACTTCTAAGAATATGTTTACAAAGTTTTATAATCGGTTGAGTAGTTTTCGCGTGATAGCGTAACAAACAAACTTACATTCACATTTATGATATTAGTAGGGATATATTTATGCAGTCGTCATACATAATAATAAGCTGTAAATGAGATATGGTGCTTGATATGGGTCTCATTTGAATTTAAGTTAGACATGACACAAAAAGTAATAGTCAAAGTAAGCGAGACATAAGTAATTATTGAGTTATCTTAAATAATGCGTATGTACTTGACTATTTTTTGTCTACCTACGTTGTATTATTGGTCGATTTAATTGAAGTCGGTTTTTTTGTTTGCCAGCAAACATAATTGTAAGATTATTCTAATTTGTAGTTTGTCTACTTTGTGTTTTATTGACTGACTGAATTTTTTTAAGTCTAACAAATCAGTCATAATTCCGTATTTGATAAAAAAGTTATTGTTAAGTTTGCAGAGCTATAAAATAAATAAAAGTAGCTTAAGTTACACCTTATTACATCAGCTATCTGCCAATGAAAGTCTCATCAAAATCGGTCCAGCCGTTTCAGAAATTAGCCGGAACAAACAGAAAGACAGAGACAAAAACTGGAAAAAAATGTTATTTTGGTATATATATGTACCGTATAAACATCCATATGCATTTACTAAAAAGCGGTTATTTCAATATTAAAAATAGACACTCCAATTTTATTTATTTGTATAGATAAGCCATAACAAAGACATAGAGACAAATACATTGTATACATTTTGGATTCAGAGACGTACTTCCGTCTAATCAGATTACAGCGGTATGATGGATAAGGGTCCGTCCACATTGTAATTTCGTTTACATTTCTGTCTCAAATATCAAAATATATGAAAAACAATACCTCCTTAATTCTTAAGAATGATTTGGCACATTAAGTGTAATTGTTACGTTATCGTGGGTTCATGTATGTAATTTACGTACTGCCCACCTTATAGTAAGTGGTTATCATAGGCTATGTCTACAACACCAGAAGATCGTTCCTGAGCCTGGTAATGCTAGTTACCACAGGAATATAATACTATTTGTAAGCAGGGTTATTTAGCTGTGATTTTCTGTAAGGTTGACGTACTTCCAGATGCTTCAGATTCTAAGCAGGACATTTTACCTTGTCAGGGCGTTTGTGTTCAAGCTGTGTTCTTTACTGGGGTGGGGCACAGCAGGGAAGAAGCTCGACCCTCTACAGATGATCACAGGTAAAATAATACAGCTTTCAATCAGTGTTGTGTTCCTGTGGTGAGTAAGGTGACCAGGCTCCTGAGGGGATGGTAGTAGGGTCAGCAACACGCTTGCGATGCTGAGTATTGCAGGCGTCTATAAGCTACGGTAATCGCTTACCATCAGGTGAGCCGTACGCTTGTTTGCCGACTTAGTTGTATAAAAAGTGTGCGTTTAACTCTGGCATACGATTCTCGTCCTACTGAGGTCATTGAGGTCAAATAAATCATTCATATACTCGTAAAATATGTAGTAAACCCAAAATTAAACATATCTTTGTGTGCGTATATCGAGTAACAATATAAAAGTAGCGTCACACAAATGTAACTCAAACACAAACAAAAAGTTACTTTCCGAGTTGGTATTAGTTGAAATGACGTTGGAAAGCATAAGTGTGATTTACGAACCCTTTATTAAATAGAAGGCAAAGTCTATATATGTGTACTATGTTTATATATATATATATATATATATATATATATATCTATAATATATATAAACGCGAAAGGTCATTCATCACGAAATCTCCGAAACTATAACGCCTAGAAACTTGAAATTTGGCAGGTAGGCTCCTTATAGGAAGTAGACATCCGCTAAGAACGGATTTTACGAAACTCAACCCCTAAGGGGGTAAAATGGGGGTTGGAAGTTTGTATGAGAGTCCCATGTTTTTGACGTAAGAGACTTGAAATTTAAAATGTAAGCTCTATAGATAGATGGTGAAAAGGTGTCCAAATAATGTATCTTTAGAAATCAACCCCTTTTTGGGTTAAAACGGGGGATAATAGGTCGGCTCACTGATCACGAAATCTCCGAAAGTATAACAGTTACAAACTTGAAATTTGGCAGAAAGGCTCCTTATAGGGCGTAGACATCCGCTAAGAACGAATTTTACAAAATTCGACCCTTAAGGGGGTAAAAAGGGGGTTGGAAGTTTGTATGCAAGTCCCATGTTTTTGAAGTAAGAGACTTGAAATTTAAAATGTATACCTTATAGATGATGAGAAGGTGTTCAAATAATGAATCTTTAGAAATCAACTCCCTTTTGGGGTTAAAACGGGGGATGGTAGGTTTACTTACTCATCACGAAATCTCCGAAACTATAACACCTAGAAACTTGAAATTTGACAAATATGTTCCTTATAGAGCGTAGACATCCGCTAAGAACGGATTTTACGAAACTCGACCCCTAAGGGGGTAAAACGGGTGTTGGAAGTTTGTATGAAAGTTCTATGTTTTTGAAGTAAGATGCTTGATATTTAAAATGTATGCTCTATAAATGATGAGAAGGTGTTCAAATAATATATATTTAGAAATCAACTCCTTTTTGGGGTTAAAACGGGGGATGGTTGGTTGACTCACTCATCACGAAATCTCCGAAACTATAATAGCCACAAACTTGAAATTTGGCAGGTAGGCTCCTTATAGGACGTAAACAGCCGCTAAGAATGGATTTTACAAATCTTGACCCCTAAGGGGGTAAAACGGGGGTTGGAAGTTTATATGAAAGTCCTATGTTTTTGAAGTCAGAGACTTGAAATTTAAAATGTGTGCTCTAAAGATAGTGAGGAGGTGTTCAAATAACGTATCTTTAGAAATCAACTCCCTTTTGGGGTTAAAACGGGGGATGGTAGGTTGACACACTCATCACGAAATCTCCGAAACTATTATAGCCACAAACTTGAAATTTGGCAGGTAGGCTCCTTATAAGACGTAAACATCCGTTAAAAACGGTTTTTCTGAAACTTGACCCCTAAGGGGGTAAAGCGGGGGTTGGAAGTTTATATGAAAGTCCTGTGTTTTTGAAGTAAGAGACTTGAAATTTAAAATGTGTGCTCTATAGATGGTGAGAAGGTGTGTAAATAATGTATCTTTAGAAATCAACTCTCTTTTTGGGGTTAAACGGTGGATTTTAGGTTGACTCACTCATCATGAAATCTCCGAAACTATAATAGCCACAAACTTGAAATTTGGCAAGTAGGCTCCTTATAAGACGTAAACAGCCGCTAAGAATGGATTTTACAAATCTTGACCCCTAAGGGGGTAAAACGGGGGTTGGAAGTTTATATGAAAGTCCTATGTTTTTGAAGTCAGAGACTTGAAATTTAAAATGTGTGCTCTAAAGATAGTGAGGAGGTGTTCAAATAACGTATCTTTAGAAATCAACTCCCTTTTGGGGTTAAAACGGGGTATGGTAGGTTGATTCACTCATCACGAAATCTCCGAAACTATAACAGCTACAAACTTAAAATTTGGCAGGTAGGTTCCTTATAAAGTGTCGACATTTATTGAGAAGGGATTTTATGAAACTCTACCTCTAAGGGGGTTAAACGGGAGTTGGAAGTTTGTATGAAAGTGTTATGTTTTTGAAGTAAGAGACTTGAAATTTAAAATGTATGCTCTATAGATGGTAAGAAGGTGTCCAAATAATGTGTCTTTAGAAATCAACTCCGTTTTTGGGTTAAAACGGGGGATGGTAGGTTGACTCACTCATCACGAAATCTCCGAAACTATAATAGCCACAAACTTGAAATTTGGCAGGTAGGCTCCTTATAAGACGTAAACGTCCGTTAAGAACGGATTTTACGAAACTTGACCCCTAAAGGGGTAAAACGGGGGTTGGAAGTTTATATGAAAGTCCTATGTTTTTGAAGTAAGAGACTTGAAATTTAAAATGTATGCTCTATAGATGGCGAGGAGGTGTCCAAATAATGTATCGTAATCTATATATATAAAAGAGAAAGGTCACTGACTCACTCATCACGAGAACTCAAAAACCGCTGGGACCATCCAGTGGTTTTTAATCCATCCAGGATGGACAAAGATGAAATTTGGTAGGTAGGTAGATTATAGCAAGTAGACGTCCGCTAAGAACGGATTTTGCGATATTCCACCGCTAAAAGGGTTTAATTGGGGATTATAGTTTGTAGGAAACATAAACAGCAGCTATAAGTTCGCCTGATAAGTTATTTATACTGCAGCCTGAAAATAAAACTAAAAATGTGGTGTATAGAGAGGTTTTATAAAAATAACTATTAAATTATACTAAATCGTGCCTTTTAAAAAGTTACTCAGTGTGATAAGCATTTCAAATGACTGAAATAAAAAAAAAGTTTGCGTTAAACATCTTAATAGTAATGCGTATCTTTATAACCACGCGAACGCAATCGCGGGCAACAGTTAGTGTATTATAAAACAAAGTCCCCAAAAGCGTATGTGGTCGATTCCCTCAAAATCTACTGAACGGATTTTCATACGGTTTCACCAATGGAGAGAGTGCTTCAAGAGGAAGGTTTACGGAATGACTAAGCCGATTTTGATGAAAGTTTCACTGGAAGTTTGCTGGTAAAACTTTGTGAAACACTGATTTCAACGCGGGCGAAGCCGCGGGCACAGCTAGTCTAATATATAAAATTCTCGTGTCGCGGTGTTTGTAGTTACACTCCTCCGAAACGGCTCGACCGATTCTCATGAAATTTTGTATGCATATTGCGTAGGTCTGGGAATCGAACAACATCTATTTTTCATCCACCTAAATGTTAAGAGTAGTGCACCCCTATTTTTTTTTTAATTTTTAGATAAATTATTTGTTTTTTATTTTATTATGATTTGGCGTTGAAAAATACATACAACCCTAAATTTTCACCCTTCTACCACCAACCTCTATTTTTAAATAGCGTTTTGCGGCAAGACAACGTTTGCCGAGTCAGCTAGTATATGTATATAAAAGTAGACAGAGTGAGACAGCCTTAATAGACTTTGTCATTTCTTCCTTTAAGCCTCTATTGAAACAGCTTCATTGAAAAAAAAATATTAAATCAGACTTAATTAAATTGGGATTTTAAATACGCATAGATATTAAACGTTTTGTGTTTATGTGTACGAGGTTTTAACCTTAGTTATTATTCTTTTATTTATAAGAATATTTTCAAAAAGTGGCGTATTGCAGGGATGTACATTATATATACGATGGCTATTACATACTCGTGATTTTTTTACCTTTCCCGAACTCGTGCGTTCTCTTCCCCAACTGTCAAAATAATGTCTATTATAAAGAAAAACCAACCATGAAGTTGTTACTAAAAAAATTCATAGAAGTTTTTATGATTCATGCAAATACGTATATTTCTAGAAAGAAGCTACTAAGTTGTTTCAATATCAGATTTAATAATTTGATTGATTGTTGAAGTTTGGTTAGGTTTCATTTCATTTCATCTCATTAAATTTCATATTCATTTCATATCAATAAACAACTTCTGCTGAAGATATGGCTGTAAGATTGGGCATAGTTCCCTTTGCCTACCAGAATGGGTGAAGAAAAAAAAAACTCTGCTTATATTCTACGATTGGCGCCATTTTTCAGAAATTTTCTTTGCGAGTTTAGTTGTTTGTTGCACAAAATGAATAATGTCAACCCTACTTTTTTTGAATAAGTTTATTGTGTTTTTATTATTTTATTAAATTGCTTCTTTATAAAATGTTTTCGCAACTGTATTAAAAATAGTCGTTCAGTACACGTGCGCAACCGTCATTGCAACTTGTTCCGACTGTCAACACTCGCCTTCGGCTGCGCCTCGGCTCGGGTAGAGACATTTGTCGGAACTCTTTGCAATGACAGCCTTTCCACACTTGTAATGAAATATACTATTTTTTGACGAAGTTCAAAAGTAAGGATTTTTGAAGTTATACTTCTTTTGACACGTTAGGGAAACATGATGAGAGTAAATTTTTATTTTGCTCGCTTACACTGTGACAAAAAACCGACACCCTGAAGTTAGTTAGTCAACGAAGAAGAAGTTAGCTAGCCCATAAAGTATAACTTCTAGCGTGTGTACTTAAGTACACACACAGTTTTTTTTACTCCGCCTTTCTCTTTAATTAATGATAATAAATGAAAATATATTTTAATAAATTCTTTCGTCTCGTCTAAAAGACTATTGCATTGCAATTGTTTCTATTAATTACGTTTGTATGTTTAACGTTGGTACATACATTCTCATATATCATTACATAGTATACACAAAGTCGCTTCCCGCATTCTGTATGCTTAGATCTTTAAAACTACGCAACGGATTCTGATGCGATTTTCTTTAGTAAGTAGAGTGATTCCAGCGGAAGGTTCATATGTATAATACGTGCATAATATAGGAGAGGAACACTGAGAGTTTTTGCACCGTGTGAAGCCGGGGGGCGGGGTCGCTAGTACACAATAAAATCGAGATATTATGCATATCTAGTTAATTTTAGCAGTTTCGTCGCTTCGTAATTTTTTGGCAAAAGTAACAAAAATTTAACGAAAATTTTCTTGTATTTATCTATTATTGCAATATTTTACCCTCGTAATACTAGTAATAAAGAAAACAAATTGTTTCAATAATTTTGTAGGGGGCATCCATAAATGACGTCACATGAATTTCACGATTTTTGGACCCCTCTCCCGTCCTTGTGACGTCACATATTTTGCAATTATATACCTATAAATTATTGTTCATTAAACTAAAACAGAGTAGGGATTATTATATCTGTCAACCCACATTGGAGCAGCGTGGTGGATTAAGCTATGATTATTCTCGTACATGAGGAAAGAGGCCTATGCCGAAGCGAAACTAAAACATCAGTTTCGACATTACATTAATTTATACTAAACTAACAACTAGATTTATCATATTTTGAAATGTAACGCCACAAAATTTTGGATCCCTCCTCACCGCTTGTCAGATAATGTCACACTTAGTTCCACCCTCCCCCTTAACGATTGACATAAGTTATGGATGGCTCCTAACTATAAAATTATAAAAATCTTAATTTCTTTACTAAAAGAAAATTAACAAGAAATAACTGTGGCATTATTTTATTACTGCAGTAATAAATATAGTTTGGCGTACCGTCTTTCATCTTCGAGGGTATTTCGTTGTGTACCAATGTTCCAACCACAACGGACATAGAACTTTCTTAGATTCTTATTAGCAAAACTTTGAGATTTACAATAAATAGCACCTTCCACTCAACAGCCCCCACTAGGAGTTACTCCTGTTTCGGGGGTCCAGAACCACATATACAAACGCAAACGCCCAGACTACGACAAACATCTGTATGGTCATGGTCATTTCATTATAATAAATTCTATTCGTGATTAACTGGACGTGTAAGAGATTGTTTAAAAAAAGAGTTCAATATAAGTTAGAAGAAGTAGAGCTGCAGGGCTTCTTGTCAATTTTTATCTGTAGAAATATACATTCCGAAACGGATCTTTTCCGAATTCGGTATCGGAATATAAATATCTGATAGATAAGGATAGTAAGGTTTGGTAGTAAAAACAGAAATATATTTCATAACTAGCTGTGCCCGCAGCTTCGTCTGCGAGGAATTTAACAAAATAGTTATTGTTTAGTTCGCAGTTATAAAAAAAAAATAAACTAAGTTACTCCTTATTACATCAGCTATCTGCCAGCGCAAGTCCCGTGCAAATCAGTCCAGCAGATGACTGAGAATGTAATTGATGAAACTGATGAAATTGTAAAAAATGTTCTGTTGGTATATGTACCATGTTTAGTAAGCAGTTATTTTATTATTACAAACAGAGATGTTACAGTTGTCGAAAAGCGTTATACGTCAGATAACTTTATCAAGAAATATTCTTTCAGTCCGACTTATGAATAGTTCTTGGGTCTCAATCCTCAAACAAATAAGCTATGGCAATTATTAACGTTTAAGAGAAATTTAATAAGAAGATTAAAATAGTCCACATTTATGCGTACAATAATCTCAGAGCTTACTAGAATACTACTTCAGTCAAAGCATAAGCAAAGTTGGGTAAAAGATTATTTCATTGAAATATATAATCTTCAAAAATCCTACTCTGAACGACTAAAGGTATAAAGGATTTGTTGCTTGAATGGAATTCAAATGGTATACAAGTGGTTGGTATTTTGCAAGAATTGTATGCTTTGTAAAATTTATGTCAATAGATTTGCTTGAAAAATTCCAGTAAACCGTTTGTTTGGTAGAAAACATTTCAAGCTTTGTGGCCCGACTTTTCTCGTATGGTTACAAGTTTGTTTTTTTATTATTGAATACACGTAGAAATATCCACGACTCGGTCTGGAAACTCAAATAAACTGTTTTTTCTCGCAAACGAAATAAAATCGACATCAATTACATCGACAAGTAATAATAACAATGAAACGTAGATAGACGAAAAAATTGTCAGGTAAATTACTTCAGCCTATCGTAGTCTACTGCAAGACATACGCTTCCACAAGTTCGCACCAAAAATGGCGTGAACTCAGTATGTTGCCCATAGTCTCCACACTGGGTAGGCGGGTTGGTGACCGCGGGGCTGGTTTTGTCGCACCGAAGACGCTGTTGCTCGTCATCGGCCTGTGTATTACAAAGTACTTGACTTTGAAATACACAGGTAAATGCGCGTTACCAAACATTACTTAAAAGTATTCATCAGATATCGATCTACTTTAAATTGGACCATATGACAAGTACTAGCTTTCGAATAAAAAATATATACTTAAGAATATAGATTTAATCTCTGTTCGTTAGCGATGCTGCGATTTCCTACGCACTTTGTATCGATACTGTGTTGACGCGATGGCATTGACTGTGAATTTTGGGTTAATTTTTTTTTCACGATTTTCCATTGTTGTTGGGCACAACATGAAATATTTCGCTCAAAATCTGTAGCAGCCGCAATGGAAAAATACCTCAACCTCACAGAAGATCACAACTAAATGATACTACCCTAAAGCAGTGTGTTTCTGTGGTGAATGATGTCAGAGCTCCTGGCGAGAGTGAGGGTCGGTAACGCATTTGCGATATTTATGGTCTTGCAGATGTCTATAGACAGTAAATTTTAGTTAGTTACAAATTAGTAGTTATTAGGTGGTCTATACGGCTGTTTGCCACCCTAGTCATCTGAAACGAAACACTACATATCTGATGTTCAGATCAAATCTATTCCCGTTATACATGGAGTTGTAAATAACATTCACTAAATCCCGAAAGGACTTAGGACGTCAAACGTAGCATAAAACGTGTCACTAAGATACAGGTTTGGTCTACATCGTTACGAGAATGGATCCCTCGATTAATAGTTTATTGTGAACCGAAAATGTGTCTGAAATTTTGACCTATCCAATTTAATGCTGTGCTGAGATTGTCTGACGATAAATTGAGTTGATATGTTCTAGTAAAACTTTTTTAAGAATATAGTCTTTGTTTGATTAAAGTTGCAAAGAAATTTTAGGTCCATGTCATACCAGTTGGAATTATTTTAAGTTTATTAGTTTCATCGTCATCGTTCATGTTTCGGCACTAAATGCCAACACCAGAAGAATGCATTCCATCGCAAATGCTATAAATTGGAAAGCTCTACCTTAGTACTTTATCTAAATGTTTAGTCGAGTAGAAGAGAACCAGAGAATGTTGTCAGCAATTGTCAAATTATTTAAAAAATTTAAAACGAACAACCATAGGAAATAAGCCTGACTGGGGAAGTACCTCGACCTTACACAAGATCACAGCCAAATAATACTGCTTTCAAGCAGTGTTGTATTCCTGTGGTGAGTTGGATGACTAGAGCTCCCCGCGGGGATTAGGGGAATGCGCTTGCGACGCTTCTGGTATTGCAGGCGTCCATCAGCTCTCCTAGTTGTGTGAAAGAGAAAAAGAAGAGACAATCTTAAAAAAATCGTGATACGTATAATAGTGATATGTATATAACCAAGAGCTTATCCTTTTAGTGACTGTATCAAATGATATACATTACGCTCTTACAAAAGAAATACTTCGTGAACGGTTTTGGAAAATACGAAATTGATTTCGTCGAGAATGCTAAAAGTTTTTGAAATACTCATTGTTGCTTTTAAAAGTATAAAGGATCTTTAATATTTTTGACACATCGTCGCCGCCGGGCATATTCTTTTAAACTTTTTTACTCATTCTTTTGCTTAAAATTTTTTACGTGCTTACGTAGTTTAAATTAGTCTTGAAGTGAATATAATTACTTTTACATTAAGCATTTCGAGGCTTTAAAATTAATTATGTCGGAATTTTAGGCTTAAGGTTCTATTTATTTTAAATTCCAATTTGATAAAGTTTCGGCATTGCTTAAATTTGATAATCTTGGGATTTACAGTGAAATTTAAAGAATTAGGTATATTGTTCTAGTGTAGTGGTGTGTGTGATATCACGCAATAAACTGCCAGTAGGCGTGGGATCACTTCCAACTCAGGGTAGATATTTTATTTGTTTAGATATTTCTTTCTGATCTGAGTGTATGTCCATGAGGATTTCTTTACCGTGCCTTCGAGGACATGTTAAGTTATCGCCAGAAGAACTCTCCAATCCACAGTAGTACAGCATAGTGTATTAAGCTCCAATTCTTTTTCTTTATGGAGAATGAGGACTTTGCCTATTTACGTATCTGCATTTATTATGTCTGTATCATAGGCACTAGTTTGATATCTATTGAAACAACAAACAAAGAGTCCAGAAATGGTAATCGTCAACAAAAAGACGACGCAAAAACGGTAAATTCAGAGATTTTATAAGAATACGTTCAGTTTGTACAGATGAACCTTAATACCATTAACGTATGTTACACTAAGCCGATTGAGTACTTAATACACATTTCTGCTGATATCGGATCTTTGAAGTAAATAGTAAGATTTTTTGGGTAAACCTTTAATCTTGTACAAACGAGAGCAACGAACTAACACTTAGACGAATTTATTAGTAAAGTTTTCAAACTTTTTTATATTCCTACATCCCACAAAGGAAATAACGGAATATAATACATATATACATACATATGCTTAGATGTTTTGTAGCGGAGATTGGGAAAAACCGAATATTATTGATTTTTAACAAAAAATATGTCAGTTTTAATCTCATGCCGTGAATAGTGGTATACTATACCATTGCGGTGTAGAAAGTAGTCATAATGTCAGCAGTCGCACTATCGATTCTCGTTTGTTATTGTATAAATGTTACTATCTAGTTTAGCCGTATATATATATATATATCATCATCGCTCCTCTGAGAGCATGTAGACCCGTTGATGCTGCATGTTATAACAAACACGTGATTTCAATCGTTACGTGGGGGGGGGATTATCAGCTTCCAACTAATCTCTCAACCTAATTTTTAATAATTTCTAATCCATAATAGTCTTTAGTACGTAGTAAGGTAATATATATAATGTCTTCCGTAATGGAACGCTTACTGGGTGATTCTAATTCTTATAAGCAAAAATTTTACCGAAACATTCTTGACACAGAAGCAAAAAATAAATTCAAGTGAAATTACGAGTGCTGAATAGTACATCGAAGTTTACCAAAGCGTGATATTACCAACAAAATGTATTCGTTCGGCGCGAAATAATCCAAACGACCGCACGTAAAAGTAGTTTGTTTGGCAACTCACACACCGTGTTACGAACTGAAATACCTCAGACATTGGTTGGACAATACGTTCGTAGCATTTCAGACCTTATTCCTTTTCCATAAAGACTCATTTATATGTACATTGTTGTCAATTTTATTCGAACTTCAAAGTTATGACAAACGTTGTACAGATGCAACGTTTGGGTATAAATTATTTATAATATTGTAGAAGTTCGTCTAGACTTTATCTTTGAATCATGACTAGAACGTCTTTTAAAATATTTCCGTTATCAAACATGAAGAATATTTACCAAGAAGTTAAAAGCTTGACAACGTAATGACAGTTAAACACTCAAAGGATTTGGGCCATTATTTAAGTTTTTATTGAAGTGAAACATCTTTATCGGCGTTGGAAAAAAAATTACCGTCACACTTTTCGGTTACGCGTCACATTTTTCCGTTACGCGCCATCTTTTTCTTATCCCTACCACGGTTGATTCGAATGGAGTTTTCACTCGATTACTAAATCATGTAGAATGTAAACAATACATTTCATATTTCAGTTACCATAAGCTATTAATAACAAAAATATAGAACAACGATAACGATGATAGTAATAATTCTATTACAATCAATGAAATGCTTTAATCATTTTATAAGTAACTTAAAATTAAATATATGTATTATTTGTATTCATGTCTATGATAATAAAAGCCTTGTGTTAAAGTTTATCTGTCATTTTTTTAGGAAACGATTCTTAATTAATACGAAAAATGGCTCTTAACCAACGAGAAGCATATATAAGTTTATCTTTATGGTGCCACGCGAAGGTCGTTTACAACCTTTACGTGTATACTAATAAATAACTTTCGTGATGAAAGAACAAAATAAAATACGTTCCTAACACTATTTGGAAAATACCAAAGATGTTATCGAAATCTATATATAAATATCGATCTAGTTTGCCTTATTTTGTTGTAAAATGTATCTCTTTATATATAAATATATACAATAAACAAAAAATAGCAAATTAAAAAATTTATAAAAAAAAAAAAAAAAATCTTTGTTACATAGCTACTTTTTTATTTATTTTTATTTTTAAATTATATCGAATGAGGAAACATGCTGCTGCTGTAACCTGTCTGTGAGCGTGTTGTCCACACGGTATTGTACATGTATCCGCATTCTGCGCACAAAAATTATGATTGCATCTCTTAAATGTTTTTGATTATTTATTTTGATTTGTATTCCTTTACTTAATATTGAGAACAACTGTGACTTACTGATTGTAGCACACACAAATATTTTAATATATTTCTTTTCTTATTGTAAGTTTTAAAATATAGAACTTCGAATGTAAATATGCCAAGTCAAAACCAAGGGTTCATTGTTACTGCTGAAATAAAAATATGTATATAAATAAATAAATAAATGACAAAAAAAATATTTTTTTGATTATAGATCCGAATTTATAGTAAATATTGGCTAAATTGACACAATTGTAAAAAAAATTAAAACTTTCACTTTGTATAAGTCAAACTTCAAAAAAATAAATTTAAATAAAACACAAAAATAAACATAACAAAGTAAAAAAAAATGCACGCTTATACTGAATTTTTCATTTAGAATATCTTATGCTCGTAAACATTATCAGAAGCATAGTAAACTAAAAGTATAGAATAATTCCGCTCCTTACTCAAACGGAAATTTCTAGAGCGTTCATGTTAAATTAAATACCAATATTCTGCTCAGTGAAGAGCTAAATATCTTTATAACATTATTGAAGCATATACATAGACATACACATACTACATTTGAAAATTGCTTATGATGTAAAAAGATGCAGTATCGCAATGAAATAGACTCGAAGTATCGACATGTTTAGAAATCTGATAAAGAATCAAATTATTCGCTACTAGATTATAGGTATATGACAATAATATGTGGGCTTAGCAACGCTTCGTAAACGTTCTCCGTAAGATCGCCAGTGTAGGCTGGATGAGGATTGCGGAAAACCGGAATGTCTGGCGCGAACTTGGAGAGGCTTATGTCCAGCAGTGGACTGCAATAGGCTGAGCTGATGATGATGATGATGATCTGATAGCAACGCTTTGAATTTCAATAAAAAGAGTAACTGTGAGTTATAAGCTATTTTTTAATAAAAGAAAACTTGATTTTATTGTTACAATACTTTCTTTGCTTGCCCAAAACCTTAACAGAGAACGAAGAATATAAGATCCAGTGTCAAGTTGCGCATACTTAAGAAATACATTTTTCGAAATACCCAAGTTATAAACGTTAGAAAAAATGGAAGCTTGAAAGGTATTGTAGTTTTTGGAATTTAGTTACACACACGAGGAAGCTTGCGCTTATCTGTATGTTTCAGGTATGGACACTCCTTCGAAAGTGTTTGACGGGAAAATCGATCAGAAGACATTACTTTGGTGCTTTATGTTCGAAATTGCACCCATGTTTGCGTTTCCCCGTCAATAGTCGTTACTTGAAACGGAAAGTGACGATAGTAATGATAATTATCGATAAAGTTTTATCGAGATAAGGCATAGATGTACGAATATAGGTCCTTTTCAAAATCTTAAGCAGACCATCTGGGTTAATAACTCAAACTTACAGAAGTTCACAGCCAAATATACTGCTCTTGAGTATTGTTGTGTTTCTGTGGCAGGAACTCCTGGGGGGGTGAGGGGTAGGTTCGGCAATGCGCTTGCGATGCTTCTGGTGTTACAGACGTCTATAAGCTACGGTAATCTCTTACCATCAGATGAGCCGTACGCTTGTTTGCCGACCTAGTTATGAAAAAAAATTGAGTTAGTGACTGACGAGAAGTTTTTGAGTTATCGCAAATAATGCGTATTTAACTCACTTCGACTATGTTAGTGATGTATGTGTATTACAGGTGTCTGTAAACCACGGTAATTTACACATTTTTCACAGTAATTTCAGGTGGGGCCATACGCTTGTTTGTTTGATGACAAAACAAATCGTGTATGATTATATTGCGATAGTTGAATTGGATATAGATTACTTAAGGCTTCCAATATTCGCGGCGTAATGGAGTTCTGTGGAACGAAAGCGAATTACAAATAATGTCTGGGACTTCCTAAATGTATTCGAAAATAAATCCTATAATTAGTGATTATTAAGAAGCGATACAAGGCTTGCAAAGTTATAGTATTTGCGAACGAAAAAAAACCGACTTCAGTTAAATTGACATATTACTTGTATAGCCCATCGAAGTTCACTGCTGGATATAGGCCTCCACAAGTTCGCGCCAAAAACTGCGTGAACAAAAAAAATATACAGAAATATTGTATTGTTATGCTGGACGAACAATCTCTAACCGTCTGATGGCCTCATTAATCGCGGGCGTGTCCGTGTACTAACGCTACTGTATTACTTTCTTGCATTGAAACCTCAGATACATTACACTAAACTACCCATTACATTCCACTACCATTTAAAATTTCTGCCA
Organism: Melitaea cinxia; assembly: GCF_905220565.1. NCBI lineage: Eukaryota > Metazoa > Arthropoda > Insecta > Lepidoptera > Nymphalidae > Melitaea > Melitaea cinxia. The sequence goes on from NC_059405.1 coordinate 866,673, forward strand.
TTATGTTTGTTTAGCCCAGCTTAGCTTGGTGAGCACGTTAAGCTATCAGTCCCTGTTGTTATTATGGGCTCTTGATAACAGTCGGTACCATCGCGTACCATCAGGTGAGCCGTACGCTTGTTTGTCGACCTAGTACAAAAAAAAAACTGATTCTAAATGTTATTAGGCTCTAATCTTCTGGAATGTTGATGTAAGTCCCAACTTGGGCTAGATTTTGAGCAAGTTGTGCAAAATCTTTTCTGATGTACTCTGAGTGTAACAAGGAGATGCTTTTTAATATTATAAATATTAATTTTAATACTTTCCTCTAAATATCATTCAAAATCAAAATCAAGCGGATAAAAGTTTTTTTTGAATGCATGAAAAATTCCATTAATTTCTTCTTAAACATATAAAAGTTTGAAAAAAGTCTTAAAAATATTAAGTTAAATGATCAACTTTGCTCCATAAAACTCGTTCCTGAAATTCAAGTTAACCAATTACCTTATGTAGTTGTTGAGGCAGTATCAAAGAAACATTTCGCTGTCGAGTCGTAGATTGTACCTCTTTAGCTCATAATTTATTCATTTTGCTAATGGATTTTCACGATAATTCAGAAATCGTGAACGACTACTTATTTCAGTTATGACTTTAATATTTATATGTAGCGAAAATTGTCAGTTGATGTCTGTATGTGCCTGACATTTAAGAAATCCTTGTGTCTTTGTAAAAATATTAGAAGCCATAAAATTTGAAAAGAAGCGTGATAGCAGTTTTCAGTCCATGATTCAGCCAGTATCTAACATAACATCGCTTGGCATAGAAATGTTTCCGTGTATGAGAAGCATCCTGAACCGAAATCAAGCCAGTATTAAGCTGCGTGATGGTACACGACACCAGGGCGGTTGTTTTTTTTCTTCAATTTTTATATATTTATAGAGGGTTTATTCATACACTGAATATGTCACCTTCATAGGGGCTTATATTAAACTTATATACACTTTATTACTAGTTTGTACAAGCTATACATCATTACAGCCTCTGCTGACAACGGATTGCTCAAAAACACATTACAAAGACCCAAATAGAAGAAGTTAATATTATATTTAATTAAAAAATCCCACCTCTCTGACTCAACGCGAACACATTCGATCAGAAAATGATACACGTCTTCAATGTAGCGTTGGTAAAAAGTTTTAAAAGTCTACGTGGTCAATATGAATAGGATGTCTACAAGTGAAACTGTATTTGTTATGGGGCTACAAATTCAAATTTCAAATTCAATCGTGGATGAGAATTAAAAAATTTTACTTATCCAAAACATATTTATAAACATATATAATTTTACTTAGGTACACACACAAACAAACTTAGAGGCTTTATATAAAGTGAACTCTAAAATTACGCAAAATCCACCTACAAGAAAACAAAAACCAAAAACAACAAAAAAGCGTTTGTGTCTGGGATTCACAAATGGCAGAAGTAAAACTTCAGAAAAATCGTAGAAGGTATATATATCGTTGCAATTTTTTCCATCGACGATGACCATGGCCTCTTGAAAAAGGTTGTAAGCGCAATTCAAAAGGCGCCGCTAACGTTTTTTGAACAGTAATTTATTCTATCTCATTCTCTCCTATACATTTATTTATTTATTTCTTTATCATGATACATTTTCGTTTCATCGAGTTTCAAATCACAACTAATCTGAAGAAGTTTCTATTCGAAAAACAGAACCGACAGCCCCTTTCAAGACATTGCTAATGTTCCCATTTTCCCGTCCAGCTAACCGAGTAATTTATATACGACAATACAAGAAGGGGTCAAAATGGAACCGAAGACTTTGTATGATGTCCCGTAAATGTTGAAGTATTATTATGTATTTTTTATTTATTTGGTTAACCAATGGCTGTTTACGTTAAATTATAAACATATAATATTGTAATAGAGACCATTATGTATACGATTAAATGTAAGAAACGCTTACAGGCTGACGCTACATACAAAAATTACGGTTGTATTAAGTGATAATATATTTTTTTTATTATAAAGATAGGTCGGAAAAAGAGCGTACGGCTCACCTGATGGTTAGCGATTACCGTAGCTTATAAACGTCTGCAACACCAGAAACATCGCAAGCACGTTGCCAACCCTATCTCCAATTTTCCCATGAGCTCTGGTCACCTTACTCACCAACAGGAACACAACACTGCTTGAAAGCAGTATTATTTGGCTGTAATCTTCTGTAAGGTGCTGCCCCAGTCGGACTACTCCATATTTAGAGCAGGGAATTTCCTGCTGAGCCCCATCTCAGCTAAAGTCACCGAAAGTAAAGGTTAATAAAAATCACGTGTCTAACAAAATTCATCTCTATACATCGGGAGAGAATAGGGCGGCAATTATTTACCTAACTAATGAAGGAGCTCGAAAGTAAGCGAAAACTTTTTGCACATGCTTGATTAGTTTTCCTTCAAATGAGAATACTTTGTACACTAAAATAGAGCTTTAATATTACATATGTAGTAAATTCTACTGGGCATAGGCCTTTTGGTTCTACGATGATGAAAGGGGGAGGGTAAAAAAAACGGACTACAATTTACATCATCAAGTATAGTATGCAGGTTATAAAGGATAATTGAAAACATATCTCTTCGGTTCCCATTCGAATGAAACTTGCTCCTGTTTTTGGGCAGGATATTTCCTGCTATAACCTACCTCAGTAAATCCTTTTTGAGATTGGTCTTCAATTTTGGTCTTCGCAGCAGTGGAAAGTTTTCAGACTATTTCTGTTCAGCATTCATTAATTCAAACAAGTATAGCTTTACAACAGTAAGTATAGATAAATAATTAATTACCATTAATTAATCTCGTTAAAATTCAGTTATTTTTTCAATCCGAAAATAAAGCAATCGAATAATTAAACGATTTCTAATCTACGATGTCGGTCGAGAGCCTGCCGTCGACGGGCAGACATTTTAATTTACAAAATCATTTTTCAATTCAACCATTAATTTACGATTCGGCTGAAGCTTGCTTGGACGGGTATCGTTATTTCCTTTTTGAAATTATTTTCGAAATTGTTTTTTTTTTTTATCGAAATCCGTGTTGATGTGGAAGTAAATTGATTTTATCGATTAACATTTTGCTGCCAATGTACGATGTATCTACCCGTGTCAATGATTACCTTACGCTTCAGACTGTAACATCCCACTGCTGGACATAGGCCTCTTTCCCCATGTAGCAAAAGGATCAAAGCTTAACCCACCACGCTGCTCCAATGCGGGTTGACGGATATATTCTCTACTATGAGTAACGATCGCTATCAGGTGTACATGATAACAACCAGGACCGGCGGCTTAACGTGCTTTCCGAGGCACGTTGGGAAGACCCACAAGGATTGCACAAACACCCAGATCACGGCTAACACCTGTATGGCCAATACAAATGTTTTTCATGTGCGGGGATCGAACCCGAAAATATTTATAACATATAATAAAACTGAAACAAGCGTACGGTCCACCTGATGATAAGTGTTTACCGTAACCAATTGACACCTGTAGGTACCAGAAGCGTGATGTTTCCAGGTGCTCTGGCTACTCCACGCACCTCAGAAACACATCTTTACTTGTAACCACTATTATTTGACTGAGATCTAGGTTGGGGTACTTTCCTAGTCGGTTTCAGATTTTGAGCAAGATGTGTCCTGCAATTGTCCTTATCCCAAAATAATCATGTGCTGTTATATTCTTTTTATATTTATTTCATCAAATATATAACCGGCAGGTAATTTTCGCCTCAAATCACTTACCAACTTCGTATTAAGTGAATATTAACGTGTGAAATTTCTGCAGAAAATTAATGATTAGCATACGTAAGAAAACAAATTATGTGAAGTTGTCTAAAGATGAGAAACAAAATGAACGTCTTCTAGAAAAGCCCGCGCGCTGTGCTTTTCTTTGTTGTTGTGCTTGTGTTTGTGTAAAGTGTAAAATAAAGTGTAAAAAGAACATTTGTACTCTTCCGTCTTTTACAATTCGCTTAACTTCGTACACATAATACTATTTTACAGATCCTTGTGCAATGCCCACATTTATAAATTCATGACGTATATGATTTAGTGTTTGCCTCTGTGAGTTGGGTGTGATATATATTTTTTGTATTAAATAGGTAACATACACGAGTTAGACTCCTTTAACTGAGGTAGGGCACGACAGCGTTACATATCCTGCTTAAAACCTGGAGCAGCCTGACTTGGGAAGTACCTCGACCTTACAGAAGATCGCAGCTAAATAATACTACTTACTGTGTTGTGTTCCTATGGTGAGTAAGCTGATCAGACCTCCTGGGTGCATAAAGGGTTACGGTAACGGCTTACTATGTGAGTCGTACGCTTGTTTGCCGATCTAGCTGTGAAGAAAAACATATGAGTATGAAATATGTGTCTTTATATGTGTCTGTATGCATATATGTATGAGTTTTGTGTATCGTGCAAATAATATGCGGTACGTTAGTTAGTAATGCGTGGGATCTAATAGTACAAAGCTTATTGAAATAATAGTCGCCAGTGTGGACGGAAACTACGCCCACATTAATGTTTGTAGTCCTAATCCATTTCCATTAGTTATTACCTGCCAATAAATAGTGTTATTTTAATGGCATATTTTACTTCAACCAAAATAAGCCTTTTTTAATGTATCCTGTATCCTGAGATCAGCGTAAATATAAAATCAAAATCAAAAACACCTTTATTCAGATAGGCCCCATGAGCACTTTCGAATCGTCATTTTACAAATTAATACTATTATTTTTGTAAAAGTAAAGCTACCACTGATTCTGAATGTAGATTCTGCAAAGAAGAATCAGCAAGAAACTCCGCAGTTACTCGTTTGTAAATATTACATAAACTGTGCTTTAGTCTAAGGCATAACCACATACCATGCGGCGGATAGTAAAATTATCTACTTTGATGGTAAGGGGTCAACCCATTATAGATTAAGTTTAAGCGAATTTCGACATTTAAAAATCTTTCTAAGCAACGGTTAATTTTAGCTTTGATCAAATTGAATTCTTTATACTTTTTTTTTTTTTTTTTTTTTTTTTTTTTAACAAGTCTTATACATCCACGGGCTTATGAACCCATGTCCTTTTTTACTCTAATACATGCAAATTTTTATTTTTATTTTTTTCTCTATTTCAAGGTAGGCGTTAGTCAACAACATCGCTGTTCAAGTCAGACTATGTTTGTTTTTAATGTCTCCAAAAGAGACGTGAGTCCACCGACCGGTTCTTAATCTAATCTATGGTACAACACTTTTTTTTTTTTTTTTTTTTTTTTTTTTTTTTTTTTTTTTTTTTTTTTTTTTTTTTTTTTTTTTTTTTTTTTTGTATTATTATTATTTCCTTATAATACTATACTTATATCTAGCTAAATCTTACATTATTTACATGCGTAATAATCGTTTTCTTAGAAATATATTTTTTAATATTGTCTATATTACTACCAAACTTACTCCTCCCAAGCAAAGCAACCTATTCGAATTTTATTTTGACATCTCGAGAATACTCTCAACGACGGCGGTGTCTCTATTATGAATCGCCATCTTGAGACTATGCTCGAGGATGTCTTTTTCCGTAATTCCGAATTCTTTATACTTATCGCGCTGACCCCCTTCAACCGTCGCGGTTGACTGTTGATTACTCTGTCAAGTGAACGCCGAACGTTAGATTTCGTAGCTGGTTTAAAATCACTGAAAAGAGTTTAATAATAAAAGAGTTTTTTTTAAAGGTCTCTTTATTGTATTTTTGAAAATCGTTCTCACTTTGAAATGTCATAATTTAAAGATGGATTCAAGATCATCAAATCTACAAAACGTCCCAATTAATTACGTTTATTGTGTGATCCATAACAACTCAACTACGTTCAGAAATAATTGTACAGGTAGTATAAAACTCGTGCTATGAAAAATTGTAACTTTTTTATGCATTCAACAACCGTTTTCAACGTAAGTCTCAAGGGTAAACCGTGTACAATGGACAAAGAACTCTTTATTATAAACAAAAAGACTTACACAGAGATAAAAAAAATTGTCTACAGCTATGAGAAAAGTATATCACTCAGACGTCGTGAGTGCTTTTTTAACCGACTTCTAAAAAAGGAGGAGGTTCTCAATTCGAGTGTTTTTTTAATGTATGTTACATCAGAACTTTTGACCGGGTGGACCGATTTCGAAAAAAATTGTTTTAATCGAAAGGTGGTGTTTGTCAATTGGTCCCATTTAAATTTATTTGAGATCTAACAACTACTTTTCGAGTTCGAGTCGAGACCTACGTTGTATTATACCGCATAACTTTCTACTGGATATACCGATTTTGATAATTCTTTTTTTGTTGGAAAGGAGATATCCCTAGTTTGGTACTATGATGAGTAAACCAGGATCTGATGATGGGATAACTCTCGAAAATCCAAAATAACTTTTTACTGGGTGTACCGATTTTGATAATTTTTTATTTAATCGAAAGCTGATATTTATCACGTGGTCACATATAAATTTTATCGAGATCTGATAACTACTTTTTGAGTAATCTTTGATAACGCGTAGTTACTTAACTATTTTTTCGTTGATCTACGTTTTATTACTCTTCGATGTAATTGAAGTCGGTTTTTTTACGTTTGCGAACAAACACAATTATTTATTTTAATTTTCAATTTAAACTCCTAACACTCACATGTTTTGATAAAAATAACAATTTGAATCGTCTCTTTTAAGCTGCAAGTGTGTATTAAAAATGATTTAGAGATTTATTTTTAGACTATTGTGACATATAGAATAATTTAACCGAGTCTTTTATAATAAAATTTCACTGGCAAACTTTGAGTAGAGAAACATAAAAATAGTAATTAGCGACACAATCGAAATAGCAGGTATAAAAAAACAAATGCTAACATTAATAAGAGAGGTGTGTTATTTATTTGTATTGTTTTATTTAGGGATAACACAGTTTCACTACGACCTTGGAACTTAATAATATCTAATAACCCGTCTAACCAGCGTAGTGACTACGGGCAAGACTCATTAGTTCACGCCATTTTATGGCGCGAACTTGTGGAGGCCTATGTCCAGCAGTGGGATAGGCTGAAGTGATGATGATGATGACTATGATAATGTTTTTATTTATACCACTTTAGTGGTAAAAAAATAGTCTCTTCTGTTTCACGGTAAGCGATTACTGCATCAGTAGCATTACAAGCACGTTTCCGACCCTATTCAAGCTGTCAACTCGCCGCGTCCCCCAGGAGATTTTACCTTTCTTACACAGGAATATATTTGCCTACCTTACTTATCACAGGCATACAAAACTAGCTGTGGACGATATATATATATATATATATATATCACTAGTATTTATACGTTTACTAGCTGACCCCGCAAATATTGTTTTGCCATATATGTTACTAGCTGACCCGGCGAACCTCGTATCGCCTAACACAAACTTTATCGTATGGTATTAAAGTTCAAATTGACTTTTAAGTATTATCACAAATCTTTTGTATGGGAGTATAGAAAAGTGTTGTTTTAGACTTTTTCAGGAAATTTAAAATTTTTTTTTAGAATTTTTCTCTCCGTAAGAACCACCCTCGTACGTCAAGGAATATTTTAAAAAAAGAATTAGCGAAATCGGTCCAACCGTTCTCGAGTCTTGCGCTTAGCAACACATTCAGCGACTCATTTTTATATTATAGATTAAACCCCCTTAATCCTTAGGGGTATGAAAAATTGATGTCGTGTGGTGTCGGCCGAGTAGAATAGCACCACCCCCTTTCTTCCCGTGGGGGTCATAAAAGGTGACCGAGGGATAAGCCTGGCTCAAATCAGGGCTCTGGAGAAGAAAAACTTCATTTGAAACCCTGAATAGGGTCTTCGTCAAGCATTCGTTGCATACCTCTAAAATGCGAAATAAGGTAGTAGTAGGTCGGCAAACAAGCGTATGACTCATCTAATTGTAAAGCGATTATCGTAGCTTATAGACGTCTGCAACACCAGAAGTATCGCAAGCGTGTTGCCGACCCTACCCCCATTCCCCCCAGGAGCAGAAGCTCCCTAATATTAATTAATTTCATTTTTTTAATCACAAAGCTTACAATTTAGAAATAAAGTATCTCCCGTAATTATAACTCTGACCTTCTCTGAATATTATCTTAATTTTTCCGATATCGCCGCTCGTTGGAAGCCGAGAAACTTTATTTAAATCAGCAAAAGTTAACATCAACGACCAAAACTCTTAGCGGTGAAAGCTTTATTATTATCACAATATGTATCGAAATTGCGACGTGTTCTTATTTAAAACTTAATGTAATTTTTTAAGATTATTCAAAAGTTATCATTAAGTTGCAACGGTTACAGCACTAATAATAATAATAATAATATCTCCGCTAACCCGCATTGGAGCAGCGTGGTGGATTAAGCTCTGATACTTCTCCTACATGGGGAAAGAGGCCTATGCCCAGCAGTGGGATATTACTGGCTGAATTCGAGACGAAAAAATAGTCAAGGAAATACAAAATATTAGAGATAACTCAAAAATTACTTGACAGATCTTGATTAAATTTAAATGGGACTAAAAGAATGATCATCAAAATCGGTCTATATTGAACAAAAAAAAAGAGTCGAATTGAGAACCTCCCCCCTTTTTTAGCCAGAAAAAAATAAGATTGATATTTGTAATAATACGTAACTGTTACTTCAATCATTCAAAACCCTATTTTCATTATATTTTAACATGTAATATCCGAAAAGTGGTGCATGTAAAAAATGAATGAAATTCGCGTAAACATTAAAAAAAAAAAATGTCCCATTAAATAAACTAAGATATTTATATAAATGTATTAAACTGTCTCCCCTTTTTGTTTAATCTCGAGAATCTCGAGAGTGTATGAAATAATTTTTATCTCCCTGCTGAATTATTGTTACATGCGTCTTTCAATTTTACAAGACCTAATCTTCCTAAGTTAAAATAATATCAAACAAAAGCATTTCTCAAACTGAAATAGTAATTAATGTGATGAGATCTTGCAAACAAAGTCCAGCTTTATATTATTGATGACAAAAAATGTTTGAATTCAACATTTAATTTTACTGTCACAAGTCTTAAGAAAGGTCTTTCTTTTATAATGTAACAGATAAATAGATTCCGTCGAAAATATTTGTCATCACGATACCTTCATTTCCTTGTCACAAAGGACTGGAAACAAGGAAAAAGAAAATTCTAAATTTATTAATAAAAGTAATGTTTAAACAAGAAGGTTGTATTTCAAAGAAATATTACAGTTAATAATTCATCCTCCTTTAAATAAAAAAAACTTTGTTTATAATACTTTTGGTTGATATAAATAGATATATACCTGGATTATTTGATAAATCTGTATATATACCTATATATATAAATGAATTTCAGTCTATATATCCTCTATAGAAACGTAAACTATGCAATTGACCATGTCATGATCTTCAGCAAAGTGTCGAGCATGAGCCCACGAAGGTTTCTGAGTTGGTACAATCGAAAAAATATATATATAAAAAAAAGCGTAGCAGCGCGCGCAGGGTACAGCTAGTAATTTATATATACAAGCATCAAATTTTTGTCGCTTACTATCAAATAGTTTTCTTGCTAGGAGACTGGCGTTTAAAAGCCGACTGATATAAGCGATCCTCATATTTTGAGTTCAGTGATTGGTCGCCAGGGGCAGCGCTGTCGATTTCTAAGCAATTGCGATGGCAGTTTAAAAACTTGGGTACTTTACCTTGAAATCATGTAATATATTTGAAACATTGGTCATCGTTAATTGGTGATCGATTGACGCACATGAAAAAAATTAATGTTTAGTGTTGTTTCTGGACCTCCAGCACAGGATTCTCATCGTAGTAGCTACAGAATATGGGACGTTTAATCCTTGTTTTTTATCCGAATGTACTTTCAATAGCCTATCATTCTGATAGACAATATATGCCACGGATTACGCATCCCCTAAATCCCGGATTCAGGGTTGAAGGGAATAAACGATGAATGAAAAAAGCTATCTTATAAAATGAATACGAAAGCGAATCAATACAAAAATACGAGCGATATACATAGCGTCCATAAACTGATTTTATTGTTTACAGCGCACTCGTTTGTTTTCAACGCGCTAACTACAAAACCGACGTAATTCGGGTAGTTTGATAGTGTTTTCCTGTACCTTTATTAGTATATTAAATGGTTTTTGTATTCGTTATTTTAAATTGATTTTGTATAGCTGAAAATTTTATTTCTAACTATAATTTTGTATTATTTAATTTAAATTTAAAGCTGTATGAAATAAAAATAAAACACAAAATCTGTTCGATGTACTATATCTATGGTTTTTTGTTATAAATCTACTAGTGACCCGCCCCGGCTACGCATGGGTGCAATGCTGATATCTACTAAATACTATCTACATACAACAAAAGATACATTAGAAACCTCTAAAATTATTAGTGTTTCTCTACAATATTATGACATATATACATATAGACCTCCTCTTGAATCACCCTATCTATTAAAAAAAAATCGCATCAAAATCCTTGCGTTTTTTTAAAGATCTAAGCATACATAAGGGACAGCGGGAAGCGACTTTGTTTTATACTGTGTAGTGATGACAATTTCTGTGAGTAAAATATATTAAAACATTTCAATTACATTTTCATGTGACAAATAAAAGTAAAGGAAAAACGTTACCATTCTCGATTGGAGTAATGAAATGAAATTTACGACAAATCGACGTTGGTAAAGGACTGGATTGTTTCCAACAGGGACTTGCCTTTATTACCTAATTCGGTTTCACCCACAAATGTTTATCGGTTCCGTTATGGGGGAATATATTGGTGATAAATCCACCGTCACAGCTGAAAAGGGTCGAGTAAATTATTCAAAAAACGCTAAAAGTAAAATTAAGCTTGTAAATCAAATTTTTGTGTCACATTACGTGACACACTTTACCTTTTAATAGTGAATTTTCAAACGAAATTAATAAGTAACTTCGAAATGTATGTTGTAACTGAGGTAGGGCACAGCAAAAATTTCCTGCTCAAAATATGGAGCAGCCTGACTGGGGTAGTACCTCGACCTTACAGAAGATCACAGCAAAATAATACTGTTTTCAAGCAGTATTGTGTTCCTGTTGGTGAGTAAGGTGACCAGAGCTCCTGGGGGGATTGGGGATTGGGTCGGCAACGCGCTTGCGATGCTTCTGGTGTTGCAGGTGTCTATAAGCTACGGTAATCGCTTACCATCAGGTGAGCCGTACGCTTGTTTGCCGACCTAGTGACATAAAAAAAAAAGAAATATCTGGCTATTTTTCTCAAATAAAACAGAAATCTGAAAATTTTATAATATTTACTAAAATCAAAATTGAATAATAATGTAAAATATGATAACAATAATGAAGAATTAGGGTTAAAGGAAATTTAATTAAAATACCAAATTAGAAAACGCGTTTGAGGTGCGCATGGTTTGAGATGGTATGAATATCAAATGAGTTTAGGAATCAAGGCCAATATAATATTAGACTATAATTTTGAAGCGAACTTGGTGGGTGAAGCTAAAATTTGGATGGGTAGTGAGTGTAAAGCTACTAAACTTAATGTATGAAAGAAACATGTGAAAGAAATTTAGCAGAGGTAGAGCACAGCAGGAAATTTTTAAGTTAAGCGGTCTGACTGGGGTAGTACCTCGACCTTACAGAAGATCACAGCTAAATAATACTGTTATCAAGCAGTATTGTTTTTCTGTTGGTGGGTAAGGTAATCAGAGTTCCTGGGAGAAATGGGGATAGGATCGGCAACGCACTGCTTTTTTTTTTTTTTTTTTTTATGACAAATAGGCAGGCATTTGACCACAATCTCACCTGATGTTAAGTGACGATGCGGTCGAAGGTGGAGCATGCCTGCCTAATAACAGCCTATTCACTCTGGCCTTGAAGGCACCCAGATTGTATCGTTCGGGAAACACAGACGCGGGCAACGAGTTCCATTCCTTAGCTGTGCGCATCAGAAAAGTAGAGCCAAAGCGTTTTGTGCGCGTAGGTGGCATATCGACGACATAAGGATGGAACGATCGACCGCGCCTAGTGTCCCGATGGCGGAAGGTTGTTGGGGGAATTAGATCGTGTAATTCCTTCGCACACTCACCGAAATATATTTTGTAGAACACCGACAGACGAGCTACCCTACGCCGATGATCGAGACTCTGCAACTTGGTGTCTGTCAGAGTAGGGTCACCTATGAGTCTCTTAGCTCGTTTTTCCACCGAGTCCAAAGTTGCCAGTTGGTATTTGGCGGATCCATCCCAAAGATGGCAGCAATACTCCATACAAGACCGAACTTGTGCTTGGTATAGTTGAAGCAGCTGTTCTGGAGTGAAGTATCGCCTGATCTTAGAGAGAATACCTAGTTTTTTTGCTGCAGTTTTTGCTTTGGACTCGATGTGTTGCCCAAAGTTCAGATTGGACGATAGCTCTACACCGAGGAGCTGTAGGGAGTCGGTAATTTCCACAGAAACATCCCGGAAAGTCGGAGCCAGGTGTAAAGGGCTCCGCTTAGAGGAGAACACACACGCCTGTGTTTTTGTAGCGTTGAACGTGACCAGATTGGCATCGCCCCATTCGGAGACTGCCTGGAGGGCGACGTTCAAGCGGCTGACCATATCCTCTCGACAAGACTGGATAACATCCTTACTAGCCCTTGCACTCGAAAAGTATCTGCCCGTCACTGTGCAGTCGTCAGCGTACCCAAAGGTACCGGGGACGAGCAGATCGTTAATATGCAGCAGGAAGAGGGTAGCGGACAAGACTGATCCCTGAGGAACACCAGCGTCGATAGCCTTTTGGTCCGACGAGTACCCGTCAAGGACAACTTGTATTGAACGTTCGCTCAGGAAGTCAGAAATCCAAGTGCAAAGGCCAGGTGGAATACCATATGAAGGAAGCTTGCTTATAAGGCTCGCGTGCCAAACCCTGTCAAAGGCCTTCGAGATATCGAGAGACACGGCAAGTGCTTCGCCGTGTTTGTCAATGGTGTTGCTGACGTCTATAAGCTACGGTAATTGCTCACTATTAGGCGAGCCGTACGCTTCTTTGCCGACCTAGTTACATTAAAAAACTGCCATCTATCCTATCCAAATATTTGTATAAACATAAATATGTTGTTATAATCTGAGCAGGAATCGAACCCGCGACCGTCGGTGTGTAGGCGCCGCCAACACGGCACACGCACCATTACACCTACTACTTTATTTATTTATGTATTTTTTATAATTTTTTATTTTATATACATAAACATATATTTTTACAGTTTGAGGTAAAAGAATGTGGAATAATGTGTTATAAGACAATTAAATTGACTATATCAGATAGGTTGAACTAATACAACCATACAATAATATCTATAAAAATATAATAGATCTATCTGTCACGAACACGTTCGTGTACAAAGTCCCTGATTAACTGTAGCCTTTTTTCAACTTTTTCACAAGCTTCCGAACGGTCGAACGGTCTTATTCAGTTCGCTCGGACTTTTGTTCACTAAAAATACTTTTAAAATAAAAGGTAAAAAAGAAATAAATGCCTGGAATCGAATTACGACGAACCTGTGATTTTCTTTGAATCAGTAAATGAGATGCTAGTGTTCTTTGAATTCATGTAGTTGATGTGTGCGTGTTTATATACACACGATCTAATGATTATAACAACGTTTGTATAAGTAGAATACGTTATGTGTGTGATGTGTGTGTGTGTGTGTGCGTAATAATTTTGTAAATGTGATTGATTTTATAATAAAGTTTTTTGAAGTTGAGTCATGAGAGTAAATTTTTACGATGCTCGCGCACACCGTCATAAAAAACCGACACTTTGAAGTTAGTCAACGAAGAAGAAGTTAGCAACGTGAAGTTAGCTAGCCAATGAAGTGTAACTTCTTTTAACTTCTTCATAAGTACACAAACCCTTTTTTAATATATTTAGGAACATCACATTACGTATCATCCTCATACCTCATCTGTTCAAAGTATTTATTTTGATATATTTTACTTTTTGCTACGTTAACCTAACACTTATAAAAGTTTTGTCAAAAAGCAAATCAAACTCACAGTGCGTTTGAAGGAACCAGACAACGATAAATAAAATCAAAATTCAACAAATTTGCTTGCATGGTCCGCCACTAAACGAATTTATGCTAATTTTGTTTTTCGCTAATCCACAATAGAGCAGCGTAGTGGCCTATGTCAAGCAGTGGGATATTAAAGGCTGAATCGAATCGAATTGTTTTTCAGCTTGTAATAAAATTTTTGACTTTACAAATCTCGTATTATCCAAAATAAAATCAACTACGTTCATAATGGAAATACAATAAAATATGCAAAATAATGTTAATAAACTCAAAACAAGTTTTTTTTTAATCTATACAAATATATAAAGATCTTTAACACACACATACACACACATGGTCATCTTTTCCTATGAAATACAACGCAATGTATGTATCATAGATATCATCAAACTGAAATAGTTACATATACATATAAATTAATGTAAATGTACTTATATATTACACCTAAACTCGAGGCACAGCACTCAGAGCAGTATAAATTGTAAACTGCGCGAACGCGTTAGTCGATTTTAGCTTTTAAAACATCAGTCATTACTCATCAAAATAACAGAATTCAAAACCAACGCTCAGCTTTCATAAAATAAATATTACACTTTAAAAAGGAAAACTCCATTATCGTTCTCGAGGGTCTCATAATAGATTACACTTAAACAGGAATGAAAGCTGTTAATGATCCAAAGTGGCAAATTAATTCAGGTTGATTTGATTAATGGCGTTCAGTTAGGAAAAATCAATTAAATTGTGCTGTTTTATAGGCATTTTAATGGCTTTATTTTTGAACGTTTTTTTGAAAGGCTTTTTGTAAGAGATAGAAATTTAACAGATTGAGATCATGGATATAAAAGGACATTCAGTTCATGTACTTATTATCACAGATTACGAAACGATGTCAGAAGGTTTGTTTTGTATTAAGAGGCTCTCTAAAGATAAACAATAAAAGACAATAGACATTATAGACAAAGGGAAAAAAGACAAGATCAGAACAACTTCGAGAAACTTCTCTAAGAATGCTTAAAAGCTTCCCGGTCTTTACTTATGACTAAAGAAAAATCCATGTCCAATCACTGAATACCCTTAGAATTGTGATACTTTTACAATCAAACAATTCAGTGCCCAAATCAAGATAAAAGTGGGAAAGTCAAAAGAAAAACAGTCAAATCATAAGAGAAATCAACAAATAATCTCCAGAAAGTATAGCTTTTAAAAAAATATCCAAATAAGTAAACCCTCTTATTGTCTGAGTGGCCTTTTAAGCCCGGGAACAAATAATTGGATTAAGCATTATGATCTACCCCCCGATAAAGATTAGTTGGTGGTCCCTACCCACAGCAAACTGAATTAAAAAGTTTACTTTCCAAATTATATTACACGTGGAACCCAGTAGTATTTAATTTCAGTAAGATCAAAGCTTGTCGTACGTGTTAAGGTAATGACAATTTTTTCAATGTTTTTTTTTGGTGGTACTCAATTTGTCTGAAACATTCCTATTTGAAAGGCTGACAACGCGCCTGCTAATCCTCTGATGTAGCGGGTGTCTGGATGTTGTTTTCACTTACCACCAGATGAGCCATAATTATGTCCATTTGCACCTCTTCTATAAAAACAAGAAAAAAAACAAGGCCTGTCTGTCTATTACAACTTTCCATTTAAATATGCCATGTACGTACATATACTTTATTTTATTTTTTAATTTCTTTTACATTATTTATTTGTCTAAATATATTGCATATGTTTAGGTAAAATTGTACACCTAAACCATCTTTATACGAGTATATACAATTTCCTCTGCCCAAAGGTTGCCTGGAAGATATTGCTCATTAGCGATAAGGCCGCCTTTTGTATTTATTTCCTGTTTTTATTTTTGTAATTTTGCTAACTCTTGGTGTACAATGAAGACTTTTTATTATTATTATTATTAAGGCAAGGGTCTCTTGAAAGAACAATCGATTTAAAACGCTTTTTAACTGTGGATTGATGGATAATTTTCCTTCACCATGAGTAATGATCAGGTGTCTTTAATAACAAAAACGATCGTTGGCTTTGCCTGCTTTCTGAGACGCTGTAGGGGTGATCTACAACTACAAACAACCTGGACGGAAACTGTAATTGTTTTAATATTTTTCCCATTTCTACTAATATTTTATCGTTTTAAACTTTAATAGTGAATATTAATGCGACTTGTCGCGCCACTAAACTAGAATAGTTATCATCTAAACAAGACCAATAATAGGCCATACAGATTCTTGTTATGATCTGAGAATTTGTGCTTGCGTATTGTATGCGTTTTCGGGCTTCGACACAGAGTTAGCTAGAAGTTCATTAATTTTCTATTAAGAGTTAATTGATATAACATCAAAAAAGCCATGTTAGTTTAATGTTACATGAGTAATAGTTGAAAATAAATCATGTTTAGTTTATGATATTTGCAGTTGCGTTGACGAAAATTCCGTTATTGCTGACAGGCCCGGGTTCTATTTCCGCTTGGGCCAGATATTCGTGCACGAATGCCTGTTCACATAATAATTTATTTTTGTTGATTTATACTCCGCGCTTTTCATAATTTTTATTAACATCTGATAGCGATCGTGACTTTGGCTCAGATTTTTTTAAGTAAATGAATTGAGACGGGATGTCTGGATGTAGTGGTACTTGGTTTAATTTTTTCCAGGATTACTTTTTATTGTTACACTTGGTATACGACTTTAGGGATTAATATAGATTATTTCGCTTTGTATCGACATAACATGTTCTGCTTATTTTTGAGTCACAAACTTTCTTTATTTATGCGAATGTTTGACGACGCATTAGCAAAACTGTCATAGTACTGGCTATTGATCCCCGCACATGACATACATTTATTATGTGTGTTTCCAGACAGTAAGAGCAGGTGTAGTGGAGGAACACACAACAATTTAATTTTTTAATTTTTGGACAGTGAGGAACAGGGTGTAAAGTCCCTCATCCACAATCGCAAAGGGGGAATCCTCCGACCAGACGGGAGTTGCGTCTGATGGGCTACTGCCCCGACAGTCGTGTTCGGGCTCTTGTACATATGCTAAATCGCTCAGATAACTTCAACATCGCGATGTAGGACACGTCAGTTCGCACGTGGCGCGATAGATGTCGCCACAATTTCTTATATTAGGGCCTTGGCATTTACGTTCATTAACAAATAAAATTTCTTCTGTCTTCAATATTTTACCAAGGTTATAATCACAATTGAACCGATGTAGTCTCTTTTGTGGATCTATCCTTCGTTATGTTAGTGAAATCATATGTACACATTTATCACTATTAAAAGTCATCAAACGAAAAACATCAAACCAAATAAATGTATGAAACCAACATAGCTTTAACTGAAAGCGAATATTTTTAGCTGTGTGGCTACGGCACTAAAGAATTTAGCCACCCCCTCTCTTCCCGTGGGTGTCGTAAGAGGCGACTAAGGGATAACAAGGTTCCACAACCACCTTGGAACTTAAGAAGCCGACCGATGGCGGGATAACCATCCAACTGCTGGCTTTGAAATACACAGGCCGAAGACGGGCAGCAGCGTCTTCGGTGCGACAAAGCCAGTACTGCGGTCACCAACCCGCCTGCCCAGCGTGGTGACTATGGGCAAAACACATGAGTTCACGTTATTTTTGGCGTAAACTTGTGGAGGCCTATGTCCAGCAGTGGACTGTATAGGCTGTAATGATGATGAATGATGAATATTTTTAGCAAATAATCTTTTGATTTTACAAAATATTTTAGTTATGATATGTAAAGGAATATCATTTATGATGAAAAGCTTTGCGCGAGAGGGGTGTATTTTTAACCGAATACAAAAGAGGAGGTTCTCGATTCAACTGTATTTTTTATATAATTGTGTTTGCTCGCAAACGAAAAAAAAACCGACTTCAATTACATCGACAAGTAATACAACGTAGATCGACGAAAAAATAGTCAAGCAACTACGCGTTATTAAAGATTACTCAAAAAGTAGTTATCAGATCTCGATGAAATTTATATGTGACCACATGATAAACATCAGCTTTCGATTAAATTAAAAATTATCAAAATCGGTACACCCAGTAAAAAGTTATTACGGATTTTCGAGAGTTTCCCTCGATTCCTCTGGGATCCCATCATCAGATCCTGGTTTTCTTATCATGGTACTAAACTAGGGATATCTCCTTTCCAACAAAAAAAGAATTATCAAAATCGGTACACCCAGTAGAAAGTTATGCGGTATAATACAACGTAGGTCGACGAAAAAAGCGTCAAGTAAAAACACATTATTAGATATAACTCGAAAAGTAGTTGTTAGATCTCAAATAAATTTAAATGGGACCAATTGGCACACACCACCTTTCGATTAAAACAAAATTTGTCGAAATCGGTCCACGCGGGCAAAAGTTCTGATGTAACATACATAAAAAAAAAAAAAAAAAAAAAAAAAAAATACAGTCGAATTGAGAACCTCCTCCTTTTTTGGAAGTCGGTTAATTAATGTGTGTTAACCTCGTAAAGGCATTGGTTGGTAGGGAAAATATCCACCAAACCGCAGTAGGGTAGCGGTGTGAGCTAAATATCAGCTTTTTCCTATATCAAACAGGCGTTGGCGAAGTATTTGGATGTACACAATGTTATTTAGTCAAATATTTTAAAAATACTATATAATATTATAGTGTAATGAAATTTATAATTCATTAAAATATATTATGGCCTTAATTATTATATATTAAAATATATCAGGCTGTATGGTTACGGCATTAACTTCCTCTCTTCCCTTGGATGTCGTAAGAGGCGACTAAGGGATAACACAGTTCCACTACTACCTTGGAACTTAAAAAGCCGACCGGTGGCGGGATAACCATCCAACTGCTGGTTTTGAAATACACAGGTCGAAGACGGCCATCGTTTTCGGTGCGACAAAGCCCGCCCTGCGGTCACCAACCCGCCTGCCGAGAGTGGTGACTCATTGTCACATTCATTAGCAAAACACAGTGGAGGCCTATGTCCAGCAGTGGACTGTATTAGGCTGAAGTGATATTATGGACTATCAAAAAAAGTAATATTTACATTTTTATTACGTCGCATTAACCATTTTAAATTATTTAAAATGATGACACTTACAAAAAACACAAGATTCAAAAATTGTTGAAAAAGTCAATAGGTAGTGATTACACCAGTATTTTCGTTTGATTTATGCATTCCGTGATTAAATAACAGTAATTTGAGATCATTAACGCTTATCGATTTTCCATTAGCAATATAATCAGGCGGTCATTTAAGCGGTCGCCGGTGATTTAAAATGTATCAGGCGATCATGATCGTTAAAGAGTTCTATTTGTTTGTTTATTCCGGTGATCAGTCGATGTGTACACATTTGGAATTCAATCGTACATTTAATCATTAGTATCGGAACAGATGTACAATAATTGTGGTTGCTAGCAAATGAAAAAAACCGACTTCGATTTCATCGACAAGTAATACAACGTAGGTAGATGAAAAAAAGTAGTCAAGTAAATACGCATCAAATCGAAGATTACTCCAAAAGTTGTATTCAGATCTTCATGAAATTTAAATGTGACCACATGATAAACATCGGCTTTCGATTAAATTAAAAATCTTTAAAATCGGTACACCCAGTAAAAAGTTATGCGGATTTTCGAGAGTTTCCCTCAATTTCTCTGGGATACCAGCATCAGATCCTGGTTTCATTATCATGGTACCAAACTAGGGATATCTCCTTTCCAACAAAAAAATAATTTTCAAAATCGCTTCATAAACAACGGAGTTATCACCGAACATACACAAATATATATATATATATATATATATATATATATATATATATATATACAGGGTGACTGGTGAATTACTATCAATATTTACAGAGGATACTCGGTACATGATTCTCATTCGAATTATGTAAAAAAAATAGGTACTTAATTTTTGACAATATTCCCACACATTTCAATTTAAATAAATGAAATGTAGACACATTAATTTTCAGCCATAACGGCGGCGCGTGCGGCCTTGGCCTTGTACTGTGCCGCTTGCCGCCGCCCGCCGCAACCCCCGCCAATTCTAATTCCCCCCTAAATTCGATTAGTAGGTCACTAGGTCAGTTGGGCGAGCGCCGCCATAAGGTTTGTACGCAGGAGTACGTCCATCTTCTAGCGCGCGCGCCTAGTGATCGATCTTACGCGTATACCTAATATGTCTCGTGTGAATGTGACCTGTCATAAGTAATTAGGTATGGCTTATCAATACACAAATGCAGAGTACTTAAAAGTGACCCGTTCGTGTTATATCATGTAAAAGACAATAAGTATGGTTGGTTCATTTATTACGTAAGACCATTTAGGGGGAGAGGGGGTCGATCATGTCTTTAGTCTCGATAGTTCTTAGGTAAAATTACAAAAATGCGCAAAGTGAAAATACCTTGAAAAATCGCGGACAACCGCGCGAGTGCCGACTAGTTGTCACTTGCTTTCGTAAACAACATTCGTTATTTTGTTGATAAATTTTAATATTGTAGTTAAATATGTAGTTTGTTTTTGTTAAGCTTCTGGACTGAAAATCTTATGTCGGTAAAGATCATAATTATAACCAAAGTTTATTAATACCAAAAAATAAAAATTATTAGTACCTACCTAAAGTACAAATAAAAATAAACATTGAAACAAACCAAACGTGTATTCATTTTTTCGTTTAGATTCTTACGTAATAAATTAATATTTATCAAATGGAATATTTATCAAGGGGAAGGGGTCGGCCTAATCTTATTTTGGTATTTTTGCCTGTCCTAAGCTAAAATTAAAGTATGAAGGGGGATTGGATCATACTGGTTTGTCAAAAGTAGCCTGCTACCCTGTTAACACTTGGCGGTGTTTGGACGTAGGTAAACGACCGCGCGATAACTAAATGTACCTATACCTTACACACCTGCTTTGTGACGACTGCGCAGCTAGGGCGTCCAGACGACGCGTAATTAGCGAGATAACTGTTGGTTAACTTTACTTAGAAGTTTATGAATATTTATTTTATATGTAATTTTTTTTCGTCATATATGATCCTCAAATAACACGTCCTCAAATATTGATAGTAATTCACCAGTCACCCTGTATATATATATATATATATATATATATATATATATATATATATATATATATATATTTTAACCGACTTCAAAAAAAGGAAGAGGTTACTCAATTCCACCGTATATATATATATATATATATACGGTGGAATTGAGTAACCTCTTCCTTTTTTTGAAGTCGGTTAAAAATGAAAATGGTTTCTACAAAGGCGTAATATTGTAATGGAAAACTGTAGATTAAAAGTTACAATTAGTAGAAGTGTAGTTTTAGAAGTAAGGTTCTCATTATGGTATCACTCACAGATAATCTAATATATAAAATTCTCGTGTCGCGGTGTTTGTAGTTAAGCTCACCCGAAACGGCTTGACATATTCTCATGAAATTTCGTGTGCATATTGGGTAGGTCTGGGAATCGAACAAAATCTATTTTTCATCCCCCTAAATGTTAAGGGTAGTCCACCCCTAATTTTTTTTTAATTTTTGGATAAATTATTTAATATTTAATTTCTTATGATACAACATAAAAAATACATACAACCCTTAACGACAACCCCTAAATTTTTAACCCTCTACGATCAACCCCTATACTTTATTTGTTAGTTATATAATTTAATTTTTTTGCCAATATCTTTATTTTTATTTCGTAATTACTTAAAATTTAAAAAAATATATTACTCTTAATTTTCCACCTCTCTACGATCAAGCCATATTTTTCCATCGTAATTTTTATTTTTTATTATTTTTAATAATTTCCTTTAACAATGATTTTTTTTCTCAGTTCAATTTAATTCAATTTGAGTTTTTTTTGTCTCGAAATCAGGATAGTAAATTTATTTATTTATTTATTTGTTTATTTATTTATTGCTTTACCAGCAGTTAAAACACTAAAACATTCATTACTAAACGGAACACACATTATGCTCAATCGAAGTCCACAACAAATGTAGGTAAACACCACATGCACATAATTAAACACAATACAGTATACAAACATAAAATCAGTAAAACGATCATAATATACTTTGTATCTTAAGTGAAACTTAAATATAACCATTGAAAATGATCGTTGAAATACATTCAAAATGTGACTCATACACACACACACACACTTCAGTCTATTGCAGTCCACTGCTGGATATAGGCCTCCACAAGTTCACGCCAAGTCACATTTTACCAAATTCACACTCACCACTCACATTTTATAAAACAAAATGTGACTCACATTATAAAACAATCTCACAAAAGTACTTCCGATTAAATAAGAAAGATCACGACTGTTGAGGTCCGCCGCAAAAAGGATTGTCATGTCTAGGCGGTAGTTCCTATTCCGAAGAACTGACGCGCCATTCGTCATTGTCTTGCTTCATATTAAATTAAATTCAGTTTTTAGGTCCAATTAAGACCATTTGTCTCCATTCTTTACTATCAGCGTTGTCTTAGGCTATATTTCTCTTAGTCTTTTAGCTAAAATAGAAAACGTTGTTGCTGTAATTTCTTTAGCAAGTTCTTTAGCGAGTCCTTTCTTTATTTCGGGGTAATGTTTGTAGATTTTTCCCTAAAATAACAATTTGTTATTCAAAATGGTATGGAGATTTGGTAACGGATCCGATTATCTGTAAAAGTGTGTTTTAGTTATATTGTTTTTCACGGCTGGATTTTTTTTATATAGGTCCCGAATTATTATTACCTTAGGTATAAGTTTGAACTAAAAAACCAAATGTTTGATTCTATAATAATAAATTGAATTAAAACTTTATCTATTCTGTTTAACCGGTTAGTTGAAAGTAAATAGTGTTTATATATACAATACATAATTATTCAATTCAGCCTAGTGCAGACCACTGATGGACATAGGCCTCCCCAAGTTTGCAGCAGACATCCCGGTACACCGGCAATCTTACGTGGATCGTTGGTTCAGTGGGCCGGAGGACGTCCTCCTCATTCATGTTCTATTATTAACTGACTTCAAAAAAGGTGGAGTTACTCAATTTGACCTTATATATATATATATATATATATATATATATATATATATATATATATATATATATATATATGTATGTTCGGGGATAACTTCGTCGTTTAAGAAACGGATTTTGATAAAAAAAAATTTGGAAAGGAGATAGGAGATATCCCAAGGGTGGTACTATAATAAGGAAACTAGAATCTGATGATGGAATCCCAGAGGAATCGAGGGAAACCCTCGAAAATCATAGTAACGACTAGTGGGTTTTGTTAATTTTTTAAGTGATTCGAAGTCGATTTTTTTCGTTTGCGAAGAAACACAAATATTTTATTTGAGTATTTATTGTAACTAATATCTGCCCGTTGAACTTCAGAGCATGCATATTATTATTATTGTAAGCCTTGTCTACCAAAACAAAGGAGTTTAGTTGCTTCCCAAACATTAGATATGCAAGTTTGAGTTCCGTTTATATTAGGTTATACAGAACTATTCAAACATGATCAATGTAGAATGTAATAATTCTCACTTATTCGTGCAGCAGTTCGACCGAAAAAAAAAAACACTTGTATCATAAAATTACACAATATTTTTTTTATAATACTAGCAATTTCTCAAGAATCCAGTTAAATATAATTGTATATATTTTTGTATTTGCAGGCATGGTTACATTATATTCGATATTTCGTTACCAATAATTTATAATACGCTAGCTATTTTTTTATACAAAGTTGATGCTGATAATTTTTTTATACGTAATAAAAAAATCGTGAAATTTCAATGAATAAATTAATAGTTAATTAATTTATTATATAAGGATATCAAATGTCAAATAATTTTCTTGATTAATATAAAAAGTATCACGTTTTTTCTTTTATAAGCCCCTACTGTAAAGTTCAATTATACAAGTGAGCTTAGTATAAATTACTGGTATCGATTTTTTTATGTCCAACGTGGTGTATTTTTTGTAGGCTTTTAGTAAAAGCAAAAATGTAATATTCAATTATGGAAATACACTATAACTAGAAATACAGAACTCAAGATTTTTTTTGGGTGAGTAAAATAGTTAAAGCCTCTGGGGTTTCGTCGGTATTACACCTCCAAGTGCTGTAGCCGATATATGGTCTAGGATTGCCTACCCGGGTGTCCTGGATATCACCCATAAATGAGTTCCCCTGCGATACAAAAAAATAATATTTCTATTCAAAAAGCACCTTCGAATCGTCATGTTACAAATTAAGAGATTAATTATTTTTCTAAAGTAAAGCTTTTACCGGTTTGAAACGCAAATTTTGCAGAAACATACAGAAACTCCGCAGTTACTCTTTAAAAAAACAAAATATAAACTGTGTTTTTATACAAATTTGGTAATATCTTGCATAAAATACAGCGTCAAGCAAGATATTACCGAATTTAAACCTTTTATTTTTCGTATATTTATTATCTGTTGAGTATCAAACAGGCCAAGTTAATTTAATGATTCGTAAGCAAACCGAACCATTTCTGGATAGCAACCGCAATAATGTGACTGTCATCGATTTCTGACTTGAAACTAATGGAAGACTCAATTAGCTCAAGTTGATCGCTTACGTCATTAAAAGCAAAACTCGAAAACGGTTGGACCAATTATAATCGTTTATTTAAAGGAAATTGGGCAGAAAATTTCAGAATATGTAAATATTATTTCATTCAGACAGGACATTCTGTTGGGTCAGCTAGTTAAAATTATAACAAAAACGTGTAAAAAACACACACACAAACATATTAAATCAACCTTTTTCGTCTCTACGAAAATAACAAAACCTCTTTCGGTCAGCTCTAATGTCGTTAAACGTACTATTTTAAGGCAATGGTCATATCTGACAAAGTCCTAACCTAAACTAACCTTTTTGGTAGTCTTTGATATTCTCAGTCTCTTTAGACAAAAATAAAACATAACAAACCAATTTCGCAGCACAAGTGTCGCTTGACGTATCATTTTAAGGTACTGGTCAGATCGAATTACCATAAAACTCATTTAGACCGGGATGCGTACAGCCGCAGTGCGTCCGACTCCGCAATTTCCGTTTCACTTCCTCCGTAATCATGTGGGCAGAATATTCTAGAATATATTGTACTAGGTTTTTATCTATATAACCTATGTTAGTCTATCTAGTCTGATATTTGTTTGGGAATGGGTTGTTTAGTTGTGTATGTCGGAGTTTAGTTCGGAGAAATTAAACATGATCGATATATTATACAAATTATGGTTTTCCGTTTTAAGCTTATTTAGCTTATTTTCGTGAATGTGTATAAGTTTTAACAATTATGAATAAAAGTTACTTTGTTTTTTATTCGTAAGTAGTCCGATGACAGCGATAAAGAAAATTTGGATCTTATGATGAGAAACCTAGATCTCATATAAAACATCAAATAACACTGAGTTTTTAGAGCTAAGTTTGTTCAAAAATCAATTTTGTACCTTCGCTTCAACCTGCAATATCCCACTGCTGGGCATAGGCCTTGTACCCACTGGGTGATGTTTGGGTGTCTCTAGGGTTTGTATATCCAACCAAACTCATCATCATCATCATCATAATCATAAGTGTACCTTATTTTTATTACGCATAAATAAGAACGACATAAATTATTATTTCTCTAATTGACAAAAGTTAAAATGGTTTGTTATAAATCTTAAGTCGTCAGAAAAATAAAAAAATAAAGAAGCCCAACATGGCAGCGTAAGATTTGCGAAATTCAACCTATGCACCAAAATTGTGTTTGTAATGGGGTGGTATTAAACGAGTTTTCGACAGTTCATAATCTCATGAGACACGTTGGAAGCAGTATGATATAAAATTTGAAATATTGCGAAATAAGTTTAGATGATTTGTCTTCTGTACGACAAATTCGTCAATTTTATATAACTTTTTCAAACCCCAAAGGACTTAAGCATAATGAACCTTAGTAGGAACGAGAAAATGACTCATTTGGGAAATCAATGAAAATGTTATTAAACAGCAATTCACTTGGAATACATACATTACTTGGTATACATTGCGATTAAGTTATTATTTATTTTATCATTACAAGCTAGTTTTTTTACAACTAACATGTAATGGTTGATTTTAATTACTAAAATTTGGGCCTTATGCTTTTTTTTAATACAATGATAGGCTTGCGTTTGACCACTATTTCACCTGATGATAAGTGAAAATGCGGTCTAAGATGGAGCACGCTTACGTAGAAGTAACCTATTCACTCGCGACTTAAATATCCCCAGGTTATAGTTTCTCGGAAACACAAGGATATTTCAAAGGTATAGTAACAGTGAGTTATACAAAATTATAAAACCTTATAAACCAACCGAGGCTCTCACAAACCAAAAAATCATCCTCTTTTCTGACTGAACATTTTTTTTAATTGTCTGAACAAAGAACTAATCTAGAAATAATTAAAGTGAAGAAAGAAACTTTAAATGTCTGGCTGAATACATAACTGAAATTTCCGAAACATACAGATTATTTAAATAATACTTCTTCAACGCTGAGAATAAGATACATTTTTAAGACTAATTTAGTATTTAAAAACTCAGTAAAACTTAAAAAGAGTCTGAAACAGAGGAGTGAATTATTTAGCTCACAATTTTCAAAAGAAACAACGGTGTCAAAGATATCATCCCCACACTAGTACACATTCGTCTTACATGCACACGCCTACACGAACACACATTCACCTTTACATGTCGTGCACACACCTCTAAATACAATGGATAAGATTGAACATAACTGTTTACTTTTTTAACATAATGCTTAGTTATATATTTCATAATAATTAATTTGTTCATATCAGTGTGATCTTATTTTGTCTATATTCATACTTTATATTGTAGCACACTATTGTATTATAACGCTGTTGGGTTGCCTAGTAAAATAAATAAATTAATAAAGATAGATGGACGTACAGGCCAATAGAGGAGCTTAAGTTATAGTAACCCATTATAATTGTATGAGTGGGTACTAAAAGGATTTCTAAATTAACGGCGACATAAATCAAAAAATACAACACGTAAATAAAGCAATAAAATGTAAAAAGCATCTGTGTTATTATTTATTACCTAAAATTTAATATACATGTACGTAGAACAAATATACTCGTACGTATCCATATGGTTATAATTTTTTCACTAGAATTAGAGATAGTACAGAGAAGGAAATATCCTGCTCAAAATCTAGAGAAGTACCTCGACCTTATACGAGTAGAAGACCATCATCATCATCATCATCATCATCATCACAGCAGTCTTTCGCAGTCCACAACTAGACATAGGCCTTCACAAGTTCACGCCGAAAATGGTTATCCACTCATCGGTCGGCTCTTTAGTTCCAAGGTAGTAGTGGAACTGTGCTATCCCTTAGTCGCCGCTTACGACACCCACGGGAAGAGAGGGGGTGGCTATATTCTTTGATGCCGTAACCACACAGCATATGTAAAAGTAGAGTAGAAGACCAGAGCTAAATAATACTGTTTTCAAGCAGTGTTGCGTTCCTGTGGTGAGTAAGGTGACCAGAGCTCCTAGGCGGGGGACTAACTGGTGGTAGGGTCGGTAACGCACTTGTGATGACGTTGTTGTTGCAGTCGTCTGTAAGATAAGGTAATTATAGGCTTACCATCGGATAAGCTTGCATACAGACCTTGTTATATATAAAAAATATAAACAATCTTTGTTATGTAAAGAAAAAGTATCATTATTTAACTGAATGTAACAAACAGTTGTTTTCTGTATAAGAAAATATACATACGACAATAATTACTTCAATGATTTAGGTATGATTTAGAACTCCGTCTCCATAAGTTGGGTCTTAACTGTGCCTCCAAAATGAGTCAACAAGTTATATTTTTTATAATTCTAATATATTATACAGTGTAAAGAAATAATAAAAATTCTAAGGTTATTGGCGTGTATTCTCTTTAATAAGTCATCAAACACAAACCAATCATGTAAATTAAAAACTAATGGGGATATAGAACAGGCCCTTGTGGAATACCCGTCGCTTAAGATTTCCAATGAAAAGTATCGTCATTTGTAAGGAACTATTTACTTAAGATTGTATAGGCGAATTTTGTTGATTTAGAAATTCGTTCGTTACTTGAAACAGAAATAAGGTCTTTTATAAGAAAATTTATTTTAAAGTATTCCTTAAATATTTATTGTGCTGTCACATAAATTCAGTATAACTTTAGGTATAACTAGCTTTACCCCGCGATTTCACACGCATTAATTTGAAAAAATAGCCTATAGCCTTTTTCGATAAAGGGGCTAACACTGAAAGATTTTTTCAAATCGGCCCAGTAGTTCCTGAGATTTGCGCGTTCAACCAAACACAAAAAAACTCTTTAGCTTTATAATATTAGTATAGATTCGTTAGTACTGCTTTCTAACCCAACTTTTTGCCGACGTTCGCGTTTCCTAACATGTCCTAAGCATTTTTTAGTTTTAGTACAAATATAATATTCACTTTTAGTCTAGATGTAGATCCTTGAAACTCTTAACGATATGATGAGCACTGCATGTAACAGTATATTCCCATGGCAATATTAAATACCTTATAAAAATTGTCATTTTATGTGCAGTGAAACAGCGTATTAGATTCAACTTCAAAACTAAGATTTCCTATACATTACAAAATATCTTCCTGTAGAGACTACCCATTGTTAATAATCTCAACTGTTATTACTCCTGGTTGAAAATCAAAGTAATTTATTGAGTAAAATACTCTCTCATCGCTCATACGTTTGACACTTTTACAAAAATGTCACTTTTTAAATATAATTAAAATATTTTAGTAGGAGATTCGAATTAGAGACAAACTTCACTCATTTGCTTAATGGATAAAAGTTATTTCATATTTATTTTAGTATATTAGAAAAAATCGTGCAAGGTCGAAAAATTTCTTTCCGGGCTATATTGAATTCGAAATTGAAAAACTAATTTGTATTTAAAAATTTACCTACGTGTTTAAAGAATAAATTTAATACCTTCCGACAGTATGAAGTCTTTAGGAAATGTAAAGGTTGTTTATTCTATCTTTTTTCTGGCATAACTACTGGGTTGGCACGTATTAGCAGCGTTAAAATATAAATTGTACATGAAAATGACGCTGTTTTATTGTGAATACACTTGGCTGCTAAAAGTCTCAAAGGCCTGGCTAGGAATTTTCCAGCCAACATTTTCACGATTTCTCATTAATACACTACAGAAGATAATTATCTAATTTTTATCCATTAAGCAGATGGGTTATGATCAGGTCTAGTTCGAATTTTAGAATATATATTTTTCATAATATGAGTATGGCTTGAAACTCTCTGTCATCATTTTATAAAGCTTAAACTAAGACCACGTCAGTATACGTAAAATAACAGTTAAAATTGTATATGCAGTAATATTATATATTGCAGTCCAACACAAAGCTAGTTACTAAACCCTCACATTGAACATAGTAATTGAAATAAACGTCTTAGCATGATTTCTAAAAGTAGGACAGATTTTCTTAAAAGAGTCGCGTTTCAATTTGTAGAGATCCTAAAAAAGGGGAGCAGAGATTTATTGTTGAGAGCTATTAAAAATCTGTTCGTTTCGAGGCCGAAAAATGTTAATGAAAGTATAAATATTCAGACTTTTATATAGTTAAAACATAGTCGACAGTAAAATGTATTGAAGAAAAATAGGTATACCTTTTTTGTCTTATAAATTAAAAAGAAAAATAATTTGAAGTGTGTTTCTTTAATTCACATTCTATAACAATAACTATAAATTGATTAATTTGTTTATTGAAAAGAACACCTTTGTAATTTTTATACAAAAACACAAAATTAACTTAAATTTAAGGTACTTTTCTTTTTATATGGTGTGTTATCAACAATCAAAGATAGAGAAAAAAAACAAAGGGTAATCAACATTTTCTTTATTAAGATCAACGTAAGTAAAGAGAAATATAAAAATTCAACTCACGTTAAACCTTCGATCATTGAAAAAATCTTCTAATATTTGACTTGATCCCGGTGGAATTTGCGTTAAATTAAGGGCAATTACCTCAACAGCGAAGTTCTTCAAGCATAATTTAGATTTATTGCATGGGCTTGTAAACCAAGAACTTAAATTGAGGCCTTAGAAGTGGCTTAAGAACTTTGCTTATATATCTGTAAACATCGAAACGGAATATAAATTCTTCGCAAGTTCAAATGAGATTGGGTGTTCGGGTTTTGTCCACTTTTATTCTTCTTTGAATCACGTGTAATAAATGTTGAAATATATTCGTTACAGATTCCGCACAACATCATTTTAATGGAGCGAATTTAACATTTGAAAGCTAACGAAAATAAGCATAATGCTGCACAGAACATCTTCTTCACGGCGACGTCGAGCGTCGAGAAGTGCCGCGACTTCTCCTCAAACTAGATCTCCAAGACCATCAGCACAGTCTTCTCGCCGAGCTTCTCTTGCAACTACAGAAACTGATGACGAACTTGAACAACCACCACAAAGAAGTCCAAGAGCGAGTCTAGCGCCTGATGCAGCATTGGAAACCTACCACCGAAGTCCCCGACATTCCTTAGTACCAGAAACTAGATCTCCTAGAAACTCTATAACACCAGAAACAGCATTATCTAGGAATACTTTGGCACCTACTAGGAATAATTTAAGTGTTGAACAAACTTATGGATCAAGATTAAGCTTAAATCCTCAGGATTTCAATAGAAGTCCCAGAAATAGTATAACACCGGATATGTCTGCTAGAAGTCCTAGAAGAAGCTTAGTTCCGGATGGAATGTCATGGAATCAACCGAGGAATTCTTTAGTTCCAGATGTTGGACGTAGTCCTCGTCATTCCGTTGCCAACATACAAATCGATCCGGCTCGGACGCAAAAGGAACTAAGACCGAGTCCTAGGACTAGTCCTAGAGGAAGCGTAGTGCCGGAAATATTAAAAAAAGAATGCCCAGATTTAAACAGGAGTCCAAGAGGTTCACTGATTCCAGACTCCCAAAGAAGTCCGAGGGGAAGCATCGCTCCTTCCGAAAGAAGTGCAAGGGGAAGTCTAGTAGCTGGCGATATTGAAGCTGCAAGAATAAGTCCTAGAGGCAGTTTGACTTTAACTTTTCAAGAGCCATTAGTATCCAGAGAACGACGTGCTAGCGAAGATAGTCAAAGCGCCGGTGAGTTAAACTTATTGCATACGTAATTTAAAAAAAAGTAATGTGTGTCTATATTTTTCGAGGATGATAATGTAAAATATTTAATTTTTAGTTGCAAACCACATCCATATTCGTTTTTTTTTGATATAAGGATAGGAGGAGATTGTAGTGCGTATAATGAATAATTTTATTTACACAGGTACTAGAGGACGCGTATCTCCATATCGAGCGTCATTAGGAGGTCGGCAGAGTGGAGCTGGTGCTCTATCTGACACGGGGTCTCGAAGAGCTTCCAGTTCTGTTAGTCAAGTATGTCATACTATACTAAAAATATGTATTTTTCGTAACAGTATTTCTTAAAAATATATATAACTCATTTCAAAGAAATAAATGAAAGTACTAATCAACGAATACTTACTAGGAAAAGGTCTTTACAGAATAAGTACTTCATTCAATATCCACTTTTGTAATTCAGGATATTTCGAACGGACTTGCTTTGAATTTCTTGCAAAAAGATGAGATGAAAACTCAGGCGTAATTGCCTTTCTTTATATTTCGGCAATTACAAATGGAAAAATGTGAAATCATTTTTTAAGTTCTAAATCTTAACAATAAGTGTAATGTGACTGATAAAGTGGTCGTTCTAAAATTTAAGATAAAACTACAAGCCATTTTACAGTGTTTTTGGAGTAGTTGCAATGATTGTTTGTTGAACGATTTGGTTTCACTGTAATGTTAGTTTTAAGTTTTTATGCATAAATAAATAAATAAACTTGACGTCACCTATAATACTGAGGTATACGTACATACGTTAAAGTAAAAATAGTATTAGTAAATTATAATGCTTTTTTATATTACTAGGTCGGCAAACAAGCTTACGGCTCACTTGATGGTGAGCGATTACCGTAGCTTATAGACGTTTGCAAAACCAGGAGCATCGCAAGTGCGTTGCCTACCCTATCCCCAATTCCTCCTAGGAGCTCTTGTCACCTTACTCACTGACAGGAACACAACACTGATTGAACAGTATCGAGCTGACTATAAAATATATAAAACTATCCAAAATTAAAATGGATCCAATTTTTGCTAAATCAGGTATCTGGAGATGAACAGCGAAGACTGTGCGGAGAACAGGCAAAGTACAGCGAAAGAAGTGGTCTAGGATTGGGAGTCAGTCTCACCACGTATGGCTCTGTCGCTTATCAGCTCAAAGATGCGAACATGGAAGCTACCAGCACAATTGACTTCGTTTGCAGAGCTGCTAAGATCATGAATAGAACTAGTAAGTACAGCTTACAATTGTATCATCATCATCATCTAGCCTATCGCAGTACACTGCTGGACATAGGCCTCCACCAATTCGTGCCATAAATGGCGTGAACTCATGTGTTTTGCTCATAGTCACCACGCTGGGCAGGCGGGTTGGTGACCGCAGGGCTGGCTTTGTCGCACCGAAGACGCAATACAATTGTATTCTTTCTTCAATTAAAAAGTTAAAAAAAATCGTAATATATTAATAAAAGTGGAAATGACATTCACTAACGTGTTTTTCAAAGAATGTTGTGATATCTTTCACAGCCATACGTACCAACGCTAATATAGATTTGATATTGTGTGTTAATTATACTGTTACGTATCGAATTAAACTAAAATTTTACTATAAATTATAGAAAACAATTACTTTTTTAATCTAGTTTTCAAGAAACTTTTT
This sequence comes from Melitaea cinxia, assembly GCF_905220565.1. Classification (NCBI taxonomy): domain Eukaryota; kingdom Metazoa; phylum Arthropoda; class Insecta; order Lepidoptera; family Nymphalidae; genus Melitaea; species Melitaea cinxia. The sequence goes on from NC_059405.1 coordinate 899,775, forward strand.
TTATCCATACTCATATTGTTGTAAACATACTGTTTGCCACGAATTTCGCTTTTTTACTTACTGGTAAGTGACCTAAGAGTAAGTATTATACATATAATACCAAATAATACTCAGGGCTATCACGTGTAAATCTTTTAGATATATACATATTTGGCGGTGTGTGGAGGGAACAGGGCGTGAAGAATCACCTCCGCCATCGAAAAGGGAGGATCCTCCACCAGACGGGTGTTGTGTCTGGCGGGCTAACGCCCCAACGGTTGTTGTCGGGATCTTGTATATATACTTAATTACTTTGAAAACTCTGATAGCGCGATGTAGCATACGTCAGTTTTTCTCTAATTACGTAGTTTCGTAGTCGTTCGTATTTCGCGTGATAGATGTCGCCACACATATATTGTGGATTGTGTAGACATTTTGTTGAGAAACAAACAGGTAGTATAATTATAAACTAGCTGACCCGACAAACGTTGTATTGCCGCTAAACGCTATTAAAAATAGGGGTTGGTGGTAAAAGGGTGACAATTTAGGGTTGTATGTGTTTTTCAATGCCAAATCATAATAAAATAAAAATATAAAATTTTGTCAAAAAAATTGAGAAATAATATATGAGGAACCCTTATCATTCAAGGGTATAAAAAATAGATGCTAGCCGATTCTTAGACCTATGCATATTGCATACAAAATTTTCCCCTTTCAGAGGAGTTTGTTTTCCCCTTTCAGAGGAGTTTGTTTTCCCCTTTCAGAGGAGTTTGGTAACAAACACCGCGACGCGAGAAGTTTATATATATATAAATAGATTACATTCAGATATCGTCGTAGGATTACTTGAATATACTATTTGTTTCATATTTATTTCTTGTAAGAAAATTATTACCATTATTACATTTTAAATGTAGACAGCAGACAAAAGCCAATAATGGCATTAAAGTTAAATTAAATTAAGAAAAAGAGAAAAAGAAATACAAAAGTGATAAAAATATTATAATATATTTATAAGGCAATCAATCAAATAGGTGTTTTCTTTTCATAATAATGTTATGATTTCCAATTACTTTTATAAATTTTTACTTATTCTCTCAGCTCTCCTCGGTAATTGAATTGGAAAAGGATTCCGAATAGGATTAGAGTTGCGAAAAATTGTCTTAGAAAATTGACAGTGAGATTTTGTAATGTCATTGCTAATTTAAGAAATAATTGATTAAAATGTCATCACAGTTGACAACATAGTTGGTAGCACTCCTTCAATTTTTTTTTTTTTTTGGGATAGAAGATAGTCTAGAATGTCTTTTCTCAAGTTCAATCAACCTAACTTTGTACCAAGTTTCATTAAAATTCGTTTAGGATTTTTATGTGAAAGCGTAACAGACCGAGTCACTTTCAAATTTATAATATTAATATGCACACTACAAGCATCCTTACTTGAAGTCCTAAGGTTTTAAGAATCATTGCCTATCTTACTCACCACGGGGGCGCAATACTCTTGAGAGCAATACCATTTAGATATGATCTTCTGTAAAGTTGAGGTAATTTCCCAGTCTGTCTGAGTGATTACATGTTATTAGCATTTATCACATCCAAAACCCAATCTACAAGCGCTCACGTGACTGAGATGAAAGGTAGACTGTGTTAATTTCCGCAAATACCGGAAGTGCCTTAGAATCACGTCTTTGAAGTTTAATAGTTTTCAAACTTTATGAGTAAATCTTCTATATAAACTTTAACTGAAGTTATGGACAAGTAACGTTTATTTATTTTGTTTTTTTATCAAAAATCAATGTATTGCAGAGTTTTACAAGTGTTGCTTGCCCATTTTCATTTTTAAGTTTCTTATTAAGTGCTTTTTTAAGTAAAACTTCTTTACCCAAGCTTGATTTGGGGAGTAAGCTGGTGAATGCGTGACGAGAGCGTTACGAAAAGTGTGATCGGGTGAGGCGAATTGAAGTTGAAAGGGAGATATAAGTCAGTGAAGATAGGAAAAGAGAGTTACGTTTCGTATATTACTGTAGGGGCGACCAAAAACATTTAAACTTAAGTCGTGTGGTCTAAAGCACACTCGTTTTTTTTTACTCACATATAATTATGTTCTAAAATGTTCTAAAAGTATTATTTTGTATTTCTCATTGTTAAAATTTAAACTTCAAATATCTTAGTCTGACTTGGAATTCATTTAAATTCAGGTGAATTGGTTTTTTATATTTATATTTGCAGTACCATAATTGTTTCGAAATTGCTTTTAAATAATAAGTTAATTAAACCTTATATATTTAAAAAATTAAAATTAGCGTGCAGGTGATTGGAGGTAGCAAAATATAAATTTGTTAAATACATTTTTGTATTCTATTAAAAAATATAAAACGATCATCAAAAAAAAAAACTCTGCTTATATTCTACGGTTGGCACAACCGTAGAATATAAGCAGAGTTTTTTTTTCTTTACCCATTCTGGTAGGCAAAAGGAACTATGCCCATACAGCCAAATCTTCAGTAGAAGTTTTAATTGATATGAAATGAAAATGAAATTTAATGAGATGAAATGAAATGAAACCTAACAAAACTTCAACAATCAATCAAATCATTAAATCTGATATTGAAACAAATTAGTAGCTTCTTTTTAGAAATATACGTATTTGCATGAATCATAAAAACTTTTATGAATTTTTTTAGTAAAAACTTCATGGTTGGTTTTTCTTTTTAATAGACATTATTTTGACAGTTGGGAAAGAGAACGCACGAGTTCGGGAAAGGTAAAAAAAAGCACGAGTATGTAATAGCCCACATCCCGAACATTATACGTCCGTGCAATACGCCACTTTTTGAGCAACTGTATTAAAAAGTAACTCTATGACTTGTAGCTGTATCAGTTAGACACAAATAATTTCACAACGTCACTTTGGATAGAAAAGATAGAGTGAAGATTGTTCGGAATGTTCGAGAATCCGACCTTAATTAAAAATTTGGGGACAAAATATAATTTAATATGTAATTTTTTTTCCTGTTAATGCAATGCAGTTTGATATAAATTTATTTATATTAATTTCTATTGCAGTTGTGATGACCGTATGCCTGGGCCTCCTGTCAACTTTACCTGTGGTTATGCTGATAATGGGTATGTAATTCTATAATTTTATTTACGTAATATTTGTTTATTAATATTAATAAATAAATGTTTCAAAACAAAATCACAGTTTCGAAAGTTTGTTTATCTGCCACTCCCATTTTTGTAGTTTACTCCTTCAAAAATGATATAAGGCTTGAAAAAACACGAGGAGCGAAATTGTGTTAAATAGTAACGCTGAGATTTGCTTGAGTGGCGTTGTACTATGCAATGTCTCTTGCGAGAAAGAGATCAGTATATTTTATCAAGGTAATTATTTTTAAGAAGTAAACTCCTGTCGCGTGTCGGAGTTAACTCATATACTTTTTTTAAACGAACAGATAAGTATTTATAGCTTTAGAATAGCCACAGATGCGCGTCTTACTAAAGTAATAAAGAGAAGTTAATGATCGGATAAAGGAGTCGAAGGGAGTCTCTTAATCGTTTTTCGATTTTAAATGTAAATTATTAGAGATAATTCAAAAAATACTAACCTTTTTATTAAAAGAAGGATAAGCAAAGTTGGTACACCCAGTAAAAAGTTACAACGTAATACATATGAAAAAGTATATACAGTCCCATTGAGAACCTCCTCATTTTTGTAGTCGGTTAGCTACTGAACTTCATCTAAGCACTTGCTAGACGTACCAGACTTTTTTCCATCGGAAATCAAGAAAGACTTGTCATTTACTTCATTGATGAAGGTACAAAGAAGCAATCTTTATGGTGCCATAGAATTATGTAACTTAATTTAGAAGTAGCAGCTGTTATAAGTACGCCATAACGTCATTACGTGACTGGCGTGGAATTGGCAATACTGCTTTTAACACTTTGTTTACTTGCGCTAAGTTTCTTACATATTCAGACCGCGTGAACGAGCGGAAGAATTCTTTTAGCGTTTTATGTAAATTTTACGCTATTCGCTACAGGATATTACTGTATGCATGTCATCGTCTTCCTGCCCTTATCCCACTTATGTAAGGTCGGCACAACATGTTTTCCTCTTCCATTCCTCTCTATTATTCGTCACTTCAGCGCTTACTCCTTTCTTTCTCATATCCTCACTCACACAATCCATCCATCCTTTTTTTGGTCTGCCGATCGCTCTTCGTCCTTCGACATTCATTCTTATTACTGTATGCATGTCATCAAGACGGTATTTTGGAATAATATGTCGAGAGTTCCTATGTAGATGGTAGTAAGAATAGTTGCTCATGAATTGGTACAAATAAAAAACGAGTGTGATTTAGACCACACGACTGAAGTCAAACTTCTTTGGCACTAGACTTACACGATAGGCCAATATTGTGTCTTAGATATACGAAACGTACCTGGCTATGAGAGAAAGAGAGAAAGAAAAATGTGTGCTCGCACCTCTCTCTTGCTCGGTTCGTCTCACCCAATCACACTATTTGTAACTATTTCGTCACGCATTCAGCAGCTTACTCCCCAAGTCAAGCGTGCGTAAAGAAGTACTACTTCAAAAAGTCTTCAAAATCAACCACATCATAATATAAAGATGGTAGAAACGTTATATCTATATATATAAAAATGAATGTTAGTCTGTATATTCTTTATATAATCATAAACTATGATAAACTATTATTTGATCATGTCATGATCTTTGAGCAAAGTGTTGTGCATATGCCCACAAATGTTTCTGAGTTTTGGTACGCCCAAAAGAAAAAAAACGTAGCAACGCGCGCAGGGTACAGCTAGCTTGTGATAATAATATTTTAAGAAAATATGTCACATACAAAATGAAGTAATATTTTCTAGCAAAACTTAAACATTATTTATTTACTTCGACATTAATTTTCATTTAACGTTTTCAATATTTCTAATTAAATCAATATCAATAAATAACTTTATTCAAATAGGATTCAAAAGCTCCTAGCGATCATCATTTTACGAATTAAAATTTAAATATCGTTAAAAGTGAAGCTACCACCGATTCGGAATGTAAATTTTGCAGATAAAACTCGGCAGAAAACTTCGCAGCTAACTTAAAAAAAAACTTTTTAATACAAAATTAGTAATATCTTGCATGAAATACAGCGTCACTAAATCCACACATATTTATCATCTATATTAATTGTATCTATATTAATTGCATCTATATTAATTACTATTAATTGCTTTTTAAGAAATAATGATAATAATCTACATATAACATGTAGGTTCCGATAGTTCCTGTTATTATTGTTAGTAGTTTTTACGAACTTAATAAATATAAAAAAGGTTATTAATTGTATTTATTACGACAATAAAAACAATTTGATCACGAGAAAGTAAGGAAGTAATGTAAATGAAAGTATTTTAGAGTTCTGATTTAATAACAAAATACTAGCAATATCCGTGCGATTAATTCGCACTAAATAAGTAAAAAAATTACCGATCAACCATGTTGACGTTGTTTCGAAATTAAAACCGTCACATATATGTAATTTTATTAATTAATTATTTTTGCAAAAACAAAAGCAGTAATAAACTTTTTAGTTGTGGATGCCGGTAGAGCAAGCAAATATCTATAAAACGATATATAGTTTATGTCGAGTAATTGTGAGGTTTTTTCTAAAAAGGGAGGCATATATAATAACCTTAGCGTATTAATATATATGGTAATAAAATGTATGTATAATAAAAATTAAACGAGCAATTCTCGCATATATATATATATATATATATATATATATATATATATATATATATATATATATATATATATATTGAGTTTCCTCGGGCCGAATTGAGTAACCTCCTCCTTTTTTGAAGTCGGTTAAAAAAGACTTCATCCAAACCGGCAGCGAACCATTTTAACTCTCTCTCTTCTCCTATTAATATATAATCCTTAACGATTTACTAAAAATACCGAGCTGAGCTCGGTCACCCAGGTACTGATATAATAAAAATAGGATGGATAATTGTATTTGTACAAATATATCCTTTCGATCTGGTTGTCTTTTTTGGGTCTTCCCACCATGGCGTGCAAAGAACCTGAAGCCAATGGCAATGGTTGTTATGGTAAATACCTGATAGCCATCGTTACTAGTACGTAAGAAATTTATATGTCAAACTGTAGTTAAGTAGTGTCCTGAAATAGGCTCTGATCCTTCTCCTGCACGGAGAATGAGGGCAATGCCCAGTAGTGGGATATTACAGGCTAAATCATTCATCAACGTAATAAAAATACAAAACTTTAAAAAATTGAATTATCGTTCTTTAGTTCAGTAATTTTGGGGTATTTAACTGAGGTAGGGCACAGCAGGAATTCCCTGCTCAAAATATGGAGCAGCCCGACTGGGGACCTCGACCTTACAGAAGATCACAGCAAAATAATACTGTTTTCAAGCAGTATTGTGTTCCTGTTGGTGAGTAAGGTGACCAGAGCTCCTGGGGGGATTGGGGATTGGGTCGGCAACGCGCTTGCGATGCTTCTGGTGTTGCAGGCGTCTATAAGCTACGGTAATCGCTTACCATCAGGTGAGCCGTACGCTTGTTTGCCGACCTAGTGACATAAAAAAAAAAAAAAAAAAAAAAAAAAAGAAAATTATGTTTAATTGGTGCTGTGTGGCTACGGCACTAAAGAATTTAGCCACCCCCTCTCTTCCCGTGGGTGTCGTAAGAGGCGACTAAGGGATAACAAGGTTCCATAACCATCTTGGAACTTAAGAAGCCGACCGATGGCGGGATAACCATCCAACTGCTGGCTTTGAAATACACAGCCCGAAGACGGGCAGCAGCGTCTTTGGTGCGACAAAGTCAGTACTGCGGTCACCAACCCGCCTGCCCAGCGTGGTGACTATGGGCAAAACACATGAGTTCACGTTATTTTTGGCGTAAACTTGTGGAGGCCTATGTCCAGCAGTGGACTGTATAGGCTGTAATGTAATGATGATGTTTAATTGTAGAACTGATATAATTATTTTACGGCGACTGAGTCCGATCTTCTTCATTATGATTATTTGAAAGACGGCGCCAACTTGAGACAGAAATCAGAGTTAGCAAAGTTATTGTCATAAAATAGATTTAATAAATTTTATTTGTAGTTTATTTACGAAGTATTTTTTAAGTTTTTTTTTTTTAGATTTGAAGAGGATTCTTTCTCTTAAAAACTTTACGCGTTCGCTTAAAATGAGATACAGATTATATTTATTTTATTTATTTATTTATTTATTAGGATTACCAACAGAAACTACAACAATAAAACAAAAAAGAAATATTTTACATAATATATTAAAAAAGTTTAATTGTATTTCTTTTTAAAAGTAATCACAACATGCAAGAATCAGACAGTAAATATGAAAAAAATAAATTGAAAACTGGATTATATAATTGGATAAAACAATTACAAACCTAAAAAAAAAATAATAATTACAATTTTCTCCGATGAAGTGTACTAAGTATTATAATATGTAATTCTAGCTGTGCCCCGGCTTCGTCCGCGTGGAATTTAACAAAAAAGTTATTGCTTAATTCGCAGAGTTATAAAATTACTTCATTTCTAAAATAAAATTAGCCTGAGTTACTCTCTGAAATGGCTGGATCGATTTTGACAGGACTTTCACTGGTAGATAGCTGATATAATAAGGACTATCTTAGGCTACTTTTATTTTAGATATTTATTTATTTTATAACTCTGCGAACTGAACAATAACTTTTTTGTTAAATTCCACGCGGACGAAATCGCGGGCACAGCTAGTTCTGAAAAAAATCAGAACAAGGAAGCAAAGAAGAAACGATTGCAAATGACTAATAATAAAAAAGGTCGCGTCGTTTGTCTGTGTTAGCTCTAAATGAGATCACTAACAATCTTGGACTTGAAATATTTTTAAATTCGACTTTCATCCTTTTTCCGAGATAATGAAATTCAATCTCGAATTATCTCTTGGCAGTGAAAAATCTTTTTTTCTCTCGTCTAATGAAAAATACGCCTCAACTAACATTTGTAAGTATTAGGATTCTTTCTTTAGATTTAATAGAATAGGAATTCAAAAATGTGTCTTTTTCAATACGTTAAGCTGAATGAAGTATAGTTCTTTATTTTACCTAAGACGACGTTCTCCTTAGACGTCTGAATTCACTCTGATGCCTCTCACTTTGAATTAGAAGTTGACGAATAAAATGAACGGATTCGTCGAAGCATAGATAATGTTAATTTCTACATTTTCCAAGAATACTGGACGACTTTACGCTTTGTTTTACGTCAGCGCTTATAAAGCGCTTCTCGCTGGATCATATGGCGTTTTTTTGGCTGAAATGGTTTTACATAAGAATAACTTCGTGTTAAGATACTATTTTATTATATATTACCCGACCTGAATGACGTTGTCTTGATTAGTAGAATACCGAACGTGTAATTTTGAAATAATGGTTAGGTTTCAGAAAATTTCCAATTCTCTGTTCAATAAATATCTTCGGTACATTGGGTTTAAGTTAACTTGGCATCTTGGCTCAAATCGTTGCACCAATATGTTGGCCAATATCTAGTGTCATAACGTCTGTTATCAATGTATGTAAACATTCAGTAAACCCGTAACACAGACGTTTGTAAAACGATAAATGTTACAATCTTTAATCTTTCAAATTCTTCTATATTCCTATGTACTATAAATGGCGATGATATTAAAAAACTAATTTCCGACTTTTAAAAAGGAGGATACATTTATTCTTGATCTGCTGTGTGGTTACGGCAGTACAAAATATAGCCTCCCCCTCTCTTCCCGTGGATGTCGTAAGAGGCGACTAAGGGATAACACAGTTCCGCTACCACCTTGGAACTTAAAAAGCCTCCCGGTGGCGGGATAACCACCCAACTGCTGGCTTTGAAATACACAGGCCGAAGACGGGCAGCAGCGTCTTCGGTGCAACAAATCCAGCCCTTCGGTCACCAACACCAGCCCAGCGTGGTGACTATGGGCCAAACACATGAGTTCACGTTATTTTTGGCGTAAACTTTTGGAGGCCTATGTCCAGCAGTGGACTGTATAGGCTGTAATGATGATGATGATTATAAGTGAAACAAAAAATAAAGTAGATTATTGAAGGGTTTCGGTAAATAATAACAAAGATTAATATTGTGTAATAAGTTTATCGCGTTTAATAATTTATAACACGTGAACTATGTTCTACAAGTAGCATATGAGAGGGACAGAGCGAGATTGCTACACAGCAGTGCAAAGGGAAACTAACTATGTTTGCATCCCGATACAACAGTTATAGTTCACAAAAAGTGGTATAATTTTCACTGTTACAAATGGAATAGGACAAAGAGATATATGTAAAATAAAAGCGCATCTGTTAAATTAGTTACCTTATCATTAAAAACCTTTAGAATAGCAGGGCGTATAAAAATAACTTAAACAATCAAATAAGTCTTTAATCTAATCACTTTTATAACGACAATTACTTTAACAAGAAACGATTCATTAGTATGAGAACAATCAATTAGACTTTTTAAAGCACAAAAGTTATTACTGAGGTTTGAAAATGTTGATATTGACAAAAATTACGCGTCGAGAGCCTGAGGAAATTTCGCCAAGCAAATAAACAAGTGTGCCTTAATTTTAAAGTAAACAGATGGTTGCGAGTGTGTGCGAAGGCTTTTAACTTTTGTGAATTAATTTATGAGTGTACATATTAAAACACGAAAATGATATGATTTTGAAACGAACAGCTTATGTATTATTTTTAAAAGAGTAACTGCGGAGTCTCTTGCCGATTTTTCTCTGAAGAATCTACATTACGAATCGGTGGTAGCTTTACTTAAAAAATAATAATCATCACTTTAAAATTTTAATTTGTAAAATGACGATTCGAAAGTGCTTTTGAAGCCTATTTGAGTGAAGTTGTTTTTGATTTTGAAATTTTTCTTTAAAACTATATGAAAACAATTGTATTAAAAGCGACGGAAAGTTATGTAACTTGATGACGACACGTTGATGCAGTACCAGCAACTGTCTGATATGGTAATGATTGCTGGGGTAATCCCCGCCTGTGACAAATGTTTGTATAATCCAATATATGTATGACGTATTCTAGGCATACCTGCTTATGTGTTGTGTGTTTCCAACTATACCATTCATTATGCTTTCAAGCAGTGTTGTATTCCTGTTGGTAAGTAAGGTAAGGACCAGAGCACCTGGGGGAATTGGTGATACGGTTGGCAATGCGCTTGCGAGGCTTCTAGTGGTTAATTGCTTACCATCAGGTGAGCCGTACGCTTGTTTGCCAACCTAGTTTTATATATATATATATATATATATATATATATATATATATATATATATATATAATAAACTCTCTATATAGGATAACTGTCTTTGCTTACAAACGAAAAAAAAATCAATTTCATGGACCAGTAGTACAATATAGGTAGACGAGAAAATAGTCAAGTAAATAGGCATTATTAGAGAACAACAAAGTGTTTGTAATAGCATTTATTGAAGTTCTTTGTTGGATCGTTTTCGGATTACGGATGTTTGTCTCAAAGAGTTGGAGCACATACAGTGAAGAAATTAAGTGGTGTTAGAAGTACTTTATCTACCTGTCAACTTTAAGACATAGAAAAAAATAGCTTTGAGTTTCTAAGAGATACGAAATGAAACCTCAGGCATTAGCAGGTCAGCCATTTTCTGTTCACAACTCCTCATAATCACCGCATAAATCATCAATTATATTTTTAACACAGGTGTTCAGTACATCCGTGACTGCCCAGCGGAGCCTCGTATCCCAGTGTACATGGTGGTTGGTGGTGCTGCTGGGGGCATTGGAATATGTTGGCTGCTCTGGGCGCAACTGGCCAGTAGGAGCGCGAACACAACAGCAAGCGTGCCAGAGCGAATACTCGCGTATTTGCTTACTATATTTCTCATGGGTTGGTAAGTTGAATTTCTTTACTTCTTATAATATTATTATAAGATTTTAATTTTGTGTAAAGTGTATAATATTATAATTTATTACATTTCGTGCTTGAGAATATCCAGGTCAAATTCCACTAGTACTCTAGTGCAGTGGTGCGTGAAGGCGCCTAAACACTAACGGTTTGTAGGTCTGATTCCCGCTCGGGATGGATATTTGTATTTGTATGTATTTCTTTCCAATTTGGATATCTGACCTTGTGGGTCTTCCCACCGTGCCTCGTAGAACACGTTAAGCCGTCGGTTCCGGTTATTATCATAATTATCTAATAGTGATCGTTACTCATACTAGGTAACATATTCGCCAACCCGCAATTGAGCAGCAAGGTGGATTAAGCCTCAATCCTTCTCCTATATAGGGAGAGGCATATGACCAGCAGTGGCATGATACAGGCTGAATCAAAATTGAATAATTAATTAATCTAAGTAACTATAAAGTCACTTAGGTCTTAAACTAGTAACAGTTATCTATTACGAATTAATTTACTGACAGCGATACTTTAAAACTTCAAAATATTCACCTTTGATTTTTATTTGAATATAGTTTAAAAATAATGTAAAACCGAGGGTCAATTTTATGCTGATATCTGATATAGATGATAAAAAATATAGTTGTTGTGCTAAAAACAAAAAAGTGAAAATATCTAAAGTTGGTTTTAATATTTTACGTAAAAAGAATATCGTCTTACGATTACTTTTAATTATTTATTAAATACTTTAGATCATCCTTAAAATGTTTAAAACTGAGATTTATTTAATTAAATCTTAAATCGAACACAGATTAAACCAGCTGATTGTTACGATAATGATTACTGACTTAATCCTCACACTTACAGTTAACGCCATATACAGCTTAGTAACAAGTAGGATTTGACAAGAAAACTTAAACTTTTAAATACCTTTTTTTATTTGGCTCTAATATACGCCTAATCTTTTAAATAACTTTTTTTTTTATCTGGCTTTAATATACACCAAATAGTGAAAAAATGTTTGAGTGGGGCATTAGGCTGTTTACAACGGTGCATATCCTACTGGGAATCGCAGAATTCAAATGATTTATTCATATATATTGGGTTTTGAAACTTGTTTGCTGTCGAACTGCCCACTTTGAGATCAGATATGCATTTGGTTAAGCTTTCCAAATTAAATATATAATGTATTTGGATATGTTTATTTCGAAATTAAATTTAAATTTATTCATACGAAATTGTATTTCAAATTCATTAGTTTATACCTAAACATATATTACTACGTCATTCGATTTATCAATATGGAATAATTAAATTATTGCGTTATTTATAAATACATGTGGGGATGAAAATAATAGTCATAAACTAACTTTATTTACTTTATTTAAAAAACAACTTGATTGCCTACTAATGCCTACACTTCCTCGTACCGTATCCGCCATTACTCCTTATTCCCCGCTCTTGAACAATCACAAGCAGTTTCCTTTTGCATTCCATTTTACAGAATGTATCACATTATGTTAATTAGTTATTTACCTTAAGTTACATGGAATTATATTTAATTACACAAAATCTCCCTCTCTTCCCGTGGGTGTCGTAAGAGGCGACTAAGGGATAACAAGGTTCCACAACCACCTTGGAACTTAAGAAGCCGACCGATGGCGGGATGACCATCCAACTGCTGGCTTTGAAATACTCAGGCCGAAGACGGGCAGCAGCGTCTTCGGTGCGACAAAGCCAGTACTGCGGTCACCAACCCGCCTGCCCAGCGTGGTGACTATGGGCAAAACACATGAGTTCGCGTTATTTTTGGCGTAAACTTGTGGAGGCCTATGTCCAGCAGTGGACTGTATAGGCTGTAATGATGATGATGATGACACAAAATAACAATCCTGCATACATATATAAAATTCTTTAGAGAAATCAGCACTCCAGAATTATCTCAACGAATTATTGATTTTATGTTGATGTTTATAGGACGAAGAAGAAAAAGAAAAGAAAGCACTGTATGGTTTTGATAACAAATATGGAAATTCTGAAAATTTTAACCTTACAAAAAACTCCGTGAATTGCTGCAAACCTAGTTGAAAGTATAAAGTTAATAAAAAATAAAAAAAGTAAGACTTAAACTGTCAAAGTCTATCATAAATATGTCAGAGTTTGACAAGCTTCGGCATAATTAATAAGATAACTTTAAATCACATCGGATGCTGTGTGGTTAAGGCATTAAGAATATAGTCACCCTCTCTTTTCCCGTGGGTGTCGTAAGAGTCGGCTAAGGGATAACACAGTTCCACTACCACCTTGGAACTTAAAAAGCCGACTTATGGTGGGATAATCATCTAACTGCTGGCTTTGAAATACACAGGCCGAAGACGGGCAGCATCGTATTCGGTGCAACAAAGCCAGCCCTGCGGTCACCGACCCGTCTGCCCGGCGTCACAGTACGTGACTATGGGCAAAACACATGAGTTCACTTTATTTTTGGCGCCAACTTGCTATATTCAGCAGTGGACTGTATCAGTTTGAAGTGATGATAATGATGATGATGAAATCACTTGAAACAAATTAGAATGGTGAAAAGACTTAAGAAATGAATACGTTAAGTACAGCGTTATTCAACCGAAATAATAACGAAAGGATTTTGAATCGCATTGCAACTGAAAATGAAAAATTATTCCCGAACAATAGTCTGAAACGTTCAAAACAATTTCCAAGAAAAACAGCTAAGTCTTATTTCAGACAAAAGTTGATAAAGGAAATTGTGCTGAAAAGTAATTTATGAACCAGCGCTAGTTCCATCCAGTAAAGTTAAATGGTTAAGAGCCGGTTTAATGATAATGGCAAATCAAAAAACTTGTATCAGCAAATGGAAGCCATTATTGAAATGGAGGATAGCGTTACTATACAGCAGATAGTTGCTAAGTTAGAGACGCTGCTATAATATATCTTAAGATCCATAATTTTAAATAAATAATAAATATTCTTTATTGCACACCAAAGCCAAATACAATATATTTAGATTCATAAAATTGTGTTAGCTTTGTCAATTGGCAACCTTATCGCGCTAAAAGCGATGTCTACCAGGCAACCATGTTGCGGAGGATATTATGATCAGTGATAGCAGATAGACGTAGGTGTACTTATAACAAACAGAATAATATTATTTGTAAATAATAAAAGTAGACAAAACATATAGTCATGTTTGTTATTACAATTATGAGTAACTAAGATATATTTATATCGAGACAAAGATACACTTAAACTAATGTAGACTTTGATATGTGATACAAAATTATGAGTCGTTAAATTCATGATAATTAACTAATATATATGCCGTGTGGTTACGGCAGCCATCACCATCCAACCATCCAACTGCTGGCTTTAAAATATACAGGCCGAAGACTGAAGGCTATGTCCAGCAGTAGACTGCGATAGGCTGAAGTGATGATGAACTAATATATAATAGATCAAGGATAGTTTAAGACGGAAAGAAGTACGCTTTTACTAGCCTCTTAAATTTTTGTATTGACTAAGCGCGTCTGATATAAAGCAGTAAGGAGTTCTAAAGCCTAACGGCTTCTAGGGAGAAAGATAGAGTATAGAGAATAGAATAGAAGGAATTTTTGTGAGTGGGAATTTTAAGACGAAAACCTGGAAGATTATATGAAACAGAAGTTATACAAGGTTTAAGCCTTCGAATCCGAGACAAGAGGAAGAAAACGAAGAGATCATATCTGGATAATGTGCATGCTTTGAGCATTAATTGAGATACTACTTTCTGAGTAATATCTAATGATGCGCAAATGCGCTTTGGGGAGTGATGAACAGGTTGTAAAGTTCCTCATCCGCCATCGCAAAGGGAGGATCCTCCGACCAGACAGATGTGGGGTCTGGCGGGCTAACGCCCCGACGGTTGTTGTCGGGTTCTTGTATATATACTCAATCACTTTGAAAACTCTGATAGCGCGATGTAGCATACGTTAGTTTTCACTAATTACGTAGTTAGTATGTTGCACGATAGATGTCGCCACAGCGCAATGTCAAGTAAATACTTGATTTTTTTTTCTACTAACACCTACGTTGTATCTATTCAATGTAATTGAAATCGGTCGTTGCGAGCAAACACAGTATATAGTACATACTCATACTTTCGATGAAAAAATCATTGAAATCGGCCCAACTAGTAAAAAGTTCTGAGGTAACATATTTAAAAAACAAATACAGTCGGATTGATCACCTCCCTTTTTTGTAAAGCGGTTAAAAATATAGCTAAACGACTTTCCAACAGTGGCTATGAAAGTTTATTTATGTAAAAAAAAATCGGATTTTAATTTAAATTACTTTTTTAATTTCCATATAATGTGACGATTAATTAATTTTCGTTTTCCTATATTCTTGTCACGTTAATTGGAGCTCGGTGGCTCTCGACGGGACGCGTTTGTCAGCGACTCGTTTTGCGGTGACGATGTTTATTTGCTTTAACGTTAATTAGTCGATTTTACGAGGTTTTTCTCGGTATAGCGTAATATATCATTCGTTGGGGATTGGATTTCTTATACGATAAAAAATATTGAATGACAGACAGATAGTTTATTTAGTTTTCAATTTTGATGTTAGTAACAATATTTGTGTTTCTCATAAACGAAAAGAAAACATACTTCGATTTACACCGACAAGTATTAAAATGAGAAGTCAATTTGTTTTTTGATATAGCTAAGTCAGCAAACAAGCGTATGACTCACTTGATGGAAAGCGAATTACCGTAGCCTATAGACGTCTGTAACACCAGAAACATCACAAGTGCGTTGCCGACCTTATCCTCAATTCCCTTCCAGTAGCTCTGGTCACCTTACTCACCACAGGAACACAATACTGTTTGAAAACAATATTATTTAGCTATGCCCAACTTTAGTTATCAAATACGACTTATTAACGATAAATCAAAAAATATTCATCAGTTCTCGTCCAAGTTTTAATGTGACTATGTAACAGAACAAGCAGTAGCCTTCTAATAAAAAAAACATCAAAACTACTACATCCAGTAAGAAGTTAGAGGTGACACACATTGAAAATGGAGTCGAATCGAGACCTTTTTTTTAAAGGCGATTAAAACAAGTTACATACATTAGCTAACATACGCTACGCTTCAGCCTGTAATATCGCATTGCTGGGCATAGACCTCTTTCCCCATGTAGGAGAAGGATCAGAGCTTAATCCACCACGCTGCTCCAATACATGTTGGCACATAGGCGTACTATGTATGTAAATAGGTTCTGACTTAGAATATGTTGTGAAAAACTGTAAAAAGGAAGTGTGTTAATCCGCAAACACGCAGAGAATTAGTGCATCAAAAAAGACATCAAATCTCGTGTATATTAAAAATTATAAGATTTATAGCAAACGTAAAAGTAAGCAAAATTCGAGAAATTTCTATTCATTACCTCGATAGGGAATATCGACATAAACAAATGTAGTTAATAATTCTTATTTATACCTTTACATCTAAATCGCAATTAATAAATAAGAGAAGTTTGTTTAAAATCAAATGAGTGACCTATAATACTCACACAAAAGTTAGTTACAGTAGCTAATTTCGAACAGTCGGAGCAGATAGCATGGCGACATATCTGTTAATTGAATTTAACGGAATCAGTCACATGTACAAGGCACCCGAGCGACAGATGTAAGCTGCCACGTTCAGATCGAGATACAGTCGAACATTTCAATGTTGAACGTATGTTATTAAACGGTTTTATTTAGCTCACCCCGTTTGTTTTATTTTTTATTATTCTTGGGTCAAATTTAGTAATTCAAATTTCATCCTCTTCCTGTCAACCGATTAATCTGAAATTTTGTATACACTTTGGATTTTGGTGACAATACAATTATGTTTATTCATTATCATTATAAATTCAAGATGGCCGCCGCTACAAAATGGCGGATAATTTATGTTTTATTAATCCCATCAATATGGGTATCAAATGAAAGGGCTCAACAAGCAGAATACAATACTATAAAAAATTGAAATCCAAGATGGCGGCCGCTACAAAATGGCGGATAACGTAAGTTTTATCAATCCCATCAATATGGGTATCAAATGAAAGGGCTCAACAAGCAGAATACAATATACTATAAAAAATTGAAATACAAGATGGCGGCCGCTACAAAATGGCGGATAACGTAGGTTTTATAGATCCCATCAATATGGGTATCAAATGAAAGTGCTCAACCAGTATAATCAATGTACTATATAAAATTAAAATCCAAGATGGCGGCCTCTAAAAAATGGCGGATAACTTAGGTTTTATCAATCCCATCAACATGGGTATCAAATGAAAGGTCTCAACAAGTAGAATACAATTTACTATGCAAAATTGAAATCTAAGCTGGCCGCCGCTACCAAATGTCTGATAACAATTTTTTATCAATTCCACCAATATGGGTATCAAATAAAAGGGCTTGACAAGAAGAATACAGTGCACTATACAACCCTAATATTTAAGATGGGCCTTGCAATAATGAAGCACTAAATGAATTAAACAGAATGCGAAATAAAAACTAAAAACTAGAAAATAAAAATAGGTAAAAAAACTTTTTAAGTTAAACGGTTTTATGTTAAACATACATTGCAATGTTTAAGATAAATGTACTAAAAACCAAAAAACAATAAAATAGATACAGTCGTGGGAATTATAAACATATGCATAGACTAGACTAAAATAAAACCGTGGGGCACGTCAATTATCTACAAATTATCGACTTAATGTGCGTACCAGTATATAAGTGTATAATCTATGATGTGCGATAGAAGAATCGTTTAATTCGTCGTTAAAATAGGCAGTTGGCCCGCAGACGGTGAGGAAATTACTTACTATTTTCTTGCTCATAGAAATTCCAATAGTTATACACTCCATGTAAATAAAAGAGATGTTTCAACTAGTTTATCGTTGGACATTCACACTGCTGGCTGGCGAGGAATCGTTTCACTGCTCGTAGTTTGTCTTTAATCGACAAAACATATGATAAAAGTACTACTCGCTCACCACTATGAAACCCTAAAACTCGCTTATAATCGAGCTTGCTAGCTTGTTTCCAAATTCTAGCCCTACTTATCACACGTCCATCGTTGTCGGTTGAACAACTGCCTAATTAAAGTGTAACATTACAAAACAAACATTTTAATCAACGATTGTAGACAATTGACGTGCCCCATGGTTTTATTTTAGTCTAGTCTATGCATATGTTTATAATTCCCACGACTGTATCTATTTTATTATTTTTTGGTTTTTAGTACATTTATCTTAAACATTGCAATGTATGTTTAACATAAAACCGTTTAACTTAAAAAGTTTTTTTACCTATTTTTATTTATACTTTAACGACGTTTAAATTATCTTCTATATATTAATACGTGAAGCAAGAACTTTGTACACCTTTTTAAATCGAATTCGAATTTCGAAAATGCTAATATTTTATTAAATGACGCATAAAAAATAGATTAAATCAATAAAAAAAAAACATTACACACACTACAATGTATTTGACACACACACACAGACACACACACACACACACACACACGAATATATACTCTTTTGTTTATTATTTATTATAGAAGTATAGTCTTTGACAACAGGACATTAATAATACTCAGACTTATAATTTAAATTAATTTTGATCGAATTTCGACCACTGAACGACAACTAATTATAATAATTCTGTTCGTTATTGAAGAAGTAAAAAGCGACAATTCGAATACGTATCATTAGTGATAACTCAAAAACTAGTCGTTTGACCTTGCTCAAATTTAAATAGGTCTAACATGACTAGCTAGCTTTAGATTAAAAAAAAACGGCTAAGTGCAAGTCGGACTCGCGCATCGAGGATTCCGTACATACGTTATTTAAAAAAAAATATTATATGATGTTACTAAAAAAGTATACTTTTCGCAATTTTTCCTTTATTTGTGCTATAAGATGTTGTTTCGTACCAAATTTCAAGATTCTGAGTTCACGGGAAGTACCCTGTAGGTTTTGATTCCCTTGTGAGTGTCGAAAATTTGCAGCATAAACAGCTGTATCTTTTGATTGCGTTGGTTTAGAAGTTTGATTTTTTCACAGTTTCAACAGATAGGACAGTAGACCTGAGTATTTGATATAAATTTCAGCTTAATACCTCTACGTGTTTCTGAGAAAAAGGGTCTTGACAGACAGACGGACAACAAAATGATCCTATAAGGGTTTCGTTGTTTCCAGAACTTTTAAAAGTTACTGCACTACTATATAATTAATACTACTTACTATATATTATGAATGACTTATTGATATTACTATATAATTAATATAATTGGGAATCTCCTTCTTCTCTTGAAGTCGGTCAATAACACTATTAATGTGTATGAATATTTTTAAAAGTCTTTGAGATTTTTAGTATTATTTCTTTAGATGTCTCTGAAAGATGAGAGACTTTTTTAGACTACGTTTAAATTATTCAGCATAGAATGTACTGGTAGGAGTGGTGGTATGTTTGTAATATACTTTACCTTTATTTCATTTTATTTGTCATTTTAATTTTTACAAAATATGATACAAATTTATTTATGAACTTTTAATATCACGGCCGTGGTCAATTAGATATACGCTCCGTCAGGTACTAAGGGGTTACCTATGCAAGACCAGAAGCATCAAAAGTACAGTCAACCCTACCCATGTTCTCAGTTATGCCCATCGCCAGGAACTCTGGCTTCTGGCTCTGTCTAAGATTACAGTACTTCCACAGTGAGGCTATTCTGCGATTTTAGCAAGATCTTTCTTGCTGCGTCATATAAAATTAAAAGTTTTCCTACTTGGCATTAATAAACAAATTACAGGAAAAAACATGTTTAAATACCATAAGTCAGTTGTAATCAACAGTAAAATTTATCACTAATTTAAATTATTTGTAGCTCGTGATTCATTATGTTATGCCGAGTAATTCGAAACATGTTCTCAATATTGAAATAATATCGTTTGAAATTCCGCCAAAAGTTACGTCAATAATTGAAATTGTAAATTTATATTCCTAATTAGGATAATGTTTAGACCTAAATGCATTGTGTATAAAACTTTAAAATGAACAGCAATTTTCAAAAACATAATAAAGGTAAAAGGTTTGCGCAACTGGTGGTTGCAGGTTCGATTCCCGCACATGACAAAAATTTGTATTGGCCATACAGATGTTTTCCATGGTCTGGGTGTTTGCGCAGTCCTTGTGAGTCTCCCCACCGTGCCACGAAGAGCACGTTTATTTATTTATTTATTTAACACTTTATCGTACACCATACAAATAAAATAAGCAAGCAGCATTAGCAATAATTTGTAGAAAAAAAAAAATGTACAAAAGGCGGCCTTATTGCCTATGCGCAATCTCTTCCAGGCAACCTTAGGGCAAAGGACGTTTAGCCGTTGGTCTGTCAATGACTGGAAATCAATCAAGCAAAAACTTCACTAATTAAATTTTTCCAGGTTCGCATTTGGAAACTATTGGATCTTTGGTCTCATGTGGCCAGACTATGCTCCAACACTGTTTGAACCAAATCAGTGGTGCCACAAGACCCTTTACGTTTTTTCGTTGGCTCAGCTTGGCGTGGTTTGGAGTGTCATCGCGATAGTACTGATGATTATCTTAGCGCTGGTTATCTGTCAAGTAAGTTTATTGTATTTCTTTTCATAGTTGGTATCTGAAAATGTTGGTTAATTGATTAAATAATGAAGATTAATATTTATTTTTTGATATAGCTTTAAATTATATTGATTTTAAGTATTCTTAAATAATTTGTACGCTCTCTGCAATGTAAAAACATTTCATTCAATATTTATCTTGTATTGATACAACTCGTAGTTCATGAAATTCAGTGAAGTTTCAAAAAAAATGTCTTTTTTATTCATTATTATGTAAACGATGGAGTAAATATTTTTCTAGTAATATAAAAGTGAAGTAGATATAACATATAATACGACATTATTAACTCTTTCAACTAGGTATTCGGCTGCGGTTGGCTAGGACCACCAAGATATAAGTAGCAACGGCGCAGTGTCGTGCTAGAGCTGTGGCACAGAAACATCAACAACACGATGGACGTAGCTGGAGCGCTCCTACCATTCACACAAGTCGTCCGACCCGAACTCACCGTACACGTTCAAGAAGTTCTCACTCAAGCAGAGAAAGACCCAAATGAAACAAAGCTCAAAATACCAGAAATAAATGAACCTGGTAAATATGACGATGAAACCAAGGGTGGGTTCAAGAATGGTGGTGAAAAGAATAGTGTAAATCCAGACTGATGGTTGTTGGTAGTGCTGCCGCCGCACGACAAGAAACATGTGCATTTCGAAGGGGCAGACAGAATATACTACTTCTAAAAGACCTTTAGTGAAATCGAGTAGCTATTTACAGTAGTGTTATCATGTGCCCACGTCTTGTAACTATGTGATAATATGAAATTTTCTTTACCTAAATATCGTGCGCTGTGTGAGATATTTTAATTTGCTATAAATTAAC
Organism: Melitaea cinxia; assembly: GCF_905220565.1. NCBI lineage: Eukaryota > Metazoa > Arthropoda > Insecta > Lepidoptera > Nymphalidae > Melitaea > Melitaea cinxia. The sequence continues at coordinate 921,298 of NC_059405.1, forward strand.
AACGAATAGATGTAAATAATGTAGACAATTTTGTGGCCAATATTAATATTAATTATATTAATCGAATATAAAATCATATCGTGTAACGAGATGCGTGTAGTAGTGTATTGTTCTGTATAAAGTTTGTGCACAATTATTGATGATAAACAAATAATTTATATTGTATAATTATGTGTTGTCCAAATTATTGTATTCGTGATTTTTATCTGACTCTTGAGAAAATTTCTTTCAAGATATTCTCAACTTGATTTTTACGTAAACTCTTGACAAGGTAAGTAAATTTTGATTTGAATCTTTTATTAAATTATATAGCCTTATTCAGTCTACAATCTTAAATAACAAAGTATGTTTTTAATGAATGAGTTGCAAAACATTTAAGATTATTAAGACAAATTATTATATGTTGTGGTCGCAGGTGAGAGGAATAATCCCCTATATTTATCGTTATTACAGCAGTATCAATTATCATTTAGCTACAATACAGATCTTAAAAATAATAGCCTATTAGACCGCGTTAGCATAAATAAACAGAACCCACCAAATTTAGGTACGAGGCCAATTAATAAATGGTTATGGCATTGTGTATATTATTTATACTAATATTATAAATCTGAAAAGTTTCGGAGTTAACTCCTTAAGAATTGATTTCCATATAAGGCCTCCGGTATGAAAAAAAAATGAGGAGTAAAATCTACTGAACGAATGACCTCGTTACGTTTCTCGTGACGCCATCTATCGGAACTCAATAGTGTTCCGATAGATGGCGTTATTTGATTGGTTTAGTTACCATTTGATATGGTATTTATCTTTTTCTTAGACTAGTAAGCCTTTTGTGTGCCTATTTAGAGAGTTGATCTGAAGGAGTTAACTCCAGTCGTGCGTCAGATCTGACACACACATTTTTTTTTAAACGCACTAATTTCAGAAACGAATTGAAAAATTGTTTTTGTGTGGGATAGCCCAAGGAATGTGTGTGAAATTGCGAGCACAACTAGTCTATAATATACATTTAATGCTCTAGATATGCTAGATAAAATCTAGATTATGATTTCTTAACTTCGATCTAAACTAATTACTTTCGTAATTCAATAATATATGTCAACTAAGCAAATAATCTTTACACACAAACAAAGTTTGGGAACCCCTGCCCTAGACGGTTAACTCATCTATCCATCACGAAATTCTGTTTTAATGTTTTAAATTGATCATTTATAATTCATATAATGGTAATAAAAATAATTGATACGCTTTTTGTGGAATTACAGCATAGTACATTGTTATTACAATATTTATTTCAAAATAGTCTCCAAGAAAAACTGTCAGCCAAAGAGAGAAAATGCTATTACGGTATTTTATGTAATGTGGTTTTATTGTAGTTTTACGGCCGGAGTAATAAAATTGTTCTTGCGATGAATTGTGAAGCAATATCTGCTATTTGTTGTATGTTAAAATTTTATTAGTAAGACTCGTAGTGACTCGTAGAGCTATATCATTCGCTCGAATTTACGGTAAACACAAAGGTAACCAGCTGGCTATCTATCTTTATGCCTACCTTGTTTTAGTTAATTATAAATTTAACACGATTTATAGATTGAAATTTCAAGTCTGCTTAACTACAAATTTCTGTAAGTACTTGAGAAGCTTTATATGACTTTTCTGACCTACTTATCTTGTAGCCAGTTGACTTGTATATTTTTAAGGAAGAGTAATTTTTGCTTTTACTTACACTGGATTTACCGGTATTGTCATTTTAAAACGCGAAATATTTCGGCGACTTTGTAGAATCTATGGTCATGGGTGACTAATGAGCTGCGAGTAAGGAGTCTTTCTGTGAATAGGTTGTAATACTATCCACTTTTTTTTGTTGTGTTTTGTGTGCTTATATACGACATATTCGAAATTTCTACGGTAACAGTTTACCGGAACGCTGCTACTAATTACTAATTTCTTATTAATATACGTCCAACGTGTAAGAATGTGTAGTTGTGAGTCTTCTTATTTCAATCTTGAAGCTAATAATCTCAAGAGTCAGAGTAACAGAATCACAATAACTGCGCGGAACAGGCTTTAATAGTGAATGTGGTAAAATGGTATTTTTATAAATAAAACGATATTGTGTTTTGGTGTTATTTTAAATTATTTAATAGTTTTAAATATAAGAATAGCGTAATTGTATTTCGATTTGTATTGTTTACTATCATTTGCTAAATGTATTCTAGTTAAATATTCTGTGAGAATTATAAAGGTATGGTCTGAACTGTATAACTACTTGTAACTAACATACTATCATTTATAATAACTACGTACCGATAATTGAACCGAGATGGCTCCAAGTGATAAAAAAAAGATAAATAAAAAAAAAACATTTCAAATATTATGAATATAATAGCAAGCAACACTATTATAGACAAAAAAAATCATTCATAGTATTTATTATAAGCCTATTTGATTACATATATTAAATACAAAATCCTACCCGCTGTCTGACGCATGTATAACAAAGATGGCGACGTAAAGCGACAAAAATGACGGACATAAATCATGTCGTTATAGCTATGAGATGTCAAACATTCAAAGTTGTCATCTCAACTTCGTCGCGTAAAGTCGTAATAATTTAAATTATTAATTTTATTTCCGTCCGATAATAGCATAAATGCAGTAATGACAGACATAATTTAATACGGTAGATATGATCTGTCAAAAAGTGACAATTGTACTGGATTACTTTATAGCATAGTGTATATTTTGAGTTGGCTACGATTGATTTGTTATAAATCATATTTCAAAAGATAATTATATTATATTTATTCCATAAAAAACTCAAAACTTAACTCACAAACAATAACTAAGTTTGTATTTTCATATACTACGATAAACCAAATGACATCCATTGAATAAAAGAGATAAGGATTTAACGTTATGACCTAATAAAAATTTTGATACAACAATCTCGAATGAAAAATGTTCCTTTCATTTAATATAAAAACGAGCAGAGTTGAGCAAAACTATTATAACATATTAGATATTGTTTTCTATAAATCGATACAATCCGAGGGTAGAACTATCAAATAAATTATATATTTCAAGTATCAAAATTGATTGCATAACTAATTTGCTACAGTATCCTAACGTCCAGATATTTTTTATTAAACATATGCTACAGATATTTAAAAAATATATGTACAAAAAAGACATATCTATATGATATATACATATATAATTAAATACATAGAAATTACATTTTTTAATAAACAAGCATTAATTTGAAACCTAATCAACTACTATTTCCAAATGTCAAAGATAATGTTGAATGTCAAAATGAAGAGTTCAATGACACTAAACAAAAGTCAGTAGGTATACAACCTCCATGCGAACTACATAGATAAAATATTTACCGCGTTGACAGTTCAGTGGAATTTGAATTTATTTTAATATTTCTAATGGCATTTTTATATACGACAAATGATTTTACTGATAACTCGACAAGTTTGAATAAAAGGTCTTAAGTGTTCCGCTTATAGTGAAAGAAATGGTCACTATTGGTGACCTTAATAAATTATTTTGTGAAAAGATTACATAGCAATCAACTTAAAAATGTATATTGTATTGATTTATTCAGCTTGTAACATTCCACAGCTGAGTATAGGCCTCTTTATCCGTGTAGGAATATATTGTGTATCCGCTAACCCGCATTGGAGCAGCGTGGTGGATTAAGCTCTGATCCTTCTCCTACATGGGGAAAGAGGCCTATGCCAGTAGTGGGATATTATAGGCTGAAGCGTAATAAATTGTATACTACTTTTTAAATCTAAATGCTTTATCTAAGTCATATCAAGTTCCAATTTTGTAATCATTACATAGTATAAAAAGAAGTCGAGAAAGTTTTTCTTTTCAATGCCATGCCCAGGTTGCCAGGCCCTGTGACTTCATGAATTGTATGTATAATATATGCATAATATAGTAGAGGAACACTGATAGTTTTTGCAACCGTGCAAAGCCGGGGACGGTCGCTAGTTGTATAATAAAGTTTTTGGTAGTCAGTTTAAGTTCTCTACATTTCGATACTACTACAAACGCCATGGTCAGAGGCGCATTAAGAACAAACAAAATAACTATCAGCTTCCGAACAATACATTATATAAGTTAACTCAAAAACCCAAAATCTTATATAGATGAGTATTTGAAAAGAGATACAAAACGCACGCAAACAAACAAAACAGACGCGAAAGAGTTGAGTACATATTTCTCTGCATTCGACGATTATATAATCATGTCATTAGAATATAAATAAACCGCTTTTGTATATATTGGATTTGTCTTTCACTAAAAATATATATTTATTTTTTAATACATAACATTCAAACGTTCCAATACTATTTCTGAATAAAAAATCGTCCCAGAACAGACCAATTTACGAATGAATAAGCTATTATATTTCTCTATCTTTTATCGATTCGTCTCTATACAATATTCGTACCAATTTAATGGAATTTATTATTTATAGGTGCTTAGTTATTTTAAATATAAGATGAACGTATTATATAGCAAAGCAATGCTTTAGAATTGAATTCTCTATACAAGTAACTTTGAAGATACTTATATTAAGATATAATATTAAAAAAATGTATAGATTTTAGTAGATTTAAACTATATATTAGAAATAATTGTGTATGGATGAATGAGTATTTAGATACATTATTTGACTAAGAAATCGTATTAAAAGGTTATTTCAAAAATGTCACAGTTGAAATGGAATTTATTTCTAAAGTATTCGAAAAAAAAAAAAACCTTAAAGAGCCAAGGAGTTCTGCGCGAAGGAAGTTTTACACATTTTGTGTTTAAAAAAATACGTCATCATGTTTTTAATACTACTATGAAGCTATCTTTAATTTTTTTAAATCGCTTTAGTAATGAAGCATTTACCGGAATTATTTATTTAGAAGATTTGTACACCTACGTCATTTCGAGCGAGTGTAGAGCTAGTATTCACTGTCTAGTTTTTTAATAAATCATTTTAGTGGACTTGGGTTTCCAATTTTTTCGAATTCAGTAATATTATACAGAGAGTTGGATAAAACTTTTTGTGTACAATGCTGCGACAAAGAGATTTGTTTGAGGGGTATTTTATTGAAAAAAAAAAGTTTTATACTACTGATGTATAAAAAAAAAACGAGTATGCTTTAGACCAAACGACTGAAGTAAAACTTTTGCACAATAGGACTGTGTCTTAGGCATATGAAACCTAACTGGTTATGACAGAGAAAATATGCGCTCGCACCTCTCTCTTTTGCTCCGTTCGCCTCACCTGATCACACTTTTCGTAACGCTCTCATTACGCATTCGCTAGCTTACTCCCCAAATCATACATTAACGACACGTACACGACTAATGGTTGCGTAGGCCATAAAGAATTGTTGTGTACTCGGCGTTTGTATGTGTAATGTGCGTGCTTCTGTACATTTGATGATATAGGCTTTTGAGTGTAAAGGACTGCTTTACTGATTAAAAAAATATGGATTCGACGACGTCCTATGCAATAATGATAAATTGTGTATTGATTTCTTATTCATAGGATATTTGTGTATTAATAATAATGTGAAATTCAGTTGTGACATTTTTGACAGATTTTTGAGATTATAATACTGGTTAGTATTTTTGACTAATACATTTTATCTGTGTAATGCTTAATTTAGGATGTAGAAAAAATATATATTGTATGTAACATGACATAGTCCTAACTGTAGACTTTAGTAGTGATTAGGAGCAAAATTGTAATATTAATATGATTTTATATATGTCTTTATATTTTGATTTTTTATGAATTTTAAAATTTAGGATCTAAAATTAGTGAATTGAAAAAACTAATTCTGGATTTGGGAACATAGTTTTACGTAGTATTTTTATATATAAATATTGTATTGATAATGTAGATTTTAACTATGGCTGGTTAAGGTCATACTGAAACAGACATAGCCTTGAACATTAGAACTATATAAGTCGATCATGGGAACAAAAAGACAGTCGAACTTGCTCTGTCATACGAGATCGGGTCGGCTCGTATAAAATAGCGTCAAGTCGCACGAATCATCCCGATTTCATTCGAAGCAGTCCGATCTAACACGAACCATTTAAAACTATTCGTACGAGTTGATTCGTTCGTTCGTTCGAATATCCCTCTAATGTTTGATTAACTAAAATCTTGACCTCTTGTAAGTACCCGTCTAAAGTCGCAAAGCGAATTGTAGATGCACGATCAGTATTAGTATTGAAAAGGGGCCTTCATTCATCAAAATTCTTCTAATATTGTCAATTTATTATTTTATTATCTATGAAAGATCTATCCAAATGTATAAATGTATAATGATTAAAATTTTCAAGGCCCCTTTTACCTTTGTATTTATTTGAAATTCTATATATAAGTAGATATTGGTATTAAATGTAGAAAAATAAGTTTTGCAAATTCTTATGATGTCGGTACAGTCAACGATAAAATCGCTTCTGTATTATATCATGATATCATATCGCTTATTAATATATTATAATTAAAATATAAAACCTCTTTTACTGTACATAGTCAAGATATATTAATATGGAACTAATTTTTTATCGCTTTGTCGTAAGCCTTTTTTTGATCTTAAGTCTATATATTGTTCCAATTGTTTTTAACAGTGTTGGTCAATAATATGCTACTTACATAATAAAAACGAGTAAAAAAACCGCCAAATATATAATAGTTTAATAATTTTGATATAAGTAGGCCATGCTGATCACGATTGTCGCTGCTACCGATCTATATCAATGTATATCATTCTTGTTCCATAGTCATTCTGGTTACTAAAATGTCATTAGTAATTAATGACGTATGACGTTCTGTAAAAAAATAATTTATATGTAATTGCACAAAATTTTAGTGTCCCGATATCGGCGAACCCATAAAACGATAAATCGTTATCGTTACCGTTATTAAACCATTGAAAGATTAAATTTTTTAATAAAAATAAGTGTACTAATGACAGTCGATGCAATGATCATTAGAAGTGTACTTTTATTATGATTTTAAATAAAAAAGATAGATTTTTTGGTTCTGAAATAATTTTATATTTTATTTGACACTAAATACCTTAATAAGGCGTTTATGTATATCTATAGAAATAAATAAAATTGGAGTGTCTGTTGTAATATTAAAATAACCACTTTTTACTAAATGCATCTGGATGTATACACGGTACACATGTGTCTCTCTGTCTATCAGTTCGTTCCGGCTAATCTCTAGATATCTGATGCAGTAAGGAGTAACTTAGGCTACTTTGGACTTTTTTAGGACTTTATTTACTTTATAACTTTTTTGTTAAATTCCACGCGGACGAAGTCGCACTTACAGCTAGTAGTTATATTATTTAACAATGTTTGAATAATCGTATGTTTATTAAAAATAAATTAATGTCATTTATCGAATAAATATTTTGTAGCAACAACATTTCCGCTTGTTACACGTTTGTTTGTTTTTAATTATATTATTTACTTGTGTACACACTGCGATATGTTAATGTACCGTTCCGTCAACTGAAAACTGGAATCTCTAATTATATGATTGACTAGCTGTGGCCGTGACTTCGTCCGCGTGGAATAGTGACTTTACGTGTTCAAAGTGATTCTTTAAATTGGCATAACTTTTTTATTTATAAACCGCTTGACATGAAACAAACACTTAATGTTAAGCTAAACTTACAGCAACATACGAAAACCACATCTAAATAGTATAAGCCCTTCCTGAGATTAGCGTGCACAAACTCACAGACATCATTACAGCCTATACAGTCCACTGCTGGACATAGGCCTCCATAAATTTACGCCAAAAATAACATGAACTCATGTGTTTTGCCCATAGTCACCACGCTGGGCAGGCGGGTTGGTGACCGCAGGGCTGGCTTTGTTGCACCGAAGACGCTGCTTCCCGTTTTCGGTCTGTGTATTTCAAAGCCAGCAGTTGGATGGTTATCCCGCCACCGGTCGGCTTTTTAAGTTCCAAGGTGGTAGCGGAACTGTGTTACCCCTTAGTCGCCTCTTACGACACCCACGGGAAGAGAGGGGGTGGCTATATTCTTTAATACCGTAGCCACACAGTACTCACCACAACAGAAACAACACAAACTCACAGACAAACAGACAAAAATTCTGAAAATCATTGTTTTGGGTGATATTGAATGTATAGACATCGACCAGTTACATTTTTATTATATGTCGTGATGTGATTCTATCATAGTGGTATGCGAATGGAACTAACAGTTCTTTTTAAAGCCCTAATTGGAGAGTACATTTAAAACGTATTGGGTCTCAGTCTGGGTTAGTCATCGTGAGGGTATCTAAGTATTAGAAAGTCGTAACCTAAGCATTAGTCACGTAAGCCCTCAGCCTGTTTGTTACAACAAACTTGTGACTGACCTAACTTGTTAGGTCACTTTATCTATAAGCTTATAGTTAAGTGCCGTCAAAGCTTCGATTCTTCCTTATTTGAGAGTTTAAATTTTTGCCAATAGTGAGATATTTAGAGGATACTTCGGTTAAATCCAAACAAAACTCCTTTATATGCTAAAATTTAAATGAACGTAGAATAAAAAGTAGTCAAAATCTGCCAATATTTTTTTCAATGTACCGTAGGCTTTTTTGCTATACATTAGGTAAACCATTTGTCGCTTATTAAAGAAAGTTTTAGGCTGTAAATATTATGCTATAACACTTGAGAACATATCAACAGAAAAGCCTTAATAAAAATGAACGAGCATCTACTTACAAGTAGAAATATACTTCGAAATTAAATACAAAATAAATAAAATGGTGAAGTTCGTAAAAACTCGAACCTTTTTAACAAGTTACAAGTAGAGTGGAACGTGGGCGGTTTCGTAGGAAAAATCAACAAGCATCAACATAATTAATTCACTGACATTGTCATAAATTATATTAAGCGTCTCATGTTTGTTTACAATACATCAAAAAGCTGATCGGAGCTCGGGACGAAGGTAACCAAGCAACCGTATTCATTTAACACGTGAGCAATTAGTAAATACATAAATTATTTTCGTACTGAACAGTTATATCACTACAAGATGTGCATTTTGGAGACTTATTTAAATTCGGAACTTCGGTTTATTTTTATTATCATGGTGGTATTTTTAACACATACCGCCAATACATATTTTAAATTTCTACCCACATATTTCAAAGGAGTTATATATTAAGTTTTTTGAAAGACATTCTTACGGACAAATGGCATTTTGGTAATAATTTGCTATTGGTACTTTCTGATTTGAAAACCCTAAAAAGCCCATTAAATATTAGCTACGCGACTTTCGATAAATTAAATTTGTTACTTTAGTGTTTCTTCATCTTTTCGATCAACTTTTCGTCTCCTTATTAACTTCTAAATATTTAAGCTATTAAAGTGATAACAGTTTAATCTATACTAATATTATAAAGCTGAAAAGTTTGTTTATTTGTTTATTTAAGCGCTTCAATCACAAGAACTACTGGTTCGCAAATCTATAGGCAATATTTTACCTTAAATAAACACGTGTAAAACCGCGGCGTACAGCTATTAAAAGTAATATATAAGGTAGTACGCCATGTTTGAAACATAACAACATTGTACCCATAAAACAAGAACGTCACGGTAAATCCATTAAATTAACCCGTACCGTTCCATGTAGCTGCCATAAATACCCGGTTGCACCTTGAAATAAATCTTATATCATCTTTATATCATTTAAGCCTATAAATAATGTAATGTTTTGACGTTTAATGGTTTCAGAGTAAACGCTCTCTAGATTTTCCCACGGCTTCGCTTACACAAAAATAATAGAAACATTTTGTGTGTCTGTAATGTTGTCGTAATGCACTGGTCCCTTTTGCAACATCGATGCTACGTCTTTATTGGCCGTAGCGTAACGATATATAGCCTAAAATCTACCTCGATAGAGGGGATATTAACTGATTAAATATTTTTCGTAATAGTAAAGCGTGTAATAGTAAGTTTAATGACTACGAAGTGATCGTTTCAGAGCTAACATGGTTCGTTGGACGTCATTTTTTTAATTCCAAGCAGACCTTTTCAATATATATAACATAATGGATTTTAAATAAAGGATAATATACAATGAAAGCCTTTAGAAATAGATATAACCTTATCATAACATTTATTTATTTATTTTATAATTTTCATCTAGTGGTCTAACATGTTGCAACTTCAGCAGTTGCGGGTTAGATTAATGCTAGGAGCGAATATTTGTATTTGTTTCTGGTGGGCATTTTTAGTATATTTTAATAGCAGATTTGTGATAGAAAGTGAAGCGGCCATTGTTGTTATAATAAACTCTTGGCAGTGATCGTTACTCTTGGTAGGAAATTGCCACACCTACCCATAATAGAAATCAGAAAGAATTAAGCTCTAAATCCGAAATTAAAGGCAGCGAAAATTCGAATTTCAGAATATACATCAAATGTAAGTTTTATTTTAAGCCCATCGAAAGAAATTTAATACTAACACATATTTTATTTACAGAGTGGTGGGGCACAAAGAAAAGGACTATTGAATAAAAACATTTTACCGGAAACTTTACCTACGTGAATTTCGGGCATTTCTTAATTAATCCGAATCCGTATTCGAGTCCTTGAAAAAGTTTTTTTTTTCAGAAATGAAAAGAATTCCCTTAACGCGATATGTATAAGCGTTTTTATAAGGACTTATTTTAGACTTTTACTTCAATTAAAACCTTCATACTTAAACAAAATTATAAAACTTACGATGATAATTTATTAAAATATTATGCCCTGCACTGTTTTACTCGAATGTATGGTTACTGCTACACTTCAATCATGCGTTGTAACGTGACATTTTATAGCCTATAACATTCCTTGGTGACTTAGGTAGTCTGTTCGTTATATTTCAAATTTAATTTAAGAAAGGCTTTATTGAGGCCTTAATATTGCAATTCTCTTGTGACCTAAATTGCTTAAGTCCCGTTTTGATCCGCTTAGACGAACATTCGCTAGTTATTAAACCATCGGACTATATCGATTGGTAGCTATGTCTATTTTAAGCTTTATTGATATTTATTTGGCTATGTGTGTATGTTTGAATACGCGGTTTTTATCTGTGTGCTATTGACACACATATTTATTTATAGTGTAGCCAATATACAATAAAAAAGCAGTATTAATCTTTTATGTATAAATATATATTTAATGATACCTATTGACACGCACAAATACGCGTCGGGGTAACTTGGGGTAGCTTGCAACATATTTGTAACACTAAACTCATTACTAGTAAAAATGGTTTAAAAATAATTTTAGCAGACAGCTCCTAACAATTTCTTGGCCTAAAAATTGTTTTTAATATAAATATAGCTCTGATTAATATATCTTGACTCTTCATTCTAAATCGTATCGTGTATTATGTTGTTCATACATATGATATTAAATTAATGTCACCTAATTATATATATCCAGTAATATGCATATCTTTAGAATATAAATTTAATAGAAATAATAAAAAAAGTGTCTAAAATCACTAGAAAATTAAATTTTAAATAAATATTTGATAAACAGTAAAGTTAACTACATCAACTCAATTAAATAAAGTTTGTTTTAATATAATTAAAATACATTAATTAAGAATTTTACTTCATCAAAAGTTAAGTTATAATCGAGTCATCTTCAGTCGTTAGTTTAACTTATCAGTCAGTCTACTTGTAGAAAATTATCAGTCTTGATAAATGTTTCTCGTCAGCGACATACCAGTAACTACCAGGTACCAAGGACTACCAGTGACTACCAGTGACTATCGGCTACTACCAGTTACGTACAACTGATTAACGATATATTTCCATATATGTATATTTACGGCCTGTTTCACCTTATATTATATTTTTCTTTACTTATATGAAACGCCATTTACCTGACAGATATGTTTATTCACAACATGTAAATACAAAAATAGATGTTTTACCCTTTGCTGATAAAACTAATCAGTAAGTTATGTGGGAGACAATTATTATATGAAAAAGAGACAATTTTAAATGAGCTGGTGAAATAGGCCCTCAGTGTGTTTTGTTGTGAGTCAGAATGAGCCCCGTATTTGTATACCATGTCGATGTCCACGTATAATATAAAAACGTAGATTAAATATATTTTAAAGCATTTATATTAAATTAAATATATAAACGAATGTATAATTACACATAATTTATATGTAATTTATTTTAATGTTTTATGAGTAATCAAATTGTATATTAACAATGTAATGCACTTTTTTTTTGTTAAAAAGACGAATAAATAAAGTTTTTTTTAATGGGTTGTTTTTTTATAATTTTTTTTTTAATGTTTGATTCACTGATATCTCCTAACATATATCAAATTATTAATTTGTAGTCAGAGAGAGTATTAGGAGACGATAGATGTCTGACGAGCTTCGTAAGATGAGGATTGAGGAAAATTGGGATGTCTGGCGCGAACTTGGGGAGGCCTATGTCCAGCAGTGGACTGCAATAGGAAAGCAGGGTCACTACAAACTGCGCCAACGGGCTAGTCATAATAATTGCAGCGGTGGTTTATTGTATACGAAAGCAGTATAAACCTAAACTTTTTATAAATTTAATAAAGCAAAGAGAAGAGAAGCTTTTAAGAAAGCTTACAGACGAAAAAACTGACTTCGTTTACATCGACCCGTAATACAACGAAGGTAGACGAAAAATTAGTTCAGTAAATATATATTATTAGAGATATCTCAAGAAACTCATCAAACTTCAATCAAATTTAAATGAGACATCAAAACCTACGCCACCTTTTTATTAAAAAAAGAATCATCGAAATTGGTTCATCCAGTATAAAGTTGTGAGGTAACATGCTTAAAAAATACAGTCGAATCCCTTAGATGCCCCCGAGAACTTCCTTATTTGAAGTCAGTTAAAAAAAGAACACCAACAAACTCGCGCACTCTTTTAAATTTATAATAAAACGAGTTTTTTAAAGAGTAAATCCTGAGTTTCTTGCCGGATTTTCTCTTTAGAATCTACAATGCCAATCGGTGGTAGCTTTACTATGAATATATTTTTTTTATTAAAACATTTATGTATAATTATAATGCATGCAAAAATTAATTTATGAAATTTACTTGTATAAATTAGTTTTTGAGTATTTTAATCTAATCCTATTCAACTAATAACAATGTATAACAAATATAAACAATATTTCAAATACACAGGCCGAAGACCGGCCGCAGCGTCTTCGGTGCGACAAAGCCAGCCTTGCGGTCACCAACTCGCCTGCCCAGCGTGGTGAATATGGGCAAAACACATGAATGGCCAAAAATAGCGCAAACTTAGGGAAGCCTATGTCTAGCAGTGGACTGTGATAGCTAGGTTGAAGTGATAAGTGATGATGATCCAAATAATATTATAATCGCAACAGTTTGTGAGGATTTATGGACGTTGGTTACTTTTTCAGGCAAACATTTCTGAACTTATCACTACTTTTTATTCCAACATTACGGGATCGGGAATCAGGTGGGTGAAATCGCGAGGAAAAGCTAGTGAATGTATCAAATACGGTTAACTATTTGCCCTATCTTAGGGAAATACATGTATCTAGGTCATTTACTACAACGTAATGGTTGACATTTCAAAATGACATAATATTTAGTTTATAGTAGTAATTAAGACAAAGCACATAGATAGTATACATACATTAGCTGAGAATTTAGTGATCGTTCATTAGATCTAGTAACTATGATTGTGTCTGTTATGTTTGGTAATATTTTGTAAACGTCCGGTTGTGGACTGACGATGGCTGAAGTTGTCAATGTCAATTTTTGCCAATGACTGACAACGCGTTGGCGCAGCTGTCGTTGCACTGGCTATAGCACTGGCAAACATTTGTATTGGTCCTACAGATGTTAAATTAATTTTATATTGTTAAATTTCTTGTGTCATCATGTATACTTGATAGCGATCGTTACTCATAGTATGGAATATATCCTCAAAACCGGATTGGAGCAGCGTCATTGATTAAGCTCTGATCTATCTCGTACATGGGGAAAAAGGCCTATGCCCAGCAGTGGGATAGTACAGGCGGAAGCGAATTTTTTTTTAAAATTAACTAACTGACTAGCCCGTTGGCGCAGTTTGTAGTGAACCTGCTTTCTGCTCCAAGGGTTGTGGGTTCGATTCCCACCCTGAGTCTGGGTGTAATGTAAATATTTATTTATATATTTATATATGTATTATTTATAAGTATGTTTATTGAAAAGAAAATATGAAGCTATACCAGTCGGCTGTTACTTATAACACAAGCATTAAGTTGCTTACTTTAGGAACAAACGACCGTGTGTGTAATTTGTAGATATTTATTTATTTATTCTTTTAAATTAATTGTAAACAAAATAAGAATATTCAAAGTCGTTTTCTATTGTGAGTTAACACCCTAATAAGTAATTAGACAAGTTGTCCGACTGATGAGGATAGATGCTGCTTACATGATATCTTGTCTGTAACTCTTATTACCCCTTGCTGTAACTTGATAAAATATCTGGGGGCACGGTAGTGCCCCCGCCAAGACGAAAAAAAAAAAAAAAAAAAAAAAAAAAAAACGAAAAGCACTACCTATCTTTTCTCGAAGGCTTCGTCGTTTTTTTGAACCCTCATAACTTGGGTTTGTATTATACTAGATAAACAAAATTCTGGGGATATGATGTCAATAGTGAATTTATTAAACATATAAAGTTTCAATTGCATAGCTCTTATACTTTAGATTTTATTGATATCTAAAAAACCCCGATTTCGTCACTCACTGATGATCATCAAAATTCTTAGAGTACTTCCTGAAGTCCCAGAAAGCTGAAATTTGGTATGTAAGCTAGTATTAGTATACAAACAACAAAAAAATTCTAAAACTTGGAACTTTTACCCCCCAACCCCTTAAACTAGGGGATGGAAGTTTGTATGAGACTTCCGCAAATTT
Organism: Melitaea cinxia; assembly: GCF_905220565.1. Lineage (NCBI taxonomy): Eukaryota > Metazoa > Arthropoda > Insecta > Lepidoptera > Nymphalidae > Melitaea > Melitaea cinxia. The sequence goes on from NC_059405.1 coordinate 936,310, forward strand.
TGATGCTAGAGGTCTGAAAATTGATATAGGGACTCCTTGTTATTAAAAATAATAATAAAATACATAAAAAAATAAAAATCGGTTATTAGTTTATGTCGAAAATTTACATTTTGTAATTTTGGTATTTAAGTTTTGGCGGAGATCACCGTTTGCATATCAGTTCAACATAAAATCAAAAACAGCATGCTTAAACCGAATGTGTTGAAGATTGGATGATATTTATGGTATAAAATGTGTCGGAGGTAAAATGCAACTCTAATATTGTCATAAGCAACTTACAAAAAGAAGTGAAATCCCACCAAAAACATTTTCATGTAAAATGTTGCCAAGACGAGATCATATGGCTCGCACTGTCAAAAAGTTATTAGATCTCATGTAGAGCCAAGCTTCTAACTCTACACGCCCTAACTCTACAAGCCCTAACTTCACAAACTCTACACCTTAGTCAAAATATGTGGCTTGGCCGTTTCGTTACTACCGGCTGCCGATGTTGTAGATGACGACTTTCCTGTCTCATTTATATAAATATATTTTCTCTTTTTATTTTTATTTGTATTATATGTATATCAATTCTTCTTCTTCTTTTTATTTTTTCTTTAATAGAACTATTGTATGACAGAAAAGTAAAAAACAGTGAAAAAAAATTTCACCTTACGCCCACGTGACGGTAGCGAAACGGCCAAGCCATATTTTGACTAAGGTGTAGAGTTTGTGAAGTTAGGGCTTGTAGAGTTAGGGCGTGTAGAGTTAGAAGCTTGGCTCTACATGAGATCTAATAACTTTTTGACAGTGCGAGCCATATGATCTCGTCTTGGCAACATTTTACATGAAAATGTTTTTGGTGGGATTCCATTATTCATGAGACGTGCTTAGGCAGAATTTATTTTTATAATATAATATAATAATAAATAATAATAATAATAATATAATAATAAGTATGTTCTATAATGTTTTTTTTTATTGTTAGATAAATTGACTAAAAACTCTAAGAAAATCAAAGAAAACAGAATCACAAAAATTTAACTAAAAACTAAGTCATGCGTAGTATTGCTTATCATACTAGTCAGATAACGACTAAAAATAGAAATCAGCTGTAACCAAACTGTGCCAATTTAAGAAATTGCTTCAATGAAAGTCTTACTAGTTTACTAAGTCGTGCTGTATGAGGTATGTTATATTATTAGTTACTTTGTCAGTTCAGAAGCTAGAAGATGATAGGTATGGTCTCTTTTCAGATGTCGCTTCAGTCTATAATATCCCATTGCTGGGCAGAGGCCTCTTTCCTCAGGTAGGAGAAGGATAAGTGTAATTAATCCACAACGTTGCTCCAAAGCAGGTTGGCGGACATATTCCCTACTATAAGCAACGATCGCTATTAGGTGTACATGATAACAACCGGGGCTTAACGTGCTCTCCAAGGTACGGTGGGGAGAACCACAAGGACTGCACAAACACCCAGACCACGGCGAATATCTGTATGGCTAATACAAATGTTTGTCATGTGCGGGGATCGAACCCGCAACCAACGCAACTGTAGTGAAAATGTATTTGTCGAGAAACGTTGGAGCCTATAAAGTATCAGGCTGTGATATACAGAGGCTGGGATGAAATACATAAATGTCAATGACTGGAACTTAATTAAATTGTCACGTGATTTAAAAATTTAAAATATAAATTTTTATAAAAAATATCGTTGAACAAACTCGCACATAAAGGCTATTAAACATCACAACGTCGGTCTTAAAACAGGAGTTAAACTTTTTAAATATTTTTAGGTGGTAAAAAGCGTACGGCCAACTGGACGGAAATTGGATACCATAGACTATTGATGCAACCAGAGGAATTGCAAGCGCTTTACCGTCTCTAACCTCTACCGCGGAGTTTAACCTTATTCACCACAGGAACACAATACTACTCAAAAGCAGTATTTTGTAGTTATTTAGTTGTGATCTTCTGTAATCAGATGAACTGTTTTAAATGTTTACGACGGCTGTGTAGTTACGACAGCAAAGAAAGTAGCCACTCCATCTCTTCCCGTGGGTGTCGTAACAGGCGACTAAGGGATAACACAGTTCCGCTACCACCTTGGAACTTAAAAAGCCGACCGGTGGCGGGATAACCATCCAACTGCTGGCTTTGAAATACACAGACCGAAGACAAGCAACAGCGTTTTCGGTGCGACAAAGCCAGACCTGTGGTCACCAACCTGCCTGCCCAGCGTGGTGACTATGGGCAACACATATAAGTTCACGCCATTTTTGGCGCAGACTTGTGGAGGCCTATGTCCAGCAGTAGACTACGATAGGCTGATGTGTGTGTGTGTGAGATCCTATGCCAATCTAATAAGACTCCGCAAGCCAAAAAACCTTTAATTTAAGGTATGTATAATTGTAATAAATATAACGTTACTTGTGTAAACTTTTACCTTAAAAAAACTCTTGTTAAATTATTTTTCATCACATTGTAATTCAATCTCGTGTCACCGTGAAAATGATTATCCGATACAAAATGTAACAAGGAGGGAGAATGTAACGAACTAAATGGCATCGGTGACATACTTCTGATCGTGAAATATGATGATGTCTTTTATTTTATTTTGAAGATTTGTATTACGAATTGCTACAAATATTTTTGTGTCTATTATATTTCTGCCTCTTCCATTGGATTGGCTGATTTAATTTAGTGATTATTAAGAGTTACCGTTTCTTTTTTTGTCAGCAGAATCTACATTTCGAATCGGTGGTAGCCTCATATTACATAACTAGCAGTTCCCGCGACTTCGTCTGCGTGGAATTTGACAAAAAAGTTATTGTTCAGTTTGCAGAGTTATAAAATAAATAAATTTCTAAAATAAACGTAAATGATTCCTTACTACGTCAGCTATCTGCCAGTGAAAGCCCCGTCAAAATTGAACCGGCCGTTTCAGAGATTAGCCGGAATAAAAGAGACAGACAGACAATAATTGTAAAAAATGTAATTTTGGTATACGTACCGTGTATACATTACAATTTCTACAATAAAAGCAGCCTAAGTTACATCTTATTACAAAAGCTATCTGCCAGTAAAAGTCCAGTCAAAATCGGTCCAGTTGTTTCAGAAATTAGCCGGAACAAACAGGCAAAAATTATAAAAAATTTTATTTTGGTAATATGTACCATGTATTTATACATCCATATGCATTTAGTAAAAAGCAGTTCTTTTAATATCACAAACAGATACTCCAATTTTATTTATGTGTATAGATTTATAGATAAAATAATGACTGGTGCAACTGGGGTAAGCCATAGCAGCAAATATCCTTCTCAAAAACTGGAACAGCCCGACTGGGGTGTTGTGTTCCTGTGGTGAGTAAAGTGACCAGAGCTTCTGGGGGCAATTGGACGTAGGGTTGGCAACACGCTTGCGATGCTACTAGTGTTGCAAGTGTCTATAAGCTACGCTATTCGCCTACCAGCAGGTGAAGTGTACGCTTATTTGTCGACCTAGTTGTATAAAAATAAAAAGAGTTATATAATCATGGTAAAGTAACTACTTAAAATTTTTGATTTTGGCGATGAATACTTTATATGAGAAATAATATAAAATATTCAGAAGTATCAGAGGTTCACTGTCCTTCAAAGCACAATACACCCTCAGACTCGGAATAGCTCTCAGACAATCATGTGAAGAGATGGGTGCATTATTGAAATTGAATCGTGAGGGGAATCTTCCCTCGGAAGTCGGAAATAATAAAACAAGGCAAGTGTAAATCTTATTCTGAGTAATTACGTTGTCGTTTCGATTTGACAAAATGAATGAAACTGGATTGAAATTAAATTCAATTCAATTAAATTTTCATTTTGTATTTCGAATCGTAACTTCTTAATTTAATTTTAATGTGGACAGTGTTACAGTCAACTTAGTTTTGGCAGACATTTTATATTTTGTAAATAACTTATGTTTTAAGGCTATCTTACTTAAATAAGAATAATTAAGTAGAAATTCAAGTAGTCATTATTACTATATTATTGTACATAAAAAATAATAAAATAATAATAAATGTGTACGTATAACTATAATAATGGAAGCATCCCGAAGAGATACTTGAGTCTTAGTGAGAAACTTAAAGACGAGACACTCCGAGAATAATTTATATAAAAATCGAACAGAGCCAAAGTCGATAAGTTGACTCTGACAGCCGGGGAGGCTTATCCTACTTTTGCGTTAGGTAACCTTTTCATGTATAGAAATAATTTATTAAGTCGATCCGGTTCTATATTAATCTACCTACGTATATACTGTTCCCATCGATTTTGACAGTGACTTGGGGAGGTATGACATTTATTTGATGGTCCCTAATATGACTCGCTAAGCCGCATTTAGTTTTAAAGGCTCTAGAACAAGCGTGACAGTAAAATCTGTTCCACAAAGTTGTATGCATATGTTTTTGTGGTTAAGGGTTTAAGTATGTGTTTATTTAAATGGAGGTGTGAATCTAGCGCTTGAAGTCACTTTTTATATCGATGTAAATAATGCAGCTTAGCTCAGGATGCAAATGGAATCCGCAACTCGGAATCGAAAAGCTATTAAGCTGTAATTGACATCAAGAGTGAGAATTCTCTCGGTACTAAGAATCAAGAATTACCTAGCTTAAAATAATAGTGTAATTGAAACGTCTTAGAGTTGTTGACACTGGGTTAAATATATTTTCATGTTACACACCGGTGCTTACCGTTCACAACTTGATAATTGTTAAGATTTGAAAAAAAAATTAAGATATTTTTACGTCAGCGAAGCTGCGTGAGCCGCGAAGAGACGATAAAGTAGTCCCTAAATATTATAATACAAAATTTATGACCTCTTTGTATACCACGACTATGCACTATTGTATGCTAGAATTACCAGAATGCTCGCAACGCAAATTTGTCGTGCGAACATAGACGAACGGTTGTGCAAAATAAAGTCTGAAATAAAAATAAAGACAGGTCTAGGTCAGCAATTTTTAGGTAATTTCTGTAATACGAAGTAATCCCCTATTTTAGCACTCATATTACCCGAATTCACGTTAACATACATACATACATACATATAATCACGCCTCTTTCCCGTAGGGGTAGGCAGAGACCACTTCTTTCCACTTGCTACGATCCTTACATACTTGTTTCGCTTCATCCACTTTCATTATTCCCTTCATACATGCTCGTCGGTTTAGGGTACTCTTGACCTGGCCTTTTTTCAAGACGTCCCCGATTTGGTCTTGAAATGTCCGCCTAGGTCTACCCCTTCCAACACTTCCACTCACACTCGCCTTATACACTTTTTTCGTCAGTCGTTCTTCATTCATTCTCTCGACATGACCAAACCATCTCAGCATACCTTTCTCAATTTTTGTCACTATATCTTCTTTCAGACCACACCGTTTCTTTATCTCACTATTTCTCATCCTGTCACTCAGTTTAACTCCTATCATACTTCTTAACGCTCTCATCTCAACTGCATTTATTCTGCTTTCATGTCTCTTCTGCCATACCCAACTTTCACTTCCGTACATGAGTGTCGGAAGCAACACCCCCTCATGCACAGCCAAACGAGCCTTTTTAGACACCTTCCGACTGCTCATAAAGGAGTTCAAAGCTCCGTTCACCACGTTTCCTGCATTCACTCTTCTTTCAATATCACTCTCACACTTTCCATCTCTTGTAAACTTCGAACCCAAATACACAAACTCATTCACCTGTTCAATTTGTTCATCTCCAATCACGATATTACAGTCTGTCACTACCTCATCTCTTTCAAACACCATCACTTTCGTCTTCTTTACATTCATCTTCATTCCCTTTCTAACAAAAGCTCCACTCATAGCAGTTACCATCTCCTGCAACTCCTCGGCCGAGGACGCAAGTAGTACTTGGTCATCAGCATAGAGAAGACATTTGACGAGTAACTCACCCATTCTCAACCCACTTTCATTCTCTTTTAACTCTGTCAAGCAATTGTCCATGAACAAGTTAAACAGCCACGGTGACGCTACACATCCCTGTCTAACACCTTTTTCGATATTAAACCATTCAGTGTATGCCCCGTTTATCCTCACACAAGCACTAGAATCCCTATAAAGAGATTGTAGTGCTCGCATGAGTGCGCCGCTCACACCGTACACGGACAATGCTGACCACAATTCATTCCTCACCACTCTATCATAGGCCTTTTCCAGATCCACGAACGCGCAATAGACCTTTTTGTTTTTTGCTAAAAACTTTTCGGCTATGCACCGCAAGGAAAAGACCTGATCCGTACATCCCATCCCCTTTCTAAATCCCGCTTGTGCATCCCATACTTTTTCATCTGTTTCATTCACAACCCTTTCAATCAACACTTTCGCATACAATTTACCGACGACGCTGAGAAGGCTTATACCGCGGTAATTTATGCAGTCCTGCCGTGACCCTTTTCCCTTATACAACGGCACGATTACGGCTTTGCACCAGTCTTCCGGTACTTGCCCATTTCGCCAGCACAAATTGAAAAGGCAGTACAGCTGGCTAGCCACTATACCCTGTCCAGCCCTCAGCATCTCGACGGTGATCCTGTCATACCCTGCAGCCTTACCTAATCTCATACTTTTCAGCGCTTTCACTATTTCATCCATGCTTATCTCACTTTCATCGACATTTATACTACTCTCAATGGAAGGTGCCGGATGTTGTACCTGCACTTCCTCTCTTTCAAACACACTTTCAAAATACTCTTTCCATCTCTTTAACACACATTCTTCTCCATTTATAACGCTCCCATCTTGACTCCTGATTGTGCTCAGCTCCGAGGGAGAAATTTTTCCTCTGGCTGTTTTGATGGATTTCCAGAAAAACTTAATGTTTGACTGGAAATCTTCAGTGAGCCTCCTATCAAAATCATCCTTTCGTTCTTCTTTCTTTCTAGACACAACTTCTTTCGCTACTGATTTCAATCTTTTATACTTCGTTCTTGCTTCCTTTACCTCGTCATCCGTTGCCTTTTGAACCTTTTGGTTAGCTTTTGTTGCTAACCAATCCAACCACGCTTTCTTCTTTTCTTGCACAGCCTTTTGTACATCTTTATCCATCCAAACATTATAGTTCTTTCTTCCTTTCCTTCTTTTAGCTACCCCGCACACCTCAATAGCACTATTCACGACCCCTTTCTTAAAAGTCTCCCACAAATTCTCAATCACACCTATCTCTTCTATGCCTTTAAAACTTTCTTTCAGTTTCTCTACATACTCATCTTTCTTTTCTTTTCCTTGTAGATTTTCCACTTTTATTCTGGCTAAAACACTCGTAGGCTCGACCCCTCGGTGGCGCCATCGTTTAAAGAGGCCACGTATTCGGGCTATGACCAGGAAGTGGTCTGTGTCGAGACCAACACCGCGGTATGCCCGAGTGTCAAGCACTTTCTTTCTCAGTCTTTCATCCACAATTACAAAATCAATCATACTTCTAGACTCACCCTCATCTCTTGTATACAAATGGATCTTTTTGTGTTCAAACATTGTGTTGACCACGCAAAGATTCCATTCCAAGCATACTTCAAGCAGACTTCTCCCATTGTCATTCACTCTTTCGTCCCCAAACGTACCCAGAACTCTTTCATACCCATCACGCTTTACTCCAACCCACCCATTAAGGTCCCCTAACATTACGATCCGTTCATTTTCTCCGCATTTATTCAAGACCTCTCTCATGCTATCCCAAAAATTCCTCTCTCTCTTGTTGGTCTTTTAATGACCCACCTCCGCGCAGATCCGTCGGTGCATAGACCCCAAGGATAAACAAGCGAGTGAGTCCGACTTTCAACCTGATCCAGAGGAGTCTTGGGCTTACACATTCATGCTCCATCACACATTCAACCATTCGAGAGGAAAGGATCACCCCAACTCCCTGACAGGCTCGGCTGGTTTGGGGGACTCCCGACCAGTATGCCGTGTAGGGTCCATGTACCGTGGTGTCACACCCTTTCCTCTTGGTTTCATTCACGCACAAAATATCTATGAATCTTTCATCCATCATCTGACATACTTCATCTACCTTACCATCCATTCCTCCTCTTACATTCAACGTAGCAAAGCGGCTCTCCATGGGCCGCTTTTCGCCCCCGCGAGAAACGAGACGTGATGGGTGGCGAACCACACCGCCGCCATTTTTGTGAATAAAATTTTTTCGGTTATCCATTGCGTTCCCACGAGTAGCTAGGGAAAAGTTTGTCCACCCTGGCAGAGCCCCGCATGCCAGGGTAAGGCTGGCCTTATTCTGGGTCGCCCGGTCCCAGGGCAATATGGCACGCTTACGACTAGGCTTGCCCCTAGCCATACATCCATCCGCGCGGCAGACGTTGGATTGGCGGGGAGGGTAGGAATAGGGAAAGGGAAAGGATAGGTGGTGTGAACAAGGAAGATTGGTAAGTTAGAGTGGGAAAATAGGAAATGTAGGATATTACCACCCAGGAGTGCAAGGGATAGGGCAGTAATAGCTAGGGAAGCCGGGGTCGCATACCCGTATACCATACCACAACTACCGGACAGGTAAGTTGGGGTGAGTATCCCATGACTGACGTTAACGCTTGAATATTATTTGATACAATATGTAATCTGGACTGAGGTAGGGCACAGCAGGAATTTCCTGCCCGACTGGGGTAGTAGCTCGACCTTACAGAAGATCACAGCAAAATAATACTGTTTTCAAGCAGTATTGTGTTCATGTTGGTGAGTGAGGTGATCAGAGCTCCTGGGGGGATTGGGGATTAGGTCGGTAACGCGCTTGCGATGCTTCTGGTGTTGCAGGCGTCTAAAAGCTACGGTAATCGCTTACCATCAGGTGAGCCGTACGCTTGTTTGCCGACCTAGTGACATAAAAAAAAAATCAAAAACCTAAATATAAAATTTCTTCTTCTAATTTCCGATATGTTAGATATGAGACACTTTTAAGCTTTGACGCGTGAAAATTCGAGAAGTGCTGAACGACTAATTTACTTATTTATTCTTAATCAGTTCCTAATCGGGCCGAAAAATAAAGGTGGGTATTTAATACTTCAAAAGCAGTTCAAAAACCTCTTGTACTCTTACCTCCTCTACCTTAAAAAAAAACATTTTTCATACAAAATGTTGAGCCTTGTTTCACCCCATTTAGAAACTAAATAAAAAATACTGAAATATATGTTTACGTATTTGTCATCAAAAGCCTAAAAATTCAGTTTCAAGCTTTTAACTCCAGAAATGACGAATTTCGTCCCCTTTATGAGTAGGATTCTCGCAAACGTTAAATTATGTCATTTATTCATTTTTGGTTAATAGTCTTAAAGAAAAAATCTTCCCTACGTATTTTCATCCCCTCTTTTACTCCTGTCAGGGTAGAATTTTCTCAAATGCTGAAACACGTTTACTTTTTTTTAAACCCAGTAGACCATCGATAAATTTTAATTTTTCTTACTTCGAAAATGAACGATTTACCACACAAAGTTTCAAGCTCTGTATATGTTAATTATAATTGGTCACTAATAGATGGCGGTACGTGTCTTCTAAATCGCGCTGTCGTTTGGTTCTTTCTAATCAGTTAAGTTAAAATGTTGCATTGAATATAATAGTATGATCCTAATTACTGCTTGTTCCATTGTAAATTCTTAGTAGTGATTTTGTGCCACCAGAAAAAGACGAAGTGCCTTCTGAAGCAGAGGAGCGGATCATAAAACCTCTTGTGAAAAAATAAAATGATTTTCGTAAAAACTTGAGAGCCCTTAGACTTAAGAGCCCTTGGACTCTGTTACTATATCGATTTTTAGTAGACGTCTAGTAACTGTTAACTACCTCCTTGCCAAATTTCAAGTTTGTAGAACAAAAAATTAAGAACCTTATAAAATCTTTCGAAGGTCATTAAACCTTGAATTCTTAATGCGACCCTATCGAAAAATCAGTTGTTTGTGTGTGTTTACTAACTATAAACTATTTCCGAGTCTAATTTCAAGTTCCATAGAACAAAAAAAAAAATAAGATTTTTATGAAATATTTAGAGAGCCTTAGACATCCTTAATGCGACCCTGTCGAAAAATTAGTTGTTAGTCGATATTTACTAACTATTAACTATGTCCCTGCTAAGTTTCAACTTTGTAACGTTCGAAATAAAGGATTTTCATACAAACTTGTAAGAGCCCTTTGACTCCTTTAACCCAGCCTAATCGAATAATTCGTTTTAACGGACGTCTACCAAGTACATACAATGTACCTTCCAGCCAAAATATCATCTTTATACGTCTAGCGGTTTTTAAGATTTCGAGATGAGTGAAAGGCCTAACAATTAAATATATCGATATTTTTTTTTTATAATTAAAACCTTTTGGAATTCTAAAATTTTTTGAATGTGTACCTTTTGGAATGTTAGTTGTCGTCGTATTTTGCACGCAATAATTATCGTATTTGATAGTAAAACGTTTGGTTATTTCGTATCTATCTGGGCGGTATCTGGGTAAACGCAGTGTTTTCGTGTAAATTCCGACTTCGAGGGGGTTCCAGGATAAAACGTACCATATATGTTGCTCCATAACCTCTTCTAACTTCCAGTGAAAGTTTTATATAAATCGGTTCAGCCGTTCTGAAAATTAGCCCGGACAAAGAAAATTCTTTTAAAAGTGTTGGTTAGCATATTAGTATCGTGTATACTAACTAAACGCACTTGAAAAAACACAGTTGTTTTGATATCACAGACAGACACTTCAATTTTGTTTGTACGTATAGATTAAAGTACAAATCTTATCCGCGTAGAATGGTCCTAAGAACGCAGACGACATTTTTTCGTTGAATCGCTATACATACTGTTTCTCTGAGAAAAAAACACCAGCCCTCTTTTAATTATTTGATTGTAAGAAAGTGGTAATTCAAATTAATTTATAGTAATTTTAATAATTTGTTTCGTATCCACACTCAAACCTCATTTTATGTTTTTTTTTTTTTTTTTTTTTTTTTTTTTTAAATAAAAAAATGTTAAGTAAATGTACAGAATTTGTATTTGTACATTATAATATTATAAATTATTTTTAAATTGTATTCGTTTGTATATTTTGCTAGGTGAACGTGGTTTTTAATTTAATTATTCTTTAATAAAAATTAGGCGAAATCTTTTTCAAAATTCACTAAAAATTTAACTAAAATTCATTTTTTGTCCAATATATTTAATAGAAAAAAAATTAAGCTATTTAGTCTATTTTAAGAATGTTCAAATAAAAATAACAATGTTTATGAAATGGAAAACTCTTAATTGACATCCCACACAATGTCTTTTCAGACCTAACTAATTATAAGAAACTGGCAGAATTAATTATTTTCCTTTGATTTAAATTGACATTTTTCGTTAAATAATATTTAGCTACTAAAAATGTTTAAGAGGTTTTTTTTATTTAAATTTCTCCTCGGGAGCTCTGGTCAACAGGAACACAATACTGCTTGAAAACAATTTAGCTGGGATCTACTGTATGGTCGAGGTGCTACCCCGGTCAAGTTGCTCCATATATTGAGCAGGAAATTTCCTCCTGTGCCCTACCTCAGTATTGAAGGGTACCTGGAACAGTGACAAAAATACGATACAAAATCACGCAAATCGTCTATTATAAAAATAAAAATTCATATTTTTATTGTTCTGTTCTTACGATATTTTGAAAAGTAATAAAATTAACTTTAATGGAATTTCCTCTTACCTTCATCTCCGGGAGAAATATAAATAGAATATCGAGGTTAATCCTGTATGAAGCTGATCAGAGCTGATAGGAAATAGTTCTTCGAAAAAGTATTAAGTTATCGAAATAAATATACATTTATTTTATCGTAACTTTTATCTTTCTGACGAATTTATAAATGGTTTTATATTATTTTGTCAATATATTTCTGAATCGTACACGTTTATTGCTAAGTTACATTATGATTAAGTTACATTACTGGAAGAAAGAGGAAGCTCTTTCTTCCAGTGGCGCTACAAACCTTTGTGGGTCTTGGCCTCTTCCACGATTTTTTTTTCACTTGTCACGATCTCTGACGACCCTCTTCTAGTTCGTAAACTCGCCCATCTGTTCCATGTTCCAACTCATAAGCATAAACTTTTTTCCTATAGTCCTCGCCGAGGTTGTTGGTTTTGAGACAGTCCGGATTTATTCTTCGTGTAGATTTCGGAACGAAATTGTTTTTAACCTCGTAAAGTGGTTAGCACTACGAAGAACCCTCCTTTTTTACCAGGGCTTGGGAACCGGCAGTGCCACCTTAGTGACCCTGGCAGAGTTGCTAAGTTAAATTAAAGCTAAGCTTTCGTTAGTACTAATTTATATTTATATATTTATAAATGTGGTGTTGCCATTTTTAAAAATAGGATGACTTTCGGTATCAGTAATCTTTATTGGTGTTAGTGTTCTGGCGAACGTTAAATTAATACTAAGTGGACTGTATATATATCTCTGGTTTATTAGCCGTTCCGGGAACAAAAATGTGAATACAGCAAATATTAAATAGACAGTCTTAGGCGTAGAATCAAAGGGTCGCTGACGTGTCGTAGGTCGAGCTGCCGCTGTCTTCGCTCCGATCCAATGGTGGGGCTGTCCCTCCGTCCCTCGCCGTGCACCGCGCCCGTGGTGTTGCGTTAGTCCACAACAATTGGTTCTAAAAATTTACATTACCCTAGTTTAGAAAAAAAAAAAAATCTTATGATAACAATTAACCACATATTTAGTTCAAACATATCTTAAAACTTAATTTTAACTCACTTTTCTCGGATTTTGATATTTGTACTTCACTGCCTTTTACTTAAGCACGGCACTAAAGATGTTTGGTCTACTTATAATGTAATAATTTGATATATTGTTCACCTAAATCACTGTTACACCTGTTTCGTATTCAGTTTCGTACTAAGACGGTAAAGCTTAAATATGTATTTTAGTTTCAATATCATTTATTACACGTAGAGCTTGGGATATATTTATATGGGTTGATAATAATTTATAATTTTTATTTACAGGATGTGCAAAAATTAACAATTATGATAATATAAAAAAGCATTCTTCTGGTAAAAAAAATTTAATCAATCGATTATATTCTAAGTTTATCGGTTACAAAAAAAGAGTATGTGCTTAAGGTAGCACGGTAGAAGTGAAAACTTCGTTGTGAATATACTAAACACAGCGAAACAGCAGCGAAAACTGTCCGTATCTTTCTCGCTCGGGTACACTCGGCGGTCCCGAGTTCACCCGATCAAGCTTTATGCCTAAGAGCGTGACGGATCAGCCGAACTTACTTCTACGAAAAAATGTGTGTGTAGTGTGCCAAATGACTTTATAATATTAGTAATAGAAATATAAAACTTAGGGAGGCCTATACCAAGCAATGGACTGAGATAAGCTGAAGAATATAAGAAACGTCGATCATCGTAATTTAAATAATTTTATAGTACTTTACGGTACCCTATACATCAACGTACAGACTCGTTTGTACATCCCTTATCGGTTTTCGATCCATCCGAGGTCAAGGCCTCCACCCATTGAACTTGGGCCAACTCCATATCGAATTACTTTTGACGCGAACGTTATTTACGTGAATTACTCCGCACGGGTCACGTCATCGGCGAATAGAATTCAGAGTGACTTTGGGTCTCTTTTACTTTATACGTATACAATAATTTGCTGGCAAACGAAAAAAAAAACGACTTCTGTTAAATCGAAAAGTAATACAACGTAGGTAGACGAGAATATAGTCAAATAAATCAGTTACTCAGTCAGTTTAGCCTATTGCAGTCCACTGCTGGACATAGGCCTCAACAAGGTCGTGCCAGACGTCCCGGTTTTCCGCAATCCTCATCCAGCCTACACCGGCAATATTACTTATATCGACGATCCAGCGGTATACCGGTATTTTGTTATATTTATTTTTCAAATAAATATGAGTTATAAAATATTAATCAAAACATGACAAGTACAATGCTTTCGATTAAAACAAGAATCATCAAAATCGGTACGCCCAATGAAGAGATTTTTGTTTCCGAACATTGACTAAATACTTAATCTCTGTATTAAAAACGATATGTGAACTTGTTTTCGGGCCACTGATCATCTTAGCTCATGTTGAATTCATCGAAGTATCCTAAAAGGACAGACGCCGTGTAGCAAATGTGAATCAAGTATGAATAAGTAAATTACCCGCTTCGGTTGCCTGGAATATTCTAAGGTATTGGAGCTGTATTCGCTCATAAACACTAATAATGGCACGAGTTCGTTATAGTTTAATTGATTTAATTATCTCATTGGTTGCGGATAACGCAATTTGACGGATGACGGTTTTTGAAGTGAAAATTCTTCAGGCGAATGAGGGTAAAATTTTGACGGATAAAACGGCAACTTTTTTTAAATATATATATAAGGAGGTCGGCAAACAAGCGTACGGCTCACCTGATGGTAAGCGACTATCGTAGCTTATAGACAGGAGCCCCCCCAGGAGCTCTGGTCACTTTACTCACCAATAGGAAAACAAAACTGCTTGATAACAGTATTATTTAGCTGTGGTCTTCTGTAAGGACGAGGTACTTCCCCAGTCGGGCTGCTCCATATTTTGAGCAGGAAATTTTCTGCTGTGCTCTACCTTAGTTAAAATGGTATCCCATAGATAACATTTTTGATACATTATTCTATTTTAAACCACGTCTCTTATGCGCACACATACACTAACAGAGAAAGTGGGAGACACCAATCGGTATCTTCCAACGAGTGCTACAATTTTTCATTATTATTAATAATAATAATAATAATACACTTTATTGTACACCAAAAACAGAAATAATACATATCAAAGAAAGAAAGAAAATATTGACAATATATTCATTAGATACAAAGGGCGGCCTTATCGCTAAAAAGCGATCTCTTCCAGGCAACCTTAGGGCAAAGGAAATGGTCTAGCGTCAGGATAGGTGTACAAGTTACAAAAAATTTATTATAAATATTCAAATAATTAAACATATACATACATACATACAGACATACATAAATAGATACATAAATACATACATACATACTACATACTATAATAGATACATAAATACATACATACATACATATATACCCACGTACATGCATACATACACATAAATACATATATGTATACAATTTTATATTTATTTTTTATCTTTAGATTATCAAGGAGAAAATACTGTTAATAATTTACTCTACTTTACGCTACAATTTCAAAAATTTACATTAAATAGGTTTTATTAAGTTATTAGAGTCTTATAAATAAAAAAGATTGGAATTTTTTAAAAAATGATTTATAGAATTTCTTTAAAAAAACTACCAGATTTTCATCAATCTCGAGATAACTGGATTCGAGGCGATTTACGTCCATTTATTCAAAATCAAAATCAAAAACAGCTTTATTCAAATAAGGCTCCAAGAGCACTTTCGAATCGTCATTTTACAAACTAAAACTTTAAAAATAAATTATTATTTTTGTAAAAGTAAAGCTACCACCAATTCGGAATGATTGCAGAGAAGAATCGGCAAGAAACTCCGCAGTTACTCTTTTGAAAAATAATATATAAACTGTGTTTTAGTACAAAATTAGTAACATGTTGCATAAAATGCAGCCTCACTAAGTCCACACATCTTTATTTTTATTTATTTAATTGTATCTACGTAATGACATTCGAAAAAAATATAAAAAAAAAAATCGAATACATTATATATTATATTTAACAAATATTTAATATTTAAATAAAAATCTTAACTTTACAAACTTTACAAGAAAAATTATTTCACGGTTTTACATCCACTCAATTAGTCAAAGACGACGCTTAATTAGCAAAGCAGAGGAAACCTGAAGATAATTAAAAATTCAAGACTGGCGTTTAAAGTACCCGCAAACGTAACGTTATAAGAATAATTTTTGATATGATTATGTATAAAAAAATTACTAAAAATCTACTTTGTTTGCATGTTATGTACGACGTTGCATAAAGTTCGAAGGACTACCGTATTAATATATTTTAAATGTACAGCACAAAATGTTTGATATTGTTTCTATTTATTTCGCTGACTTTGTGTGCATGTTGAATTTTTATCTTGTTCCAGCTTTTTCAGTTGATTTTCTATTAGTTGTTCTTCACGCAGGCGGGTTTTTTGTTTTTTTTTTTTTTTTTAATTATTATTAAATTATGTCTAATAATGGGCGTTTACTTGATTATTGAAACGAAGTTCCTTACGGCAGGCTTGACATTTGGCTGGGCAACTGAACTGAAAAAAATGTAATACTAAAACCGTAAGAAAAATATATAACGAAAGTGACCTAATATCAGTCACACGACTGTATAATATGACGTTTGTAAAACTAAAATATTACTAGTAAACTTTTTTTTTAATTATTTATGTAATTTTATACTGTTGATAAAAATAAATAAAGACACATGATTTTTTATTTCACTTAATAGTTGGAATAATAATTATTATTATTTTGTTTGATTTTTTTTTGTCTACATACGTTGTATTACTAGTCCGTGTAATTAAAGTCGGTTTTTGTTTCGTTCGCAATAAAACACAATTGTTGTGAACAAAATAGTAAGTGTTAAGTAATCTGTGTTTTAAGTCAATATGGCGTGACCAAGCGATATAAATGCTCTTTTATTGCGGCCATAACAATAAATGTACTTACAATTTATTTTGAGTATTATTTTTCGTGTTTATTAATCTTTGTAATTTATTTGCAGTTTAATTAAAAATATGTTTTATTTTTTGTCAATGAAGGATTGATTTGGTTGCTCCGTAAATGTGAAAATGTAAATACAATGACTAGCTTGCGTCTCTCTCTCTCTCTCTCTCTCTCTCTCTGTGTGTGTGTGTGTGTGTGTGTGTGTGTGTGTGTGTGTGTGTGTGTGTGTGTGTGTGTGTGTGTAACTTATATATGCTTACCCTTTACATGCACCTTGAGTCACAATGCGGAGATTCAAAAAAAAACCTAGACCAGAGTCAAACATAAATATCCGCCAAAGCGAAAATTAGCCTACATCCGGCAATGTTAAGGCAACTAGTCGACTCTACTCTCTAAACCAGTTCTATCAGTATTTAGTTGTCTCTACCAAATAAAACAGTTTACAAAGCCTAAAAACAAACATTTATGTAACCGTAAAAGTCTTATCCGAACAGAAATCTACTACTAGCGGCAATAAAGCCGTTAATGAGGGCGTGGAAAAGCCTTTTCATCAAAATGTTTGTCAAATAGGCGAAGCGACAAACAAGATTATCGCTTTCTTCTGTCTACTGTCTAATTTTGTTCTTTGTCTCGGATTCGTACCTCAAATTGCATTAATAAGGATTTTATTTGATAAGTTGGAGAAATCCTTACTAACATTTGTGTTGACCTTTCATGTCATGTAGGTTATGTAACAATGTTATTATGTATCACTATTAACTAAATTTATGCTTCAAAAATATGTTAGTACTAATTAATGGTTTTAATACTTATTCGCCATCTTATTGCATCTCGAAGTTTCATTTCATATAAAATATTATTTATATAAGTTTGAATATATGGTTATAGCAATAGGATGATACGTTACTGATTGCAGGTTTGATGAAAATCAAAATCAAAATGACTTTATTCAAACAGGCTTCAAAAGCACTTTCATATCGTCATCTTACAATTTTTTATTTTAATTATCGTTCAAAGAAACTAGCATCGATTCGAAATGTAGTCATCATCATCATCATCATTACAGCCTATACAGTCCAACTCTGGACATAAGCCTCCACATCAACTCATGTGTTTTGCCCATAGTCACCGAAATGTAGATTCTGCTGGAATGAACTGGCAAGACTCCAATGTTACTCTTTTTAAAAATAAACTGTATTAATATAATATTAATAATATCTTGTATGAAATACAGCGTGACTAAATCCATACATCTTTATCGTCTACGTAATCGTGCACCATATAATAAAGTTAGCTATTAATTTATTTTTAGTACAAACTCTAAATTAATTAATTAATGAGATATTTGTAGAATCGCTTGTGTTTATTATACATGCGATTACCATAACCCAGAGAGGAGACGATTACATTGCGCAGTTCGGAACTAAGAGTTACAATTATGCAATGAGAATTTTTTTGATTAATTATAGTCGTGTATTATTGTAGCCTGTGATTGTTGCGTGATACCCGACACATGACCTACTTTATACATATAAGAAGTATTGAGTGTAAGTTGCTTATTCATTTAGTTTTTACTTAGAAATTTTACCGACACCGCGTTGGCGCAACGGTCACAGCACTGGTTTGTGGCTGTTGCGCTGGCGGTTGTGGGTTTGATTTCTGCACATGACAAACATTTGTATTGGCCATGCAGATATTTGCCGTGGTCTGGGTGCTTGTGCAGTTCTATCGGCTCTCCCCACCGTGCCTCGGAGAGTACGTTAAGCCGTTAGTCCCGGTTGTTATCATGTACACCGGATAGCGATCGTTACTCATAGTAGGGAATAATCCAGCAACTCGCTTTAGAGCAGCGTGGTGGATTAAGGTTTGATCCTTTTCCTTGGGGTATTTTCCCTTCCACGGTGAAAGTATGCCATGTACAATCGATTAATACGAACATGTAAATTATAAAAAATTTAAAAGTATGTATGTCTGGTTTAATCTACTATATTTGAATATAACATACGTGACTAGTAAACAAAAATGTAACTTAAATGCAGTGCAAAATCACAAATAATAAAACTCATTAAAAACAAATTTATTTTAAACAATTAAAATAATAATAGAATGAACTCTAGCAGACACAAATTGTTGATATAAAATTCAAACAACACTTTTATACAGGTCGTGACCTGTATAAAGTCGCAAGAATTACACTTAGCCTATTTAGATAAAACTACCTTCACTAACGGCAACGAAGAACGACAACGATGAACTAAACGCAATGAAATCAAGACTTTATTTTAATACGCTTTAAGGTTACTTTAATCTGCCTATTAGAATGTAGATTGTATTAAAACGAATCTTAAACTAGTAGAAACAATGAAATGTATTCTGAACCAGCATCAAGTGTCCAAATGTTTTTTTTTTTGTACACTAAAACTAACATCCCTTCTGACGTCGTTTTATCTCTCCTAATTCAAACTTTAATAACTACCAGCCAGGCGTGGCATAATTTAACTAAAGAGATTCTATAGGAATGATGTATTTGTACTCTTCATCACAAATTCCAAGGTTAATATGTTTTTTGACATGGGAAAGTGTCGCGTCGACATATTTATTATGTATAATACTCATTTCCTACGTTATTAAATGGTAATTGTTGAAGAGTCGTTTACATTTTCTAAATTAATGTCACAAAGAAAAAACCTCATAACGTTTTTTCCGTGTCCTCTTAACTTAGAATTTCGTTTAATCTGTATTTGATTGTTGGCTAACTTTTGATTAATATTTCGTCAAATAAAGAAAAAAGAAAAAAAGCTTGAATGGATAATTGGTATTTGAGCGCTTAAGAAGGTCATAATCGCGATATGGTTGTTTCGTTTTTATTTTATTTTTTTTAATAATAAATTAAAATACAGTATGTATTTATTCTTACCACGTAACTGGATGAGTTTTATAATGACTCCCACAATGTCCGTGAAGAAATAAGAAGAAGAGAAAAGAAGATCAAAAGTTGAATAACTATCGATTCAAAACATGTTCTGACCTTTTTTCCTATTCAAATACTTTGTATTAAGTTCTTACACAATGACGTAACGACTGGTTAAACCTTATTTACTAAGTTTTGTTATCTGTATATCTTCTTATACTAATAAATGGAGATCTGTTTTTTTTATTCGGTTATACTGCAAAACTAATTTCGGAGTCTTTGTTGGGTCATATATGCGAGGCAGGTAGTTCTTTAAGCGCGGTCGACAGGTTACATCCACCCCTAGATATAGATCTGTCTTTTAAGAAAGAGTTCAAACTTCCATATGATACCTCAAATGTAAGACCAAATTTTTACAAAGCAGACTACAATAATATAGTTAAACGCTTGGAGGAGCAGAACTGGGAGTCTCTTTTTGTGGATCTTGACGTTAACAAAATGGTTGACGTATTTTACGATGTTTTGCGTGCAATTATTCGGGAATGCATCCCATTACATAAATCAAGGTCTAAAAGGTATCCTAAGTGGTTTAATAAAGAAATAATAAGATGTTTGAAAGAAAAGAATACATTAAGATGTCGTTACAAGAAATATAATAATGCTATGGATCACCTTCAGTTAAAATTAATCAGTAAACGTTGTCAAAAACTTGCCAACTCTTTGTATAATACATATTTAGAAAGTATAGAAGCAAAAATCAAAGAAAATCCAAAATTGTTATGGACGCATATAAAGAACAAACGTGGTGGTACTAGTGCTTACCCTAAATATATGACTGACGGGTTAACGGTATTATCAGATAGCGTTGAAATATCCAACTTATTCGCTGACTACTTCTCTTCTATGTATTCCCCTAAATTGGAAAAGGACCTCACTTGCTCTAATGCTTTCCTGAACTCACTTCGCAACAATAGTCAATTTTTAGATATTCCGAACATAGATCAGGAAACCGTGCTTAAGAGACTGGAGGGCATTGACTCCAGGAAGGGTGCGGGCCCTGATGGAATTCCACCAATTTTTATTAATTCATGTGCATCATCTCTTGCATTTCCTTTGACGTTAATATTTAATAGGTCTCTTTCGTCGGGTATATTTCCTACTGCTTGGAAAACCGCTAGAGTGGTCCCAATACACAAAACAGGTAGTAATGATCTAATTTCCAATTACCGTCCTATCTCTATACTTTCTACTTTCGCGAAGATCTTTGAGTCATTGATATGTCCTTTTATCCAACACCATCTTAAACTATATCTTAGCGAGGATCAACACGGGTTTGTACGACTGCGATCGACTGCGACCAACCTATTAGGCTTTACCGAATTATTGGTGCAATCAATTGACTCCGGTGAACAGTATGACGTCATATATACTGATTTCACTAAAGCCTTTGATAGGGTTCCACACTCATTATTGATATATAAAATGTCGGTTTACGGTATCGAAGGCACATTACTCTCTTGGTTCACTTCTTATTTATCTGGCCGCTCTTTTTCTGTCGTTATAAATGGATCCCAATCTAAAGAATGTTCAATTTCCTCCGGAGTTCCTCAGGGCTCGCACTTAGGTCCCGTTTTATTCAATTTGTTTATAAATGACGTAGTTAGTAGCTTTTTGTATTCGCGTGTTTTTATGTATGCCGATGACTTAAAATTTGCACGGGTCATCAAGTGTGAACATGACGCTAAATTACTTCAATCTGATTTGGAACGATTTATGGAGTGGTGTAAGAGTAACGAAATGCACTTAAATACAAAAAAATGCATACATGTCAAGTTTTCGCGTAAATTACATACTATTAATTCAAATTATCACATGGGCGAAGAATTGATAAAAGAGGTAGAAACAGTTCGCGACTTGGGCGTTGTTTTTGATAAAAAAGTTACGTTCATTCCACATATTGATGGTATGGTGAGTAGAGCAGTTAAAGCTCTGGGGTTTGTTATTAGAAATGTAAGGGGTTTCCGTCATACTTCAACCAAAATTTTAGTTTACAATAGTTTAGTTAGAAGTATTTTGGAATATTGCAGTGTGGTTTGGAGACCACATTATGCAACGCACTGCTTAAAACTTGAACGTGTACAGAAACGTTTTCTCTGGCATCTTGCTTATACCGTGCAGAAGACCAGTCAGTTGCGATCATACGAATCTCGACTGAAATATTTTAATATTGACTCTTTGGCACTGCGTAGGAATTTGATTGATTTGCTTTTTCTTTATAAATTAATAAGAGGAATGATAGATAGTGGATGTTTGCTAAGTCTTTTCCGATTTTACGTTCCATCGAGGATCCCTCGCAGTGCCATAACTCCTCTCTGCCCTCCTCTGCGAAAAACGGTATTGGGTTCAAATTCGCCGGTGTGCCGGCTTTGTAAAATTTTAAACTCTTGCAGTGATATGGTTGATATCAACTTTGACTCGTACGGAATGTTCTATAGAGTTGTATTGCAGTATTTAAGATTCAATTTATAGATTTATAATTTTTAATATTTTTTTTTTCCATTTTTTAACTTACTACTAGGTATAGTTGTATTAAACATGCATGCAATGATGCATTTTAAATTTGATTTAATTTTTTTTTTTTTTTTTTATTATTTGATATCATTTTTAATTATTATTTTTATTTTGTTTTATTATTTTATTTGTTTTAAACCAAAGTGATTTCATTCTTAATTATACGTTATTTGATATATATTAATGAATTTGAGATGAGTAAATAAATAAATTAATTACATATTAAGAACTAAAAGCAGAACAGGGGAAATAGGTTATATTTACGTAGCACTGTGCTATTCTGAAGTGTCATGCCCGCAGAAGTCTAAATAATGAGTCAGTCTTATTATTTGGATTTCTGTGGCCATGCCACATCCAGTCATTTTTAATGCATGTTTTGTCCGCAACATATTCTATACACTGTCGATCACTGCTATTTACATTCTACCCACCAAGTTAATATTATTTTCATTAAGTGTGAATTTAGTATGTGACTTATTTTTTTCTTTTTTCTTCCTTTTAAATTATTTATTATGCTTCTGTAAATTGTGAAACGTGAATACTTGTGTCTCTAATGTACTATGAATCAATTTTTCTATCAATTGTGAAATTTTTATATTGTAAGTAATGATGACATTATGATGTGTTTTTATGTAATTCCTAAACTTTATCTGATATTATGTGATTATCGCTGGGTTATTGTGTTATCTAATGCAACCATAATCTATCTTTCACTAAGTGCAACGGTGATTTTTGCATGTGGTGTTAGCCTATAAGTGGTTGTTGCACTTGTGCTATGTATTAATTATATTTAAATGTTAAATGTCTGTGAATCAGTGTAAACAACTGTTGGCTAACCTAATAAATAAAATAAAATAAATAAATAAAACTACTGAACCGATCGGAATAATACTTATACTATGGTATATGCATCGTGTTTAGGAGAACGTTTTAGTATATGATATGTTGGTAATTAATTATCGTGTAAAAGAATATGGACAGACAGAGGTTCCTAGTTATTTTATAAACTGAGACCTCTAAGTGACCTCTACGTCAAATAAGATCAGACACGTAGGCTCAGAGCGTAGGAAAAGCTTCTTATAATTTATTATTAGAATAAATATTATAATATTTGGACGCTGCGTGGGCATGTTTTGTGTCACAACATAAATATTTTCACTTGTTTCGATTAATTTTTTTTTATGTCACTAGGTCGGCAAACAAGCGAACGGCTCACCTGATGGTAAACGATTGCCGTAGCTTATAGACGCCTGCAACACCAGAAGCATCGCAAGCGCGTTGCCGACCCAATCCCCAATCCCCCCAGGAGCTCTGGTCACCTTACTCACCAACAGAAACAGAATACTGCTTGAAAACAGTATTATTTTGCTGTGATCTTCTGTAATGTCGAGGTTCTTCCCCCGTCGAGTTGCTCTATATTTGAGCAGGAAACTTCCTGCTGTGTCTACCCTCACTTAGACTCCACATGTGACATATTTTTATCAATACCTTTAAATCTAAAAGTTGTAGTTTACAACTTATAGTGGAACTCGCCTCGCCAAGACTATCAGTATATATATGTGATATATATATGTGACATATAATTTATCAGAAACATATGAAAGAAAATATATTAATAATTTCACAATTTACTTTCAGGCTGTACTTATATCAAATTAAAATATCTCGTATGAATTACAGGGTAAAGCCGACGAATAAGAACAGATTCCAATTAGGGAAGGCTTTTCTAAATATAATTTTAATTAAATGAAACTCTCGAGATAATTTATTTTACAATAATATTTGTGTTAAGAATTATCATAAAGATTGAAATAATTTAAATGAGTATTGTTACTGTAAATAACTACCTAACTACGTAAGTTTGGTGAAATCTAGAAATGTTTTTTTGCAATTCAAATCTAAATAGCTTTGGCTGAACTAAATGGCTAAATTAGTATTGTTGCTTTTTTCTATTTATTTAATACAAAATAGAAATACAATAAGATACGTAGTAATGATACGGAAAAAAGGAAAAATATATTGTTTTCTTTCAAAAAGTTAATAAAATTGCAGAAATACAGTACGTACGAGCATGAAAATGAACATACCTATTCTATCTTATAACAAAGTATAAATACTCGACTGGGGTAGTACCTCAACCTTACAGAAAATCACAGCAAAATAATACTGTTTTCAAGCAGTATTGTGTTCCTGTTGGTGAGTAAGGTGACCAGAGCTCCTGGGGGGATTGGGGATTGGGTCAGCAACGCGCTTGCGATGCTTCTGGTGTTGCAGGTGTCTATAGGCTACGGTAATCGCTTACCATCAGGTGAGCCGTAAGCTTGTTTGCCGACCTAGTGACATATAAAAAAAAAAAAAAAAAATATACACATATTTTTTTTTAAATCACAAAATATAATACTAACATATTGTTTTCTAATGTTTACGCGAATATTACTCATTATAATGAAACAAGTTTTCCGAATTTTATCGCGGTCTATTAAGTTATATTATTATTATGAGGACAATACTTCCGTGACCAGGGTTGCTGTTAAGTATCCGAAAAGTCGGGCATTAAAAAAAACTTAATAAACCGCGATAAAATCCGAAAAAGTTGTTTCATTATAATTATACCAACATGTTTTTCAAAGCAATTTAATTTAAAAGTAAAAATTAAGCTCGCTCCTTAACTACATTTGCATATAAAAGGAAAATGAAAACAAAATGTGATATTAAATTAAAATCTGGGAAAAGTAAAAGAAGTTTATCCTTGCAAAAGAAACTGTGAAAGCGTAATAATAGTCGAGAATTTTTTATTCTCTATTTTAATTTTACACTATAAATGCTTCATTTTGAGAAGCTGACTTTTTTCTTTTTATTGTTGTCTTAAAAGCACTTTTTACACGTATGCAATATAAAACACAGAGAAAAATCATTGAGGTTTGTCTTGTGTGTTTTTGACCTGATATAATATTAATTAATTCGATTTAACTAATTTATGTGGTGACGGCAGTAAAGATGATTAGCCACCCTCTCTCTTTCGTGGATGTCGTAAGAGGCGACTAAAGTATAACATAGTTCCACTACCACCTTGGGATTTATAAAGCCGACTGATGGCGGGATAACCATCTAACTGTTGGCTTTGAAATACACAGGCCGAAGACGGGCAATAGTGTCTTCGGTGCAACAAAGCCAGCAACACATAGGTATGAGTTCACGCCATTGTTGGCGTGAACTTGTGGAGGCCTTTGTCCAGCAGTGGACTGTGATAGGCTGAAGTGATATTGAGTTCCTCATTCTACTGTACTTAATGGTTTACTACTGTATCTAATGATTACAATCTAACGGTATACAATTGTAAAATTCATATAAGGTTTATCATAATGAGCGCAACATAATATTGGATTTTGAAATTAATTAAATTAGATTTAGCTTTGCAATTAATTTTATTTCAAACGTCAGACTCCATTACTCAATTTCGTATATCATTAGTCTCAGTAACAGGGGCGGATCCACCGTTGTGTCATAATTTCCTTACCTAAGATAAGCGGTGAAAAGGAAATAATCAAATTCAAAAATCGTTTATAAGTCATAACTGTTCATGAGCGTCTTCGTATTCCGAAGCACTTCGCCGATTATGGGTGACTGTGCCCACAAACTTTTTTTGAGCGCTGAATCCGCCCCTGCTCTCTAAGTACAGGTCTTCGAGAAAATCCTTCGTTTCGGTGTCATGTGCGAGCAATTACACTTTACGAAGCTCAACCTCATTTCGTCAACGCTCAACGAGCATAAATAAAAATCAATACTATAAGTACTGCTGGTACAAGGCGATACAATGTTTAAGTCATAGAGTTCAATTTTGCTTGCATTTTAGTATTGGGTATTTTTTTTTTCATTTTCTTTTGGCATACATGTTTGTTATTAACTGACTTTAACAAGGAGAAGGTTCTAATTCGATTAATAATACACTCTCATAAGTTTTTATTGTGTGTACATGGATAGCTAGTGCTTATCATGGGGTCTTATTTAAAATCAATCGAGATATGGTAAGTACTTTTTGAGCTGTCTCTTGCAATGCGTACTTTCTAGACTATTTTTTCGTCTACCACACCATCAATATAAAATAGTCATGGTGTCAGATAAACCAGGTCAAAGATTTGGCTCCTTGCTATATAATAATATAAGGAATGTATTGCGTTTCTTTTCACCCCATGTAAGCTATGAATATCAAATTGAAAAAATTGTGTGCTTACAAAGTACACATGTCAGAAGTGAAAAAGAAAATGTTAAAAAAAAAACGAATTGAAAAAAAAAAACAAAAAGCCAACGTCATGCGTTATTCTCAGACGGTCACCCATCCAAGTGCTGACCGCGCCCGACGTTGCTAACTTCGGCGATCGGACGACAACCGGTGTATTCAACGTGGTATGGACGTTTAGAAATTCGTGACGCCGTGACGAAAATTATACCCGACGAAGAAGAAAAAGTTTCATATAAAAAAAAACTCTGATTTTGTAGACTTATTTCATTATTTTTATTTTATTTAATAGAATTCCACAAAGAGCTACTGTAATAAATCTTTATATCTTTGACATAAATCTTATTTCTAAAATGTTAGATGAATCAGTTCACATTTTGTTTATTCTTTAAACTCAACTCATGTTATTCAATCATCTTGTCTCGAATTCGTCATAACGTCGTTTCACTTGATGCGTCTTTCGTTCAAGCAATTACTTTTTATGATGCGTTATACGATTTACCCGATGATGCCAATTTAGATTTCTCCCTGAGTCTAAGGAAATATAATTTTAAATAATACCGTTTTAGATAAAGGGAACCTAATTCTGAAAAGATTAGGTATGTTTCGGACTTGCATTTAGATGGTTTATATTTACATAAATATTTTTTCTAGTTCCGGTGTATATCCTTGTTGGTATTTGTATCGTGCCCAGGAGATAATACTGATCATGTAACTATTAGTCTAATAGACCTTTCTGTCCAGGTAAATAATACGCAACCCAACGGTTGCACATTATATACGTCTCGTATTTTAAGTAAGTATAATATATATATATATATATATATATATATATATATATATATATATATATATATATATATATATATATATATATATATATATATATATGTATATATATATATATATATATATAAATTTTTGAAAACACTTTTGCCTTTTTCACAAGTAAATCTTCCCCTTTAAATATTCAAATTAACCAACATATTTTATTATAAGAAAAAAAAAATCAGATACGTTAAAAAAGTGTTCTTATATCTGGTAACACTGGAACTGGCGATAAAATGTAGACCAATAACGTTTGATAGCGGCAGACTTTTGATTATCATCAGTTTATGACAAAACATGTTTATACTTCAGTAGGCTTAGAGCGAATCGACCTAAATTTAAGCCGAACGTTCTTATGTTGTACTAAAAATACGATATAGGACCTAGAAGAAGACAGAACATTGCATTTTTATGTAACTATTATTTCATTCGTTCTATATATTATTACGAGAGGCAAAACCTTTGCGCCCCTTTTTAGGAAAATTGCGCAAACGTAGGCGTATATGAAATTTCGTACACTTATAGTTTATATATAAAAGGTGTGCAGAATGCTCATATTTTTTTTTTAAATTATGCATAAAAATACATTAAATCAATAAAAAAAACATTACACACACTACCATGTATTAATCACACACACGCATATATACTCTTTTGTTTATTATTATAGAAGTATAGTTTTGACAACAGAACCTTAATAATGTTCAAACTTTTAATTTAAATTAATTATGGTCGAATTTCGACCACTTGCCGACCACTAGTTTTCGTTACTAAATAAACAACTGTCTGTCTCCGCAAACGTTGTTTTGTCATATACGTTATTAACCATCTTTTTACCCCCTCTCATTCTCAGACCTACCCGATATGCACACAAAATTTCATAGAAATCGGTCCAGCCGTTTCGGAGGAGTATTGTAAATAACACCGTGACACGAGAATTTTATATATATAAGATTATAGCTATCATTCACAGTCACACGATTTTCAAGTAATATAAATATTACATAGAAACAAGCTAATCTGTGTATAGAAACGTTCTATAACATACGCGTGTTAATTTCAAATGCATATTTGTCAAACTACCCTCAACACGGTCTGAAGTTTCGAGTCTAGCGCAAATGACACACGTAATTGCAAGAATCGAGACAGCTACAAGCCGAGCTACAAGCGATGAAGTTCCACATGAAATTAACTAGCTTCCCCTATTCAGCGCTTAACTTAGCTGATTTATGCTTGAATCGCCTTTACTTGGTACTTGACTTTTAAAAATACGCCCTCGCTTGGATGGCTTCGAGATTTTTATTTCTCATGTATTTTATGTCTTATTTTATGGGTTGTTTTTGATGCTGACAGTATATTTTTATGTTTCTTTAATAAAATTTCTTTTAGTTTATTATCAGTATTTTGATTGGATGGCGCTATAAATTTTTTAAGTTTGTGGAGTTATGTGCGTAAATATTAATACAACCTTAGCAGTCGTGAGCTTATGCATACAGATATTGTTAATGGGCAGATATTTATATTTGTAATTTTTTTTTCTAGTCTTAGTAGCGTGGTGGTGGTAGATAAGGCACAGCAGAAAATATCCAGCTCCAAATCTGAAGCAGCCTGACTGTTAAAGTACCTCGACCTTACAGAAGATCACAGCTAAATATTACTGCTCTCAAGCAGGTTGTGTTCGTGGCCATACGGTGTAGGAGCAAAGACAAACATTTGCTTAGGTCATTCGAATGTTTGTCCTGGTTTGATAGTGTTAGCATCGTACATACCTACTATCGGACTATCGCCACAAGACGTCCAATACCCGTACTCACTGCGTTAGTGAGAGTTTGTAATTGACAAAAAAAAAAAAAAATAGTTACGGTGAAGAACATTTTGATAGAAGTGCTTGAGTTTATAAAGTGTTATTTTTTATCATTTTGTACTACGCTAAAAAATTAAATAATTATTAATTTAGGCCAGATATTACAAGAATTATTTCCTTGTATCAATGTGCAATTTTTACCATGAAACAGAATTTTGTATTTACGTAGAATATAGTATAATTGTCCTTCTTCTCCTACACGGAGAAAGAGCCATAGCCATACCATATACCTGACAATGGGGTGCTAAAGACTCAATGCGATTAGTAAAATTGTAAAGAATAATAGTTTTTCGTATTAATATTATTTATTTTGGAAGAACACGAGACACAATACAATACAATAATAGACGTGCTAATACAACAAATAATAATTACTGTCTAATCAATTTTATTGCTGTGTGGTTACGGCATAAAGAATATAACCCCCTCTCTTCCCGTGGGTGTCGTAAGAGGCGACTAAGGGATAGCACAGTGCCACTACCACCTTGGAACTTAAAAAGCCGACCGATGGTGGGATAACCATCTAGCTGCTGGCTTCGAAATACACAGGTCGAAGATGGGCAGCAGTGTCTTCGGTGCGATAAAATCAGCCCTGCGGCCACCAACCGCCTGCCCAGCATGGTGACTATGGGCAAAACACATGAGTTCACTCCATTTTTGGCGCAAACTTGTGGAGGCCTATGTCCAGCAGTGGACTGTATTAGGCTGACGTGATGATGATGTGATGAATAAACTTTAAGCTTTGAAATATCTCTAGTTTGCAGTTATTAATGACAAAATCCCAATCAGTATCTGAAGAGATTTTAGGCTCATAACAAATTCATAACGATTTTAGAATTTTAGAAACAAATTATCATTATTGGTCGGTTCTCCAATTACTTCTAATATACATTCAGCTTGTAACATACAACAGTTGGGCATAGGCCTTTTTCTTCATGTAGGAGGAGGATTGGAGCTTAATCCACCACGCTGCTCCACTGTGGGTTGGTTCTCTACTATGAGTAACGATCGCTATTAGGTATTTATGATAGCAACCGGGACCGGCGATTTACCGTGCTCTCCGAGGCATTGTGAAGAGGCCTACAAGGACAGACATCCAAACTGGAAAGTTTTGTTATTGAAAGGTATATCAATCCTGAGTGGGGATCGAACCTGCAACCCTCGGTGTTTTAGACGACTACTCACACCACTACACCAGAGCGATTGTTAAACTTTTAATATAAGCGACTATTATTTAAGGAATAAATATTTTTCAAATGGAAAATACAATTGCTTTTGAACAAAGTTCCGTTATTAAGTAGCGGTACAAGAATTCTCTCGCTCAGAACAACTTTTAAAGTAATGCATTCAAAGATCTATTGAAATAGTTTAACAATTTGCGTGACTCCAGGGAAATGTAATTTCGCTGTCTTTATTAAAATAATTTTCCGGAATAATGCCTTTAACGATTTTTGCAAGTTGGGGTGGTATCATGCAAACATTATCACTTTGAAAAATTAATATACCTCAGGGTGTCTTATGCTTTGAAGAGCCTAAAATCCTTTTACTTGAGTTTTTATTATGTAAGGATTAAGGATTCAAGGAGAAAGGATTCATTTTCAAAGGTCATCTCCAAATATAAACTTAGTGAACCTAAATTTTTCTAATACTTATAGGTAAAAATTAAAATGTTTTCCTCTCAAGTCAAATTTAATGTAATGTAAAGAATAAAATTATTTGATTTTTTCTAATTTGCGTTTATTTTTTAAAGATTTTAAACTGTGGTTGGGCACAGCAGGAAATACTGCTCAAAATCTGGAGCAGCCCGACTGGGGAAGTATCTCGACCTTACAAAAAATCACAGCTAAATAATACTGCTTTCAAGCGATGCTGTGTTCCTGTGGTAAGTAAGAATCTTGGTTTGGTTAAGTCAAGAATTTAGGTTTTCATTACTATAGAAACACAGACAACATCTTGAAAAGTACACTGTTCATTTATATAACACTAAATACCTTCAAAATAATGAAAATCTTAAAAGCATCTGACACAGTTAAGTAACAAAGCGTGAAGATTCCTTGAAAGATCAGTTTGAGTTTGTGTAAATTCAACTATATAAAACTGATTTCACGGTTGTATTATATACATTTTGGTGCTTAAAGTTGCTTTAGTGCTGACGGTTGCAGGTTTGATACACGCTAGGAGCAAATATTTAAATTGGCATATACATATTCACATATCATTGCTCATGTTAGTTATAAGATATTTATTTCAAGTTTTGGTGTCCGTTCTCGCAGGTATTCTACCTTACCTATTAAAGTGTTTGCTAGTCATGGTAGAGAAGTTATATCTAACCAGCAAGCGAGATCGTGGATGACGCTACAAACTTATATGTAGCCGTAGAAGGTATCTTAATACGTTAACAGTTTATTCGGTTTATTATTATCTGAAGAAAAACACTTTCAAAATTTAAAACTATGAATTAAGTCAGTCAGTTCAGCCTATTACAGTCCACTGCTGGACATAGGCCTCCCCGAGTTCGCGACAGACATCCCGGTTTTCCGCAATCCTCATCCAGCCTACACCGGCAATCTTACGTGGATCGTCGGTTCAACGGGCCGGAGGACGTCCCACACTGCGTTTGCCAAGACGCGGTCTTCACTCCAGGACTCAGCTGCTCCAACGGCCATCGGTCCTGCGACACAGATGACTAGCCCACTGCCACTTCAACTTGCTAATTCTGTGGGCTAAGTCAGTTACTTTCGTGCTCTCGCGGATAGTCTCAGATAGGATAGAATTAAGTAGCTATTATTAATTATTTTAATTTTGTATTGGTTACTTTAGCGGCCTTAACTTTGAAGATGCGTTGTCGCAACGGTCTGGCTGTTGCGATGGCGGTCGCGGGTTCGATCCCCGCTCACGACAGACATTTGTATGCCATATAGATGTGTGTCGTGTTTCCAGACCCCTGATATGAGAAAATCCTACTGGTGGCCGTTGAGTGTGAAGCGTTTATTATTATTAATTTATTCTTTTGGCAATTAATTAGATGTTAGATTCTAGGCACAACAGAAATTGTCTTGATTAAAATTTGGAGCTTTCTGGCTCCGCTACCTCAGCCTTATGGAAGTTCACAGCCATATATTACTATTCAAAAGTGGCGTAGTGTTTCTGAAGTGAGTAAGGTAGCCAGAGCTTCATTAGGACCGATGGAAGGGTCGGTTATAAGCTTGCAATGCTCTTGGTATTGCAGACGTCAACGGTCTACAGTAACTGCTTACAATCAGATAAATCGTACGCTTGTTTTTTAAGTTACTCAACCTAATATTATAAAAATGTTCATACTGTCTCCCTATTAAATTTATATTTGCTTAATTACGATAATATCTTCAAAAATAACGCAGTCCTTAATGTCTTATGAAAACGAGATATATGTGTATATTTTTATACTATACAGATAATTGTTAACGCTTACTGCAACACAAAGGATCGCTGACTGAGGCTCTAGGTAACCTCTCGATTGAAGGACACTCGAGTTTTGCGAGGGACACAGAAACCTTTCCATGGGTCCTTGGTTTTAAGAGTGTTTTATAGGTCATATCCTGACCAATGGGGTACGCAGTTATCGCTTTTATTCTAAATCGTGAATGAAAGTGGTAAGAATATTTTCTTTCAAGTCACTTAAGAAAGTTATTTGTAGAAGAATCATTCAAAATTATTAGATAGATTAAATATATATATACTTCTAGAATAGTTTCTCAAATTAAAATTGGTCATATGGTCAATTGGTTTTTTATAAGTTGTTGGATAAAATTAACCTGAGAATAATTAACAACTAAAGTTTTGCTTGACTACTTTTCGACAGTCAGTGGCTAAGAAAAAAAAATGTGACATATGATATATAACATATGAAAACAATATCAACATTTGCTATATGCACTTATTGAATTCATTACAAAAATATTTGTAAAATGAATAGTTAAAAATTATAAAGAGTATATTTTCATAACATGCGAAGAAAACATTTATCGAATAAAGAATATTCCATCCCCTATTTTGAGCCCGTAGAACACGTCGTAGAACGTTCGCAGTAAAGCCACAAACCCTAGTAATTCGTCGATTTTCCCGTAAACCTCATATCACTCGACCCTCGCAAAACAACTTCAAGTAAGTATTTCTCGTTTTTACTACGCTTCGGAGATAATGATGACCGCTTTCTACGCTGTGTTACTTGTTTTTATCTTTATGACAATGGTTCTCAATCTTTTTGAAGTTACATCCACTAAACATATCGCTTATTTTTTTAAATATAATGACCATTAAACTTTTTTTTTTTCATTAATATACCTCAAGGTTTCTTGTACGTCTTAAAGATCTGAGGATGGGTTTTTTTTATTTTTATAGAAGAGGGGGCAAACAGACAGTTGGCTCACCGGTGTAAGTGAAAACAACATCAACAGACACCCACTACATCAGAGGATTAGCAGGCGCATTGCCGACCTTTCACATAGGAATATGCTCTTCTTTTGAAGGTCCCTAATTCGTATCGGTTCAGAAACACCGTAGGTGGTAGCTGGTTCCATAGTGTTCGTGCGTGGCAGGAAATGGAATAGATGAGGCTGTATAGCTTTTTGCGCAACATTTTTTATTTAGTTGTGTAATCAAGATAAATAAATATATATTTGGATTTAAATTTTCCAGTTATTTGGAACAAAGGTTAATCTATACATATACGATAAAGAATGATGACAAAGCGCTTAGATGCGAAATTGATAAAATTATTTAATTTTCATGTCATGAAGAGACTTTTAAAAGTACTTGAATCTTCTTAAGTGGCATTCCTCAATATCGACTGATGATATCTGACAGTATTTTTAGAAATAAGCATTGTATAGAAGTAATTGATGCTTAAAAGTAAATGAATATGCTTGTTGATGCCGCGTTGGTACAGCGTTCACAGCCATGGATTGTACCTGTTGCGCTGGTGGTTGCGGGTTCGATCCCTGCACATGACAAACATTTGTATTGGCCATATAGGTGTTTGCCGTGGTCTGGGTGTTTGTGCAGTCCTTGTGGGTCTCCCCACCGCGCCTCGGAGAGCACGTTAAGCTGTCGGTCCCGGTTGTTATCATGTACACCTGATAGCGATCGTTAATAATAGTAAAGAATATATACCCTAACCCGCATTAGAGCAGCGTGGTGGATTAAGCTCTGATCCTTCTCCTACATGGGGAAAGAGGCCTATGTCCAGTAGTGGGATATAACAGACTGAAGCGTTGCTAGTAGTAGCAACCGCTATAGTGTAGTTGTGTGTATGTCGGCGCTAAATATTGGCGGTCTGAGGGCTCGATTCTCTCTCAGGATGGATATTTGTATTCGTACCAATTATTTCTTTCCGGTTTAGATGTCTGTTCTTGTATGTCTCCCCATTGTACTTCGAAGAGAACATTAAGCTGCCGATTATTTATTTTATTTATTCAATCATAAAGTATTAAAGTATATTTATTAATTTATTAAAAATTATGGTTTAAAATAGTCCTAAAGCAAAAGGGACGATTTTGCTTAAATTGAAAAGGAATTTTAATGAATATTTCAAACAAGCCATCCCTAAAAACCTTGACAGTTAATTAACTATGATTACATGAAGGTACTTACATATTAAACATAATTAAAGGGATCTTATGCGTGTTCTTTCCTTATATTGGTATATAGACAGGTATAATATATCAAAGATGTTTAAAATCAGATCCAAATATTCTCCATAATTACACCACGCTGTAAAAACATAGAATTTCAACGTCTTTGAACTCTTAGGGATTTTGTAATCTGAGAGTGAAGAGAGTGAATTTGATTTTATTTTCTTATGTTTTTGTATTAAGAAGTATGTTATAATTATTGTGGTATTTCTGCGAAAGCTTCTTATAGTTAATATCATCGACTATGGCAATAACACTCACAAATCGATCCGGAATAGGTACAATAAACACATGAAGCTATAACCTACAAGAGATATCTATATATTTTACCGTTCCATTATATTAATAACGATTAAAAAGAAAAAATATTATAATGAAAGTAAAAAAAAAAAAAATGTTTGGAATGAATTATATGTAATCCAACTGCTGGCTTTGAAATGCACAGGCCGAAGATTGGCAGCAGCGTCTTCGGTGCGACAAAGCCAGTACTGCGGTCACCAACCCGCCAGCCCAGCGTGGTGACTATGGGCAACACACATGAGTTCACGTTATTTTTGGCGCGAACTTGTGGAGGCTTATGTCCAGCAGTGGACTGTATAGGCTGTAATGTATGTATGTGTAACAAATTATATATTAACAAGACACCACATACTTATAATGAAATTAAAATAAGTTCATACTGATACATTGAACAAACTTTTTTGAATATTGTCAATGAACAAAATTTTTTTAAGGGGATAGATATATATATTGAATGTTTGTCTGTGTGTCCTTTATAGAATCGTAAATTATGCATTTGATCATGTCATGATCTTCAGCATAGTGTTCAGTGTTGTGCATGAGCCAAAAAAGGTTTCTGAGTTGATACGACCAAAAAATAAAAAAAGCGTAGCATCGCGCAGGGTATATCTAATTTTATATAAATGTCTATATCTGTCTTGGCCTACATCACGTCAAAACTTCTGAAACGCTATTGTCAATTTTTGAAAAAGTAACTTTTAACTTTTGACTATTCCCTTGTTATTCCCTTGTTATCCCATGAAATATAGCAACAACACATCATTCAAAGTGAATTTTTTGACGTGTAGTCGCCGTTCACGATACCGATCATACAAGGTGACCTACATTAATTGCGACTTTCTTTTATTATTTTTCTTTTCATATTTATTTCGCTTGCCACTTCTCATATCTTCGATTTAAAATACAACAACTAAGTATTTTGGACTCAAAATATAATCAGAGAATTTTCGTTTAACGGGTCCAGTGGTGATTCTTAGTTCGTAGTTTGAGGATCACTGCGATAAGGGTTAGACGTTGAAGTTACATAGTCCTAATAGTATAAAGGGATTGATTTGTGAATAAGTTTCTTTGCGCCATAAAAAGATAAGGAATTTGATGCCTTAACATTTTCTTTTAGTAGATATATACGAGTAAGTATGTATTTACTTGATAATGTTTGACGATATAAAATTACATAAATATTTCATACAATGTTCGTTGTGTCTCAGCATGTATCAATGTGTGCGTGTGGTAAGTCGAAAATGTATGATGGTGTTGTAACCAGGGATATTCCGGTATGGGTTATTTACCTGTATAAAATGGTACTTATCGAATCAAAATAACGGTAAGAGAATCATTCGGTAACCGAATCATATCGGTAATACAGTATCGAAATAAACCGGTAGTAGGCATAACGTTCGCGTCGTAAGTTTAAGCGGGCAATTCCCGTTCTTGTAGCTGCGCTGCGCTAGCTCGGATTGCGGTCCGAACGTACACCATATCTCTATCTCATTCGCTCCCGTGTGTTGCGTGATTTTACTTAAAACTTATTTATTTGTGATAGACGACAGGTCCCGGGTGTGGCGCGAGCAAGTTTTCATCTCTTTTTCGTTAATGTTTACATTGCATATAACGAATAATTCAAAACAAAAAAC
Source organism: Melitaea cinxia (assembly GCF_905220565.1). NCBI lineage: Eukaryota > Metazoa > Arthropoda > Insecta > Lepidoptera > Nymphalidae > Melitaea > Melitaea cinxia. The sequence continues at coordinate 972,993 of NC_059405.1, forward strand.
TTAATTACTTTCATAGTTAAAGAAGCCAGTCTTATGAAAAACCAAGCATTATCAATAAAAGCAAAGGAACATTACAGATTCTTCATTTCAAACGATGGCTCACAGATTTTGTCACCCTCTGTTACTTCTCCGAATCATTTAAAACCGAAATACATAACGTTATATTTCGGTATTACAGTTTAATCGGTAACCGTTTTATTACGGTTTTGGAACCAAAATAAAACGGTAACCTTTTCAATCGGTAACCGATTCATACGGTAACCGTTTCAAACGGTTACCTTTATGAATCGGTTTGGCGAACCCTGGTTGTAACATCCATTATCCAGCATCCATTGCTTTATCGGTATTTTTTTTTATAGTTTAGTAATATTTATTAAGGATATGAATTATTTTATCATTTTATTCTTTTTACTAAAATGTATTAATTTAGTTAAAACTAGCTGTGCCCGCGACTTCGTCTGCGTGGAATTTAACAAAAAAGTTATTGCGAACGCGCAGAGTTATAAAATAAATAAATTTCTAAAATAAACGTAGCCTAAATTACTCCTTACTACGTCAGTTATCTGCCAGTGAAAGCCCCGTTAAAATCGATCCAGCCATTTCAGAGATTAGCTTGATAGCCTGACATTAATAAAACAGACAGAGAGACAGACAAAAATTGTAAAAAATGTGATTTTGGTAAATGTACCGTGTATCCATATGCATTTAGTAAAAAGTGGTTATTTTAATGTTACAAACAGACACTCCAATTGTATTTATTTGTATAGATAATTTTAAAATGAAATTTGTATGATTAGACCGATAAGAATAAAAAAAATATTTTCGCAAAATCAAAAAGCAAAGTCTTTGAATCGATAAGTGCGTATTATTTTGTAAAATTTGATTAATTCTGAACTTAGAACTAGAAGACAAAATATTAATAATAATAAGTTTCCATTTACCGAAGGTTTTGATCCGATATAAGAATATACAGTTTTAGCCTTTAATTGTATTCGTGTTTTGAAACGCAATTAAAATATACATAATGCAAGTTTATCGATCCAAGTTACTTTTAAATTAACGTATTTTCAGTTTCATAAGCAACGCCGTTCCCAACTTATATCGTCACGTAGCTAAGAATTTTGTAAAGTTTCTCATTCTAGGAAATCTGATGGTGACACGACCGAAATTGCGAAACTTGTTTATTTAAATTGTTTTTAAATTTTTATGTTTGACACAGTGTTAATATCGTTTTATTGTAGAACTGCAGATTAAAATTTTATCATCATACCACACTTACTTATTATGCCACGTACTTATTGTGTATCATTAGTCATTGGAATCTATTCTGGTGGTGATTTTCCAAATGTGTGCTTTTTTTATAAAATTATTATATACTGTTTGTTTTCATTAAAATTTAAATAAATAAATAAATAAATAAAATAAATAAATCATGAGCTCACGGACGCCCACTGCTGGGCATAAGCCTCCCCTAAAGCTTTCCACGACGATCAGTTCTGCGCAGCACGCATCCAGCAGCTTCCCGCGACCCTGACCAGATCGTCGATCCACTTCGTGGAGGGCCTGCCAACGCTGCGGCGCCCGGTACGCGGTCGCCACTTGAGAACCCTTCCGTCCCATCGGCCCTTCCGCCCCATCGGCGATAAAATTTTATGATATTAGATATAATACCCTGCTTACTATTTCACGGGTTACGGTTCGATTCCCGTCTGGGTCTGGATATAATGTTTGTATTTATATATTTATTAATAAAATAAATTAAATCTTTATGTTTACTTGACCTCTGACATAGAGTTTAGGCTGTGTTTTCGCTTCTTGCATATTTTCACCACGTTTCATACCTCATATATTTTCTTTCTTTTGTTTATCTTTTTTATACTCTGGTTTTGTTTCTATCTAACCAAGCCGTATCCATTATGATTATAGACACCTGACAGTGATTGTTAGCCATAAATCACTTATCCTTAGGCATCCTCTGTGGACCCGCAGTGAATCAGAGTAAAGGGCTAAGTTCAAACTACGCTGAAGTAGCGTTTGCCTAGAACTTTTAATGATTGATTCAGGGCTAATTTACAATTAACATTAGCATTTTATTTTCATTTAGCATTTACTAATAACTATTTGAAACGATTTATACATAGGTATTATGCTACTTGTATTTTAATGAACTAAAACTTCTTTTTGCATGCTTGGGGAGTAAGATGGTGAATGCGTAACGAGAGCGTTACGAAAATTGTGATTGAGTGAGGCGAACGGAAGTTGAAATGGAGATATAAGTTAGTGAAGATAGAAAGGGAGAGAGTTACGTTTCGTATTACTGTACGGACAACTACAAGTAGTTTTACTTCACTCGTGTGGTCTAAAGCACACCCGTTTTTTATTATTTCGATATTAGAAAAAACTTAAAATAAAAAATCAAGTTAAAAAAAAGAATTAAGTTTAAGATAAGGTAAAGTTTATAAAGAAACTCGCGTTTTTATCGTTAAACTTTCTTTCCACGGATTTATACAAAAGGTTCGATGCGATCAGATTGCGTCCTGCGAAGCCTGCTAATAGATTGGATTAGCAATAAGAATCGCTTTTTGAACTGTTTGCCTGTCTGAGCAACGCATGGATATCTTTATTTTTAAATGATTTTATGTAAAATTTATGTAATTGTATAGAAAATTGATAAGCTACACGCACTTATGAAAAGTTTTTAATGTCACTAAAACTTCCCTAATATTAATTAATTAATTATTAATTAATTAATCTAATATATAAAATTCTCATGTCGCGGTGTTTGTAGTTAAACTCCTCCAAAACGGCTTGACCGATTCTCATGAAATTTTGTGTGCATATCGGGTAGGTCTGAGAATCGAACAACATCTATTTTTCATACACCTAAGTTATAAGGGGGGGTTAAGAGGGTTACTAATTATTATGAAATTGCGTGTGCATATCGGGTAGGTCTGAGAATCGGCCAATATCTATTTTTCATTCCCCTAAGTTATATGGGGAGGGGGGGGGGGGGGGAATTGAGGAGGTTAATACAATTTATGAAAAAACAACGTTTGCGGGGTCACCTAGTAATATTATAAAAATGTGGATGTAATTTTATTTGTTATGCATTCACGTAAAAACTACTTAACCGATCATTATGAAACTTTGTACACATATTTTTGAAGATATTAGAAGTAACATAGGATACTTTTAATAAATAAATAAATAAATAAATAAATAAATAAATAAATAAATAAATAAATAATGCGAGCGAAACTGCGAGTTTTATACATAAAACGTAATATTTTAACTACCATGTTCGTTTATGTAATTTAGACACAGAATTACATCCATGACCTAGGACTTATGATATCTGGACCTCTAAATGACGAAAAAAAAAACATCGCAAATATTCCGTTTTACATACATAAGCAGCCTTTTACTGTCCACCACTGGACGTAAGACGACCCGCCTTAGCCTTAGTCACTGTCAGCTACCCTCGTCCAATCGTTTTACACATGAATTATAGAGTGTTATTTTGCAAATTTAAATTGATTTGTAATAAGCACTTTATGGTTCTAGTAAAATATTACAATAAGTTATTTTGTACAATTTTAAGATAGGAAGAATGACAGTTAAATTAATTTTGGAACGAAGATCCTTTTTGGGGCGTTACGGATGTGGCGACATCTATCACGCGAAATATGAACGACTACAAACTACGTAATTAGAGAAAAACTGACGTATGCTACATCGCGCTATCAGAGTTTTCAAAGTGATTAAGTATATATACAAGATCCCGACAACAACCGTCAGGGGCGCAGTAGCCCGCCAGACGCAACGCCCGTCTGGCCGGAGGATCCTCCCTTTGCGATGGCGGACGAGGAACTCAACACCTTGTTCCTCCGCACTTCCTAAACTGGTGACCCCGAGCATGAACATCAGCGCAGCCTTCGCAAGTTACGTCATCGTGACGACATCATCACTTCCTCAAGCTTTCGAGCAGCGAGTAGCATCCAGCATCTACGACTTCAGCCAGCCAGCATTTACGGCTACTACGGGTATCCTGACCACCAGCATGCAGCGGACGCGCATTCCTGGTCATCGCCCACAGCCTTCTCAGCGACTTTGGCACAGCACACTGCACTTCGGCCGGTCAGCAAGCAGAGACGCACTTCTCTCCTGGTCGACGCAGCAGCAGCCACTACGCAGCACTGCACCACTCCGACTCACTGGAGCATATGCAGCATCACCGTAGACAGTTCCGACTCACCGTGAACTATGCGGCATCTGGTTCCGACTCACTGGAACATTCCACTGGCCCGGCAAGCATCACAAGATGAACGGACGACTTAACCTGCTATCGACCTCCGGTCTCGGAGGGGAGTGATGTGGCGACATCTATCACGCGAAATATGAACGACTACAAACTACGTAATTAGAGAAAAACTGACGTATGCTACATCGCGCTATCAGAGTTTTCAAAGTGATTAAGTATATATACAAGATCCCGACAACAACCGTCGGGGCGCAGTAGCCCGCCAGACGCAACGCCCGTCTGGCCGGAGGATCCTCCCTTTGCGATGGCGGACGAGGAACTCAACACCTTGTTCCTCCGCACTTCCTAAAGGTAGCCGCCAAAAAACATCCGTAACGTTAAATAAAAATCTAAGATTTTTTAAGTATTGTCTATGTATGTGATAGCTATACAATGTCTAATGTATAATCTAGTTATGACTGTTGGTATTTATTCAGTTTGCTCTTATTATTGTGTCATTCGATAATTATTATATATTTTTATAAATTATTGTAAATAAAATAAACGTGCTAAGATAATTTTGTAAAATAGTTTTTTTTTTTTTTTGATTTTTTATTAATAAAAAAATCATAATGAAAAAATTATACTCGAATAAAATTTTTCTTTATACCTCAAATAGAATTTGAATTTCATATTTTATAATAAGGAACTTCGTTCCTATATAATGTCCATCGTCACCACACGTTTTTTTTTTTTTTTTTTGATAAATCGAACAGACACTTTTTACAATTGTTTGTGTTTATTAAAATAAACTTCATAGCTTGTCAAGTAAATTTGTGATAATCAAAACATAACCCCTAAACGTAATCCTTTACAAATACTCGTCAAGGTATATCGTGTTTGAGTAGGTCGTGTTGATAGCACTATCAGTGATTGATGTACCTTCAACCCTTCGAGAAATTAGTTTTCAATAATGATGAATAGCGTTTTACTGCGTCGACGTGGAAGATTTATCGTTGTTTGGATAAAATTCTTGACTTTGAACGTCTTGAGTGATATGTTAATTTTGTCTGAGATTTGGTAAATAACTTGTTATCTTTGGAAATATTATTATTTATTTATTTTATACTTTACTGTACACCACAAATATATTACAAACAAAGCATAAAGATAGTTACAGACAGTGAAGTACAATGGGCGGACTTATGGCTAATTAGCCATTTCTTCCAGACAACCCCAATATTATATAATCGTCTCCCTTTAACGAGGCCTTGATGAAGCCTTTTCTTTATCGAAAACGGAAATTAGAATTTGATGTATATTTTTTTTTATACAACTAGGTTGAAAAAAAAGCGGACGGCTCACCTGGTGGTAAGGGATAACTGTACTGATAAAATGTGTTTTTATATGTAATAAAAAATTGTGAAATTGCAATGAATAAATTAACTATTAAAGATACCAAATTTCAAATAAGTTTCTTAGTTAATATAAAAGGTATCACGTTTTTCCCTTTTATAAGCCTCTATTGTAAAGTTAACTTTTAAGAGTTAGTTTAGTATAAATTGCTAGTGTCGAAATATAAAATGAATACGAAAAGAAGTTAATATTTTTCTTCTTATACCAGCTGTACCTGTGACTTTGTTCGCGTGGGAGATTGTATCTGGACATGCATATATTTTTTAACAACTTGATGCCACGTGACCTTCTTTATCTTATTGTGAGATTTTTGTGGTCTTTGATCCCAAAAATTGTCGTATTTAATAGAAATTTGTTTAGCTACTTCACGATAGACTGTTAAATGGTAACTAATTGGGCGTGTTAAATCCCAATTTCACGGAAATTCCGGCACAAAAGAAACGTATATGTTGCTTCAAAACTTCCTCTATCCTTCAGTAAAAGCCCCATAAAAATTCGGTTCAGCCTTTCCGTAGATTAATTCGAAAAAATATTTAGGTAAAAAAACTTTTTAAGTTAAACGGTTTTATGTTAAACATACATTGCAATGTTTAAGATAAATGTACTAAAAACCAAAAAATAATAAAATAGATACAGTCGTGGGAATTATAAACATATGCATAGACTAGACTAAAATAAAACCGTGGGGCACGTCAATTGTCTACAATCGTTGATTAAAATGTTTGTTTTGTAATGTTACACTATAATTAGGCAGTTGTTCAACCGACAACGATGGACGTGTGATAAGTAGGGCTAGAATGTGGAAACAAGCTAGCAAGCTCGATTATAAGCGAGTTTTAGGGTTTCATAGTGGTGAGCGAGTAGTACTTTTATCATATGTTTTGTCGATTAAAGACAAACTACGAGCAGTGAAACGATTCCTCGCCAGCCAGCAGTGTGAATGTCCAACGATAAACTAGTTGAAACATCTCTTTTATTTACATGGAGTGTATAACTATTTGAATTTCCATGAGCAAGAAAATAGTAAGTAATTTCCTCACCGTCTGCGGGCCAACTGCCTATTTTAACGACGAATTAAACGATTCTTCTATCGCACATTAAGTCGATAATTTGTAGACAATTGACGTGCCCCACGGTTTTATTTTAGTCTAGTCTATGCATATGTTTATAATTCCCACGACTGTATCTATTTTATTATTTTTTGGTTTTTAGTACATTTATCTTAAACATTGCAATGTATGTTTAACATAAAACCGTTTAACTTAAAAAGTTTTTTTACCTAAATATTTTTATTTTCTAGTTTTTAGTTTTTATTTCGCATTCTGTTTAATTCATTTAGTGCTTCATTATTGCAAGGCCCATCTTAAATATTGAGGTTGTATAGTACACTGTATTCTTCTTGTCAAGCCCTTTTATTTGATACCCATATTGGTGGGATTGATAAAAAATTGTTATCAGACATTTGGTAGCGGCGGCCAGCTTAGATTTCAATTTTGCATAGTAAATTGTATTCTACTTGTTGAGACCTTTCATTTGATACCCATGTTGATGGGATTGATAAAACCTAAGTTATCCGCCATTTTGTAGAGGCCGCCATCTTGGATTTTAATTTTATATAGTACATTGATTATACTGGTTGAGCACTTTCATTTGATACCCATATTGATGGGATCGATAAAGCCTACGTTATCCGCCATTTTGTAGCGGCCGCCATCTTGTATTTCAATTTTTTATAGTATATTGTATTCTGCTTGTTGAGCCCTTTCATTTGATACCCATATTGATGGGATTGATAAAACCTACGTTATCCGCCATTTTGTAGCGGCCGCCATCTTGGATTTCAATTTTTTATAGTATATTGTATTCTGCTTGTTGAGCCCTTTCATTTGATACCCATATTGATGGGATTAATAAAACATAAATTATCCGCCATTTTGTAGCGGCGGCCATCTTGAATTTATAATGATAATGAATAAACATAATTGTATTGTCACCAAAATCCAAAGTGTATACAAAATTTCAGATTAATCGGTTGACAGGAAGAGGGTTAAATTTGAATTACTAAATTTGACCCAAGAATAAATAATAAATAAAAAATAAAACAAACGGGGTGAGCTAAATAAAACCGTTTAAAAACAGAAAGACAGACAGACAAAAATTTAAAAATTGTTTGTTTGAGTTTTAGTATCATGTAAATATTATACCTATGCACCTGAAAAACACAGTTATTATAAAATCACAGACAGACACTTCAATTTTATTAATATGTATAGATCTCTACAGTAGAGTTGTGGGACTTTGCATGAGACTGGTATACGGAATGTTGTACTTGAGGGTAATACATATTTTATAAGGCTGTTTTATTTAAGTTAACTTTCATTGCTTAGTAGGCATACCTCTGAGCATTAGGCAATGGTGGATTAGATTGCTTTGCCTACTTTCATCAAATGTACAGAGTACAAGAGCCACTGCAAAAAATTGGTTATGATAACAACCGGGACTTTTGCACTTTTTATCATACTTACCTGTCGTAGGAGATACCGTGATCAGCAGTTTCCCCAGATCGAAGCTTTGAAGGTGGGGTTGATCTTTGCGATTATCCCTAATTTGGGATCTATTTTTATCAAGAGTTATATGTGTAGTATTAAATAAATTGTGACAAAAAAAAAATTATATGTGATATTTTTTGATGGATTTAGCCTACAATATGCTACTACTGGGAATAGGCTTCTTTCTCCACGTAGGAGGAGGGTCAAAGCTGGAGAGTCTGGGTTACAAGCTCTCTCCCTGGAATATAGAGTCATTAGCTATGCTCTTTTAAAAGGAAATCAAACTACTAGTTACCGTGACAAAAGTCCAAAAGAAAAAAAAAAAACGAATGCATGGAAAATTCCATTTAAAATAATTTAAGAAGTCTGTTAAAAACAGGGTGGCACAAAACTTTTGCACGCCAGTGTAGATAGATTATTTAAAAAAGGTCGTAAGTCTCATAACTTTTACGTAAATACACAGACATTTATTAATTTCCGCGGGAACGTTCTGGACACATCGATCGTTCCTAATATTCTATTTTGCGTCAGCGATAGATTTGTAAAAATAGCTTCCTGAAAATTGAATTTTTCATTGCGTCTTCGGTTCTCGTGTTATTTTGCTATTATTCGTACTTTCAAAATGTTGTCGTCCAACACAATATTTATTTAATCGATTATTTTTATATTTGTATTATTTATAAGTAAGTCTATCGGAAAAAATGTAGCTTTACCAGTCGGCTGTTGACTATAACACAAACATTAAGTTGCTTTAGGAACAGACGACCGTGTGTGTATTATGTAGATATTTATTTATTATTTATATATTATTTATTTACTATATTATACTAGTATTCGAAAAACACTTCAAAAGATATTTAATCTATAGCTTGATGTGTTTTCTGTATAAAAGTGTGTAATTTAGCATATTAATGCAGTGTTATAAAATATAAAAATTTAACAGTAACCGCTTCCCGAATTTTTATTTTCTGATAATAAATCACAGCCTCCTCGAAGACGTGCAAAAAGGAAAAATCGATAAAATTAAAAAAAAATGAATGTTGAATTTAATACGTAGGTACAGATTAAAAACTTAAAACATAAACTGCAGAATTTCTTAGGCAAGTTGTGTAACTATATTATTGTTTTTTTTTTGTACAATTTAAACACAACCTTGGAATCGCAGAACTAAAACAATTGAAAAAAATTTTGCTCGTCTTATAACCTCCACTGGTGACAAGAGGGCTTGTGCATATTTTGCCCAAAGAATCGGCATAGCGATTCAATGAATATGGTATGGTATGGTAATAATGATTTTGTATTATGATACTTAAGTATTAACATAAAATATTAATTTCTCACAAGATCATGTAATGTCTATGACAACCGGTATAATGACATCGATTTGTTCAGCAGTGAGTTCAATTAGTACAAAATACTTATTGAAAAGGAAAAAAAAAACTAATCGAAGTTTGAGATAATGTTCAAAATTATTGTTATTTTTGGATGTATTATTTGTTTTTCAAAATTATTTCTGATGTGATTTTCTAGTTTGTAATGTTCGAATGATATAATATAATATACCTGTTTTTTTTTTGTTAATATTATATATATATTTGAAATGTACAATTATATTTTATTGTATTGTGTTGTGGTGTAATCTACTGTATATATTTCATATGTATCTAATATTTTTGTTTAAGTAATAATTCACATTAATGTTTTAAAAAATAATTTTACGTTTTATATATATGTGGACACTTTGCTGGCTTAAACATTCTTATTGTTTTGTAAAATAATTGTACTGTTATGTGCTGTTTATTTTCCAATAAAAAAAAAACACATAGAAAAACTACTTTCTTTTCTCTTAACGTAATTTGAAGAAAATATGAACTATATTTGTCTATATACACTTAGAGAGGTCTCGTAAATAAAACAGTTAAATCAAGTCTCTAAAACAGAAATTATTATTGCTTCCTCGACGACGTCGCTAGAAGCAATTACGATTTTTAAATTTTAATATCCCTCTAAGTGGATTAACAAATAAAACGACTTTTATTACTACATAAAACGAAGTTATTAATTTCGTTGAGAAGAGAAACAGATTTGCTTTAAAAAAAAGGTAATATATATTTACTAATTCTTCTTTGTGTACAAAAAAAAACAATCATTTTTTTTTAATTTATTGTATACTACTCTTACTCTACTACTACTCTATTACTACTCTTTATTGTATATCACAATATGTAAATACAAAATAATCATAATACAGACAACTTAAGAATATGTAGTACAAGAGGCGGTCTAATGGCTAGTTAGCCATTTCTTCCAGACAACCCGAAATAGGATTGAGTATTATTTATTTGAAGATCGGGTGGTGCAGTTATATTATAATAAACTTACATACAAATATGTACACATCAATACTTACAAGCAATACATATATACATTATAATAATGTAATATAATATAATAAACTAATAAATATAACAACAGTATCTCAAAGCATTTACAAACAATTCCACCATAAAATTAAAAAAAATTAATAAAAAAATTAATAAATAAATTTAATTGAAATCGCTCTCAGTATTAAGGTAATACTTTAGTTTGGACATCAAATAAAATAACAATGTATAACAGACGATATTATCGACAAAAAGCGATCTCATCCAGATAACCAGCGTCTAATAGAAATCGTAAAAAAAGCTGATAGTTTTTTTATAGGCTAGTGACAGAAAAAACTACTTGATGACTTACAGCCTTTTTCGATAATTTATTGATCTCTGGTTTTGCGTACTAGCGATGGGTTTTTGACACAATTTGTATGCAGTTACGTTAAAATTCTATCTGTAGTAAGCAATTTCAGAGATAAATAGAATATTAAAACTGGCCGTTTAGTGATCAAATGGACTACTCTTGAATATTATTGGAAGAAAATACAATTTAAAAAAAATACATAATGTTGCATAAATAATTGTGTTTGCCCGCAAACGAAAAAAAAAAACCGACTTCAATTACATCGGCGAGTAATACAACGTAGATCGACGAAAAAATAGTCAAGTAACTACGCGTTATCAAAGATTACTCAAAAAGTAGTTATCAGATCTCGATAAAATTTCTATGTGACCACATGATAAACACCAGCTTTCGATTAAATTAAAAATTATCAAAATCGGTACACCCAGTAAAAAGTTATTACGGATTTTCGAGAGCTTCCCTCGATTTCTCTGGGATCCCATCATGAGATCCTGGTTTCCTTATCACGGTACCAAACTAGGGATATCCCCTTTCCAACAAAAAAAGAATTATCAAAATCGGTACATCCAGTAGAAAGTTATGCGGTATAATACAACGTAGGTCGACGAAAAAAGCGTCAAGTAAAAACGCATTATTAGATATAACTCGAAAAGTAGTTGTTAGATCTCAAATAAATTTAAATGGGACCAATTGGCAGACACCACCTTTCGATTAAAACAAAATTTGTCGAAATCGGTCTACCCGGTCAAAAGTTCTGATGTAACTTACATAACAAAAAAAAATACAGTCGAATTGAGAACCTCCTCCTTTTTTGGAAGTCGGTTAAAAAAAGTGTGTGCGTGTCAGCTCCGACAAAAGACCGGAGCTTACTTCTTCAGACCGACTGTCTAAATAGGCACAAAAAAGGCTTACTAGTCTAAGAAAAAGATTAATATAATATCAAATGGTAAATAAACGTATCAAATAACGCCATCTATCGATGATACGTTACAACGTGATGGCGCTTGTACGATTTTATTTTTGTGTTACCCACACATTAGAGAATTCTAAACTTTTTTAATATCATCAAAAATCGACCGTTCCAGCGGGGATCGAACCTGCATCTCCGACTGACCGTGTCGGTGCTCTAGCCAATTTAGCTATGGAACGATGTACTCGCTAGATCGAAATTTTTGATATGATGATTTTATATTCGGTCTAAGCGACCGTGATGAGTGATGGCGTTATTAAAAAACGTCCTAATACCTTTTGACTTTACGCTATAGATGGCGTCACGAGGAACGTAAAGAGGTAATTCGTTCAGAAGAGTTTACTCCTCATATTTTTTTCATACCGGGGGCCTTATATGGAAATCGACTCTTAGGGGAGTAAACTCCAAAAAAGTTTCATACTAAAGTGACGTTGCTTACGATCTTTGAAATCTCCGTAAAATAATAAACACGTCGACCGTCCCTCCATCCATTCATTATGTAAATATTGTACGAAGGAAAAACTTTTTCTTCTAAATTATTGTTTACAAACGACGATTTTTTGCACATTAATCATTCGTCAGTGAAAAGTAGAATTTTTTTCACAATTTCATAACAAATATAAGAGACAGGAAAATGAATGCGACCTTCTTTTTAAATATATTGTTAATGTCTTAAAAATAGAAAAGGTAAATATAGTATTTTGTTATTTAAAAAAAAAAACATTTCATTTAAAAAAAAATTGGTATTCTGGAAAGGGCAACGTTTTAATTGCGATTCAACCTGGAACATCCCACTGTTAAACATAGGCATCTTGCTCCATGTAGGAGAAATGTTAGAGCTTAAACTACCACATTGCTTCACTGCGGGTATGAGAATATGTTGCGTACTATGTAACGATATCAGGTGTACATAATAACAACCGGGACCGACGGTTTAACGTGCTCTCCGGGGCATGGTGGAGTGATCCATGTGGACAGACATCTAAACCGGAAACCAATATTTGTACGGATACAAATTACCAACCTCGAGCGGGTATCGAACACCAGAGCAATTGTTTTAATTGTGCTTCGTAAATTGAAGAGGCATGTTTATTAAAAAAAGCTTTATGAACCGCTTATTTACAATTACATAAAATTAAAAAAAAATGATGAAATTTAAAGAGGTATAAAAATTTGTGACGAATTCAGACCTCTTAGGCTAACAGTACAATCTTACGAAATATTTTTTTCCTTGATATATATAACTAGGTCAGCCAACAAGCGTACGAGTTATGATGATTATCAATGACCGTAGCTTATAGACGTCTGCAACACCAGAAGAATCGCAAATCGTTGCCGAACCTATTACCGATTCTCCTAGCAGCTCTTATCACCTAATTCGACACAGGACCACAACACTCCTTGAAAGCAGTGCTATTTGAGGGCTGTTCCATATTTTGAGCAGGAAATTACTTGCTGTGCCCCACCTCAGTAACATCAGATAGACCAGTAGTAGTAACAAATAGCGAAATACAAAAAAAAAAGTTTCGTTTTACATACTAGACGTTAAAATTAGTACGAGTCTTGTTCAAAATTTTGTAACCAAAGCAGACCATTTCGTGGACATAGCAACCCGGCATTAAAATATTTAATTTAAAAATCTCCTGCGATTTTTCCGAGTCACGCACAACGGCTGAGTATTTCATTTATATAGAAAAGTGATACAATCGATTTTAGAGGTTGCTTTTTAGGCCTCATGAATATTAAACATTTTTTCCTATATTTAGTACATATCCTGATAAAGAGGCAACGGTGCGATGTTGGTGTGACATCCGACCATTCTGTGTATTATGTCACCTTTTGTGTGATTTTCTAAGTGACCTCGGATAACTTGTTATCGCCCTTAACCTCGTTCTGACAATAAGGAAAACAAAAAAAAGGAATTTACGAACTTGGTGACTGACTGACACGAAAATGCGCGTACCTACATTTCGTTGACTAACTATATGTATAAGATTATTGATTTTTGATATCATATGATGTTATAATGACATAATATTAATATTATGTTGTTTTTATAAAGATTGATAAAATGTCCTTTATTAATTGCCATATATTATATACTTATATATATTATTGTATATTTTCTTAATATATATTCAAAATTAGAGGAGGTATATATAAGTATATATTGACTAGCCCGTTGGCGCAGTTTGCAGTGACCCTGCTCCTGCTTTCTGCTCCAGGTGTTGTGGGTTCGATTTCCACCCCGAGTCTGGGTGTAATGTATATATTTATTTTCTTCATATAATAAAATTATGTATTCTTTATATGTATGTTTATCTAAAAAATGTATCTATACCAGTCGGCTGTTATCTATAAAACAAGCATTATGTTGCTTACTTTAGGAACAGATGACCGTGATTGTGCATTTGTCTATCAAAGTGATCAACGAACGTCAGCTTAACTCGTATACTCGTTATTAAAAAATATATATTAATAATAGTCATAAATATAATGATCAAAACATTGAAAAAAAACTAAATTAAGTTAATAATTTTAAACAAAGAATTATGTTCTCTTATACAACTTGTATTATTGAGAAAAAAAGATCTTTAAATTAATCAAATATACTAATAAAGTGAATTAAATTCAGTACCTAACATTTCGTCATGCTCTGTGAAATATAACTTATTATGTAGCGTGACTTCAAAGTTAGCTCATTTCGAAGCTGCTTACAGCGTCTCCCAGCTTAAATAAAGTCTTCGTAAGATCGGAGTTTCGAGTCGAGATTAAATGGAGAGCTCAGTGTATTCAAAAGGTTTTTAGATTTAGGTTACACGTACTTGAATGGCATTAAAGATGAAATAAGCTTTTGATAATTCTGTAATGACGTAAAATCGAAGCACATTAGAGTAACATTGAATTATATATAATGTTTTTTTTTTCTTATGTAATTTTGAATATGGAATTAAGTGTTAAATAAATAAATAAATTATTTTAAAATAAACACACAGTCATCTTTTCCTAAGATAAGCAACTTGTTGTGTTATAGGTAACATCCGAGTGATATAGTTACATTTATTTAGATAAATCTTTATATATATATTTCTTGTGTGCGTGTGTATGTCACTGAACTCCTCCTAGACGGCTGGACCGATTTTGATGAAATTTTTTGTGTGAGTTCAAGTGGATTCGAGGATGGTTTAGATTCACAATTTAGTCCACTGGAAAATGTTTATTTAACAAATATTTCATTTATAAGTAGTTCTTAATTTTGGAATGTTTTACATTGGATCCGGTAGACTACGCTACCATCGCAGCATCAAATATTAAATATTATTCTATTTTAATTTCAGTTTGTCCCGACAGTTGGTGCTGCGATCAAATTGAGAAAAATATTTGAAATTTTGTGTTATGGCAAAAGAACGTTTGCGGGGTCAGCTAGTATACATATAATATAATATAATATTATATTATATACCCTTATATATATTATATACCTTTGAAGCAGATAGCAGTACCACTACAAACTGTACCAACGGGTTTGTCAGATCTTGTATTTTGTACACCATGTATATATATGGTGAAATAGAAGAGTTATATGTTACACTTTTGACCCAAAATGATCCAGAGGACAACTCTTCAAAATGATAAATGCGTCAACGTTTCCTCAACTGTTTTGAATTTTCGGTTAAAAAAATATTTTGTTTCTATAACCGTAGTATGAACTTAAAGCTAAAGTGCTTGTGTATACATATATTTCTTTAACTTTATTGAGTATTTGCTTGATACTCGGTAAAATACAAACAGACAATATGCTAAAAATTACAATATATCTTTATATATATATATATATATATATATATTTCTTGTGTGCGTGTGTATGTCACTGAACTCCTCTTAGACGGCTGGACCGATTTTGATGAAATTTTGTGTGTGAGTTCAAGAGGATTCGAGAATGGCTTAGATTCACATTTTGGTCCACTGGAAAATGTTTATTTAACTAATTTTTCATTTATAAGTAGTTGTTAATTTTGGAATGTTTTATATTGGATCCGGTAGATTGCGCTACCATCGCAGACAGTTGGTGCTGCGATCAAATTGAGAAAAATATTTGAAAAATTGTGTTATGGCAAAACAACGTTTGCGGGGTCAGCTAGTATTAATATATATATATGGCTATATATACGAGTATATGGCTGAAGTATCTCTTTTTCATTGATGGATTATTAAATAATTTTAAATCTGTTTCAATTGAATTCCAAATTACAGAAAGTTATCAATTCAACTGTATTTCGGTTATTTTCTTGAAGTAAAACTTCTTTACGCACGCTTGACTTGGGGAGTAAGCTGGTGAATGCGTGACGAGAGCGTTACGAAAAGTGTGATAAGGCGAGGTGATCAGTGCAAGAGAGAGAGGTGCGAACACACATTTTTAATCTCTCTCTCTCTCTCATAGCCAGTTACGTTTCGTACATCTAAGAGACAATGGAGGCCTATTGTGCAGAAGTTTTACTTCAGTCGTGTGGTCTAAAGCAGATTCGTTTTTTTTTTTTGTAATCGAATGATGGTCATTGTTATGTGATTCCATTTAAATTTAACCGAGATCTGATTTTGATTATTTACTAATAATTTATTAATATATAGATATTTTTAAACCTAAGAAATGTAACTCGGAATACTTAATGAATTAAAATCAAGTAGTATTTCATAGCGTGAGCACAACGGCGTCAACGGTGTTCTTGTGGGACTCCTCACCGTGCCTCGGAGAGCAAGTTCGGCTGTCGGTTTCTGTTGTTATCATGTACACCTGATAGCGATCGTTACTCATGGCGAATTAGGCTCCGACCCTTCCGACACGGAGAAAGAGACCTATGCCCAGCAGTATACCATTTTATTTACGTACCCAGCAAATGATTGTGTGATATATGGGAGGTAATAACAATAAAACAGCTGTTAGAATTTAATCTCGCCCAAGAATACAAAGCGATCAATTAAGATAGGGTCCTGTCGTTACAAGGATATTACAACACCCTAGTGTTCAATATCTCACATAACTCCGCTGGTTACCCTAGGCTGCAAGTAAATATGGCCTTATTTGTTGCCTCGAATTATTTATTAAAACTTTTATAACTTTTTCCGAGTTTTTTTTTTCAGCATCAAGTAACTCGCGAAAGTTTTAATCACCATTGCTCTAACTCTTGCTGTCGAGTGCTTTTCCGCATTTCATAGTTAATAAGCCGTATTAAATTAATAAATAAAAATACGAATTATATTTGTAGTTTAGGTACAAGGGTATTTTAGGGCTGTCAATCGTTTGTAAGCCTGTACTAATATTCATCACTTCAGCCTAATACAGTCCACTTCTGGACATATGCCTCCATAAGTTCATGCCAAAAATGGCGTGAACTTATGTGTTTTGCCCTTAGTCACTATGCTGGGCAGTTGGGTTGGTGACCACAGGGCTGGCTTTGTCGCACCGAAGACGCTGCCCGTCTTTGGCCTGTTTATTTCGAAGCCATAAGTTGGATGGTTATCCCGCCATAGGTCGACTTTTTAAGTTCCAAGGTGGTAGTGGAACTGCATTGCGTTGTTGCGTGTGTGTGTACTAATATCACTTTGTTCAAATGTATTTTTGTAAAGGCATTCCACTATGGGAACGTGTTCCAAATGCCCAAATGTTCAATGTTTCAAATACTCCGCACAGATTCCGAGTTAGTGTTTCCACGAAGATATTAAAATGAAAAGACTAACAAAGTAATTACATAATAATTGACCGAAAATGCATATATGCAGAATAATTATAAAATTTTTGCAAAAGCTAAGATTTTTTCTTCTTTCATATTTATTATATTACAACAATCGCTCTGGTAGTGGTGCATGTAGTCGCCTAAAACACGGATGGTTTGCGGGTTCGATTACCGCTTGGGGTGGATATTTGTATTCGTATAAATATTTCTTTCAAGTTTGGATGTCTCCCCACCATGCCTCGGAAAGCACGATAAGCCGTCAGTTTCGATTGTTATCATAAATACCTGGATAGCGATCGTTACTCAAAGTATGGAAATTATCCGCCAACCCAAAATTGACCAGTGCGGTAGAATGGAGCTTACTCCAATCCTTCTTCTAAATGGAGAAAGAGGAATATGTCTAGTAGTGGGATATTATAGTCTGAATGCAATTTGTTTATATTATTATGGACTTGCTTTCGCTTGTAATTTTGTCTCATCACAACTGTGATAAAAAAGATAAACTCAACAAATATAAAATTCAAGTTTATCAGTCAAATTACACAGTCAGTCAGTCAGTCATTCAGCCAGTCACTTAGCCAGTTAGTCAGTCCGGAGACTATCTTTATATATGGGTTTATTTCGTTACGATATTCCTCATATGTGATAAAGTAATGTAAGTTAATGTATTGAATTCTCGGACAAACTACAAAACTTTCCTGCGTGGTTTCGTATATGAGTTTTGAAACAGGTCAGGTTGGTTGTAATTTTTCAGTCACTGGGTTCGGTTCTAAATGTCATGTCAAACACTTTCGTTGTTCAATACGTTGATAGATGAAAGAATAAGTTATATATTGTAAGTCTTAAAGTTACTGCGAACTATTTTGAAAAAAAAAAAATAACTGAGGCTATTTTTAGAACGGGTATCAATCTTTCAATCTATTTTTATCCTGGAGACCCAAGATTCAACTAAAAATCGAAGTTTAAGTCTAGAAGCGTAATCATTATTCTTTGAGCAATTGTAGGAAAAAAATACACTTTAATCATTTTGTACATAAACGAGTTCTTTCATGGTATAAAATTGCTTAAAAATTTTGAGACAATATATTTTTAAAACAATATAAATAATTATAACAAAATAATATAAAGATTTGACGGACTATTTATAAACAGTACTATTACGAATTAAAATAAAACAATGTAAGAGTTGGGCACATTTCAGGCGGAATACAACGGGAAAAAAGACGAACATTTTGTTAATTTTCCTCCTTATGCTCTAATTCTTCGACTTCCTTTTACACCCGAAGTAAGAATACTTTTATTACAATCTACCTCATTTTATATCCGTGGTCGATGATGCTACAACCTTCTCGAAATTCGAAAGGAAAACTTCCCTAACAATGTTCAAGTGGTCGAAATTCTTCTAAAGTGATAGTATCAACAAATGAAAATAATTTAAATGTATGGACAAAGGCGTTTGCCAAGTTGTGTGTGTTCGTTTAGTAGCTGTCTAAAAAAAGTAGCCGTGAAAACAGTGTATCGCTACAAACATCATTTATTTTCGTTATTCAATATACCTAAGTCATAAATACTGGTTATTTTTTTTTATACAACTAGGTCGACAAGCATATGGCTCACCTAGGGTAAGCGATAACCGAAGCCTATAGACACATGTAAAACCAGAAGCATCGCACGTGCCTTGCTGATCCTACCCGCAATTACCCCCAGGAACTCCGCTGCAGGAGCAGGATGTTAATAAATATATAACAATTTAGCCAGTAACATCCTATTGCTATGCATAGACCTCATCTCCCCATTGGAGAAGGGTCGGAGCTTAATACAACACGCTGCACCACTTCGAGGTGGCGGATATATTTCCTATTATGATTAGCGATCGTTATCAGGTGTCTATGATAACAACTGTCAGTTTAACTTTTTCTCCGAGGCGGAGTGGCTCACCCATAAGGATAGAAACCCAAACTGGAAAGAAATATTTGCACAAATCAAATACAATAGCCGATGTTTGAGTGCCTACACGACACACGCATCGCTACACCAAAGCAATCTCAAATATATAAAAAGACTAGCTGACTCGGCAAACGTTGTCTTGCCGCTAAACGCTATTTGAAAATAGGGGGTGGTGGTAGAAGGGTGAAAATTTAGGGTTGTATGTATTTTTCAACGCCAAATCATAATAAAATAAAAAATAAATAATTTATCTAAAACTTAAAAAAAATTTAGCGTTGGACTACCCTTAACATTTAGGGGGATGAAAAATAGATGTTGTTCGATTTTCAGACCTACCCAATATGTACGCAAAATTTCATGAGAATCGGTCAAACCGTTTCAGAGGAGTTTAACTACAAACACCGCGACACGAGAATTTGCCATCCCTTCGCCCAGAATCTAAATTCAAAGGCTCTTAGAAGTATCATTTAAAATTAATTCACAACATTCAAAGTGTTCCATCAACTGTAATAGGCAATTTAATCATCCACTACAGTCACTAGAAGCGTATTTTCAATTTCATCTCTTTCTATATCAATATTTTAAGCTAAATAGTTCATCAAGCTTTATTAAACTCAAGTAAAAACGCGAAGCATGTTCTGTCATTAAAATAAGAACCCATTTCCAGTAATGGTCTCCGGGAGTTTAATGGACCATTTTTAACGTATTATGTCTCGATTTTTTCTAATGATTATCATTTTGTAAATTGTCCTAATGGAGCTTTAGAATACAATTGCCGTTTAATGTTGTAATAACATTGTTTCTTTGCTAAAGTACCTATCGTATTTTTCATATTTTCGTAAACACTTTTCTGTTTCGGCCTTTTTCTTATTTAGGTATATTTTAAGCAATATTAAATAGCTCTTTATAGCTTTACTTTTTATCCCTTAATTTGTAGCCATCACGGGTTCTAATTTTATACTATTATAATGAATTGTAAAGACAGATAAATACGCTCATCAATTTGGAAATAGCGTAGCGGATTCGAATACAATCTATTTATTTATTTATTTATTTACACTTTTTGCACACCAACACAAAAGTAACATAAGTTAAATTAAGTTAAATTTTTTTTTGCATTAGTTGCAAGACGGCCTTATCGCTAAAGCAGCGATTTCTTCCAGGCAATATTTGGGCAGAGGACTAGAATTGATTGTTAGTGGGGGCGCAAAATAAGCACTATCATTTGCATAGTAGTCCGTTGTTTATCACTTAGATCAATTTGTGTACAGCATAGCAGTGTCACCAACCCGCCTGCCCAGCGTGGTGACTATGGGCAAAACACATGAGTTCACGCTATTTTTGGCGTAAACTTGTGGAGGCCTATGTCCAGTAGTGGACTGTAAAGGCTGTAATGATAGCAGTGTAACAGTGGTTTAGTTATATTATTTATTATAAAATTAATAGGAATTTCGAAAGTAGTGAGTGATTCAGCCTGTAACATCCCACTGCTGGGCATAGGCCTCTTTCTCCATGTAGGAGAACGGAACCTAATCCAATCACGTTGTGTTGGCGGATATATTCCCTACTATGAGTAACAGTCGTCATCAGGTCTATATGATAACAGCCGGGACCGACGGCTTTACGTGCTAAACTAGGGACGGCGGGAAGACACACAGGGACAGATAACCAGACCGAAAAGAAATTATTGTACAAATTCAAGTATCCATACCGAGTGGGTGTCGAACCCGCCGTGTGTGGACGTACTGACTACACCTGAGCGATGTCAGCAGTGAAAGTAGAAGACTATATACTATCCTTGATCTTCCACCACAGATTCGTTTTGTAATCGACTCAATCATCTTTCCGTGACCTGACAAACTGTCATCCAGCCGTCAATTAATACTTTCTTACAAACTTTTGAATTTGTAATGTAAATAGGATAAGTCCTATAGGTAAAGATCGTTATTTATTACTTTATGTGAATATTTTGGCACTCTATAACTAAATATGAATATTTTTACTTACAAAAAAATGTTTCACTCAAATAAATTACTTATTAATTTTGTACAATCAGGCGATTTATTTCAAGATCTCAGTCAAGGAGATTATCTTAAAAAATGTTGCCGAGGTGGAGAAAAAACTTTGACCTTAACTGAAAGGTCAAAGGTTTTAATTATCGTTATAGTAATACATCGACCATACAAATCACAGCTAGATAAATTCAAACAGTGTTGTGTTCCTGTGGTGAGTAAGGTGACCAGAGCACCTGGGGGGAATTAGGGATAGGGTCGGCAACGTGTTTGTGTTTGTGTGATACTTGTAGTATTGCAGGCGTCTATAGGCTACGGTAATCGCTTAGCATCAGGTGAGCCATATGCTTGTTTGTCGACCTAGTTGTATAAATTGAAGTAAAACTTCTTTACGTACGCTTGACTTGGGTAAGCTGGTGAATGCGTGATAAGAGAGTTACAAAAAGTGTAATCGGGTGAGGCGAACGGAATTTGAGGGGGAGATATAAGTTAGTGAAGATAGTAAGAGAGAGTTACGTTTCGTAAGTTTTACTTCAGTCGAGTGGTTTAAAGCACACACTTTTTTGAACAATTCGAATAAATTTAAAGACAAAACGAGCGTTATTTCCTCATTGATTCGAAAGTAAACGATTAAATATACATAAAGTTTAATTAACTTTACGAAATCGAGCTAGAACATAATGAACGAGCGATCACAATTAGACGAAACTTCGTTAACTTTCATAACGACTAGTTAAAATTTGAATTTCATTAAACTTTGACTACTTTCGTCTTGATTATGAACTAAGTTCTGAAGTTACGAGATTAGGGAGAGTACGCTCCTGTGTATTGCCCAATATTGTTATGTCAATTATTGATTAGATCCCAGTTTCTTTATTCTGAAGATTTTATAAAAACGGTTTACATGAGAGGAACACGACACGTTCGAAACTGAAAGTTCGTCTTTTATGTAGGAGCTGGGTTTAGAACCCGGGTACCATTAGCTAATAACACAGTTCCACTATCTTGGAACTTAAAAAGCCGACCGATGGTGGGATAATCATCCAACTACTGGCTTTGAAATACACAGGCCGAAGACGGGTAGCAGCGTCTTCGGTGCGACAAAGCCAGCCCTGCGGTCTGCGGGTGACTATAGGCATAACACATGAGTTCATGCCATTTTTGGCGCGTAGTTGTGGAGGCATATGTCCAGCAGTGGACTGCGATAGGCTGAAGTGAGTAAAGTCGAACGAACAGTTTTTTTTTCTATAGGCAAAGGTAATCATAATTCTATAGGAAGCACTGTTGTTAACCACTTAAATATGAGTGTTTGCACCTGAAGTACCCACTTACTATATCAATTTACGACTTAAAAAAAGAGGAGGTCCTCAATTCGACTGTATTTTTTTTATTTGTGTGGTATAATAATAACTTTATACTGGGTGTACAGATTTTACCGATTTACTGGTCTTGTGGTCCCATTTAATCGTCCATCATCGAAATGTGATGACTACTTTTTGAGTCATCTTTGATAACCCTTATTTACTCGACTATTTTTTCGTCTACCTACATTACATATCGATTCTGATGATTTTTTAGTTATCCAATTTAAATTTAATCGAGATCTGACGGAAACTTTTTGAATTATCTAATAATGTAACTACTTGTCGATATCATTTGAAGAACATTTTTGTTTTTCATCTACGTGCAAACACAATTTTTAAAAAAATATACACATATTCACAGTGCCTCGTTATTTAGGCCATGCATTACCTAATGCACTTTACTCTTTATATTGAATTAGCGCCAGGCTTAGATTGCAGGTAATTACTATTTTAAGCCTAACCAAGTTACCGGCCTTGTATGGGGTTAGTTTGGAACGTAACCAAGTTAGTGTACGCCTTTGGTTTTACTCGCTTTGCTTATATTTTTGTTGAATTATAAAATTGTTACTTACCCTTTGCTTATATTAGGAGCTATTATTGCAAATTTGTTAAAATAAAATTTAAGTTTCCATTTCTAATTGGTTTATAATTAGTAAAATAAGTAAGAAAATAGCTTTTATATTTTTATCTATTCTGTTAATGTTTTTATAGCGTTTTTTTAATGAATACTTTATTTATTATGAATATTAACAGAACATTAAATTTATTAGATTTTTGAAGTTATATTTCATTTGGCTGGTTAGGGAAAAATGTAAATTGTCAGCAAAATTTTACGATGCGCGCGCACACCGTCGCAAAAAACCGACTGAAATTAGCTAGTCAACGAAGAAGATGTTAGCAACGTGAAGTTAGCTAGCAATCTTAACATTAGGTACATTACAAAATTAGGTAATGTACCCAGTGTTATCCAGCAAGCTTGACCTAGTCACAATACTGAGTGCACATCAAATACTAGTGTTTCGGTAGACATCACTTTCCTATTTATAAGTATAGTTTTACCAAGTATTACAATAAATTAATTAATGTTCAGGAATGTCTATGAAATGTTCAGGACAAACAAGAGACAGCCTATCGTGTGTGTTCAAATCACCACTAGTCATCTGCTCACTATTAACTATATCTATTGAGAGGGTAGGTCATAGACAAAGCCTGGTCAAGCTTTAATCCCATGCCATTTCAACATTAAAGTATTCTTAGATATAATAAGCTTTATTGCATAAAGTTCGCTTTATAATTATGTAAAGGTAGAGACTGAACCGCAGCCGGAATCTTATTATATACTAGCTGACTCGGCAAACGTTGTCTTGCCGCTTAACGCTATTTAAAATTTGGGGTTGGTTGTAGAAGGGTGAAAATTTGGGGTTGTATGTATTATTCAACGCCAAATCATCGTAAAATAAAAAATAAATAATTTATACAAAAATTAAAAAAAAAAATCGGGGTGTACTACCCTTAACATTTAGGGGGATGAAAAATAGTTGTTGTTCGATTCTCAGACCTACCCAATATGCACACAAAATTTCACGAGAATCGGTCGAGCCGTTTCAGAGGTGTTTAACTACAAACACTGCGAAACGAGAATTATATATATAAAATTATATAGACCATTAAATATTTTTCGTCGAAAAATGAATATAAAAGCGTTGTTTACATTTTAAAAAAAACACAGGCGTCGAGTACTGCTTTTAATAAATCGTAGTCGCAACAACGAAATTCGGCAGACAATTTTTCAATTTTTTTTTCTTTAAGAAGAATAACTTTTCCTTTTAGATAACTCGAAAGAAGCGTGAATTCGGGCGCCGTCGATACATTGTTGGGAATTCCGTGCCCGCGGGGAATGTATTACGTTTTTACCCTGTCGCCTTTGATGTTTGGAAATAAAAATAGGCGATGTATTCTTGACGTTAAAAGCGGAAAATTTGGATTACTTTTATTTATTATTTTTAGGAATAGTTAAAGTACTGGGAATAATTACATAAAATTTATACCCATAGCTTTATAATAAGTCGTGATTTGTTGTAAAAGTGATATATTCTACTATTTGGTCTGGATCAACATCAATTTTCAAAAAAACAGGGGATTCCCAATTTGACTCAATTTTTTTTCAAAACGTAATATTTTTAGACCGTAATATCTTTGTGTTTGTATTTTCTTTTTTCTTGCCAATTCACCCTCAATTAAAATGGACCAGTATGGTGAATAAAGCTCCAATTCTTCCCCTAAATGGAGAAAGAGTACCATATCCACCACTGAGTTGTTACAGGCAATTTTTTTAACCGAATTCAAAAAAGGAGGAGGTTATTCAATTCGACCGAATATATATATATATACATTTTTTAAAATGTATGTTCGGGGATAACTCCTTCGTTTATGAACCGATTTTGATAAAAAATTTTTGCTGGAAAGAAGATATCCCTAGTTTATCCTACTTAGGTACCATGATAAGGAAACCAGGATTTGATGATGGGATCCCAGAGAAATCGAGGGAAACTCTCGAAAATCCGCATAACTGTTTACTAGGTGTACCGATTTTGATGATTTTTAATTTAATCGAAAGCCGATGTTTATCATGTGGTCACATTTAAATTTCATCGAGATCTGATTACGACTTTTGGAGTAATCTTTGATAATGCTTATTTACTTGACTATTTTTTCGTCTAGCTACGTTGTATTACTTTTCGATATAACTGAAGTCGGGTTTTCTTCGTTTGCCTGCAAACATTATTATTTTTTATATTACCTCATATCTTTTTACTGGCTGGGCCGATTTGGATGATTTTTTAATCGTAAGCTGGTGCTTGTAAATTCGTTTCTATTTAAATTTAATGGAGATTTGACAAGTTTTTGACATACCTATGATGTGATACTTATTTGTGTAATTGAAGTTTTTTTCGTTTGCGAGGAAATTTTGCGAGCAAATTCTGCTTTAGCTCAAATGTTCTTATATTGAAAGAGTTGAACCCAGTTCCGTAAGTTAAGAGTTTAATAGATATAAAAAAAGTAAAAATAAATGTTGATCGTATTGCGTTTGTTTCAAAGGTTTAACTTTGTATTGCGTTTGTTTCAAAGCATTCGTAGCTTGGTAATTGTCATGGGACAACTTGTCTAACAGAAACAATCCTTTAACAACTTCTTAACAAGCTTTTGAAGTAATTAAAATATTTTGGACTAATT
The DNA here is from genome assembly GCF_905220565.1 of Melitaea cinxia. Taxonomy (NCBI): domain Eukaryota; kingdom Metazoa; phylum Arthropoda; class Insecta; order Lepidoptera; family Nymphalidae; genus Melitaea; species Melitaea cinxia. The sequence continues at coordinate 999,193 of NC_059405.1, forward strand.
TATCAAAATCGTTTTTTGTAATGTCGATTAGATAGATTATATCGAAGTGTTATTTTAGTATCTTTCTTTGGTTCATAGTAAATTATATCTATCTTATCTATCTTATCTTCAATTATATCATTAATATATCTGATGTTTGCTTAGACAAAATCAAAATTATAATCTGTCATATTTTTAAATAAAAACATTTTTCTACTAGAAAGTCAACAATTGCCAAGCCAAAGAATGCAGAAAAAATCGATCTCTAAATTTGAAATAGATGTAATGATTTGTGCTAAAATATCAAATTTTGTTAAAATAAGTAGAACAGCGCTTGTAGCAGACCACAGTGAAACAGAATTAGAGCCGCGTGCAAATAATTAAAGCCCTCCGTTTTGATTAAGTCGAAGTGAACGCGCAGCATACCAAGATGAGTTTAAGTTGGAATTACAATCCTGACGTTTATTTGTTCTAATGGAAACTACGCTCTAAATTCCTAAATAGATTGTGGTTTTGGGTGAATATTTGATGAGTGAATTGAATTCTTTTTAAAGGGTAACTTTTTAAAGAAGTTTTGAATAAGACGCGTTGATGTCACAGCAATACATTGACATGCCTGTTTCCGCAGGTGTGATTCCCATCGCCCAACTGTTTTTTTTTTTAGTCTGGACATTTGTGCAACAACATACTAGTGTTTTTGGACATAGGATTCATATACATCTGGAGAAGACCTAAAGAGTTTATTTGTTGTGGATTAGAACGAAGTTCCTTATGGGGCGTTGCGGAGGGGTAAAAAACGTCCGTAAATCTAAATAAAGTAAAAGCGTAAGATTCTTATGTATAGTCATGTATGATGGCTATACAGTGTCTAATGTATAATCTATAGTTATTACTGTTATTATTATTATTTCGATTTTCTATTATTATTATATCATTCGATAATTATTATACATTTTATTTTATTCATTTATTTTCTATACTTTATTGTACACCACAAATATATTACAAACAAAGCATAAAGAGAGTTACAGACAGTGAAGCGGACTTATGGCTAATTAGCCATTTCTTCCAGACAACCCAGACATAAAAAGGAAACTTATTATCAAAATTGGGTAGGTGGTGTAGATGTATAATAAACTCACATACAAATGTCTACATTCTAATACTTATAGAATATACATAAATTAATAAAAAGAAGAATAAAAATATAATATATATTCTATCATAAACTATTAAAGTATATATTTTTATCATTACAGCCTATACAGTCCACTGCTGGTCATAGGCCTTCACAAGTTTACGCAAAAAATAACGTGAACTCATGTGTTTTGCCCATAGTCACCACGCTGGGCAGGTGGGTTGGTGACCGCAGTACTGGCTTTGTCGCACCGAAGACGCTGCTGCCCGTCTTCGGTCTGTGTATTTCAAAGCTAGCAGTTGGGTGGTTATCCCGCCACCGGTCGGCTTTTTAAGTTCCAAGGTGGTAGCGGAACTGTGTTATCCCTTAGTCGCCTCTTACGACACCCAAAGGAAGATATGGGGTGGCTATATTCTTTAGTACCGTAGCTACACAGTAGCTACATATATTTTTATAAATCATTGTAAATAAAATAAATGTGTTACGATAATTATGTAAAATAGTTTTTTTTATCGATAAAAAAAATCATATTAAAATATGTATACCCGAATAATTATTTTCTTTATACCTCGAATAGAACTTGAAATTAATATTTTATAATAAGGAACTTCGTTCCTATCTGGTGCCCCACGACATCACACGATTGTTTTTATTTAAATTATTAGAAAAAAAAATTTAAAACAAAAAAATGTACTAGCTGTTGCTTCTGAACATAAGATTATCTTAAAAATTGTTGTTTTATTTGAATGAAAGATCGTTTTGTGTTAGCGATAGTTTACTTGTTTCTCAGAACGGTTGAAACAAAACAAATTTCTAGGAAATAGCTTGAAATGTAGCGTCGATAGTGTTTGGCGGAGCTTAATTTGTAAGTCCTCGTGCAAAGTGAATTGAGACTCGAGATAGGGTTCTGTTAACTACTTTTTGGTGTAAAGATAGCTGTTTTTTGAATGTGGAGTTTAGTGCAATTAAGAGCCCCTCAATAATATAACCCTTAATAATAACCCTTGTTTATTACGGTTTTTTTTAATGTGAAAAACTAATTTATAATTTATTTTGTATTATTAAAATCATCACGTGTGCATATCTAAACAATTGATTCTTTATTTTTATCTATAAAAAAATAATCAAAAATAAAATATAAATCAATAAAATTGAAGTGTCTGTTTGTAATATTAAAATAACCGCTTTTTATGGATGCATATGAATGTATTCATGGTACATATACCAAAATAACATTTTTTCAATTTTTGTCTGTCTGTGTGTCTGATTGTTCCTAATCTCTGAAACGGTTGAACCGATTTTGACGGGATTTTCACTAGCAGATAGCTCATGTAGTAAGGAATAACTTAGGCTACTTTTATTTTAGAAATTTATTTATTTTATAACTCTGAAAACTGAACAATATCTTTTTTGTTAAATTCCACGCAAGCGAAGTCGCAGCCACTGCTAGTGTTGTAATAAAACTAGAAAAGAACAATTTTTAAACTTTCAAACTTACAAATATCATATTCAAGAGAAAAACTATGCGGTAAATGTAATATTTATGTGTTATTTTTGAACTGTGCTATAATCGCGCTGTTCGGCTCAGACCTCTTTCCTAGACTTCTTCCCCACCTTCTTTAGTGAAAGTGTGGGTTGACAAGTTAACACGAGCAATTTTGTTGGATGTAAAAAGAACTGGGACTGACAGCTTTACGTGCTCTCGGAGACACGGTGGGACTACCCACAAGGATCTACACAAGACAAGGAACAAATAGTTTGTACAATTGCATATATTTACTTTAAGTTGAAATTGAACTGGCTACTGCTAACGTAAAGATTACTCGCCCCATAACCATATATGAGTTATATATCGGTTAAACCGAAAATAAAATCATCATATCAAAAAATTCGATCTAACGGGTACATCGTTCCATAGCTTAATTGGCTAGAGCACCGACACGGTCAGTGGGAGACGCAGGTTCGATCCCCGCTGGAACGGTCAATTTTTGATATGATAGTCAAAAATGTTCATAAATGGGTTGTCTCTACTTAGTATATATTTTAGTAAACAAGTCACACTCCGCACACTTTTTTGTTATACAACTAGGTCAGCAAACAGGCGTACAGCTCACCCGGTGTTAATCACTTACCGTAACCTACCTTCCTCAGTACAATAGCACAAAACTACTTAAAATCAGTATTAGTCTGATCTTCTTTAATATCGAGGTACTACCCCAGTCTAGCTGCTCCAGATTTTTTGATATTTCCCGCTGTACTCAGTACTCAGTTAAATACATATTTTCATCAATTCCATGGTATATATTTCAAATATCCGCATTCAGTAAAAAAAGTCACATCCCAAGCCCATAGTTTTATTAATTTCATTTCACGTTAATTGAACAACGCGCTGCCGAAAAGTTGGTTCGAGTTTTCGACATAATTTCAGCATGTTTGCTTTATAATTTAAAACGAGTATTTTTAAAGTTGTCACGCTATAAATTCAAGCTTAAGATACGTAATGAAATTTTATTTTGAACTCTTGTAGAGATTTATTAAAAATTGAAAGCTAAAAATGTCTTTATAAATTAATAACTTATTGTTCAATTTAATATGAAATTTCTGAGAAATACGTGGACTGCAATAGATACAAAATATTTATTTTTATTATCAATTAATTTTAATAGATAAATCCAATTAATAATATTTACTCGAGGTTTTGTACAGCAGGAAATATCTCGCTTGATATTTGAAGCAGTTTGACTGGAGATGTACCTCAACCTAACAGAGGATCACAGCTGAATGACACTCAAGTAGTATTATTATATTCCGGTGGTAAGTAATGTAGTCAGAGTTCCGGATGAGGGTAGAGAGTAAAATGAATGCACTCGCATATATTCTGGTGTTGCAGGCGGACATAGGATCCGTCTACCATCAAGTGGATCGTTCGCTGGTTTGCCATCTTTGAAGTATAACAAATGTCTTTTTTAATAAAAGGGAATCATCTTGTTTATTTCAACTTTTTATAGTTAAGTTATACATCAGAAATGCCCTGTACAACTATCTTTATGACAAATGTTTTATTATGGACGCTAAAGACAGATTTTAATTCAAACAAGAATTATCGAAATAGGTTTTGCAATGTACAAACGCGCGACGCCCTTAGTTTTAATAAAATAATACATTATTGCAATAAAAATAAATAAAATTGGTGTATATGTTTGTAGTATTAAAATATCCACTTTTTACTACATGCATATGGATGTATACACGGTACATATATGAAAATAACATTTTTTTACAATTTTGTCTGTCTGTCTGTTTGTTTCGGCTAATTTCTGAAACGTTTGGACCGATTTTGACGGCATTTTCACTGGCAGATAGCTGATGTAATAAGGAGTAACTAAGAATACTTTTATTTTAGTTTTTTTTTTTTAATTTTAGAACTCTGCGAACTGAACAATAACTATTTTGTTAAATTCCACGCGAACGAAGTTGCGGGAACATATGGTTACATTATAAGATTCTACACGCTAATGATAAAAGCGAAATTCAGAAACATTCGAAAAAACATGACTCAACAAAAAATTCTCGATACACGGAATGTATCCATCAATTTACGTTTTTAATTTGCCATCCCGTCCGTGCGAGTATCGAGTGACATCGCTATTATGATAGCGCTGAGGGAGTGACACAAAAAACGTGTACCGAACTCAATTATCGTCGTGCGTCGTAATACTCAGCATTTCAGACTGTATTTTTGATTTTACAGCGTTATAACATGATATATCAACGTCAAGTTATATCGAAAACGTTATAAAAATTATTGTTAGTATTGCAATTTGTTTAATTTACAATCAAGTCAGTGCGAGTATCGAGTTACATCACTATTATGATAGCGCTGAGGGAATCACACAAAAAGCTCGTGTACCGCAGTCAATTACCGCGTACGTCGTAGTGCACCCAGCCAGACAGGTTGTATTTTTTATTTTACAGTATTATATAGAATGATGTTGAATTAAATTGGCCGTGTAAATAAAAATTATTATTAGCGTTGTGATTTGTCATCAGTTTGTTTGTAGTTTATTGGATCCATTCAGTTATTAATATCAAATTATAAATTTCATATGGTTTTGGTCAAATACTGCATTTTTCAAAATCAAAATCGAAACGACTTTATTCAGATAGGTTTCAAAAGCACTTACGAATAGTCATTTTACAAATTAAAATTATTTTTAAAAATGGTTCTACAACCAATTCGGAATGTATAATTATTCTGCAGAGAAAAATCAACAAGAAACTCCGCAGTCACTCTTTTGAAAATAATATGCATACTGTGTTTTAGTACAAAACTAGTAATGTCTTCCATGAAATACAACGTCACTAAGTCCACACATCTTTATTGACTGTGTAATTCTGTATCGAATAATACGCTTTATCTGTTAATTTCCTTCCACAGGTCGAAGACGAGCAGCAGCGTCTTCGGTGCGACAAAGCCAGCCCTGCGGTCACCAACCCGCCTGCCCAGCGTGGTGACTACGGGCAACACACATGAGTTCACGCCTTTTTTTGGCGCCAACTTGTGAAGACCTATGTCCAACAGTGGACTGCGATAGGTTGAAGTGATGCGAACAATTGTTAGTAAATAGATAAAAATCAAAGACAACGTGCTTTAAATATGATAAATAAATTTAATTTCCCAAATGGAGTATATTTAAAAAGCTTGTGCTTAAAACTAAATTACGCTAAACATTTAATACACTAAAATTTATTGTTTTAAACTTCGATCGATGGAATTAATACGTTAAATAAAAGTTCCTCGTTATATTTATCAGCGGTTTCAGTTTGAATCAGAGTTCAGTTTTTTTTTGTTGGCTGTATGTTACACCTGACTTGCTGCTGCTAATTCATCATCATCATCATTTCAGCCTATGGCAGTCCACTGCTGGACATAGGCCTCCCCAAGTTCGCGCCAGACATCCCGGTTTTCCGCTATCCTCATCCAGCCTACACCGGCAATCTTACATAGATCGTCGGTCCAACGGGCCGGAGGACGTGGACGTCCCACACTGCGTTTGCCAAGACGCGGTCTCCACTCCAGGACCCGTCTACTCTGCTGCTGATTATTGTAGATTAAATATATAAAAAGAAAAGGTGAAATGTAAATATATTTTGTGATATTAAATTGCTATGAGTGAGCTCACGAACGCGCTGTATGATGATGATACGTAAACTGATGTACAATACAATACAATACAAATATACTTTATTGTACAACCAAAAACAATACAAATAACATAAAAGAAAAAGAAAAAGAAACAAGCGAGAAATAATAATAATAATAACAAAAAAGGAATGTACAAAAGGCGGTCTTATCGCTAAAGAGCGATCTCTTCCAGACAACCTTTAGAAAAAGGACATGAATAAGAATAAAGCGGCATCTGTACTTTAAAATAATATATGTAAACACATATAATTATATAACTATACATACACTTGAATAGATATAATTACAGGCATGAAACTACATATAAGAGTACATACATAAACGTACATATACATACATACATACATACATAGATCCATGTATTTAGCTAATGAATCGTGCAACTAACGTAAAATGCTGATCGGGCGATATGTATGTGCGGCTGAACCGTACATTGGCACTTTCATCTACGGCAAATATCGATATGGTCAACACAATTACTTTTAATGTCCAGGTATCCAACCCGTGACCACGTGCATCAGTCAATTACTCTCATCCTCTATACTTAAGTGTCGTAAAAATTAATAAGCGTTTTGTGTTGTTATTTCAATGAGTTCGAAATTAATTAATTTATGGTACATGGTAAACTTTATAAAAATCATAATGCCATAACTTCTTACCTACTGTTATATAAATAAATAAAAAATAAATAAAAAAAAAGAACTTAAAAAAAAATTGTATAATATTCCAAGTTATTCTGTTCGTAAATGTTATTAATAGAGTTTACTAATTGACTTTTAAAATACTCTTTAATCCTATTATAAATGAACGTTAAAAATAAAACTTAATAGTTCTTGAGCGTTGTTAAAGCTCATATCCGCAACAGACGGCAAGTAGGTTTAGTGATAAGAGACCGTTCACATCGAATGCGGTTCATGGATAAAATTTTAATTAAAATCAGAGGAGTGAGCTTTCATGCACATTCTTGACTCAGTGATCTATTGTCTGGTTTATTCATCTGTGAATACACCATACTAAAGTACGCTACCATAAATGATAAGTAGTTTTGTTAAGCAAGAAACGGAGCCTTTTTTCCAATGTAGTTCACATAGTTTCTAAAAGATGGAGTTGTAAGTCAAAAAGTCCTCCAAACACACAATAAGACCTACCAGAAATGATTTCCATCAAAGATCAGTCAGTCAGTTAGTTCAGCCTATCGCAGTCCACTGTTGGCCATAGGCTGATCCAAGGTCGCGTCAGACATCCCTGTTTTCCACAATCATCCTCATCCAGCCTCCACCGGCAATCTTATATAGATGGTACAAATAAATTATCCTTTAGATACCAAAAAATCAAGCCTTTAAGTGAGAGCGAATATTATGAACTATAAATTTAAAAAACCTTTAAAAATACCAGTGTGCTTTAGAACACACGGTAGAAGTAAAATTTTCTATATTCACTAACTTATAATTCGCTCTCAATTTCCGTTTGCCTCGCTCGATCACACTTTTCGTAATGCTCTCGTCACAAATTAGCCAGCTTACTCTTAAAGTAAAGCGTGCCTAAAAAAGTTTTACTTCAAAAGTGGGTAATCAAGCTGTGTAAGTTATGCTTTCAAAACAAAACAAGTTAGTACAATTTTCATTTGTAGCGTTTACGACACTATTACGCATTCTGTGTGTACTATTCTTAGGAAGTAATAAAAGCTATACTTATTTGATTTTACCAGACCACGTAAGTAATGAGAAAGCTAAAAGCTACATAACTCTATAAATATACAATTTACACATAACTTTAAAACACGTAAAGTGTAACGAAATAACAATTTTATAACTATTTAGTTAGAGAAATGCATTTCGTGTTTATTTCACGACATCTTTTAAAAGGTTGAAACGATTTTAATGACGGTTTATCTGAATGAGAAAAGTAAAAAAAACTGTGCCTTTAAAGGCTTTATTAAAGAATTTAGTACTTTTACCCAACATATTTCTGTTAGGATACATATTACTTTAAGTTTAATTATACTGAATTAAAAATTATTGTGTTGGCTAGCAAATGAATAAAACTGACATCAATTAACTACATTGACAAGTAATACAACGTAGACGAAAAAATAAATAAATAACAAACGCATTAGTCCTCAATAAGATTTTCGAGGGTTCCCTCTCGATTTCTCTGAGACTCCAGCATCATATCCTGGTTTCCTTATCATGGTATCACCCTTGGGATATCTCCTTTCCAACAAAAAAGAATGATCAAAATCGGTTCATAAACGACGAAGTTATTCCCGAACATACATATATATATATACGGTAGAATTGAGTAACCTCCTCCTTTTTTTAAATCAGTAATAAGTAAAACTTTTCTTGTGTGAACACGTTAATATTATACTTTTCTATATATTTCATAATTGTTCTTTTTATATTTTCACGTAAGGAAGTTTCGTTTATGTAATTACTCACACGTATAACACGTATTTATATCCGAGACTAAACTTAGGTTCGAAGATTAATCCATCACGCTACGCCACCGCAGCATAATCTCTCTCTTAATGTCGTTATGGCTTAGTTGAGGTAAACATCGTTATGAAAAGTGAAATGTAGAAAAAGGTAAATTCTATTTTTAATTTTGAAGTGACACTTTTTAGGATTGTTGTGACAAAGACACAAACATATAAATGTATATGAGAGAGTGAGATAGAATATGTTACACAGTAGTTTATATTATCGGTGCAACAAATCTCTCTCGTAGGCTTCTTTTCAGAAGTTTCACTTCTGACTTGTGTGAATGGTACGAACTTTTTTATTACTTGTGTTGTAATGACCTCACGTATAAATAGTTACAGGATTTTTGATATCAACTCAATCTTTACAAAACGGTGACGTCAGTAACTGCTACTTGAAATAAGCAGTCACAAAGACTTCAGTGATCTTAGTTATAGAATTCATTTTGCAGTGTTTTGGTACCTCGTTATAGCAACAGTTTGTAACCACACATGGTTAAACCTAACAAGGTTTAAAAAAAAATTGCTTCTTAAAATATTTCATTTATGATCACAGTACGTCCATGTTTATGTAACCTTTCTTCGTTTGATTAAATCTAAGGTACAATAAATATAGCACATGGACTAGGTCATCAAAGGGAATTCCAGTCACGTCACCGTCAATTGGTAACTAATGATTGGTATTCCTTCAGGTCGGATAAATGTAATTAGGTACAAGGTACGTGAACCGTACCTGGGATCTCAAGGTGACATGACATGCGTGTGATATCCTATTCATTTTAATAATTTCATTTTATATTAAAATTTCGTTATTGTATCGTTATTACAACAGAAGTATCCATTAATGACTTTTGAAATTTATTAATTCCAAATGGAATGTATCTTTTTTTTTAATTTTATGTCAAATAAAATTTATTTAACACCAGCTGACCAGACTGACGTCACTGTCTTGCGAACTGAGAAACGCGTTTAAATAGTTATACATTTCCTGATTTTCCATTTCATAAATGTTTCAGCCTGTAATATCCCACTCTTGGGCATAGGTCTCTTTCCTTATGTAGGAGAAGGATAAGAGTTAAATCCACCACGCTGCCCCAATGCGGGTTGGCGGATCCCTATTATGACTACTATGACCGACCGACAACCGAGACCGACAGCTAAACGTGCTCTCCGAGGCACGGCGGAGAGATCCACAAGGACCCAGACCACGGCAAATATGTATATGGCCAATAGAAATGTTTGCCATGTGCGTGGATCGAACCTACAACCGCCAGCACAACAGCCACAAATCAGTGCTGTAACCGTTGCGCATAAAAAACAAAGAAAATGTATTAGTAAAATGAAAAATAAATTTGCCGAATAAAACCAATCGCTTTCAATTGTTGCGCTTTGCCACCCATTTGGCAACTTGTTTTATTTAAATGGATTGATCAGCCCTATCTAGTTATCATAAACTACTATTAATTTTTCTTGAGATTTACTTTTTGAAGTTGATTTTTTTTACGCACGTTTGACTTGGAGAGTAAGCTGGTGAATACGTCATGAGAGCGTTACGAAAAGTGTGATTGGGTGAGGCGAACGTAAGTTGGTAGCGAGATCTAAGTTAGTGTAGATAGAAAGAGAGAGTGTTATGTTTTGTAAGTTTTACTTGTATTGTGTGGTCTAAAACACGCTCGTTTTTGAACAATTTGAATAAATTTAAATACAAAACGAGTGTCAATTTCTCTCGTTTTGTTTTTTAGGACAGTCCCTTGGAACATCTTGCCTCATATATGATTGTGGTTACAGCAAAAAATCGAAGACCGTATCCGATTTCGTTTATCTCAAGAGATTTAAATGTAACTTCAATAGACTAGCTCTCCAAAATCGAGTTCTATATTTGTCTTCAGAAACCAATCATATAGAGTCCCTGGAGATCAATAAAATGAAATGAACTTTATTTGTAAGGTTTTTAATTTGTTAGAAATTAGTAAGTTTTTTTTTAGTTCCAAAAGCTCGAGGTTCATAAGATACAAGATAAAGATATTGATTGAAATTAAGACTTGTTATTTGTGTACCAAAAATATCCTTAGTTAGACTTTGAGACAGAGTTAGCTGTGTACTAAGTAATCAAGATATCAATGTAAACAAGTATACACTACATTTTATGCTTAAAATATATTATATAGTATTATGTTAATTACCTATTTTTTAAACGATTTCAAAAAAGGAGGAGGTTACTCAATTCGACCTTATATATATGTATATATTTATTTATTTATTTTATGTATGTTCAGCGATAACTCCGTCGTCTATGAACCTTTTTTTTTATTTGATTATTCTTGTTTCGTTAGATTGGAGATATCCCTAGTTTGGTACCGTGATAAGAAAACCAGAATCTGATAATGGGATACCAGAGAAATCAATGGAAACCCTCGAAAATCCGCATAACTTTTTACTAGGTGTATCGATGTTAATGATCACAACTTTTGGAAGTCCTATCTTGGATAATGCGTATTTACTTGACTATTTTTTCGTCTACCTACGTTATATTACTTGTCGATGTAATTGAAGTCGGTATTGTAATATAAATGTCGCCTACGTTACTGTTGAGCCTGGGACGACAATTTACTATCCCACGGGAACTACCCATTTTTCCAGGATGATAGGGTAGCCCATGTCCGTTCTGGGCCGCTAAGCTACGTGCGTACTAACTCCGTTACGTGCGTACTAAATTTCATATCCATCAAGCCGTTGCGCCGTGAAAATGGAACAAACAAACAAACTAAAAAAAAGGAATTGTTAAATATCAAAAACACCGATAATTAAGACGTAACGAATGAAATATACATGATTAGGACTACAGACCACGACAACGGTTACCGTACCGTGGTGTAACAGAAGCATTGCAAGAGCGTAGCCAACCCCTGACCTTTCCTCTAGGAGCTTCACCTGACTCACCACAAGAACACAATACTGCTTGACAACAGTATTATTTATCTGTGATCCTCTTTTAGGTCCAGGTACTTCCCCATTCGGACTGCTTCAGATTTCCAACATAATTTTCTAATACCACCTTGAGACAACAATTTTCGACCATTTTTATTCTCCCCTTGTTCACAATTTAGATGAGCCGTACTAAATATAAAATTCCTTTATTATGTATTCAGGTCAAACAATTCTCGTTGTTTATCTAAGTACTGTATCTCCTCTCCCAATCCATAAACAATACATTTCAGATTCTGTCTCAGATTCTGTAGACTTGTTTAAAATATTTATCACAATACAGTAAGCGAAAGCCTATGGGAGTTGAATATAACTTTTGATAGCTAAAGTTTGCTAAGTTCAAGGGGCTGTGTATTATCGTTGATTTGTATTACTGTTTTGCTGCTTTCAAGAATTAGGTACGAACTGTGTACATTGTTTTGCTTGAATTTGACTTTATATACTTCAAATGTAATCTTTGTACATATAATACATATTACAACTCGTATAATACATATTACAGAACAAAAGCTACTTGAAATAAATGGTTTTCGAGGTAAATAAAATTTAGATAAAATTATAGTTCCAATTTTGAACAGTTACACATAGTATATTTTTTCAAATATGAACCAAATGAAAAGTTTTTTTTTTTTTGTATGTGTATGTGTCACACCAGTTTATATATTATAGAGCTTAAAGGTAACAGATTTAAATAATTGTGTTTGCTCGCAAACGAAAAAAAAACTGATTTCGATTACATCGACAAGTAATACAACGTAAGTAGACGAAAAAATTAACAAACGCAGTAGTCGTCACTACGATTTTCGAGGGTTTCCCTCGATTTCTCTCGGTTTTCATTATCATGGTACCGCATTTGTGATATCTCCTTTCAACAAAAAATTAACTATCAAAATCTCTATATATATCAACCTCCTCTTTTTTTGAAGTCAGTTAAAAAGCAAACGAATTAGGAATTATCGCCTTTTTTAAGTTAATCAAAAATCAAAATCGCGCTTATTTTCAAATCTGAGCTGGAATCGTGTTTTTAGGGGGTAATAAAATAATAATTATTATATTTTGCAATAAGAAAGAATACGTGTACTAAGCCCATGCGTCTCTATCATACTAAAAATCTTTTACTGAATAATAATAAATATGCCTGCCTATTCATATTTAATATCAGTCTCAAGTTTATTAAGCGGCAGTTGTGAATATTGCTGTCGCATCTTTATTATTAACTCCTTGCCCTAGAAAAGAATTTATTTATCTGAAGGCTTAAAAAAGTATAGTTTTGTAGTAGATTTCAAAGGCACGTATAAATCAACGTTATACGATAACAAAATATTAACTTAATAGTTGCAATTGATATGAAACTACCGCCGTTTGGAAATATAGATTATGCGGTGAAGAATCAGCAAGAACTCAAGAGTTATAAAAGAAAAACCTACCTTAAAAAACTATTGATATAAATTTGCATAAGGTTTGGGTAAATTATTTTATTGTTTTACCCAACTTATTTAAAATTTCTATTGGGACAAGTAAACTAAATTGAACTGAACTATCCGCTAGCCCATTGCGGATTAGCGTGGTGAATTAAGATCTCATCCTTCTCCTACATAGAGATAGAGGCCTATGCCCAGTATTCCGATGTTACAGTCTTTATCATGAAACTGAACTAAATTTAAATAGTACACAAATGTATGAAAAAAGTATTTTCTTTTGTATGGAAAAGGTATAATCAAAGACTTAGTGACCTTGATCAGCTGATAACATTCTCTAAAGAAATGATTGTTGTACCGTTCTCAATCGACAAGGATAAACAAGCTAGACCAGCAACTAATGTGTATACTACTACAAATCTATTGGAAACATGAACTGAACTCATGACCGTGGGCATCAAAAGAAGTTTGTGATTAGTAATATCATCCTAACTTAACTCAGTCAAAACAGTAGTTACTTAAGAGACAATAATATCAATGATTTTGATCAAAATAATCAAGTTTACGATTTCGCTCATCGTCACGAAACAGGTTTCGTTTTATTGAGTAAGCAAATTGAAAAACATAAAAAAGCTATAGAGGTTCCTATTTGCGCAAAACGCGCATTTGCATGATGTCGCACATTTTCATGCAAATAAGCGCAAACAATACACCGCTTGTGTGTTAATGAAAAGACAAATACACGTCGTCTTAAATTGTATCAAATTGTTATACAGTATAAAAATTGGAGTGAATCAACTTTTGGTAGACAAATGAAATCGTAAAACCGGGGCCAAAGGTAAAAGGTAAATAATTTAATGTCGTTCACGTAGTTGTGTGAAAGGAAACAATTTCTTTCCAACAACATTACTTTTGGAGTCCCGCAGACAAATCATTACGCGCAAGGTGACAATATTTTTACATATTTTATACTATACGATATTATGAATTAATCAAAAAGCGTATGGAATCATATACACGTCGAAACGATATGTTGTACATGGTACTTGGCGTATGCAATACACATCTATGATGCAATATCTAGCCCGTTGGCGCAGTTTGTAGTGGCCCTGCTTTCTATTCCGCGAGTTGCGGCTTCGATTCCTGCCTGAGTCTGGGTGTAAATATTTATATTTATAGATGTATTATTTTTATTCTATCTATATTTATAAAAAAACACATATACCAGTCGGATGTTACCTATAACACAGGAATTAAGTAGTTTACTATAGGAACAGACGACCGTGTGTGTACGTTATAAGCTTATAAGATATTTATATTTATATATAATAATTGCGTTTGTTTGTAAAAGAAAAAAAAGCGAGTACAATTAAACCTCCTTTTGACGTATTTTTTAATGTGTTCTACCTCTCACGAACTTTAATGTTTATTTTGAAGCTTGTCATAATGAGTCCCATTTTAATTTTACTAAGATCTCAGAGCATTGTTATGAGTTTTCACTTATAATGCGTATTTAATTTATTACTTTTTATCTACCTACGTGGTATTATTTTTCGAGATAAATTAAAGTAGTTTTCTTTTCTTTTTCGAGCATACACAATTACTAATTAAGTATGCGATATGTCGTATCGTAGTCGTGACGTGTAAATGTTTGTTTTTTGCATTGTACTCCCCCTTCGCCCTTTTCCAGCGTATTGGGCCTGTATATTATAATTTTTAGAATGAATACAATATTCAGTACGCGTTCCGTGTTTGTTATTTTATTTCCCGCCTGAAAGGTTATTGACGTGTTTACGTTTAACGTCTTTTAATGCTTGCTTTAGGTTAGGGTAAAGTTAAATATAATTATTTAAATATTTTTTACCAAATTATTTAATGTGTATATTATTTATTGCCATTGTGAGCAAATCAAAAAATTATAGTAAAAAAAAAATGTGTACAAAAGCGCTTTTGTCACTTGAATATTTATGTAGAACAATTTCCGTCAACCCGCAGTGGAGCAGCGTGGTGGATTAAGCTCTGATACTTCTCCTACATGGCGAAAGAGGTCTATGCCCAGCAGTGGAATATTGGGGCTGAAGCGTATATAGATTTTCCTTAAATACAGTGACGACGAATAAGGTTATGTGAGATACTATCACACATGACAGGTTTTTCACTTTTTTATGTCATGTTGAAGTTTCAATGGCGTTTGTTATGTCCAATGATATTTTGAAAACATATCGCGTTATTTTATACGTCGATTGTGTAAACAATTGTTTGAGTTTCGGGATTTTAGTTGCTGGCGTAATTGATATAGAATAATATATCTTAAGATCACAAATCCTTAAAATTGTCTTTGTACTTTATCATTACATAGTATAAAACAATGTCAAAGGAACGTTTATAATAATAAATAATAATAATAATCTTTATTTCGGGACTAGCCCATATAGTGTTAGTAACAATGTTGCATATAATCTAATGTTAGTATAATTACATTTAAATAATTAAATAATTACAATTTAATAAATTTTTGAATTAACAATAACTATAATAATGTTTTTTAATAATAATAATAATTTTAAAAAAACTAAAATGTACATTCTTTTCTTTAAATATTATATTAATGTGAATTATAATTTGATTATTAATTTATTTACCATTTCATTATTATTATTAACAATTTGTAATTAAGGAGTTAAATACAATGAATTAAAACACAAATATAATGTGTTATACGAGTAAATGTTTACTACGAGTATACGAGTAAAATATAATAATACGAGTAAATAGTTATAACACTGATAGTTTTAGAGGTTTCTAATGTGATGTCATAAATAGACACATTTTTGCGCTTACATTGCAAATATTTTTTTTATTTTATATTTAGTATCAACATTGCACCCGTGCGAAGCCGGGGCAGGTCACTATTATTTTTATATTTTAATTAGTTAACACAAAATAAGTTACGGATAACGCACTTCGCAAAAGCCTTACTTTCCCTCACTCTGCCTGTTATAGATAACCATCTCAAGTCATCAAAAGACGTGAAATGGATACACAATACTTGATACTAGCACAATAGTGAGTACATTCTAAATTATTTTGGCATTTCTATTGATTCGATATTGATGGAATATTATTGTACATGCTTTCGAATATTAAACGTCTCAGAATATGGATTCTGTTTTGACTCGAAATGATGATCATATATTATAAAGCGATGAACCTCTCATAATTGTTGTACTCTCAATTTATGTATTTATGTATATATGTATACATGTATGCATGTATTTATTGTTGTATGGATGTATGTATGTATATATGTGTGTATGTGTGTTTGTATGTATGAATGTATGTTTGTATGTATGTATATATCCATGTAACTGTGTATGTAGTTAAGTATATATGTATTTTATATCACTAATTTTGAATGTATATATTGCAAAATAAGTATACGCTATTTTCTTATTTTTAACCTTTTGTTAACTTTTTTTTCACATTATCACAAATGCGCTTATGAGTCCCGCGGTAACATCATCTCTCACCACTATGGGTAGACTGGTAGAGATCTCTTGATCCTTTGTAAAAATGACTTGTAATTATTATTTTTTTAAAGTCAAATATAAAATACTAGCGACCCTCCCCGGCCTCGCACGGATGCAATGCTGATACTATCAACAACAAAAGATACGTTAGAAACCTCTAAAGTTATCAGTGTTTCTCTACCATATCGTGCATGTATATACACCGTCCTCTTGAATCACTCTATCTATTAAAAAAACCGCATCAAAATCTGTTGTGTAGTTTTAAAGATCTAAGCATACAGACATCGGGAAGAGAATTTGTTTTACTATTCTAAATATTACCTTCTTTTATACCGCCAGGTCGGCAAACTATATGGTTCACCTAATGGTAAGCTATTACCGTGGCTTATGGAGTACTACAACACTGACCGAGAGTCCAGACACTCTCCAGGAGCTTTGGTCTCCTTACTCACCATAAGAACACAACACTACTTGAAAGCAGTATTATTTTTCTGTGATCTTCTGTAAGGTCGAGGTGCTTCCTCATGAGACATAAGAAATTAAAAGTGACTTAATATTTTGATTCTTTTGACTAAGGTTGCACATAACATTGGGTATATTATCTAAGTTTACAATGTACCCAATGTTAAGATATAAATTTTTATTTTAGAGTTTGATTTTTTTTATTACCTTAACTTTCTTGTATTACTGTCGACTTTTTTTATTTTTTATTTATTTTTAATTTATTTTTATTATTATTTTTGTAAATGTGATTATTTTGACTTTCGTTAAGTGTGTATATCACCTTATGACGAAATAAATGTTTCAATTTCATTTCATTTCATTAGCGCTGCACCAGATTTTGAGAAAGGTATTATACCTGCTGTCTTCTACCTCGGTTAATATCTATACATATATATTTTAATTGGGTTCTTTTATCTTTGAAATTTTTTTCATTCATCGAGTCAAATTTTATAAGATTCTCAAGCGTTAAGTAAAAATCAAAATATTTTCCGATAAATTTAATACTGATAAAAATGTAAAACTGAAAAAATAAAAGCTGTCTACAAAGATGTATCTCCGCGTCGTAATTTACTTTATAGAGATCTGCGATAGAGCACGCTTCGTCTTAACGCGATGTCGTTTGGAGAAAAAATATATTTTATAAAGGTGCGAAAATTATTACAAAAAAAGTTTAAGAAAATAGGGCTCAGGAAACATTTTGCTCGACGTTTGGAGTGGAAAAATCAGTAATACTGGTCTTGTGTAGTATTGTATTCTGTAGTATAGTAAGTTGTATACGTTCTAAGTATGTAGTATAGGTATGTTGTATACCTTATAAGCCTTATATTTAAATGTCAGTAATAAAAATGCAGTTTTGCTATGAACACGTCTTTTTAAATTAACACTCCTCAGTCCCATCCGTACATGGCGACCCTGCAAGTTGACGCGGCGCGTTTTCTCTAAGTGTTTTAAATAACCGAGAACAATGGAATTGTGGCGGCGAACTTTTATTAAAAAATATTAAAATGTAAACGGTGAACAGTATCATTCTAGAAACACGTGAGACTTAAGTTGTGGCGTGATGATAAAATCCAGTTATTTCATTAATTTTTTTATAAGAAGCTAGTGTGTATACCTATACAAGTCCGTCATCGTGTGCCATTCAAAAGTTGAGACATTTATTGCATATCAAGGCGCACATGTCCTCTATAAACGTGTTGTTGATCGTTTCTACAAAAAATGTCACGAGAGCTGGATGAACAGCGCTTTGCGAGATGGATCTATTCGCCGATCTGTGAGCCGTCGGTTCCGTGAAGCACGTGAACGTGGAGCCCGTCAATATGAGTCTGGAGCTGGACCGAACGTCTAATCGTCGATCGTCGAATTGTGAGTGTGTAACTATAGTGAAGTGAAAGGTCATTAGAGTGTTTTTTTTTTACGCTAATAGTACCGAGTTTACAGTGTGTATATCGTAATATTTCTACCACTATATTTTTATTAAATACTTTATATTATTTTTAATTACTTTAGAAGAATATATTTTGTACCCTTAAGTCTTTAGATTCTTAATTTAGATATTATAATAAGGAGTTTAATTTGTTAAGTCGTTCCAACCTTATACAATAAGTATAATGGATATTTTAGTTAAGTAATGGCTAATAGGTTAAAATAAATATATATTAATAAATATATATTAAATAAGTATTATTATTATTAGAGTAGAACAAGTTGGTCAGTTAAAGTATAATTTAGTAGATCAATTATATGACGAATATCTTAGTATTTTTGAAAGTTCTACCTATAAATTGGAGGTACTAAATTTAAGTGTCGAAGAAGCAAATTTAATTGAAAATGTATGTTTAAGTATACAGAAGTTGTATCGTAAAATTTATTCTTACGATAGGGGAAGCACCAATAAGGACAGCATAATGGCGAAATTTGACCTTAAAACTGCCGTGAGCTTAATTCCGGTGATGGATGGTTCTGAGGATATGACAAAACGAATGATAGATTCTATAGATTTGTATAGTACTATGATTGAACCGACAGAACTGAGTTCTCTTATCAATTTTGTTTTAAAAACACGTTTAACAGAAAGTGCAAAGTTGCGATTGGAAAAAACTTACACAAGTTGTTCAAGTTTAATTACTGATATTAGAAAACATCTTCTTACAACAAAATCTAGTACCGCCTTGCACTCTCAGTTACTTACTTGTAACCAAGGATCGCGATCTATTGAAGAGTACGGTAAGTCGTTAGAGGAGTTATTTACGCAATTGACTGTATCGCAGGCGGATGGTAATACGTCAGCATATAATATATTAAAGCCACTAAACGAAAAGCTAGCGGTTCATCGTTTCGCAGAGGGTTTACGTAACAAAAATTTGAGTTTGATTTTGACAGCACGCAACTACGACTCTCTCAAGGACGTTATTCAAGCTGCAAAAGAGGAAGTGCTGTCTTCATATCGCAGTGAGCCGAGGGAGTCCATGTTTTACGCTCGTCGAGTGGGTCGAGGAAATTTAAACCAGGTAAGGTACTTATCTTACAATCAGCGAGGTCGAGGTCGTGCAGCACAGAGAGGTAACCGTGTATATTTTAATAATTACCCGACGCGCAGTCCCTTTTCTCAGAGATGGACCTCTCAAAATTCTTCTAATTATCTCCAAAATTACTCAAGGTCAAACAATCCTCGTGGACAAAGACCTTCTGTTGGACAAAGGCCCAGAGGTGATCAATTCTACCGATCACGTGGATCTTCGACTAGAGGCCACAACGTACACTATTTACATAACCAAGAGCAAGGTCAAGTAACTGATAACAATAATACTACCGAAAACCAGTTTTTTCGATCCTAAATTTATAAATGCATTTACAAATAGCAATAGTATAGATACAATAGTAAACAGTTTACATTTCAAATGGATGGTCGACACCGGAGCGTCCTTATCAGTCGTGAAATATGAGGCGGTACGGCATCTACCTATAATTAATGATGTTCAAGAAATTAAAGGAATAGGTGGTACAATTATAACAAAAGGTTTTATTAATTTGAAAGTTTGCATGCAAAATGTAGGGTTTATTCACACTTTTTATGTTATTGAAAATATGAATTTCCCGGAACATGGTATTTTAGGCCGCGATTTTTTACGAAAATATAAGGCTATTGTAAATTATGAAACTAATAACGTAACTTTAAAATTAAATTCAGAAACAATAACTATTCCCATGGATACAGATTATTTAGGAAAAAATTATTACATAGATATTCCGCCACGTTGCGAGAAATTTTATTTTGTGAATACTAACTTCAAAGACGACTGTGTTGTATTTCCGAAACAGTTATGCGATGGAGTTTTTATAGCGGGTAGTATAAGTAAGCCAAAAAATGAAAAACTTAGAATACAAATATTAAATTGTAGAGATGAAACCATACGTTTAAGTTACTTTAATCCGGAAGTAGAACAATTATCAGATTACGTAATTTGTAACTATTAAAAGTATGAAAGTGATGGAAATCGAGTGCGAAGAATGTTTAAAGAGTTAAAATTAGATTCGTTAAATTTAGAAGAAAGAAAATGTATAGAAAATATATGTGCGAAATATTCGGATATTTTTTAATTGAACGGCGATAAATTGTCAGTCACAAATATTTACTCACATTCTATATATTTAAAAAATAATGACCCGGTATATACCAAGCCTTATCGGTTGCCTTATGCTCAGAGAGAAGAAATTGAGTGTCAAGTACAGAATATGCTTAAAAGCGATATAATTGAGCCCGCAGCTAGCGAATGGTCGAGCCCAGTATTACTGGTGCCTAAGAAAGATGATGGTAAGGAGAAAAAATGGAGGTTAGTGATCGATTTTAGGAAACTTAACGACCGCATAATAGACGACAAATTTCCACTGCCCAATATATCCGACATATTAGATGCTTTGTCTGGTTCAATGTACTTTACACATCTTGACTTATATCAATCATATTATCAACTAACGTTAGATCCAGAAAGCCGAAAATATAATGCATTCACCACCCACACGGGACAATACCAAATGAAACGTATGCCTATGGGGTTAAAAACAAGTCCCAATGCCTTTTCTAGAGCTATGACAGTAGCGATGTCTGGTTTAAATTATGAAAAATGTCTCATTTATTTGGATGATTTAGTATGTTTCGGACGAAATTTACACCAACATAATCAAAATTTAATCGCAATATTTGAACGACTCCGAAAAGTTAATTTAAAATTAAATCCGGCGAAATGTGTTTTCCTACAAAAAGAGTTACTTTATCTCGGACATGTAGTTTCGTCTGACGGAATTCGACCCGACCCAAATAAGTCAAAAATAATAGAAAATTATCCCATTCCAAAATCAGCAGAAGAAGTAAAACGATTCATAGCATTTGCTAACTATTATAGAAAATTTATACCACAATTCGCTAAGTTATGTATACCTTTAAATAAGCTTACGCGCAAAAATGTAATTTTCTCGTGGGACACGAATTGCCAAGAAGCTTTTATAAAAATAAAAGAATCATTAATATCACCACCTTTGTTGCAATATCCCATACTAAACAATGACAACGTATTCATATTACAGACTGACGCTTCTGGATATGCAATAGGATCCGTTTTATGTAACCAAGACAGCCGACCGGTGGCTTTTGCAAGTCGCACGCTTAATAAAGCTGAATGTAATTACCCGACAGTAGAAAAAGAGTTGTTATCTATTGTATGGTCCATTAAATACTTTCGGCCATATCTATACGGGAGAAAATTTATAATTGAAACCGACCACAAACCTTTAATATCGCTTTTTAGTATGACTAATCCATCTAGTCGTTTGATGAAGTTTAGATTACAGCTGGAAGAGTATGACTTTATAATAGAGTATGTAAGAGGACGTGATAACGTAGCTGCAGACGCGTTATCTCGTATAAGAGTGACAAGTGACGAATTGAAAGATTTACACGCTAACATTAGGATGATGGTAATGACTAGGGCAATGCGTAATAGAGCAAATAAAGCAACAACGCAAAATCAATCGGATGATGAGGCTTCAAATTACGATTGGTCTGATCAACCAAGAGTGGTAGAAGTTCTCAGAAAACCGAAGGATTATGTGGAGTTAAAGTTTGGTAGTAAGACAGAGTGGTGTAAAAGTAGTGTGACAGAAGAAAATAAATATTTTGCGTATTTACCAAATGAAAAAATATTATTTATAAAACCAGAGGCTCAATCACAATGTACACGACGTGTCTTTGCGAGAGATCTGTGTTTAATTACTAAAAAATTAAAAATAAATAATTTATATATTGTACGTACAAATGAAAATAAAGAAATTATAAAGAAATTAAGTAAATGTATAAATGAAAGTAAAGAATGGTCCGGACTAAGATTACATGTAATACAAGGTGTAAGAAAAATAATATCAAATGACGACAAACGCGTTATCTTGAATGACTATCACTTGTTGGCCACAAGTGGACGTGCTGGAATTCGACGTATGATTAATAATATTAGACAGAAATATTTTTGAACAGGATTAGAAAAGGATGTGACGGAGTTTGTACGAAAATGTGATCAATGCCAACGGCAAAAGCATTTTAAGTACATTAAAGAACCCATGGTGATTACCGAAACCAGTGGGTCATCATTTGATCGTATACTTCTAGACTTAGTAGGTCCTTTAGATAGAGATTTATATAACTATACTTATATACTTACTGTTCAGTGCAATTTAACGAAATTTATACAGGCTTATCCGCTCGAAAACAAGGAAACAAACACTGTAGCATCAACATTGGTAAGTAAATTTATTTTACAGCATGGCATACCTCGAGAAATTCTAAGTGACAGAGGCACCGAGTTCGTTTCGCAAACAATGCGTGAGGTTTGTAAAATTTTAAATATCAAACCTACGTTTTCCTCCCCTTATCACCACAAAACAATAGGATCTTTAGAAAATAATCACAAACATTTAATATCATTTCTCAGAATTCAGACTAAAAATTAACCACGCGAGTGGAGTACATGGCTACCATATTGGTGTTTTGCCTATAATACTACAGTACATAGTGAAACCAAATATACTCCATATGAATTAGTTTATGGAAAACCTTGTAACATCCCTAGTAACTTAGTAAACTCTTTAGAGCCATTATATAATTATTCAAGTTATCCTCACGAACTTAAGTTTCGCTTACAAAAGTCTCAAATGCAAGCGAGAGAAAATTTATCTTAATCTAAGGATATGCGAAAATTAAGATATGATGGTTATGTTAATCCTTTCTCATACAAAAAAGGAGATTTTGTTTTAATAAGAAATGAAAATAGAAAAAAAGTTTGATCCTCTTTATATCGGACCATATTTAGTTGTTAAGGAAATTAACCCTAATGTAATAATTTTATACAAAGGTGCAGAGAAAACTGTACATAAAAACAACACTAAGTTGTATTATAATTAAGCATATATTATATTTCTTTCCTTTACTTAGTACTTATTTAGATAAGTGGTATAAGTTAACCTATGTACCGACGCTTTTTATTAAAAAAAAATACTAATGTAATTTTACTGAAATTTTTTGTTTCTCATTGAAGCTTTTATTTGTTTAAAACTAAAAAAAAATACAATTATTGTATTATTGCATTTTTTTTTTCTTTTTTTTGGTTGGGCGTGTAGTATAGTAAGTTGTATACGTTCTAAGTATGTAGTATAGGTATGTTGTATACCTTATAAGCCTTATATTTAAATGTCAGTAATAAACATGCAGTTTTGCTATGAACACGTCTTTTTAAATTAACACTCCTCAGTCCCATCCGTACAATTCCAATGGAGAGTAAGACTGCCATAGTTAAAAGCTAGGAATGGTCGAAGGTAGAGTCAGCAACCTCCTTGCAATTCTCATGCAGGCTTGGCGGGTGAGCTTTGGCAGGCGTATATAAGTTACGGTATCCGTATACCATTAGACATACTGTACGCTTAGCTGCCAACATTATAGTGTAAGAAATAAGTCTAAGAAATAAAATGGTCTATAGGCTATTTGCACTTGCGATCACGGTTTTATTCATCGCAAGGATTGTTCTTAAATATATTTTTAAGAATTTATGTTTCAAATATTAGCCTGTTTGGCTGTTTTGTGTGTGTGTGTGTGTGTGTGTGTGTGTGTGTGTGTGTCTGTGTGTTTACAGTATGGTGTTTTATTTAATTACTTGTTTTTATTTACGGTTTGATATCAGAAAAAAAAATACGTCAGAAATAATTTATTGAATAAGGTCTTAAAACTCCACAGGAAGACAGCAGGCGGATATATTGATAAAACTAATGATATATTGGTTCAGCTTCTGAGGTCCCACTGGCGGTTAATGGCTGCTATTTCTATATAGGAGATTAATCCGTCAAGCTGCTCTATTACGGGTTGGTGGATAATTCCTTCACAACGAAAACTTGCTATCAAATGAATACGATAAGAATCGAAATCCACAGCTGTACATGATCTCCAATTTAACTTTTATATATAGAAAAATCTATGAAAACAGTAGCTAGCGTAGTATTTTCTTAATATCTTATGTAATTGTTACAAAAAATAAATATTTCTTGTTTGGCTACTCTCACCAGATATAGCTTGAGCCCTTTTAATAAAAAAATTATAATAATTAAACAAATAAAACCTAAAACATACGAAGGAATACAGAGATTTTTCTTTTTCTGAGATCAAAAAATTGTGAATAAATATAATACCTAATGTTTTCGGCCTTTTACTTTTCATTTAAGTTTTGCCAATCAGGATATCCGGTAGCTCAATCGAGGATAAATTGGCCAGAAATTAAGTAAATTCAAATAGCCTGATCTTTTTATTCAACTAGATCAGCAAACAAGCGTATGGTTTACCTGATGGTAAGCGATTACCGTAGTTCATAGACGCTCACAACCAGAAGAATTACAAAGGCGCTTCTGAT
This sequence comes from Melitaea cinxia, assembly GCF_905220565.1. Lineage (NCBI taxonomy): Eukaryota > Metazoa > Arthropoda > Insecta > Lepidoptera > Nymphalidae > Melitaea > Melitaea cinxia. The sequence goes on from NC_059405.1 coordinate 1,024,378, forward strand.
CTTAATCCCAAACCCACCAGACGCTTTGGTCACCTTACTCGCTACAGGAACACAACCTTGCTTGCGGGCAATTTTACTTAGCTTTTATCGTCTGTAAGGTCGAGGTACTTCCCCGGTATGTCAGATAAAAATATGATAAAAAACAAAATAAAAGGATAGTTTAACTATAAAATAACCAAAACAGATAGATAACAATTTTGATATAAAGTACTCATATGGGTATATGTTACAACTCACAACAATTGCTCTGCTATGCGACGTTATTAAACTTTAAAGTCCTCATTCCGAAAGTCGAGTGTACAACAAATAGTTCATATATAATAAAACAAAAATGATCCTTATGAGAAGATAATAAGCGTCATATCATCCTAACATATTATGGCTATGTGGTTTGCTGTGCTCTTGAATGCGAGCCCTCAAAGATTTGTCTCTGAAATTTTCTGTTTATTTACAGATATATTCTACGTTTCGATATATTATGATTTTATATTGAAATAAGTCAGATGGAAACTAGACTTTTATTTATACGTTGAGCAGGTTAAATCATTTGCTAACTTAGTAGTATTTTTTTGCTATAGCTTATATTATATAAACTAGCTGTGCCCGCGACTTCGTCCGCGTGGAATTTTATAAAATAATTTTTGGTTAGTTTGCATTTATAACAAAAGAATAAAAAAATAAAAGTAGCTTAAGTTACTCCTTATTACATCAGTTATCTGCTAGTGAAAGTCCCGTCAAAATCGGTCCAGCCGTTTCAGAGATTAGCCAGAACAAACAGACAGACAGATGAAAATTGTAAAAAATTTTTTTTTGGTATATGTACTGTTTATACATCCATATGAATTTAGTAAAAAGCGGTTATTTTAATATTACAAACATACACTCTAGTTTTATTTATTTGTATAGATGAATACTCATGTGTTGAAGTTAAAGATCTCAAGTTTTCCTTAAGAATTGTCCTAAGAACAGTGATTAAGGAAGTAATACTGCTGATAAAATCTCCTGATCACGCTATCTGTGATAATCACGACCACTCTGCTAAAAGAAAAGAAAAAAGCAGCTAGAACAGTCTCCCACATTGAATTCCTTTTCATTGAAATAAAACATCTTAGTAAAAGACTTACTGACTGAAATAAAAGCAAAAAGCTTTGTTTGATAACTAACAAATCATACATAAGTAAATATACAAAGAACAAACAATATTTGAAACAGCATTCATAATAAGAGGATTAACAAATCATGAGGAAATAAGCAATGAGAACATCGATCCAACTCCCGAATAAGTAACGAAGCAGAAATAAAAAACACTTTTGTTATAAAGGTATTCGTAGGTAAACATTTTATGAGTGTCGACTTAATGTCGCTCGAAATATACATAACACGCTGAGCTGCTACTTGGCTTCAAGTGAACTTAAATCTGCGATGAAGTACATAAACTACATTATATTGTGTTCCGTAAGAATTTTATACTTATTAACAATAATGTGTCTTGTTTGTGTACTACTAAGGTGGTGAATAAACACACAGTTGGATTGTTTGCTTACCTAGTTGTGTATAGGATAATTGTGTTTGCAGGCAAACGAAGAAAAACCGCCTTCAATTATATCGACAAGTAATACAACGTAGGTAGACGAAAAAATAGTCAAGTAAATACGCATCATCAAAGATTACTCCAAAAGTTGTAATCAGATCTCGATGACATTTAAATGTGACCACATGATAAACATCGGTTTTTGATTAAATTAAAAATCATCAAAATCGGTACACCTAGTTAAGTAGTTAAGTTATGCGGATTTTCGAGGGTTTCCCTTGATTTTTCTGAGATCCCATTGTCAGATCCTGGTTTCCTTATCATGATACCAAACTAGGGATATCTCCTGTCCAACGAAACAAGAATTATCAAAATCGGTTCGTAAACGACGGAGTTATCCCCGAACATACATTAAAAAATATATATATACGGTCGAATTTGAGTAACCTCCTCCTTTTTTTGAAATCGGTTAAAAAGATAGACTTCCAATATTTTATTATGTAGACATTCAATATTTATTTGACGAGATCTCAATGATAACGCAATTGTAATAAAATCGTTTATATATAATTTATAGTATGTATTAACTGAAACGCTGTTGGTTTTCTTAACATATAAATAAATAAATAAAATCAACCAACATCTAGTGTAGCAGCGTGATCGCGACTTCGTCCGCGTGGAACCTAACGAAAAAGTTATTGTTCACTTCACAGATTTAAAAATAAATAAATTTCTAAGATAATTTTAATTTTTTTTAAGGCGAACTGTACAATAACTATTTTGTTAAACAAAAATTTGTTCCCACGCGGACGAAGTCGCGGTCACAACTTTTCAATAAAATAACAATTTACTTGATTGGATCACTAAATATCAATGTTAACAAAGAACAAAAAAAAAAAGTGTGTGTATACTTATATACCTACGCACGCAAGGAGTTATACTTCATTGGCTAGCTAACTTCACGTTGCTAACTTATTCTTCGTTGACTAGCTAACTTCAGGGTGTCGGTTTTTTGTCACAGTGTGCGCGAGCAATATAAAAATTTACTCTCATCATATTTCCCTAATGTATCAAGAGAAGTAAAACTTCAAAAACCTATCAACACTAATAGAACGTATTAAAAACTCCTTACAAATTTAATATCGGGTTAATCGAATAACAAACAATTTAGTGCGAGAACGTGATTTTCTGAAAAAATTATGTGAAGAATACTTCGACCTCATGGGGTTAGTGTGTCGAGGCTTCAGCGGTCATCGCCCTCTCTACATGTAGGTCAGATCCTCCATGTATTGACTTTAGGGCCTTAAGCACGTGCCCTTGTAGATTGATAATAACTGGTTAAGTCTTCGAGGGTAGATAATTTGTGTATAGCCGCAGGGATGTATAGGTATTGGTTGAATGTTTGATATATTTAAAACCGCCATCGGCAGGCTCTAAAATGCCTTTTGGTACACATCTTGCAACATAGTTATGCTCATTTTACTGGTGATTTATTACTGTAACTACAGATCGACAGTCCTGTAACTACTAAAGCTACTAGTAAAGCTGAGACGCGGTCCAAGGATGATAGAATTTCAAAATCAAAGTTAAAAAAATAGCACATTCAAATACACACACACACACACATATACACACACATACACACACACACACACACATAAATACACATACGTATATGTCCGAAACATATGGGTATAAATACAAACTGTACCAAAGCTTATAACACCGTAGAAGTATTGAAAGTCGTATTTGAAAGCGATAATATTATCTTAATTTTTCAACTCGTGTATAAAAGTTTGAGAGCCGTTAAACAGTTCAAGAGAGTTATTTTTAAAGTTTTTAAAAGTTCCCAAGTAGACACTGGAACTAGTCAAGCGTTCGAGAATATTATACGAGATATTTTTTCATCGAAAACTTCTCAGAAAAAAATACGAGAAATTTATACGTGCAGAATAACTGAAATGTTTTATATCGGTGAGTTGTTCGAAAACAATTGAAAGTTTAGAGAAAGTATTACAGAACTGACTTCGAATAAGAATTCAAAGTATGAAATAATATTTTCGTTTATGATCACAATAGTATTATTCGAAGAAGATTTTTAAGTGAAACTTCTTAACGTACACTTCACTTGCTCAAGCTCTTCAAGCTGGGGAATGCATGAGAGCGTTATGAAAAGCGTGATCGGCGAAGTGAATGAAGCAAGTGGGAGAGGTGCGAGCACACGTTTTCTTTCTCTCTTTCTCTCACAACCAGCTACGAATATTAAGTTTCGTATATCTAAGGCACTATTGTGCGGAAGTCTTACTTCAGTCATGTGGTCTAAAGCACACTCGTTTGTATTTCAAGGCACTCTTAGGATATCATGTTAAATGTTAAAATACTACGAAAGTCAGCGACTTACACTTTATTCCAACAACCACCGTGTTTTGAAAGTGCTGCACGTATAAATTATATGTACTCCCACCATTGGTAGATAACAAAATCACGAACAGTCAAATCAGTTTTATCATATTTTTATGCATGTCCCTAATCTCCTACCAGTCATCAGACACCTGATAGTGATCGTTGCAAGAAGAATTATTTGTCTAAGACAGTGGCTTTGGATTGTACATTTGCAGTTACCATTAATCAAGCTATCCGGTCCGAAACGGTCAGATCCGGTTTAGACCCTCTAAGATTGTTTGATACAATTCAACTGCAAGCTAATTTAAAAACGGATGATGATACGATTTCTGAAAGATCGTCAAATATAAAATGAAATGAAACGAAATAAAAATATTTATTACCTACCTGTTATGTATTATACCGATTTGAAAAATTCTTTCAGTGTTACATAGCCCATTTATCGAGGAGGGCTATAGGCTATATATCACCACGCTTAGACCAATATAAGAGTGAAGTCCATGCGCAGGAAGTCGCGGAGAGAAGCTAGTAATTTATATTTATATGTGTAATTTATCGATTATTTTCCATTAATGTGTGTTTTTTAGCCCATTTATGAATTGTTTACTATTGGAAACTTTATTGGTTTGTGTACTAACTGTACCTATAAGTTTTATAATTTGTTGTATTATTGTCCTTTTTGTTTTCTAAACAAAATAAAATAAAATAAAATTTCACTCATGTTTTCACACATGCACTCGTTGTTCCCAAATGTGGACGACGCCAGCCGTCATACATTTACTTATTTGAGTTTAACGGATAATGTTTAAATAAAAGGCGTAGACAAATTAGTGAGCCTGGATTTTGAATTTTTAATGAGGTTAAAAGGTTTACTATGAACTTACGGGTTGGATACACCGTACAATTTACCTTATTCGATCCACACGTATATCTGACTATGTAACAAGAATTTAACTACAACTATACTATAGCTTACTCGAATCCAATATCCTAGACGTTAATACCGTTAATGAGAAATTAATTACAACCATATATTCATATGTCTATAATATAATACGTGTTAATACATCTGTTTTGACATGCAATTAATTCCAACTGGATATCATTTGATAGTATTCAATTAAAAACTTATGTAATACGAGCTTCGCCTTGAGGTTTCTCTTTCTCGTTGATGATTGATTGATTGTTATTTATTGTTATTGTCTTTATTTATTTAAGTTAAAAGTAATCATAAAAATAATAAAATATATTAATTTCTGAACGCCATCTTTGGGGTCTGTGGATAAGCTTGTTGTTGTTGGTACAGCGTCATCTATCTTTTTTTGTCAATCCCGGTTGCTCGAGCCTCGTCAATACACTGATTTTATCTCCGATAAATCTACGTTCAAATATCAGCATTAGTACTCACGCATACACACAAAATTTCCGTTACTGTGGGAGTTTTGGGATGATCTTTGATTTTGGTTGCAAATGAAAAAAAAATTCGACTTCACTTGTCAATGTATACATTGACAAGTAACATAGGTAGACGAAAAAAAAGTCTATATACATCTCTAGTCTAATATACACTATCAGAGATAGCTTAAAAAGTACTGGTCAGATTTTGATTGAATTTAAATAGGACCACATGAAGAAAACCAAATTTAAATTTAAAAAAGAAATATCAAAATCGGTACACCCAATAAAAAGTTATGAGGTAACTAACGCCAATAAAAATTACATCGTCCAACTTAAAAAAATGCTCATAAATTAAAAACTGCTAAGCCAAACTGAATCAAATTTTTATGGGACTAAATGGCCAATATTTTGAATCGAACAAAAAAATAATCACGTGAATTGGATTTGAAATCTTGGCGTAATCAGTGTAGGAGTATATTTTTTATGTACATACGGGTATGTACATAAAAAATACCAACCAAACTGACAACCTTCTCCTTTTTGAAGTCAGTTAAAAGTACTCTGTGTTTTTTTCTCAATCTAGCTATCTATGTTCGAAGTTTCATTTTCAATCACTCTTTCATTGCGTCATGAAAATCCATCCATTTTTGTTAATTATAGTGAACATACAGAAAGACAGAAAGTTGCGACCGGGGACTTAGTATTATAATGTGTATAGACATAAATGTACGTAATAATTAACTTGTTTTAATAATTTACCCCATAACTAGCTCTGCCGTGTGGTTTTATCCGCGTTAATGTTAGGAAAAAAGTACTAAAATATTATATACCCTATAGCCTTCTTCGGTAAATGGGCTATCGAACACAAAAATAATGTTTCCACCTTATAAGTAAGTAGTAAGAAGACCCTGAGAGAAGTTCAGTTTTTCAGCTTTATTATATTATTATAGATATCAAATCATAAAACTATGAAATAACTAATTCATAAGTACCGTGTCGATGTCTATTAGTCGACGAACCCTAACCGCAAATGTCGTTGATCTGAGCTTTTCAGTTAGGGATGTCAAATGGGAATACCACTAAAGTTTCCAATCTAAACTTGTCACTAAAAGTTTTAATATCTCTGACGACATTAACTCTACTCACTCTCTCTACTTGTTCTATTATTTCATTTAAGGTTGGCAATTTCACTTTTTTTTTGTTTAGGCAACAGATCTTTAAGACTACGCAACGGATTTTGATGCGAGTTTTTTAATAGATGAAGTAATTCCACAGGAAGGTTTATATGTATAATACAGATATGATAATTTTAAAGGTTTTGTGATGTTGTAAATAAACACATTTATTTGCGCTCACATTGCAAACGCTGGCTGAACCCTGCGAGATAGATCAAAATAATATACACAGTATTATACAACTTAAATAGGTCTACAAATAATTGTATTTGCTCGCAAATGAAAAAAAAAACCGACTTCAATTACATTGACAACTAATACAATGTAGGTAGACGAAAAAATAGTCAAGTAAATACGCGTTATCAAAGATAAGAGAAAAAGTTTCAATCAGATCTCGATGAAATTTAAATGTGACCATGTGATAAACACTAGCTTTTGATTAAATTAGAAATCATCAAAATTAGTACATCGAGTAAAAAGTTATGCGGTATAATACAACGTAGTTTGACGAAAAAATAGTAAAGTAAAAACACATTATTAGATATAGCTTGAAAGTAGTTGTGAGATCTCAAATTAATTTAAATGGGACCAAATGACATGCACCACCTTTCGATTAATTTTTTTTGGTCGAAATCGGTCCATCCAGCCAAAGTTGTGAAGTAACATACATTAAAAAAAATCGAATTGAGAACCTCCTTCATTTTCGAAAGTCGGTTAAAAAGCCGAGCGATGGTGGGATAACCATCCAACTGCTGGATTTGAGATACAAATGCCAAAAACGGACAACAGCCTCTTCGGTGCAACAAAGCCAGCCCTGCGGTCACCAACCCGCCTGCCCAGTGTGTTGACTATGGGCAACGCACATGAGTTCCACGCCGTTCAATATGGTCCTACGTCACGCGTGACTAGGCCATTTCAGTTATTTTCTATCTCTAAAGAAATATCTTCGAATAAAAATATAATATGCAGCAAATATCATGAAGCATATAACATACCTCCAATCGTGCTCGACTATCCATTCAATCATAGCTAATACGGAAGCGTGCTGGACACATATCCGAACGCTGCATATCTCGATATATATGTTCCTGTAAATTTACAGACCGTGACGTATACCTTACCAATGGCATATTGAATGGCAGAATTATTAATATCTTTTAGAATCAGATATGCAATAAGTTGTATCAAAATACATTAGATCACTATTATGTTTTGTGACTTTATCTATTATTATTTATGACCTTGTATAATCAATTTAATCAGCTTATAAATGCAGGAAAATAATTAATTTAGTTCAAAGCTGACCATCAAAGATGTTTTATTTACTCAATATAGTACTAGCTTTTGTGCTACTGCAAGCTGTGTTATGCTATGTGTGCTTTAAATTACGTGGAAGAAGCATGTATCAAATAATATACTGATGATGTAGACAAAGACTTTCTAATGAACTTGGTATACAGTTTACAGATTTTCTAAGTCGCTAGTAAGCTCGATTCCTAGACGTGCATGCGCCCTGCCCAATAGTGTTCACCAAACTAACTCGTGAACAAGTGCAGCATTATGTCAAGTATTACAATTCTCATAACCCATACTGATTCGATGATAAACTAAGGAATTTTACGGCTTTTTAATTTCATTGACTTTTAGTAGAACAAAACTTGGGCTGACTTTTGTGTTCCCTTCATACTTGTTAGTATAATATAAAAAAATCCAACAACGTTGTCAATGATTTTGATATCATGTTTTTTATATTACTAGGTCGGCAAACAAGCGTACGGCTCATCTGATGGTAAGTGATTACCATCCATACCATTGAGAAAGATATTGTGATATATAAACTGATAGTTTCAAGTCTGTAGTACAAGCATAAATGCATTGCTTCCGATTGCATGTACACTATATTATTTAAATATAAACACGATAAGGACGAGCAACATATATGTATTTGAACATAAATGAAGCCTTCCATTCAAGAAAAACAACTCTTACTGCATAAACTTTAAAGTTCAGAATTGTACATCAATGGTTACAAAATTCAATCAACCATTTCTCCCAACAGTACTTTAAGCTTAGTGCAGCTAGCATTTTCACTATCTTTTATCGTATTTTCTTTAAGAATTCTAGGTCTTAAGGAAGATGTTCTCAAATGTAATAACATCGTGCGAGTTCCTGAAACACGGAGACGGACAGATACGGTTATCATTTTTGAACCGATTCTAACAAGAAAATATAATAAATATAAATTTATATTATTGAAGTAAAGCCTCTTTACGTACCTTTGACTTGGGGAGTAAGCTGGTGAATGCGTAACGAGAGCGTTACGAAGTGAAGTAAGTGAAGATAGAAAGAGAGAGAGAATTACGTTTCGTATATTACTATAGGAACAACTAAAGAAGTTTTACTTCAGCCGTGTGGTCTAAAGCACATTTAGTTTTTGTTATTTATATTAATTATTAAAATTGATATAATATTTAAAGAAGAAGAAGAAGAGAAGTGCTTTCTTGGATCACTTTCGGCAAGCGATTCCAAAGAGTTGTAGAACGTATTGTGAAGGAATTGAGTAGGAAGTTGGTGTTGTGTCAGGTGATTTCAAGCAACGATGTGATGCAAGATCTTCTAGAGCGTGTTGTGGTAGGAAGAAGATGGAAACGGGACCGAAGGTAGGAGGGAGAATTTTGGTCGTAGAGATTTTTATAGGGAAAAAAAAGGATATGCATATCGTGGCGAAGTTGGAATGGGAGCCACATAATTTGAATATGAAATTAGGATATGTTATTGATTATACTAAACGTAAATCAAAGATAAATAGCACACATCTACACAGGATTGCGCAATCAGAATTTAGCAATTTAATCACGCTATAACGTTGCGGGTCCACTTATAATTATAACAGAATTCACATAAATTTTTCGTCTGATACTACTTTTATACGTACCTATGTACCGTAAACCTATAATAGGTGGCAATTATATTATCAATTGCGATAAGCTACAATATATAAACAGTAATTAAAAATATTACCGTCTTTTCATATGTAAACATCGCATAAATTCGTGATATGCATATAAAAATAATACATTTACAATGTCTATGTGTAATTTATATTACGCATTATTCTTAAATATTCAAACTCGATTTCAAGTAACTTTAGCTGTCTGTTTGTTATGTTATCATGGCTACTCTACAGAATGGTTATATTAAAACTCACAACTGTATAATAGTTACAAACATATATGGCTATGTAAAATTCCTCCTGGAGAGATTTAACTTAGGTAAAACACAGTAGGAAATATCATATCTCAAACATACGACTGGGAAAGTAAGTCGCATGAAAAAAGTTTAAAAAATAAAAGAATCCAATAAAATAAAATACATATGTATATATGAACTGAGTTGGGACACAGCAGGAAATATCCTGCTTGAAACCTCGAGCAGACTGAATGGGGAAGTACCTTGACCTTAAGAAGATGAAACTTCAACAACACAGCTAAAAAATTCTACCCTCAAGCAGTGTTGTGTTCCTGCGGTGAGTAAGGGGACATCGTTTAATTACGTGAGCTAATTTTCGAACAGTTTACCCCCCCCCCCCCTTGACATTTGGTGAGATTTACCTAGACCCCCCTCTCCTTACGTGAGATTGATGCTAATATATATAGATATTTAAACTAAACAGTCACCAACAGTACTTTGACTTTTTTTGCTGCGCCATCGCGTCATCAAAAGATCATCATCATCATCATTACAGCCTATACAGTCCACTGCTGGACACAGGACTCCACAAGTTCACGCCAAAAATAACGTGAACTCATGTGTTTTGCCCATAGTCACCACGCTGGGCAGGCGGGTTGGTGACCGCAGTACTGGCTTTGTCGCACCGAAGACGCTGCTACACGTCTTCGGCCTGTGTATTTCAAAGCCAGCAGTTGGATGGTTATCCCGCCATCGGTCGGCTCCTTAAGTTCCAAGGTGGTTGTGGAACCTTGTTATCCCTTAGTCACCTCTTACGACACCCACGGGAAGAGAGGGGGTGGCTAAATTCTTTAGCGCCGTAGCCACACAGCACCATCAAAAGATAAAAAGATTTTTTTTCATCAAAAGATAAAAAGATAGAATTAAAATGTTTTTATTTGACGGTGTCTCCGAAAGATCCTGATAATTACCTTCTGATAATTACGGCTAGCCCGGTGATGTAGTGTGAGCCTGCCTTATGCTTCGGGGACTATGGGTACGAATTCCGAGTCTTTTCGTGGTGCCATTTACCGAGGGAGGCAGTAGGGTATGTTTTTTCTCAAATGCGTGTGAAAACGTCGTCGTCTCCGAAGTCGTATTTAGTAAAATTACACAAAAAACTTTCTTTGTACATGCTGAGACTTCCGACTGTGGGTGGTTAAAATCTTTTTAATTTTTTGAGTAAAAAAAAATGGTATTTGTTATTAAAATGTTACTGTGTTTAAAGAAGACCAATTTTATCGCTTTTCTTTTTCTATCTGTAATCTGGATTATCTTGATTTAGAATGAAATTTTTTGTCATTTAAAAATCGTTCTAATGGTCGTAAAAATACGGTTCCCAGATTGAAAGATACCTTTTTTCCCCTCAGTATTTCGATGGTATAGTTAGAAAATATTGTTTCATTAGTTACAATGTTAATATGTACGATTTTTTTATTTTTGTGTACCCACACATTAGGAATTCTAAACATTTTTGAATATCATATCAAAAATTGATCGCTCCAGCGGGATTCGAACCCGCGTCTCCGACTGACCGTGTCGGCGCTCTAGCCAATTAAGCTATGGAACGATGTACCCGCCAGAGCGAAATTTTTGATATGATGATTTTTATTTTCGGTTTAAGCGAACCGTGGCGCCGTCTATAGTGAGTTCTTTACAGAGACCCGTAACTATTCAAAGTTTCATATTACAATGAAAATCTTTGACAGGAGACGACACCATGCTATTTTTAATATGTACGATTTTTTATTTTTGTGTACCCACACATTAGGAATTCTAAACCTAAAATAATTCTAACCGTGGCGTGGCGTTGAATTAATTTCTCTAATTGTACTGTTTTTGTTTGTATCTTTTAATGGTGTGCAATAAAGAATATTATTATTATTATAACAGTCATGTATATTTAAATAAAAGATAAATCCCATTTTTTATTGATTCTTTGATAAGCTTCATTTTTAATAATACTTTTTCTTTTTATTACTAATACATTTTGAATTAACTTTTAAAAAGCAAGTTTCTATTAATAATTTTATTGGTAAAATACGATATAAAGTCGAGCTTTCGAACAAAATAAAATCCTAACAGCTGTATTAAGTACAAGTGTACATTTCGTCGGTTCGAGTTTTAGGCTCCGTGATAGGAATAGTAAAAAAAATCGCTTAGGTCGCAAAAGCCTTTGTTAAAAATGAGAACGGTTAGGGTTAGACCGGTTGTTTGGGTAACAAGAGTTTTTCTCGCATTATGAACGAAGCTGTTACTGACGGATTTGGTGCTAGACATGTGACATTCATTTAAAGTGCGTATCGATATGTAACTGTAGAATTTTTGAAGTAAAACTTCTTTGCGTACACTTGCTTCGGGGCTTAAGCTGGTGAATGCGTGAAGAGAGCGTTACGAACAGTGTGATCGGGCGAGACGAACGGTAGTTGAGACGGAGATATAAGCTAGTGCAGATAGAAATAGAGAGTGAGTTACATTTCGTAAGTTTTACTTCAGTCGTGTGGTCTAAAGCAAACTCGTTCTTTAAAAAAATATCAGAGCAAATAAATTATATAAAATTGTGCACCTTTCTAACGTTATTTTTGAACTTAGTTCAATGAATCGTGCCATCAAAACTTTATCTACAGACATTTACTCTATCGGCATTACATTAGCAGTCAGCAACCGGTATACTAAAGTAAGGACAAGTAAATCAGCTAACCATGGTAAGATAAGAACTGTTTGTAAATCATAAGACGCCATGAAACAAATACAAATACCGGCCTTTGTTATTGAATAAGGAATTATTATTAAATTGTAACATTATAAATAATTTAATATGTCCTATGTCGTCGCTCGTACGATTACAATAATGAGTCTATTATAAAGCCGATTTTTAATATTTTTTTTGCACTCTTTTATTTGTAAATTTAATAGTTTAATTTAAAATATTACTCAGGCGGATCGACTTGTATGTCAAAATTATCAATATTAACTACAATAAGTAAAACAAAACTGTGTCGAAATTTTTTACGGTAAATTTTATATTTATCGATATCAACTTATATAAATACGTCCATCACTATTTAAGATATATGAGTTGGTTTAACCCGCTTACTAATTTTTTATCTAAAGTGAACATTTCATAAGAAAAATTTACAAGGATTTATTTTTAATCCAGTTAAAATTTTACTGTTCTGCGTTTGTTAACTGTTTGATTTAAAATGTTTAAAATACTGGTTCCATGTATTAATTACAGACAGACAAACACAAGCAGTTATAGCAAGCTTTCACGCCAGTTTTGTTATACAGATATAATCATATTATTATGTGTTTAAAAATATAACTTATTTAGTATTTGAAAAACCAACAGAACAAATATATACTAATAGTACAAAACATGGCTTTATGATGAGAAATGAAAGATGGCGTTGAAGAGCGGATGATGAAATTAAGAAATATAAATAAATAAAGACTTCTTTTTTCTCTTTTAAGGTAGATCTACATATTTTAAATTATTCTTTTCCTTTGACATAAATTTGTAATCTCACAAAACCAGCATATTTAGTAGAGTCAATTTCAAAATAACAGAACAAATTCAATTACTCGGATGTTGGCAAATCCTAGAGAAAGCTAGAATTTAAAAGAATAAGAAGACTAAAATTAGATATATACTTTTTATTGAATCAAACAAAATCAGAATTAATATTTAGTTACTTATTCACAAACATACAAAAACAAAGTTAATTTTGCATCTATACATTTGTCGTTGCAATTGCTTTCAGATGGTAATCCATATACAAATTATTACCAAAATTCTAATAATTAAATTAATTAGAAAAGGTCGATAGGTTAAAAACGCATAAGAATTTATATTAAATATGTTTCAGTTGTATTCCATGAAAGATTTGATTCTCTTTAGAGCAAACGCTCTTAATCGAGGCAACCATATCTCTCACATCCAGCGCAAAATCTCTGTGAATCATACCATCTGATACGAGGCTCAATCGTTTGCAAAACTTCGGCGACATCTTCGTATCTTGAACTATTCTTTCTCGACAGCAGCCATTTCGTATTTCCACGCATCATACATTGTTGGTAAAGTATATAATCATCATTTATTTTTTCATAGATCTGTACTGCGTATATAGATTTGTCGTGATAGTTATATTCTGCACTGTGGACAAAAAACTTAGCTGCTTTTTTGCCCATAATCATACCGTCACGAAGCCATGTGGTGTCTTTGACCAATACTGGATTATCGTCGAATGAGTATGGGTTATCAGAATTGTAATAGTTGATATAAAGCTGTAGTTGTTCAGGAGTTGGTTTGGTGAACGTTCTTGGGGCGCAATCACGTGTTGGAATCGAACTTACTAGCGACTTAGAAAATCTGTAAACTGTATACCAAGTTCCGAGTAGAAAGTCGTTGTCTACATCATCAGTATGTCTGTTGATGCATTCTTCTTCCACGTAATTCAAAGATAACACAGCTTGCAGTAGCACAAAAGCTAGTACTATATTTAGCAAATAAGACATCTTTGATGGTCAGCTTTGAACTGAGTTAATTATTTTCATGCAAAAAATTTATAAGCTAATTAAATTTATTATCAAGGTCATTAAGATAACAACGCATAAGAAGTTTCACACAAACTCAAGTTTCAAAGCTTTCTGGTATTGAACAGAAACATTTTGATTTTTTAATCTCATTATTTTCATTTGGGTGTTGTGCCTAATGAGTATAAAGAGTTTAAAAAAATGAATTTTACTCTACAGCAAGCACTATTATGACTAAATTTTATATAAATAACTAGGTCGGCAAACAATCGTACGGCTCACCTGATAGTAAGCGATTCCCGTAGCTTATAGACGTCTGCAACACCAGATGCATCGCCAGCGCGTTTCCGACCCTATCCCCAATCCCCAGGAGCTTTGGTCACCTTACTTGCCAACAAGAACACAAGACTGCTTGAGAGGAGTAATATTTAGCTGTAAACTATCGTATGAGTAGATTTACCCCGACCTACACCTGAAGGTGGCATTGAGTGCTTAAACTCCGCTTAGATAACGCTAACACGAACAACTTAATCGCAATTTAACCTCACTGGTCCACCTTTTTTATAAAAGATCAAATAAAAATAAAATTTCACATAAATGTATCGTCTGAAACTACTTTTATACGTAGGTACATTACGTACGTAGTAATTATCCTATCAATTTCGATAAGCTACAATGTATGAACCGTAATTAAAAATCTTACCATATTATCATAGCAATACAATGAGTGGTGTTTAGGGGTTATGAGTCGCCGCTGTATTTGTCTACGTCTGGGGTACCACAAGGACTGGGGCCTGGGACCGATTTTATTTGTAATTTTTGTAAATGACATTGTATATAAAACACTGCAAATTTTCCTTAATTGCAGATGAATTAAAGGTATATATCAGTCATTACAGCCAGTCAGTAGTCACTGAGTACACTAGCACTACAGTCAGTCACTAGCCAGTACAGTCCACTGCTGGACATAGGCCTCCACAAGTTCACACCAAAAACAACGTGAACTCATGTGTTTTGCCCATAGTCACCACGCTGGGCAGGCGGGTTGGTGACTGCAGGGCTGGCTTTGTCGCAGTGGAGTGTGATAGGCTTAAATGATGATGAGAATCATTAAAATTGGTTTATAAACGACGAAGTTATCCGCGAACACACATTATATTTATTTTTCCCATGGAAAGAGTGCGTGCTTCTATTGATAACAGACCTCAAAGCTTAAAGGACTGTATTACGGCCGATGGAGACTACTTCGAATAAGCTGTTATATCTTTAGTGGTTTTATATTATCGTATTAAACTATAACACTGTAATAAGTAATAGTAATAAATGTTACATGCAATAGAAAAAATGTTTTTTCTTTGTAACAATATTTAGGGCAAAAATATGTATATGTCAATCCTTTTCATTACTGACATTATTCTACATTTTTAAAATCTAAAATACACCATCTGAATATCGTAGATATATTTTGGCGATTCCTAAGCGAATTTTTTTGCAGCAAAACAACGTTTCGGAGTCAGCTAGTAATTGTGTAAATTTCTTGTATCAGAAACTTACGTATCTATGGTCTTGTCAAAATTCCTGATCATGCGCGATAAAGTGTTTCTAGATCATTCCTTTATAATGACAAATTAGATGTCAGTACAAAAATCCCAAGGAGAGAAAGAGCTAATGTCAAATCCACTTTATACTATGAGTATCTTGCGTATATTTAAATTTAGAACAGTACTTAAAAAAAATACTCAAAATATGTTACTAACGAAAAGAAAAAAAGTATGGCAAATAGATCTTATCAAAGAATTAATAAAAATATTAATTATATATTTTTTTAATATACTTTTATCATTATAACTGTCAAATTGTTGTCACAATTAATGAAACTATTTGTCTCGCGACTTAACGTATTATGTCTAATTTAGTTTTAGTTTAGTTAGACTATGACCTATGGAGTTCTATTCGTATGTTGTAGTAGTTGAGGAATCTTTACCAGTATCTTTTCTTCGTCTCTAAGGTATACTGTAATATTTTACTCACAGCAACCGCGAACCTTCTCTGGTTCCCCTCGGGAGCGTATAGAGATGCGTTATTAGAATTTTATATAGTACTAGCTGTACCCCACAATTTAACACTCAATAATTTGAAAAAAAAAACCTATAGCTTAAATAATAGTGATAATATAGGATAGTCTTCCTCGGCAAATTGGCTATCCAACATAAAAAGACTCGGGAATCTCGCCCATAATCCCTGAAGCATAAAACAGGCCCACAATCTGGATAGATTGCATAGACACCGTCAAATAATAACATTTTAATATATACTAATATTATAAAGAGGTAAAGTTTCTAACTTTGTTCGTAGGGGATAGTCTTCGCAAATACTGATCTGATCACCAAAATTCTTCCACTAACAGAAAGCTACCCTATTAAAGGGTAATATAGGCTATATTTTATTGTAATTGAATAAAAAATTCAAGTGTAAGTGGGCAAAACACTTGAGTTCACGCCATTTTCGACGCAAACTTGTAGAGGTCTATGTCCAGCGGTGGGCAGAATTGGCCGAAGTGTAAGTGTAAGTCAATAAAAAATTTAGTGAAAAATCCTATATATAAAATTCTCGTGTCACAATGTTGGTTACAATAGTCCTCCGAAACGGCTGGAATGATTTTTATGAAATCTTGTGTTCATATCGGGTAGGTCTGAGAATTGGCCAACATCTATTTTTCATACAGCTAAGTTATAACATATATGGCAAAACAACGTTTGCGGGGTCAGCTAGTTATATCTAAGGTTGTTAAGGACTTCGTTATTAGAACTATCCAGACCGAGGTTAATTTTTCAATAAGAAAATAAATAACATGCAGTCCGTTGGGCCTTGTATAAGAATTCTCGATGTAATGAGCTACACATTTCTAAATAGAATCGAAATTTTAAACACTTAAAATGTTTGTGACATGTAAGTGTACGAAAAAATAGATTGAACTTTTCGGCAACGGTTTTGTTGAGAAACAGATTTTCTTTTACCTTGTACTGTTTAGAATTACGAAAATACTGTGGGGAAAAAAGGAGACACTCAAATATTTTAATTCTTACTAAGCAGAATGTATGTATGTTTGGGCCGTTGACGCAGTTTGTAGTGTCCGTTCTGTTATACTTGCATTTATTAATATTTAAAATATATTAGTTACGACAGTGAAACCATAGTTCAGTTTTTTATCTGACGTTTATTTTTCTTTTTCCTCTTACATTCGTCACATAGCAAATCTAATACAAAAAGTTTAAATATAAATTATACAACATCTTCCCTTTTTATTCCTGACCATACCTGACCGGAGGTCTAACTACCCGACCATATGATGTTGTATAGTAGGATGTTGATGGTGATGATGGTTGTTGTTGTGATGGTTGGATTGCGTCACTTTCTTGATTATCGACATCGTGAATGTAAAAAGGAATCATATTTAGAGGCTTTATGTGAAACCTGTTTCTAACAAATATCCTCCCATTTTCATTTGCTATCTTGTACGTCCTATCATTTGTCTTTCGTTTAATAATTCCTTTCTTCCAAAATCTCCCTATCCTAAATAACACGCCTTCTCCTGTTTCTATTGGTCTTAGATCTTTTTTATTCCTATTATAAAAATGTTTGTCTTTATTTTGCTTTTCTATTAATTTCTCTCTTAAATTTCGATTGACTTTTGGGTAAAAACATTTCTGATTAATGGGAACAATACCCCTTATTTTCCTATTAAATAAGTTTTCTGCAGGAGATGCAATTGTATTAGAAATTGGTGTATTACGGAATTCTAATAATATTAGGTATGGGTCTTTTTTTCATGTATAGCCTTTTTAAACAAATTTTTAATGGTCTGTATTTCTCTTTCCACCATGCCATTTGATTGTGGATATTCTGGACTAGACATAATATGCTCAAAGTTGTACTGATTAGCAAACGCTTTAAAACTCATGCTGGAAAACTGCGGCCCTCCGTCACTAAATATTTTTCGTGGAATGCCGTGTCTACTAAATATTTGTTTTAACTTATCAATGATATCTTCACTTTTTATTTCTTTTAACGCAGCAATCTCTGGATATTTTGAATAATAATCTATTACAATTAAATAATCAGTACCATATTAATGAAATAAATCAATACCCACTTTTTCCCATGGTAACTGTGGTACCGCATGTGGAATTAAAGTCTCTTTTTTATTATTGTTACTAAAAAGCTTACATGTTTCACACCGCGATACTAATTCTGTGATTTCGTGTACCATTCTGGGCCAATACATAGCCTCATTTGCTCGCAACAACGTTTTTGTTATGCCTAAATGTGGAAAATGCGCCCGATGTAACATCTCCTTTCTTAATTCAGGCGGCACTACCAAAGAATTGCCTTTGAATATCAAGTTTGACTTATATGTCAAGCTGTCTCTTACATGCCAATATGATCTTATTTTCTCCGGTACAGAGATTTTATGGCTTGGCCAACCTTTAAGGATAAATTCCTTTAATAACTTCATTTCTTCATTATTTCTCGTAAAGTTTTGAACATTATTTAATTGCTTTTTACTTATGTTTAATGTTTCTATCACTAGATTAATATTAGCCTCAATATTACTCGCTTCTAGGTCAATTTGCAGATTGTCATCCGTATCGAATGATCTAGATAAAGTGTCTGCTATATACAATTCCTTGCCACGCTTATAGACTAAATTAAATTCATATTTTTGCAACTTGATTAACATACGTTGTATACGTGGCGAAGTGGAATTCAATGGTTTTTTTATTAAGCCTATTAATGGATTGTGATCGGTTTCAATAGTTATATGTCTACCAAATATGAACTGATGAAATCTTTCACAGCCAAACAAAATTGCCAACAACTCTTTTTCAATCTGCGCGTAGCACTGCTGACATTCGCTTAAAGCTTTTGATGCATAAGCCACTGGTAATCCATTTTGTAATAATACAGCGCCTAATCCATCCTTAGAACTATCAACGGAAAGAACTACCGGTAACTTTTCATCAAAAAATTGTAATACGGGTTTCTCAGTTAGTATCTTTTTTAACTCATTAAATACTCTTTCATGTTGTTCTAACCAGATAAAATTTACATCTTTTTTTAACAAACTTCTCAATGGTGAAAATAAATTTTGAAAATTTGGAATAAACTTAGAAACATAATTAATTAGTCCAAGAAATCTTTCTAGTTCCTTTCTATCCTTTGGACTTTTCATAGATACGATTGCTTTTATCCTACTATCATCAAGTGTAATACCATCCTTGCTTATAATATGTCCTAAATATTTTAACTGCTGCACGTCAATCTTACATTTATCCTTATTTAGTTTTACATTCCCCTGTCTCAATCTGTCGAATACTTTTTTAAGACGTTTATCATGTACTTGTTTCGTTTTACCCCAAATCAAAATATCGTCAATATATACATCAACCCCATCTAAGTCATCTAGTATTTGACGCATTCGGTGTTGATAAACTTCAGACGCACTACAAATTTCTAAGAATGCCTTTTGGAATTTGTATCTTCCAAACGGAGTATTAAAACAACATAAATCAGAGCTTGCTGCAGATAACTTTATATTCCAAAATCCATTTTTTACATCTTGAGTGCTAAAATACTTAGCACCTGACAGTTTACTAGTGATCTCCTCAAGAGTAGGTAGTTCTAAGTGTTGCCTTTTGATAACCTCATTTAAGTCCTTAGGGTCTAAGCACAACCTCAAATCTCCGTTAGGCTTATGAACAATAACTAAAGAATTGACCCACTCTGTAGGATGTGATACTTTAGATATCACTCCTATTTTCTCCAGTTCATCAAGTTTTCTCTTTAAAATTGGTTGAATTGCTATTGGAACTCGTCTACTCGCATGAACAACTGGAGTGGCATTTTGTTTTAGTTTAATATCATATTCCTCTTTCATACATTCTAAGCCTTCAAATAAATCCCTATACTCTGATAATGTATTAATTTCATTGATTTTTAAATTTTGATTTTTTAAAGGATTAACTAAATTCATTTTAATCGCTGAATGTAGTCCTAATATGTTGCTTGCTTTATCTGAGTCTACTACATAGAAATCTAATACGTAGTTTTTGCCATCATACGTAATAGGCAAAGAACACTTTCCAAGACAGTTAATTACTTGACCTGTATATGTTGTCAGCCTGGCCTTACACTCTAAAAGATTATTTTTGTCTAATCCTAAACTTGACAAGTTTCTTCCGGATAATAAATTCGCCTGAGCACCAGTATCGACTTTTAAATCAAGAGACACATTATTAGATCCAACGACAATTGTCCAATCCTTCGTGTCTTCCTTTAGAGAATTTATGAAAACTGATCCAAAAAATATAGTCTTAATATTCTCCTCCATATTTTCACATCTTCTCTCATCATTATTATCTTCCACATTATGAAAAAAACGATTTTTGCATTTATTTTCAAAATGATTGTAGCCATTGCAACGAATACAACGCTTGCCAAAGGCTAAACATCTCTTCACTGGATGAATATAGCCACATCTTTGACACTCACGTGTATAATTTGTATATCTGTCTTTCTTCGTATTTTTTCCGGCATTATCTGCAGTGTTTGGTTTTTTATTAATCTTTTGTATTTTATAGTCTACATCGTTTAAATTATCTATATTGTTCGAAGTACTAGTCGAAGAACAAATTTTCTCAAGTTGCCTTTGTGTTTCTTGCGATGTACGACATATATCAATGGCTTTAGCTAACGTCAAATCTTTTGTACGTAACAATCTATCCTTTACTGTTTTGTCAGAAATTCCACACACTAGTCTATCTCTTATCAAGCTATCTGTTAAAAAATCGAAGTTACACGTACTCGAAAGATCTCTCAGAGCCACTGAATAGTCCTCATACGATTCTCCTTTATTTTGATTACTGGTAAAGAATTTATATCTTTCGTAAATCTCATTCCTTTCAGGATTAAAATGTTCTTCGAATTTTTCAATTACTTTTTCAAACTCGAATCGATGTTCCGGTTTCTCAAAATTAAATCCATTATATTATTTTATTGCCCTGTCTCCTATGGCATTTAATAACAAAGCTATTTTTGTTTTTCCGTCCTTTGCTTCATTTCCAGATGCAATAATAAAGATTTCATACCTTTGTTTGAAAAATCTCCAGTTTTCGGACATTGACCCTTGCCAACTAATTTCTGTTGGCAGATTTATCGATCCATTTGCCGTGACTACTTTTTTCTCCATTTTATAATATTTATGTAATTTTCTATTAAATAGTAATATTATTCACAATTAAATACGCTTTTCCGACTGCGCCATGTTATACTTGCATTTATTAATATTTAAAATATATTAGTTACGACAGTGAAACCATAGTTCAGTTTTTTATCTGACGTTTATTTTTCTTTTTCCTCTTACATTCGTCACATAGCAAATCTAATACCAAAAGTTTAAATATAAATTATACAACACACGGGTTGCGGGTACAATTCCCACCTAGGTCTGGGTGTAATATATGTGTATTTATGTTTTTACACATGAATAATTTATACGTATGTTTATTTAAAAAAAAAAAAAAACTAGCTATTACCTATAACACAAGAATTAAGTGCTTGCTATGGAAAGAGACGATCGTGTGTGTATGTTATAAGATATTTATAGATATTTATCTTTCGTACCCTATTTCAGATGAGGCTTTTGGTACTTCTCTTTTACGATTCTGTATTCGCAAACTTATTTACTCAATTTCAAATGATTACAATTAGAATATAGAAGCTTCACGTTGCTTTTCTTGTAATCACCGCATGTCGAACCTAGTGATGGTTCTTTTGATTTGAACCATAAGTATTTATTTCATTTGTAAATGAGAAAATGCCTTCAAAGTGAGAGAATGACAAAATGAGAGGGACAGATGAAGTATTACTTTCTCACAAAGCTTCCAGTGGACCACGTGCAAACTCCTTTTCTATACACAACTAGGTCGGCAAACAAGCATACGGCTCACCTGATGGTAAGCAAATATCACTGTAGCCTGCAACATCAGAAACATCGCAAACACGTTGACAACCTTACTCCTAAATCCCCCCAAGAGTTCTGGTCACCTTACTCACTACGGGAACACAACAATGCTTGAGAGTAGAATTATTTAGCTGTGATCTTCTGGAAGGTCGAGGTGATTCCGCATTCGGGCTCCTCCAGATTTGAAGCAGGATATTTCCTGCTGTGTCCAACCTCGGTTAATATCTATACATATAAGTAGGTATTATTTGATTGTATTTTTTTTTAAACCATTGTTCAGTCAACTTACTTTCCCAGTCGTATGTTTGAGATATGATATTTCCTACTGTGCTCTATCTCAGTTAAATCTCTCCAGGAGGAATTTCATATAGCCATATATGTTTGTAACTATTATACAGTATTTTATATAATATCATATCAAAAATCGACCGTTCCAGCGGGGATCGAACCTGCATCTCTATGGAACGATATATCCGCTAGATCGAAATTCTTGATATGATGATTTTTATATTTGGTTTAAGCGAATCGTGGCGCCGTCTATAGTGAGTTCTTTACAGAAACCCGTAACTATTCAATTTCATATTACAATGAAAATCTTTGATAGGAGACGACACCATGCTATTTTTAATTTGTACGATTTTATTTTACCACACTTCTAAACATTTTTTAATATCATATCAAAAATCGACCGTTCCAGCGGGGACCGAACCTGCATCTCCGACTGACCGTGTCGGTGCTCTAGCCAATTAACATATTATACAGTTGTGAGTTTTATTATAACCATTCTGTAGAGTAGCCGTAATAACATAACAAACAGACAGCTAAAGTTACTTAACTATTTCAGAATATTGCGTAATATAAATTACATATAGACATTATAACTATATTCTATTTACATATATGTGTATATCATGTATTTAGATGGTGTTTAGATATGATAAGATGGTAAGATTGTTAATTACGGTTCATACATTGTAGCTTATCGAAATTGATCATACAATTGCTACGTGAGTAATGTACCTACGTATAAAAGTAATTCCAGACGATAAATTCATGTAAAATTTTATTTTTATTCCATCATTTATTAAAAAAATAGACCCGCAAGGTTATAGCGTGATTAATTTGTGCGTGCTAGCGTTATCTAAGTTAAGTTTCAAAACTTCAGTCACATTCAGTACGACGGTGTAAGTCTACTCATACTGATAGTTAACGGCTAAATATTACTCCTCTCAAGCAGTATTGTGTTCTTTTTGGTAAGTAGCTGGGGATTGGGGGTAAGGTAGGCAACGCGTTTGCGATGCTTCTGGTGTTGCAGACGTCTATAGGCTACGGTAATTGCTTATCATCAGGTGAGCCGTACGATTGTTTGCCGACTGAGTTATATATTTATATAATCAATATAAAATTTACTCGTATGTGCTTGTTCTCGTTTGACAATACCATTAACTTTACGTAAAGTACAATTCGAGTTAAAACTCTTTATACCCATCAGGCCATTAACCAGAAACCATTTAAACTAAGTTCCATTTAAAAAGTTCCTTATTATTAAAGTTCGTGTGAAACTTCATATGAGTTGTTATCCAAATGACCTTGTATACTCAATTTAATTAGCTGATAAATATAATATTTAGATAGTTATCTCATATTAAAAATGTTAGATAACCATCTAAGAGCGATTACAATCTATTTATTAACTTTTGACGTCTGTGAAAATTTGAGGTGACTTTTAACGCGTATAATAATAATAATCATGATATACCTTTTTGAAATCCTTGTATCGAGCCCTTTAATTTGATACACAAATTGTAGTATTCGAATTTTTTAAAATTAAGTACAAAAAAAAAGTACAATGGATTCGCACAGCCGCCATGTTTTTTTAACGTCAACTATCTAAGAACACTTGGGCTTTTAAAACAAATCTAACGATAGCTCAATTATGTAAATCCGTTCAGCGGTTTTGAAGTAATAAAGAATATTACATACATACATACATACAAGATACGCGCGAGAAACATAACCTAGGGTGTAATATTTGTATTTATATAATATGTACCTATTATTTCTATGTATGTTTATCAACAGGCTGTATGGTTACGGCAGCAAATAATATATCCACCCCCTCTCTTCCCGTGGGTGTCGTAAGAGACGACTACTACCACCTTGGAACTTAAAAAGCCGACCGATGGCGGGATAACCATCCAACTGTTGGCTTTGAAATACATAGGCCGAAGACGGGCAGTAGCGTCTTCGGTGCGACAAAGCCAGCTCTGCGGTCATCAACCCACCTGCTCAGTGTGGTGACTACAGGCAAAACACATGAGTTCACGCCATTTTTGGCGCGAGCTTGAGTAGCACTATGTCCAGCAGTGGACTGCGATAGGCTGATGTGTGTGTGATGTGTTATCAAACAAAAATACCTATAGCTGTCGGCTGTTACGTATAACAAAAGCATACCTTAGGAACAGACGACCGTATGTGTGTTTGTATCACATGTGTATGTATATCATGTAAAATGTATCACCACTATGTATGTGCGCACGTAACTTCTGTACTACACCAAATCGAATAATTTGTACTTTATTTTGTACCTTTTTCAAGATAAGGTTTAGTTAAATAAATTAAAATATTCGATATTTTCACGTTGAAAAATACGAAGTTACGAAGCAAGTACTAGATCGTTCAATAAGTCCCGAGACTAACCTGGAAATGGCGCATATATTAAAAACTCTTTTGATTTTTAAAAAGTACTGGCTATCAATACAAGAATATGTGTCAAATTTTTAAAAATGGAACAATAAAATTATTGATTTTGAAACATTTAAGTGACGCTACGGTTGTAATTTCGATACAATGGAAAAAAACGAGTTTCGCGTGTTGATAAAACATTGTTTTTTAATGGGAAAAAATACCGTTGAAGCACAGCAATGGCTTATAAAATCTTATGCAGGATCAGCTCCCTCTAAAGCAACCATTTGTCGGGGGTATGCCGACTTCAAACGCGGTCGCATGGACACCAATGATGGGGAACGCTCAGGTCGTCCAAATGAAGCAGTGACTCAACAAAATATTAACCAAGTCCTCAAAATCGTATTGGAAGATCGGAAGGTAAAAGTGCGAGAGATAGCCGAGATAGTAAAAATTTCAGTTGGTAGTGTTTTCACTATTTTACATAAAAATTTGGCCATGAAAAAGCTTTTTTCTAAGTGGGTGCCGCGTTTGCTTACAACTAATCAGAAGGAACAACGTATCAATGATTCAGAGCGATGTTTGGCGCTGATGAATCATAATAAAAAGGATTTTTTACGTCAGTATGTAACAATGGATGAAACCTGGATACACCATTTCACTCCGGAATCCAATCGGCAGGTAGCGGAGTGGAGAGCGGCTGATGAAAGCCGCCCGAAGCATCCAAAGACTCAGAAATCGACCGGTAAGGTTATGGCGTCTATATTTTGGGATGCGCATGGAATACTTTTCATCGACTACCTTGAAAAGGGGCAAAATATAAATAGTGACTATTACATGTGCTTATTGGAGCGATTGAAGTACGAAATTGCGGATAAACGGCCTCACATGAACAAAAAGAAAGTGGTGTTTCACCAGGACAACGCGCCTTGTCACAAGTCCGTGAGAATGATGGCCAAAATTAACGAATTGGGCTTCAAATTCCTTTCTCATCCCCCTTATTCGCCAAACTTGGCCCCCAGCGATTACTGGCTGTTTGCAGACCTCAAAAAAATGCTTCAGGGTAAGAAATTTGACTCAAATAGTGAAGTTATCGCAGCAACGGAGGCTTATTTTGAAGCCAAAGACAAATCGTTCTACACACATGGGATAGAAAAGTAAGAAAAGCGTTGGAGGGACTGTATCGCTCTTGGAGGAGACTATGTTGATGAATAAAAATTAATTTTATAAAAAAGACCTTTTTTTAGTACTTAGTCTCGGGACTTATTGAACCACGTGTTATACTGGGTCGACTAGTAACGAATATAACAAAAATATTAATCGACTGAGTTTACTCGCAAACGAAAAAAACCGTGTGGTGTCGTGGGACACCAGATAGGAACGAAGTTCATTATTACAGAATATTTATTTCAAGTTCTATTCGAGGTATAAAGAAAATCATTATTCGGGTATACATTTTTTATTTTTTATCGTTTTTTTTTTTATCGATGAATATCCAACTTACTATTTACCCTACTCCTACTTTACAAAATCATATTAACACCTTTATTTTATTTACAATGTTTTATAAAAATATATAATAATTATCGAATGATATAATAATAATAGCAAACTGCAATAATAATAGCAGTCATCACGTAGACTATACATTAGACACTGTATAGTCATCATACATGACTATTTATAGATAAGAATTTTACGCTTACTACCGGCTAAGGTACCCCTCCGCAACGCTCCATAAG
Organism: Melitaea cinxia; assembly: GCF_905220565.1. Taxonomy (NCBI): domain Eukaryota; kingdom Metazoa; phylum Arthropoda; class Insecta; order Lepidoptera; family Nymphalidae; genus Melitaea; species Melitaea cinxia. The sequence continues at coordinate 1,051,099 of NC_059405.1, forward strand.
GCACTTCGTTCCAAAAAACCGACTTCTATTATGTCAACCAGTCAAACAACGTAGATAGATGAAAAAATTGTCAAGTAAATACGAATTAATAGAGGTAAGTGAAATAGTAATTGTCAGGTCTCGATTAAATTTAAATGGGACTACATGACATGCACTAGCTATTGATTAAAAAAAAAATAGAAATCAAAAATCAAATAATCATCAATTAATCACATAAAAAATATAGTCTAATTGCGAACCTCCTTTTTTGAAGTCGGTTAAATAGAAATATTTTCGTAACTTTATATTTTCTACCCTCGAAGTGTGTCACAGTATGTGTCAAATCAACAACAGAATAAACCCACTAATTATATAATGATTGACAAATCCATTATCCCGATCAACTAATTATGGGATGATAGCGGGGCACGCGTCCGTAACGGAACGGTTTTGGGGATAAACGGACGGTTTAAGGGAAATATGAATGGGACGAATGCCCTTTTTTGGTGTTTTCGTCAAATCCATACAAAGCTGGATTAAGGATAATTGTTATGGGTGAATAGGGTATTTATCGATAATATGGAATATATATTTTTTTTATTTGTCATTGTATTGAGTTATTTTTTATTTATTTATTATTATATTAATTTCACAGAGTAACATTCCAATTCTTGTAACAATACATTGTTTGAAATACACACGTTTACTATTGTTCTCTTTCATGATAAAAAATAATTCAGAGCTCGCTTGAATTTAATTTAAATGTGATGGTAGAGATAAGATTAAAACGAACGTACAAATATGAAAGATTTATTAAAATCATCATATCAAGAATTTCGCTCTGGCGGGTACATCGTTCCATAGCTTAATTGGCTAGAGCGCCGACACGGTCAGTCGGAGACGCGGGTTCGAATCCCGCTGGAGCGGTCAATTTTTGATATGATATTCAAAATGTTTAGAATCCATAATGTGTGGGTAACATAAAAATAAAATCGTACATATTAAGAATAGCATGGTGTCGTCTCCTGTCAAAGATTTTCATTGTAATATGAAACTTTGAATAGTTACGGGTCTCTGTAAAGAACTCACTATAGACGGCGCCACGGTTCGCTTAAACCGAAAATAAAAATCATCATATCAAGAATTTCGCTCTGGCGGGTACATCGTTCCATAGCTTAATTGGCTAGAGCGCCGACACGGTCAGTCGGAGACGCGGGTTCGAATCCCGCTGGAGCGGTCAATTTTTGATATGATATTCAAAATGTTAAGATTTATTAGATTAATTTTTGAATTTAGCAACGAATATAGCTTATAGCATAGTTATTATTAACATAATAACAACAATATTCAAATATGCGTCGTTAGATTACGCGTTGTTACAGAATGCGTTGAAGAAATAAAGGTTCACTGCTCGTTCCCCGTAGGTGATAGCGTGATAATATGTAGCCTATATGTTGACCCGACTTCTTAATAATATTTGTGCCAAATTTGAAGTAAATCCATGCAGTACTTTTTGAGTTTATCCTGGACATACATACAGACAAACAGACAAACCGACAAACAGACCAAAATTCTAAAAACCATATTTTTGGCTTCGGTATCGATTGTAGATCACACCGCAAGTATTCTTTTAAAAAAATATTCAATGTACAGTTTTGACTTTCCTACCATTTTATTATATGTATAGATTTATTAATTGCCAGTGTAATTTATCTTGTTGATAATTGAAATATACGTTGTCGTATCGGAGACGTCCCATGGCGTCCGTTAAACGAATTAAACATTATTGCTTTATTTACTTGTTAAGGAAAATATTGTTCGACGCAGGATATCTTTAGCAGTTACACGAACAGTTACACGACTTTATAACGGAACAAATAATAAGTAATACCAACTATACGTTTTACTAATTACGTTTGCAGCAGTCAGGAGGTCGAAAAAAAACCGAATAATTTATAATTATTTATTAATACTAAATTAATACAATTATTCTTAAGACTAACGACTACTTTATTCGAAGTGGGAATAAAAAGTGATCGGAATAATTATACAATTAATAAGGTTAAAAATTAGAACAGTGGGGCATTGAAAGGCTAATACGGAGAACGCGGCGTATATGGGAAACTCGTGAGGTGATCGCCTGGGAACATTCCATCTGTTTGGTACGTCAGCATATTCGTGGGATCGTGGTTCCGTAACTTACTACAAGATAAGTTTCCAATTAAAATGATCTGAATATAAAAGTATAAACATATTTTCACTTATGTGTTGTATATAATGCTTAATGTCAGACTTTCCAAACTTGCGCTTCAGCACCTTGTTAACGCCAATGGCAGGTGAGGATAAGCAAGGATTTTTTTTTTTTTTGTAATTTTAGTATAGCTTAAGTTTGCTTTAAAAAAAATTTGGTTTAAAGCCGACCGATGGCGGTATAACCATCTAACTGCTGACTTTGAAATACACAGGCCGAAGATGGGCAGCAGCGTCTTCGGTGCGACAAAGCCAGTCTTGAAGTCACTAACCCGTCTGCCCAGCGTGGTGACTATGGGCAAGACACATGAGTTCACATTATTTTTAGCGTAAACTTGTGGAGGCCTATGTCCAGCAGTGGACTGTATAGGCTGTAATGATGATAATGATGAAGTTTGCTCTAGTACGTTTCCTTGTAACTAACAACTTGTAAATGTCTTGAGTAAATAAATCTATACTAATCAATGGAGGACCGGTTTTTTTTTGTTCGGTTATACTGCAAAAACTGCTTAACCGATCGGAATAATACTTATACCATAAGATGCAACGTGTTTCGGAGAAGGTTTTAGTATATGATATGTTGGTTATTACTTGTGGTGTAAAATAATATGGACGGACAGAGGTCGCTAGTGCGATGTAGATGACAGTTACTCATCCAGAGGGCTAAAAAACAGCGTCCAAAACGGTTATAATGTTTTAGAAACTAAGATCCCAATTTAGACAATCATTGAATTCAGATAACAATATAAAGCAATGTTTTTAATGCACTCTTGTCCTACCGTTACGAATAATCTACGCTAGGATCGCATCGTGGCGCCGTGATGAATCATTGTAAGTCAATTACCAACCAGACGAGCCACGAGATTAAAATTTTAACACGATCCCGCAGCATCGGCGGCATTCGATTTAAAAGTGTAATTACTGTGCGGGCTGCATTCTCGCGTTGAGACTTGTGCTTGAATTGCGGCTTTTTATTCAGAATATGACCTGATCGAATACTTGGCTATGATCACGCCTTCTGTTTCAGAGGTGCGAATTCGACTTTGTATAAATTATATTTGTATTTCATGTATATAGGTATCAATGCCCTTTATTCTTATTCATGTCCTTTTTTAAAGGTTGTCTGGAAGAGATCGCTCTTTAGCGATAAGACCGCCTTTTGTACATTCCTTTTTTTTTGCTATTATTATTATTATTATTTTTATTACTTGTTTCTTTTTCTTTTATGTTACATGTATTGTTTCTGGTTGTACAATAAAGTATATTTGTATTTGTATTGTATTGTAGGTATACCAGTCGCCAGTTGCAGCGCAAAGCACGATGTTCATATCTTGTTCATTTTTTTTTATATCTTTTTTTGGGGACTTTTATACATATGTTCACGACAGTTCTATACTAAACTTGTGTATTATAAAACTAACAATTTTAACATTTTGAAATAAACTAAATTATAATACTAAATTATTACTAGATCATTTAGTATTATAATTTAGATTGGCACATTGAATTTGGCACACAATTTATACATACACAATATTACATGCTCAAAGTTTGGAGCAGCCTGACTGTGGAAGTATCTCAATCCTAAAGGATGATAAGCATAGCTAAATATTGTTCTAGTAGTGCTGTGTTTCTCTGGTAGGTAGCCAGACCTCCTAGTGAGAGTCGGGCGTAGAGACGGCAACGCCCTCTTTGTGATGCAAGCGTACACAAGCTAAGGTATTATCTTACCATCAAGCGGAACCAAGCGCTTGTTTGCCACCTTTGAAGTATAAATAAAAAATCTATATTTACCTGAGGTCGATATTAATAATCTTTAGTTAAAGGTTAACGCTCATTTACATAATATTTATAACTCCATAAAAAACGAAATGTCACAAAGGACACAAAAAAAACCACACGAATAAGTAATTAATTTTAAGTATAACACGATATTGCATTCAACAAGGAAATAAAAAAATATATTATAAATGTTAGGAGTATAAAAATGTCAACTGCGTTTAACGATCACTCTGGTGTAATGTGTCGCATATTCGATTCCCGCTCGGAGTGAATATTTGTGTTTATACAAATATTTATTTCCCGTTCGGTTGCTAGTCCTTGTGGGTCTCCCCAGCATACCTCGGAGAGCACGTTAAGCTTTGTTCTCGATAAGATTAAAATCTGTACAAGCGTATGTCAATTAAGCGTGCGAGTATAATGGATTAAGAGGTGATCGTTTTAAATGTAAAGTTATAGAATATTTTAAAAAGTTGTTTCATTGAAATTTGGCGGTGCAGACCATGGTGTGAGGATAAGGGAGGATCCTCCGACTAGACAGGTGTTGTGTCTGGCGGGCTAACGCCCCGACGGTTATTGTCGGGTTCTTGTATATATACTAATACTAGTTCTGTAATATATAATCAATCACTATGATAACTTTGATAGCGCGATGTAGGATACGTCAGTTTTTCTTCTAGTTACGTAGTTCGTAGTCACGCGATAGATGTCGCCACAGAACATTGAAGTGAACATTTCGGATTCAATACAGACGCGTCTCAAAGTATATTACTATTGGACCATTGGCGTAGTTTTTAGTGGCCCTACTTAATGCTTCGTGGGTTGCCGGCTAGATTCCCGCCTGAATCTGCGTGTGATATTTGTATTTACATATTTAGTATTTCTGTGTATATTTGTCGAAAAAAAAAATATGCATACCTATATAGATGTGACAGTCAGCTGTTACCTGTAACACAAGCATAAAATATGCTTATTATTATAGAAACAGACACCCATTTGTGTATGTTTTAAGATATTCATTTATTTATATATAATATATTATTATTATACCATAAAAATTATAACATTAGTGTAAATTTACAGAATTATAATTTAGTAGTGGTCGCGTAGTGGTCAAATGCGATCATAATTAATTTTTATTATTAGTTTTAATATTCAGCAGAAGAGTATACATACGCGTGTCAAATACATGGGAATGTGTGTAATGTTTTTTATTGATTTTTTATGCATAATTATAAGTCTTCTTCACTTTTTTATCTATATAAACTATAAGTGTGCGAAATTTCATACTTCTCCGTCTATGCAATTTCCGTATAAAGGGGTACAAAGTTTCTGCTTCGCGTATTATTCTATATATATAAATGAATGTTTGTCTGTATGTCCTTTATAGAATCATAAACTATGCATTTGTCATGATCTTCAGCATAGTGTTTTGCATGAACCCAAAAAGGTTTCCGAGTTGGTAAGAACCAATAAAAAAACCGTAGCAAGGCGCGCAGGATACAGCTAGTATATAGATATATAATTTATTTCACTTGTTTATTATAGACTAAAAATAAAATACTTAATAATATTTTACTACAAATCTATACAAATAAATAAAATTGGAGTGGCTTTTTTTATCATTAAAATAACCGCTTTTTACTAAATGCATGATAATGATACACGGTACACATACCAAAATAACATTTTTTACAATTTTTGTCTGTTTGTCTCTCTGTCTGTTTGTTTCGGCTAATCCCTGGAATGGCTGACTCGATTTTGACGAAACTTTCACTGGCAGATAGCTGATGTAATAAGGAGTAACTTAGGCTACTTTAATTTTAATTTTATTTTATAACTCTGCAACCTGAACAATAAGTTTTTTGCCGAATTCCACGCGGACGAAGTTGCGGGCACAGCTAGTAATACATAATTTCTTTGATGATAAACGAATAATTAATGACTATATAAAAAGCGTATTTAATTATAGCATTTTAAACACAAAAGGGCACAATTTCGTAATAAATCAGCTAAATTAAAGAGGTTACTAATTAGCAAAACAATCATATTGCTCAATGTGCGTTGACCCGTACAGGCAGCTTACTTTAAATATACTTCCATCCTATTTTAAAAATGATTTCAACCGAGAATCGTTTATGATAGATATAAAATTTTAATCCGTGTGTTTGTTTAGTAATATTTCAACGTATTAGCGTTTTATGAAGCTTGTAATAAATTCGAGGGAAGCACAAAACCAAACTAGAACACAATTGAAACGTTACTTTTAAAATATTGCTATCATAATGGAGATGCGAGGCTACGAAATAGGCGGGTGAACATTTTTAATAACGATTTTTTTGTATAAATTTTGCACAGATAAAAATTATTGGTGTCTTCTTTATTTGAAATGTCATTTTTAACCGGAAATATTATATTTTCCGATAACATATATAAGAGTTTTTTTTTTTCAATATTTTTTCACAAAATTTAAGCAGAGAGTAATCTGTTTTATCTTTTAATGCAATTAATTGAAATAAATTCCTTGTCTTATTCACTTAAAATAATATTATATACATTTATATCGTTATAGTACATTTATATCGTTATGTATAGATTTATAATATTGTTTTTTTTTAAATAACGAAGAAAATAAGACCACAAACTTCTCATCACCATCAGTAAAAATAAGACTGACTTGTTTAACTACCTTAATTAAACAGAAAGTTAACACATTGTTCAAAATACTTAACTACGCGTTGATTTTAAAAATAAACTTCTAATATTTTTAAGTAAGCGTCAAAATTATTTAAATAGTTCCCGCTTATACATTCTGCTAATGCAGTGCTAATCGCTAACACCCTGGCCACAAATCGCTAACTTAATAAATTTAAAGCAGGTCAGCCCTGTGAGAAAATCAAACAAAATTATGAATTGTTGATTCATTACATTGAAAAAAGGCGGATGTTTGTCTGTCTATTAACAATTTTTATATAGAGATTCCCCCTTTGGCAATGTTTTTGCGATGTTCATACAATGATGCGACTGCTAAAATTAAAAAAGGTAAAGTGCAAATACAGAAAGGAAGGCTTATAAAGATGTTACTTATTTGTTAAATGTTTTGTGATCAAATATTTACGCGGTATTTTTAAAAAGTTATAATTCTGTACGTTACTTTTTTTAACTGAGGTAGGGCACAGCAGGAATTTCCTGCTCAAAATATGGAGCAGCCCGACTGGGGCAAAATAATACTGTTTTCAAGCAGTATTGTGTTCCTGTTGGTGAGTAAGGTGACCAGAGCTCCTGGGTGGATTGGGGATTGGGTCGGCAACGCGCTTGCGATGCTTCTGGTATTGCAGGTGTCTATAAGCTACGGTAATCGCTTACCATCAGATGAGCCGTACGCTTGTTTGCCGACCTAGTGATATAAAAAAAATACTTTGTTCCTACAACTATTGAGGTGAGGGTATATCAGAAAATATTCTGCTACAAATTTTGGAGCAGTCCGACTGGTAAAGTATTGTACACCTTACCGAAGATCACAGCTAAACAAACTCTCCCAAGTATTGTTGTGTTTCTGTGGTGAGTAAGGTGGTCAGAGCCGCTGGGTCGGGCCCCTTATTATATTTGAATTTATGTTAGATCGTAGTAAGGATATTATAGGGAATAACTTTTAATAACTTTTAATCATACGGATTGGACCGACGATCTACGTAAGATTGCCCGTGTAGGCTGGATGAGCATTAAGGAAAACCGGGATGTCTGGCGCGAACTTGGGGAGGCCTGTATCCAGCAGCATTCGTCCAGCATTTAATCATCATTTCATACAATTCGCAAACAAAAAGCAAGCATCGCCGCGGGGACAACTTGTTTAGTAAAATTATAGTAGGTATTAAATATTTCGAAATTAATATCGCCTTGTAGTTATAATAATTGATAAAATTGATAATTTTAGAATTTTTTGATTTCAATTTTATTAGTCCAGAAATAATTAAGGTCAACCTTATTTCATAGACAAACTTTTTATTGATTGCCTACCCGGGCATCCTGGATATCACCCATAAATGGGTTCCCCTGCGATACCAAAAGAAAAAATATTTCCTACGATGAGTAACGATCGCTATCAGATGTACGTTATAACGACCGGTACGGACGCTTAACGTGCTCTCCGAGGCACGGTGGGGCGACCCACAAGGACTGCACAAGCACGCAGACCTCGGCAATCATCTGTATGGCCAATACAAATGTTTGTCATGTGCGGGGATCGAACCCGCAACTGTCAGCGCAACTACCACAAACCAGTGCTGTGACCGTTGCGCCAACGAGATAAGTCCTAAATCCTCTAGAGCTATAGCATAAAATTGGGTACCAAGCCTTATCATTAAATCGTAATATCTGCAAGACGTGGTACGTTTTAGAATATCCCTTTAGCGTTATTAGTTAACGATTTAATGGCTTTTGATCATAATTATCGATTTGATGTCTGAAAATTGTTTTCTGGTATATTCTGATTAACACTTAGACACCGTTTACCCTGCTATCTGATCCAAGCGTTGTAACTTCGATTTCCGATCCGAGTGTCCGTGTAATGTATATTTATTTGTTTATGTATATATATCTTCTTTTTTCTTCTTTATTTATTTTTTTGTTCAACTTGTCTATTTTAAAGAAAAAAACAAGATAAATATAAAGTTCAATAAAAAAAGCATACGATACTAAATTATAAAAGTAAAAAAAGAAAAAGTAAAAAAAATAAGAATAAACAATTTCATTTAAAATTAAAATAAAATTATAAATATATATCTAATAAATAAAATAATAATTTGAAAGCGATGTTCTGACACTACGATTTATTTGTCCAAGAGGCGTGGCTAAGCTAAATAACAGCGAAGACATCACAATTCTTTGACTCGATTAGATTGTGAAATTTTGTTTCATAGAAAATGTTTTTTTGTCTTCAAATTTTACTTTAGTTTGTTCACAGACGTCAGAGCTAGTTACGTCAACATCAGAATTTAATTTCATTTTAGAACCACAGTAAGTGAACTTACGTAAATTTTTACACATTAAAAACAAGCCCTCTGCTGAATGAGAGATTCTCAAGTTCTGAACTTGAAGCCTTTGTTAGTTTAATAATATTATTTTAACGAAGAACGCAGACGTTGGTTAGATATGCAAAAAATCGCCCTAATTTAAATCTAGCTGAATCTAAACTAGATTGCATTCTAATTTTCTGTGATTTACTCACTATATTTGGTTGTTTATACTTATTTTGGTATTTATTTTGTTACTTCTCTAAGTTTATATGCAAAAATAATTAAAAATAAGTTAATAAATAAAAAATTGAATGAATTATAAATGAAGTTTCATAAATAAATTTTCGAATTAATATAATCATTATTAATGAATTAAAGGCAAAAAAATGTTGCAGTTAATTTACCATTACATTCAGTCCATATCTTTATAATACTTAGATATATTTTGTTTAATTTCAAATGAAATTGAATATTATCATTAAATGTAAAAACTTTGTAAACTTAAAAACGACCTTAAAGCAAAATAATAATTGTATTCTAAGGAAATTTATATCCGAGGGTAGTTTGAAATTTTTCTGTTTACTAGATGGCGATCAGTACTCAATAAATTAATGTAACCTTTAAGTAAGTTTCTATTTTTAAAGTGATTTCATCATGTCTATTAAAGATATTTGAGCCAGTTGTGACTGTTTAAGAAATATTTATGTTTTAAATATATACATATAAATAAATGCCCTACACTTATGGGATCCTAGTGTGACGACATTCCTCTATCAGGGGTCTGGAAACACAACACACTACCCGAGACAAATGTCACAGATAATATTATCACTGTGCTAAATAATCGTCAATCTGCTAATAGACAATTTCTTAGGTTTTATGATTGAATCCTTAAGACCAATTTTTGTATATTTGTGATTATAATTGTTTTAAGTAACTTCGGGTGTAAAACAACAATATATATATATTCTTTATTTCTGTATATGTATGACAACGAAGAATGCATCATAATCGTCAAATTTCGTATGATCCTATGGTAAAGGAAATGGGTGATAACGAAATTTGTAACATATAAAACCGATCTCGTATAGTGGTGCTATGTACGCGTCTAAGCACCACCGGTTATGCATGTGTAAGTACCAAGTTATCGATATTAACAAACAAATAATTGGAATAACAAAAGCACGGGCATTATAAGCCTGTGGATATATATTTTTTTATATAAAAAAAAGCACCACCGGTTTGCGGGTTTGATCCGCTCGGGATGGATATTTATTTTTGTACAAATATTTCTTTCTAGTCGCTAAGATCGCTTGTCACCAAGTGCGTACGCTTGTTTGCCGACCTAGTTGTTTAAAAAAAAAAACTTATAAATCACTCGACGGACATTTACTGAATTCGATAAAAAAAAACATAACATATTTTAAAAAAATATTTCATAGAATATTATACCACTCAAAGCTTTGAACGGTTTCATTTCCTGTAAAATTTAATTGGAATACGAATATTTGATACGAATGAAAATATTTTATAAGCTGCAATAAATTTTATTTAAAAATATCTATATTAATATCATAAAGCTGAAGAGTTTGTTTGTTTGTTTATACGTTTGTTTGCTTATTTTTTTAAACACGTTATCCCAGCGACTGCTGGTTTCAATTGAAAAATTATTTTTGTGTTGTATTGTCCATTTACGGAGGAAGAGTATAGGCTAAATAACATCACGTAAGAACGAATAGGATGCTGGGCATTCATAAGGAAGTATTCGAGCAATGCGTCCTGCCTCTGTTAACATACGGAGCTGAGTCGTGGACACTGACGAAGGAACTGGTCTAAAACTTTAAAATCGCTCAAAGTGCAATTGAACGGGCTATGCTTGGGGTTTCTCAAAGATAAGATTAGAATGAGACTATCCACAAGAGAACGAAAGTAACCGATATAGAATTAGCAAGTTGATGTTGCAGTGGGCTGGTCATATGTGTTGCAGGACCGATGGCCGTTGGAGCAGACGTGTCCTTGAGTGGAGACCGCGCTTTGGCAAACGCAGTGTGGGACGCTCTCCAGCCGGCTGGACCAGATGACCTTGCTTATTAATAGTTGTACGTATTATAATATTTATTCTAACTATAACAATTGATGAATCACAGCCCTGATGGGATACTAACACAATGTTGTTGATGAAAGATTTAATAATAAAAAAGAGTTTAAATGAGAACAAAAAATTCACGATATGTGATTTTTTACTAAAAACGAGAATTAGCCTCAATCCTTTACGTTGTACCGACACAAGAAGAACTTCGCACAATATCGATATTATCTTAATCGATCACAATCAGTTATCTCTCGACATGTCACGGACAATAGGCACGGCGGATCTTTTGCAGAAACTTCTGGTACAAAGTACAAAAGTTTGCCGACTACTGGGTTTAGGGGTAAGTACCGGTACGTCTCTATTCGCGTGTATTACAAACAAACTTCTTTAGTTTCCATTGTACCCGTTTATAATGATATAAAAAATCATTTGAGTCATAAAAATTGAATCAAAGTATGGGTGGTAATAGATTGACAGTATTGTGTATAAAGCCTACAAATTACTAAAATTAAATTGCTGACTAAAATAAAATTATTTACTATAATTGTGTTTGCTGACAAACGAAAAAAAACCCGACTTCAATTACATCGACAAGTAATACAATATCAAATCATCGACAAGTAATACAATATCAATCATCGACAAGTAATAAATTATCAAAGATAATTCCAAAAGTTGTAATCCGATCTCGATTAAATTTAAATGTGACCACATGATAAACATCAGCTTTGGATTGAATTAAAAATCATCAAAATCGGTACACCCAATAAAAAGTTATGCAGATTTTCAAGGGTTTCACCTTGATTTCTCTATGATCATGAGATCCTAGTTTCCTATGGTACTACACCTGGGATATAGACTCACCACGCTGGGCAGGCAGATTTGTGACGCAAGGCTGGCTTTGTCGCACCGATGACGCTGCTGCCCGTCTTTGGTCTGTGTATTTCAAAGCCAGCAGTTGGATGGTTATCCCGCCATCAGTCGGCTTTTTAAGTTCCAAGGTGGTAGTGGAACTGTGTTATCCCTTAGTCGCCTCTTACGACACCCACGGGAAGAGGGTGGTGGCTATATTCTTAATGCCGTAACCACACAGCATGTATGTTTGTTAGAGTGCAATATTGCAACTCGATTTGGACGCATAAATCTTCAACGGATTGAGTTAAAATTTCGTCCACATATATATTTGTAGACAAAAAAGGAAATTATAAATGTCGATCTGAATCTGATCTGAAACTAAGTAAATACGAGTACTTAAATCTCGCACAAGATTTTATATCATACTAGTGTTTACCAGTAAGAGAGAGGGGTGCGAGTGCACATTTTTTTCTCTCTTTCTCTCATAGCCAGTTCGGTTTCGTATATCTCAGACACAGTGCAAGCCTATTATGCAGAAGTTTTACTTCAGTCGTGTGGTCTAAAGCACACCCGTTTCTTCGTTTTACTTTGAATTAATTCATAAAAACTATTTGTAATATAAAAATAATACCAAAAAAACTTTAAGGTACATAAAATCATATCTCGTTAATATAAAATAAAAATATCTAAAAATAACATGCGTTCGCAGGCGGTACGCGGATCCCGCGGTATTGATGGGATTTCCGGGATTAGAACCGGCGCTAATCCCGGACGTTATGTGTACGGGATTAAGATTCGTTGTTTGCAAAATGTGATTGACAGCATTTCTGATATAGAGACGTCATTTACATTTTTAACTGTATTTTTAAAATTAGACGGCATATTCGCTTTCACCTGTTTTCTTTTACTTTTGATTATTAATTTGACGTTTAATTTGTTAAGTAGATTGATCAAAACTATTGTCATATCATCATTTCAGCCTATTAAAGTCCAATGCTGGACATAGACCTCCACAACCTCCCGCCAAAAATGGCGCGAATTCATGTGTGTTGCCCATAGTCACCACGCTGGGCAGGCGGGTTGGTGACCGCAGGGCTGGTTTTGTTGCACAGAAAACGCAGCTGCCCGTCTTCGGCCTGTGTAATTCAAAACCAGCAGTTGGATGGTCATCCCGCCATCGGTCGGCTTTTTAAGTTCCAAGGTGGTAGTGGAGCTGTGTTGTCCCTTAGTCGCCTTTTACAACACCCACGGAAAGAGAGGAGGTGACTATATTCTTTAATGTCGTAGCCACACAGCATTATATATATTGTCATATAGAATCTATATTTAATATTATGAGAAGGAATGACAAGTAATTTTGTACTTTCGATTATTTGTTATAGGTTAACTAAGAAACTATTGGACCGATTTTAAGAATTATTTTATTTGGGATTCTGATATGGTGATGATGATGATGAATCTTCGATATTTATTTTATTAGTAAACTTTGCTCGGTTTTGAAAATACATATACATATATATACACAAATATAATAAATAATAAATTCTGTTTACACTAGGAACTGTTTTAGTTGTCAATATAAAGCTAAAATCGATGTGTGACTATAAAAAAATATCTCGTCAAAAAATAATAAAAATATAATTATAAATATACATAAAGCATAAATAATCTTATAAACACTCTTACATATGTATGAATGTAATGTTCCACGCTACAAAACGATTCAAATACATTTTCAAAAAATGTAGGCGTTCGTACATCACGGTCCGAAATAATCATAAGTGGACATGAATGAAATAAAATTTGTACTACGAACACAATAGATAAAGTCAGTTTAATAAGAAGATTGAGTACTTTCATACATTTTCAATCGATTCGAACGCTACCTGCCCCATATAATACGAGGTGTAATAAATTACAAAATTCAATTTACCACAAACAGCACTCTTAAGGATCGGTGCAACAATGGGCGAATTTGAACGAATGGAAAAAAAAATATCAATGAACGTAAAATCGAATGAATTATGCGAAAACGATGAATGAAATGTCGCAGACGTTTCGGCGTCGGCTATCGCGATAGATTTTTTTGCACGGCACGTTTTCTTTGTAACGCGACTGTTGCCGGCGAAAGTTTTTACAACCTCGAATATAATAAAGTAAAATAAACATTAATATATTATAAATCGCATTCCTTAATACGCCAGTGTGTGTAAATTTTTATATGTATACAATAGTGTAGATTTTTTTATCCTTTGCCGATACGGGGGCGATTATTAATGCATATCAATGATATAAGGTGATTGATGCATGTGGACGCTCGGAAAACGATAAAAGTTATACATCTGACCTAATAAAATTGTGTTATTTTTTAACTTGCCCGTTAGTGTAACTGATAGTGATTATTTTTTTAACTACACAAGGACACAATACACAAGCACAAACGCCCCGACAACGACAAACATCTATATGGCCAATACAAACGTCTGCCGGCAACCACAACAATACAACAGCTAGTGTCCGCTGCGCTTACTCGATTTTTAGGGTTCCATACCTCAAAAGGAAAAAACGAAACCCTTATAGGATCACTTTGTTGTCCGTCTGTAAGTCAAGACCTTATGTCTCAGGAACGCGTGGAGATATCAAGCTGAAATTCTTCTGATTTTCTTGGAGTTGGGAAAAAATCGAACTTCTAAGCCAACGCAATCAAAAGATACAGCCGTTTATGCTGCAAATTTTCAACACTCACAAGGGAATCAAAACCAATAGGGTACTTCCCGTGAACTCAGAATCTTGAAATTTGGTACGAAGCAACGTCTTATAGCACAGATAAAGGAAATATTGCGAAAGGTATAAATTTAAAGTTACATCATATGATAAAAATATTTTGATCATTTTGTTTGTATGGAACTCTTGGTTGCCTCTCATCACTTGGCGGTTTTTTTAAATATAATACTAGCTTTTACCTGTGGCTTCGCTCGCATTGAATTTTTTGTGATAAAAAGTATCCTATGTTGCTTCTAATATCTTCAAAAATATGTGTACAAAGTTTCATGATGATCGGTTAAATAGTTTTCACGTGAAAGCGTAACAAACAAACTTACATTCACATTTTTTACATTAGTAGCGATTTTTTTAAATATTAAACATACTCATTCGGAAAGCTTGTTGATACGGAAAGATTGTAGCAACAGAAAATGTAAATTCCGAAAGGATATTACGTCGTTTAATAGTTCGTTCGGTCTATCAAATATATATTGAACTGTCCTGCGTTGAATTTTAATGACATATTCCAGTTTACGTACATCACGAATCACCCTAGGATATTTTAATATGTTGGGTATGTCGTGACAGATTATAATAAATATGAATATGTCAAGTCAGAGTCTAAATATATATATATATATATATATATATATATATATGATTGTATACTTTGAAGTTAATGTGCAATACGTAGTTCGGTTGACCATAAATGTTTCTCAATCAAAATTTGAGATGTTGTTAAGTGGTTCGATTACCGCACATGATTATTTATGCATACGTTGTAAAAAAATCCTGATCTAGTTGTACAATTTTTTCCTGGTCCAGTTTATTCTTGTATTGTGTATATTTTGGATCCCCAACACAGGATTCATACCCTACTTGAGGCCGTTGAATTTTTTGTAATCTTGTTTAAAATCTGGAGCCGCCCAACTGAAAAAATCCTTCGAACTTAAAGAAAATCGCAGGCAAATAATATTGCTCTCAAGTAGCTTTGTGTTTCTGTGGTGTGTGTAGGGTTGCCAGATTCAAGCATGTCATTTCCGAGACAATTCGAAGATTACGGATTCGGCCGGTTGAAAAATATATGAAAATTGATAGTATATTTATTGTAAATCGCTTGAATTGTAGTATTCGTAATCCGGGACAATCAACTATAATTCCTGGACACGGGACAAGACACGTCATTCCGGGACAATCTCGGATTTTCCGAACATCTGCCAACCCTAGGTGTGTGTAATATCCAAAGTTCCTGTGTCCATAATACGTACGTAATTTGACAACTTGGAATTTTTATTGCAATGTCTTTGTTATAATTACTAGCGAAAGAAACAAAAAATATATGATGCCTACTAAATTTTGTACAATGATAAAAACTTCTACTTACTATAAGATAAATTTTAACCGACTTAAAAAAAGGATGAGGTTCTCAAATCGATTCTATTTTATATGTCTGTCACTTCATAACTTTTTACTGGTTGTACCGATTTTGATGTCTCATCAAAATCTGTTTTATGGTTTAATTTAAATTTAATCGAGATGATTAGTAATTTTTATGCTATCTCTAATAATGCGTATTCAATCGACTATTTTTTTTAATACCTACGTGTATTACTTGTCGACTTGTATTGCGTTAAGTTTTTTTTTTTCGTTTGCGAGCAAATACAATTTTTTTGACTATTAAGATCTAAAATACCATCTTCAAAGATACGAACTTCATTAATAAAAATAAATAAGCAGCTTCGCAATAATAATCCACATTTAATATAATAAATAAAAATGTTATAAAAGATAAAATCTTGCATCTAAAAGTAAAGCGAAGCAGTGGAAATTAAAATTGTAGCTGAGATGAAAAATGAAATTAGACAATAACAAATTGCATCACAAGAAATAAATTCGTGTTAATTTCAAAAATAGAATTTAATGTGATTTTATACTGAAGTATATTTTAGACTTTAAAGATCAAAAAAGATCGAATTATTCTATTTTTATCTATACAAATAAATAAAATTGGAGTGACTGTTTGTAACATTAAAATAACCACTTTTTACTAAATACATATTGATTTATACATGGTACATATACCAAAATAACATTTTTTACAATTTTTGTCTGTGTCTGTGTGTTTGTTCCGGCTTGTCTCTGAAACGGCTGGACCAATTTTGACTGGACTTTCACTGGCCGATAGCTGATGTAATAAGGAATAACTTAAGCTACTTTTATTTTAGACATTTATTTATTTTATTACTTTGCAAACAGAACAATAAAAATTATGTTAAATTCCACACGGACGAAGTCGCGGGCACAACTAATTATTAATATAATACAATATTTAATAAATAATATCCGAACTTGTTTTAACAAGAAATTTCTTATTGAAATAATAACTGATGACAAATTTTCTAGAAGTTTCTCGTGTCTTTTTTATCAAAGATAACTGAATCTGGCTCAATTTGAACTGGGAAAGTACCCCAACCTTACAGAAGATAACAACTAAATAATACTGTTTTCAGGCAGAATTGTGTTCCTGTGGTGTGTTAAGTAACCAGAGCTCTGGGGGGTGGAGGGGGTGGAGATAGAGTCAGCAGCACTCTTGCGATGCTTCTGATTTTGCCGATGTCCATAAGCTACGATAATCTCTTACCAGGTGAGCCGTACGCTTGTTTGCCGACCTAGTTATATAAAAAAGCCCAAATATTATATAATTTTAAATACCAAGTTCAAATTTGCTGTTTCAAAAGTCGGTTTCAAACATCGTAATGATGAGACCATTGATATAATTCAAATGTCAAAATTTTACCCATTTAAATTCATAGAAATATTCAATGGATATTTTGGTCAATTAACAATTCCGCTTACAATAACATTCGTAATTATGACAGCTCAAGGCTATGAAACCCGAGATAATTCAATAGTTTGAATAAATAAGTCATTAGATGGTCGTAGATCGAACATAACTTAGTATCATTTTCTAGACCTAATATTGCCTAAGACTAATAAGGTAATAAACGCCCCGTCCTAAACGGCCCCATTGTGATTTACTCCAGTGTTGGGGGTCTGGGTACACAATACACAAGCACAAAAGTCTAGACCAGGGTGAAAATGAAATTTTATTTAAGCACAAACTCAATAAATCATAGCATTAACCAAAAAGAAACATATAAACAAGATAAATCCAGTAAACTCAAGAACATATATTGCAATTTATGACCAAAGTATAAATATCAAAATAATAAGTACCGGTAAGGTAACCATATAAAAATAAAACCATAAAAGTTTAATTACAGAAAGGAAGAAAGATCAATCAGATCATCAGGCAACATGTGGGCGAACAGTGAGATAATTGAGCAAAGAATGTCGTAAATGCCATAGTCTTCGTTTTATGGATTGACGCGTCGTCTCGATCGAATTACCCGATAGTGCTGCCAGCCCCAGGATGCCATGTCAAATTTGTGATTTCTGTTATATTGTAAATACGCAACATAAAATGATTTATTATAATAATAAAAAGAATAATAATTTTATACTTTTAGCTTATCTCTTCAAACTCAGAAATATCGCAGAGCACACTGTTCAACAAGGACCAAATATATGATATATTTGGTCCCATACATAAATAAGAAATTAAAACGATTCACTTTTCTATGAAAACTGAATAATTAAAAAAAAAATGAACATACACACACTGACTTTATAACGACATTATTACAATATATTAAAGAGTAGCCATTTAATTAATATTGAATAATATTATTAATATCCGTTTATTTATTATTTAATGTTACCTTTTTTTGTACTGTATGGGTGACAAACAAGTGTGCGGTCCACCTGGTGCTAAGCGGCCGTAGGCTGTTGACACCTGCAACACCAAAAACATTGCAAAGACGTTGCCAAACCTTACTCCTTACCATACCCCGCAGCTTTGGAAACCTTACTCACCACAGGACCACTACTTGAAAGCAGTAATAAATAGCTATGATCTTTTGCAAGGTCGAAGTACTTCCACAGTCAGGTTGCTTCAGATTTCGAGCAGGATAGACCGCACTCTGTCCAAGATCAATAATATACACTCAAGGTTTCTATAACGTTAAAATTAAAAAATCAAAACTCAATATTTTTTTTCTTTTTTTCGAGATCGCTTACCTGTTACGCTGGTATAAAGGTAATCCTATTGTCTCCTTTTTTAACTCTTGTAAAATTTATAATTTTTTTATAAGGACTTTTTGGAGAGTAAGCTCTTTAAGAACGGTTCTCTATAAGGTATAAAAAAAAAGGTTCGGTTTATGAAAAAAAAAAAATAAGGAATAAAATTGTGTAAAACAACGAAATAGCATTGATTTTAGCTTTATCAAGATAAAAGTACCAGTATAGCACAAATTAATTGTTTTAGATTCATTTGATAGCATCAATTTTGATTTTTCTACAAAATTGAAGACAGAAATAAATAACATAGCTACAAATTTAATTTCCATTTATTTTTACAGCATAACTAGTATCTCAAGATATTCACAGCACTTGCAATTGAAATGTTGAATATATAAAATTCCTCAACTTAAAATGTTTGTCATTCAAACAAGGGCATTTGGAATTCTAGACTAAAGGCGTTTTCCGCAAAATGGCGTGTATTTGCTTATATTCTATTTCACATAAGATGGGTACGGTGACATTTCATATGTTCCAATACACGCTCACTATTTTCAACAAATCGGATAAATATATATTTTTAAAAATCACCAATTAGTTTCCAAAGCAAATAATAATGCTTGATTAGATTGAAATTGTATTTATATATGTGTTTTTACATTTTAAACAAAATAAAAAAGGTACAGAAAAAATGATAACTTAAAATTACAGGCATGAAACGAAACGTTTAATGATAGGGATTGACACGTAGTAATCGGCTAAAATAAATAATCGTAACGGCCATCTTGTGAATCGCGTCATCTCACTGACTCGAGATATCTCAATCAGTACTTTCTGTCTCTTGTATGCTTCCCGTGTTTTGGTTTTGCCAGTTGCTATAGTTGTATTTGTTGCTGTTTTATTGTTGTTAAGTTCTGTTATTATTTTTTTTTAGTTATTCATTTTGTGTGTGTGTTCTGTTCTGTAAAATACCGAAAAGAACAAAAGAAGACCGTTTCAGACAGTCAATTGGTTGTCCGCTTTCGGGAATACTTTGAACAGGAGTGAGAAAATAGCGGTCCATTATTATCTGTCAACCACATAGTGGATCGAGTTGCACAGGCACTTGAAATTAGGCGTAATACAGTGTCAAAAATTACTTCAGCCTATCGCAGTCCACTGTTGGACATAGGCCTCCACAAGCTCGTGCCAAAAAATGGCGTAAACTCATGTGTGTTGCCTATAGTCACCACGCTGGGCGGGTTGGTGACCGCAGGGCCGGCTTTGTCGCACCGAAGACGCTGTTGCCCGTCTTCGCCCTGTGTATTTCAAAGCCAGCAGTTGAATGGTTATCCCGCTATCGGTCGGCTTTATAAGTTTCAAGGTGGTAGTGGAACTGTGTTATCCCTTAGTCGCTTCCTACGACACCCACGGGAAGAGACGCTGGTGGGCTATATTCTTTATTGCTGTAGCCACACAGCTTGGTGTCAAAAATAAATAAAGAAAAGTATGGTGACACCAATATGGAAGATAATAAGTTATCGACTCCCAAAAAGAGGCAAAGGAAATAAATGTTTGTTCGTTGAGGTTGAATATGATTGTTAGCGGAGAAATGAGTTGCCCACAGTTTTACAATAATTAATGTCTTTGAAAGGTGCTAAATTATTTAATGGAAGTGTGACATTGTTATGGCGACTTTTAAATAAAATTGGATTACCATAAAATAAAAAAAAGTTAACAAACGGAAAAGTGCGTGAAAATTTTGTGACATTCTTAGAAAAGGCGAAAAACATTACGGATTGGAACAACGTAGTATTCCTTGACTAGACATGGTTGAACGCCAATCATACTGTTGGCAAAGTATGGACAGACGACACTGCTCATTCTTCGACTAAAGTACCGGAGGGTAAAGGCGAACGACTAATAATTTGCCACGTGAGCTGTGTTAATGGGTTTGTCGATAGCTCATTTCTCGCGTTTAACACCACCCTTAAAATATTATTTATTCACTATAGCGATGATTAATTTTTAATAAGCAGTTAATTTTATTTAATCGATTAAACCTTAACCGCATTTGTACTCGATAATCGAATTACATCAATTAATTATGCATGGTCACCTCACTATAGAGTTAATTTGACATGTGTCACCGTACCCATCCTACGTGAAATAGACTATAGTGTTTGTTGACAAACTGTTAGCTCTTGCTTATGTTGTTTTTCCTTTAAAGATTAAACAAGTGATGAGAAAAGAAAATATTAATCTTAATTTGTTATTTACTATATAACCTTTTTGGTAGTAACCAAATATGTCTAAAATTTTTTTGTGTTCTTTTGTGTTAGTTTACTGCGTGCGTAATACAGGCGTGCTGTGTGGCTACGGCGCCAAAGAATATAGCCACCCCATCTCTTCCCGTGGGTATCGTAAGAGGTGATTAAGGGATAACAAGGTTCCAGTACCACCTTGGAACTTAAGAAGCCGACCGATGGCGGGATAACCATCTAACCGCTGGCTTTGAAACACACAGGCCGAAGACGGGCAGCAGGGTCTTAGCTGCGACAAAGCCAGTCCTACGGTCACCAACCCGCCTGCCCAGCGTGGTGACTATGGGCAAAACACATGAGTTCACGCATTTTTGGTGCGAATTTGTGGAGGCCTATGTCCAGCAGTGGACTGCAATAGGCTGGAATGATAGTTGTTTTATTTTGATACGATCATAATACAATTTTAATGTCATACGATCATAAAAAAATATATATTTATGTAACGCCATTTTTGAACTTTAAAATGTGAAAGTTAACAAGGATTATAGTTGGTTTGTATAGTCGTTGTCATTACAACAGATTAAAATTTATTTCATTGATAAATAAAAAGTTCAAGTGGGAATGGAATATTTAACACAGTTCTATTCTAATATATATTTCTTTTATGTAAAAATTTTAAGTTTACCCATTTATTTGGGATTAATAGTGGGAAACTTCCGACTTATCAAAGCAAAATTGCCAGCTACAATTTCGCCATCAATACAATTGATTTGATAACAGTTTTCGAACAAATAGACAAACAAAACCTTTAACTCTGTTAGTACAGTCATCCGAAAAGTTTTGTATACACACGGGAGAGCACCAGAAGCCTATATTGACTTAACCTCCATCAGACTTGTTGTCCCGACTGTAGTCAACATTAACAAACTAGAAACACAAATAGTGAACTCTGTGATATATATACATCGAACTAATATAGTTGTATAATGTATATATTACATTTTTAGACACGCTACTCTATTATTAGTAAAAAAAAACAAAAAAAAATCTTTCAGATTATGGAAGAACGGATATTTTTATTAGGTAGGTACCATCATAGCGCTTTTAAGATAAGATTTTAGGTAAATAAAAAAAAAAAAACGTAAAACTAAATATTAAAAAAAGAACGATTAAAAAAGGCAAAGACCAGCTATGATTAGGTGTTTAGTTTTT
This sequence comes from Melitaea cinxia, assembly GCF_905220565.1. NCBI lineage: Eukaryota > Metazoa > Arthropoda > Insecta > Lepidoptera > Nymphalidae > Melitaea > Melitaea cinxia. Next base: position 1,073,427 of record NC_059405.1, read on the forward strand.
GTGACGAAAGTTTCAAAAATGTTTTTTACAATCGTACAAAGAAGTCCACGGTAATACTCATTTAAAAGCTTTAAGTATACAGATTAAATAAACGATGATTTACAACTATGCACGTTAAAAGAACCCATACATTATAATTTGTGTACTATATTATTAGGACGATAAAAATCACATATCCATAATCGCTTAAACGGCAATAAAGCGACAATTACAATAAAAAGAGCTGTAATTCGAGCGCTATTCAGCGTACAATGTAGCGCTTGTAACTCTATACTATTGTATGAGGTGTTAACGTTAGCTGTAAGTGGAGTCATTCGGTATGGTCTCGTTTTGTCTGCTTTTAACTGGTTTATTTGCTCGATTTTTAAATTTAAATCCTTTGTTCGATTTTTAAATATTAATTGACGGGGATGTAATGACGAAGGAATGTTTGAATCTTTCGATGTTTGAATTTTGTTTGCTTTGAAGTTTGACTTTTACATTATCTGTTTTAAATTGTTTTATGTAATCTGTAGATTGTTAGATTATGCGTATTAGGCGTTATGAACTTGATTTTAGTTAAACATAGTTTTTGTAAATCTGTTGTGTTGTGCGAGATGGCAATGTTACTAAAGTATCATTGTTTTATGTTGGTGTTTGTTTTGTCTAGTATATATAAATATACTGGTTTAAATATACCTAGTTCGTTTTTTGAATATAGACCTATCTTATGTTTGATTCTTAATCAACAATTGATAATGAACTCTATGTTCATTTCGAATTTTGGTTTCTTTAATGCTCGGAATATTTATTTATTTATTTATTTCGTGTATTTAATGTCCCATGAAGTTATTAGTAGATTATTAGAATTTTTTAACAATCTAATTCGAATTTTTCTTTTATTTATTCAGAGTACAATGTAGCATTTGTAAATATGTACTTTTGTATAAAGCATAGAAATGTTTTATTCTTAATAATTTTTTTATTTCGTAATAGTTACTGGCCAATATTTATATTCTATAATTCGATCTTAATTAGGTAATTTGATATCCAATAATAATGAAACAACTTTTTCGGTCGCAGTTTATTAAGTTTTTGATGTCTAATAATAATTAAATGGTTCATAAATACAAAAAGAACATGATTTGACTACACTAGCGCTGTTTATGACATTTTTATCAATTTTATTGAATACTTTACTTCAAATATCATTAAAGTTTGTTTGAAATTTATATCAAATTTGAGATAAGAAATTAAAAGATTAGAATAATTGATGTTTATAACCAAACACAACGTCCATTTTGATTAATTCTGATCATGAGACATATGTAATTTGAAAAACGAAAACACAGACATCTGAATAAGGTCACGAAATTATCTCTACAGGATAAATACATTATTTAGCATTTGTACAATAATGAAAAGAAAAACTCAAAAAATTCATAATAAATATAATTGTGTTTTGCTCGCAAATGAATAAACCGACTCCAATTACATCGACAATTACCTAGTACAACGTAAGTAGACGAAAAATATTAACAAACGCACTAGTCGTCACTAAAATTTTCGAGGGTTTCCCTCAATGTCTCTGGGATTCCATCATCAAAGCCTGGTTTCCTTATTATGGTACCAAACTTGGGATATCTCTTTTCCAACAAAATAAGAATTATCAAAATCGGTTCATAAACGACGAAGCTATCCCCGAACATACATAATATATATATATATATATACGGTCGCATTGAGTAACCTCCTCCTTTTTTGAAGTTGGTTAAAAATTCAATGAATGACATTTAACGTTTTTAATAACAAAAGTATAAAGCGGACATTATCGTGACTCTGATCAAGTTATTAGTGTTACGACTCATGCGCATCTGCCCGACCCCTTTATAGGCGTGGCTGTTGCCATGGTGACGGAACCACGCCTCGAACATCGGCTTGATATAGGAATTGTATGACTAGAAAGCTGACTATGAATTTAGCCAACCAGTGAAGTCGACCAATTGTCAGTTTACGCATTTTTGGGTTCAAAAATCACTTCAGATCTCGATGAAAATGGAACCACGTGACAAACACCAGATTTTCAGAAGAATCATACAAATATACACTTAAGAAAAATTTAACATAAAAAAGTCGAATAAAAGTATAATTTCAGACATTATTTACGTAAGTACATAACACAATGATTCGCTTTCACGTTTAAAATATGATTAAGGTCTCACACTAACGAGGCATCTCTCTAGGGACGCCATGTTGGCTCGTGTTTAACGAATCATATTACTAGCTCTGACTGAAATAGTAAGATAGAAATATTATATTTTTTCTTCTTTTTGATTACAATTGCTCGCAAACGAAAAAAAAAACGACTTCAATTACATCGACAAAACAACGTAGGTCGACGAAAAATTAGTCAATTAAACACACCTTATTAGATATAACTCAAAAAGTACTTGTCATGTCTCAATCAAATTTTAGTGGCAATCACCACCTTTCGATTAAAAAAAGAATCATCGAAATCGGTCCACCCAGCAAAAAGGTTCTGACAGAAAATAGATTAAAAAAATAAAGCCAAATTGAGAACCTCCTCCATTTTTGAAAGCCGGTTAAAATATTTTTTAACTGCCTGCCCGGACAGACTTCGCAACGACGTTCGTGTCTAAAGTTGATAGTAACATTTTTCTTCTCTTTTTTTTTCTTTTTTAGTATAAAAAACTTCCATGGGCCTTGAGGAATATATAATATTCTCGAGTTATGCGCTTAGCAACATTCATTTTTATTTATATAAATGTAACATTCCAAGCGTACTTCTAACTTTATTTATTAGTAAGGGACCTACTACTAAATCATAAATATTGCAGTGTCAGTCTATTTAAGTATGCACAAGGTACGGTTTCCCTGGCATATCTTTGAAGATTAGCGCTTTAGAAATTAGATTATAAGGGTGTATGTTCTATTAAGAAATCGTGCTTTGAAGGTAGATGAATATCTTTCTCTATGTGCATTTCTGATTACTTGAGCTACATCTTTTATATATATTATTTTTTAGGTTCACGCTATTTTCAATAAAGTTTTATATAAATTAATAAAAAATTGATAATCTCCCTAACACTAAAATAAATAGCGGTACGAAGTTCGCTGAGTCAACTAGTATTATACCTATAAATCAATATACGCAGTGAAAAGTTATGCGGTAATACAAACGTAGGTCGGCGAAAAAATAGTCAAGTAAACACGCATTTTTAGATATAACTTGAAGACGACGTCGAAAAAAACAACGCGTTGGCGCAACGGTCACAGCACTGGTTTGTGACTATTGCGCTGGCGGTAGCTTAATCCACCACGCTGCTCTACTGTTCTTCTTCTTAAAGTGCCATCTTCTCACGAAGTTCGGCGATCATTTTGGCAATTTATATCCTTGATACCGCAGCCCTGAATAACGAACGGGTGCTTTTCCCAAACCATTGGCGTAGATTTTTATGTGAGCTATGTATTATATATAATGCGAATTTGGGATCTCAAAAAATGATTGCAGTTAAACGGCAGACCATTACATAACCAATAACAATCAGACCCTCTTTTACGTCTGCTATGTGTGTTAAGATCATGGGGACCTTTCAGTTTTTCATTCTTTATCTAGACGACATTTTTTTCTTTTAAATAACGCCCTGTATTTAGAGGTTTCAATTCAAAATAAAAGAACTTTTTTTTTAAATGGTACGAATTAAAAATAGCATGGTGTCGTCTCCTGCCAAAGATTTTCATTGTAATATGAAACTTTCAATAGTTTCGTGTTCAGTAAAGAACTCACTATAGACGCCGCCGCGGTCGCTTAGAACTGAAAAAAAAAATCATCATATCAAAAATTTTCATCTAGCGAGTACATCGCTCCATAGCTTAATTAGCGAGATGTAGGTTCGATCCCCGCTGGAACGGTCGATTTTTGATATGATATTAAAAAAATGTTTCTTCCCTAATGTGTGTGTATAACATAAAAATAAATAGTGTAAAAGAACCTTATTCAAATAAGCTTGACATGACCTTCGAATCGTCATTTTACAAATTAATTTATTTATTATGGTTAAAAGTGAAACTACCGCCGATTCGGAATGTAGATTCTGCAGAGAAGTAACAAAAAGAAACTCCGCAGATACTCTTCAAAAAAACCTTATTTTAATATAAAATTGGTAGTAAAGTAAAAACATATATTTCAGGCACACAGCACAAAATACACGCACAATACAAACGTTTAGATTGTCCAAAAGAATATGTATATACGGCTTATACAAACACTTGTTAATTAAAACAGGAACGCCTGTACAATATTGAGTAGCTGTAAGCTCTTGCATTAATGCTTCATAAAATAAAAGGCAGTTATTTCAATTTGCTCATAATAATAAGGGCCTTACTTTAAGCAATGGTTCGCGTTTCTATCAGGTAGCCCCGAAAATGCTCTGGAAGGCTTAGTATAATAGGCATTTAAGTACTAACATTATAGGTACTTCCCCCGTTATTTTTAACTACACGTCTAATCAAGGCCGCCTTTTCATAACTTCCTGACGTTCATCTCAGAAATTTAATACTGCCTAATTATCCATATTAGTAAACTAACTGTACCGCGCTATTTCACATACGTTAATTTCAGAAAAAAAAATTTCAATAGTCTTATTCGGTATATGGGTCACACAACACTAAAAGAATTTTTCAATCCCAAGCAGTGGTTCCTAATATTGGCGCGTTTTATCAAACAAACTTTTCAACTTTGTAATATTAGTATAGATATTAAAATTCTAAATAATTTACAATAACAATGAATGAATTAAAAAAAAAGAACGAAACCAATTGCAATTACATCGTTTTGTTGCAACTCCTAACAACTGTATCGCCACCTATCCGCAATAAATTAACTAGAACAAAAAAACTCTATTCACGAATCCATCTAACTAACCACTAATATTTACATCTTATTAAAATTTAAATCCATACAAGTTTTAAACGTTAGTTTTGACACCCTAATTGTAAAAACAATACAAGATATTTTTACCTTTATCTGTTAAAAAATAGAGTCTGTTTTTGAATGTAGTGTAATCTCTACATGTTTTTTTTTTTTTTTTTGTTCACTGTTGTTCAAAGCATTTAAAATACACAATAATCATTTTAATTATCCTCCATACGCAATGTAAGTTGTATTGTGTTACGTCGTTACCTCGTGCACTATTTGATAATATGGTTTAATTGTTATTTACGAGCGAAGTAAATCAAAATTTACGTAACGAATAATTCACATTATGTTACTGAATTCGAAATAGAGATTCGCGAAACTTTGCTTTTGAGAACATTTGAGATAAATATACAATGGATATGAATATCGCCCATAAGCATTTTGTATTATGATTAGAGGCTGTAAAATGTTGAAACGAAGGAGAAAGTATTTTAAAAAAAAAATTGTTTGCACGTAACCGAAAAAATCAACTTAAATTTAGATTGACAAGTAACACTACGTGGGCAGATATAAATATAGTCCATAGAATGCACATTATTAGGAATAATTTGAAATGTAGTCATCAGATCTAAATGTGACAACACCAGCCCTTGAAAAAGAATCATAAAAATTATTACTCTCAGTGCAAAGTTATAATATAATAAACATAAGAAACACAACATAGATTCGTAATTAGAACTTTCTACTTTTATTATATTTTGAAGTATCACAATTGATAATAGATAGGACCGTTGATACCTGGCAACCTGCAGTGGAACAGCGTGGAATGACCGGTTCTCCGACATACAGAAAGAGACCTATGCCCAGCAGTAGGATGTTACAGACTGAATCGCATCATTGGACCGTTGCGTTGTTAGTAAATAAATACTATCGCTTCTCCTATGTAAAATTCCATATATATAATGTTAATTTTAATCTTACTCCACAAGTTATATTGTAAATAAATAATACTGCAGCCGTCCAACTGACACGTCTAGACAGGACTATCGAAAGGTAATGAGGGTATAATTTGGTCCAAGCATTAACTCGACACACGTCACGTCATTTATTATTAAATAGTTAATTTTAATTTGTGTTGGCTTAAAAAGTGTTACTACTTTATCATTTCGGAAAAGTAAGGATTGGATTGACGATTGGGTCAAAAGTGTCATTTTAAATAAATTAATATAAAATTGAAATTAAAAACAACATTTAATTTTAAAAACGCTAAAAAATATAATAAACTTTTCTTTTAAAACTTTTACCATCAACATATAACTTCATTACACAATGTACATAATACAAAACATATTAAACCTTTTGATATAGATTCCCAGATGTTCATAGTCTTGACATCTGAGACAGGTTGATCATCTTTCATGGTCCAGACCAGAACAGTTCCATTATAACTCAAGCCTATCCTTCAATAAAAAACATTTAAACGAGCTACCGCATTTATAATATGAATAATCAGTTCAGCATATTGCAGTCCACTGCTGGACATAGGTCTTCCCAAGCTTGCGCCAGACATCCCGGTTTTCCGCAATCCTGATCCAGCCAACAGCTTATACTTTGATTAGCCCGTTGGCGCAGTTTGTAGTGACCCTGCTTTCTGCTTGGGGGGTTGGAATGAAATGAAAAATTATTTATTTTATTTACCTATAAAATTTTACACAAAATAAAAAATTGCAGCAAAAAAAAAACTTATACTCCTGATACATTTATTAGGTTTCTTATAGGTATTATATTAGGTTTGGGGACACCAACAAATATTATTGGAACAGATATAATTTGCACTCCAATCAATACAGCCTTTGTAAAAGTTGTTGACTCATCTGACCCGGAGGAAAAACAAATGAAATGAAATCGCTAGACTAAATCGAGTGACAGTTTACAAACATACTCTTTGGTAAATATCGGCTTCGGTTCAATGGTTTCAGAACTAGACATCGTTATTTCGCTTACTTTCTGGGGAACTTTTATTTACGTACAGTTTTGTCTTTGAGAAGATAATAAGTGCTTTAACTAAATAAACTATGTTAGAAACACGTATACAAGTAAATAAAATTGTCTGTTTGTAATTTTAAAATAACCGGCTTTTACTAAATGCATATGGATGTATACACGGTTCATATACAAAATAACATTTTACAATTTTTGTCTATCTGTCTGACTGTCTGTCCGGATATCTGTCTGTCTATTTGCTCCGGTTGAATGGCTAGTAACTTAGGCTACTTTTATTTTAAAATTTATTTATTTTATAACTCTGACGAAGTCGCGGGCACAGCTAGTTAATTAATATTTTTCCGAACGGTTCTTAGTGTAAGCTTAGAACTGGCAAGACTTTTCGCAGTTACTCCTTTTTTCTTAATGTATACGGTGTTTTTATGCAAATCTTGCCTGAAATGCAGCGTCACTAAGTCCACACATCATCACTCATGTAATCCTGCAACGAATAATAAGCTTCAGCTATTATTATTTTTTTAACCTTAAATTTATTCTCAGACAATTTAAATAAAAATTAATACAATAATGGGTTGAAATAATTTATTAATATTATATTTTTATTTATTTATAGTTCATACTTACTGATATGAAGTTAATCTTTTTAACCGACTTCCAAAAAAGGAGGAGGTTCTCAATTCGACTGTATTTTTTTTTTTTTATGTATATTACATCAGAACTTTTGACTGGGTGGAGCGATTTCGACAAATTTTCTTTTAATCGAAAGGTGGTGTGTGCCAATTGGTCCCATTTAAATTTATTTGAGATCTAACAACTACTTTTCGAGTTATATCTAATAATGCGTTTTTACTTGACGCTTTTTTCGTCGACCTACGTTGTATTATACCGCATAACTTTTTACTGGATGTACCAATTTTGATAATTCTTTTTTTGTTAGAAAGGAGCTATCCCTAGTTTAGTACTATGATAAAGAAACCAGGATCTGATGATGGGATCCTAGAGAAATCGAGGGAAACTCTTGAAAATCCGCAATAACTTTTTACTGGGTGTACCGATTTTGATAATTCTTTTTTTGTTGGAAAGAAGATATCCCTAGTTTAGTACCATGATAAGAAAACCAGGATCTGATGATGGGATCTCAGAGAAATCGAGGGAAACTCTTGAAAATCCGCAATAACTTTTTACTGGGTGTACCAATTTTAATAATTTTTAATTTAATCGAAAGCTGATGTCTGTCATGTGGTCACATATAAATTTTATTAAGATCTGATAACTATTTTTTGAGTAATCTTTGATAACGCGCAGTTACTTGACTATTTTTTCGTCGATCTACGTTGTATTACTCGTCGATGTAATTGAAGTCGGTTTTTTTTCGTTTGCGAGCAAACACAATTATTCATCAACTGAAGTCTTGTTGTGGAGCTGTTAGCACTTCCAGTCCGCAATGACGCACGTATAAAACCACCCAAATAAATAGACAAAATGAAAAAAAAATTAAATTAAATTAAAAAGTTTTAAATTCAATGTTCAGTATATTATACTCAACATATTTTCAAGATACAAATTCAGACATATTAATCATTGTAAAGACAATATGTGATGAAGATTAGATACATTTACATAATTATTACATTTTAGGCTAATCTGAGATCTTATTAGAGAAATAGTTATACCGTCAAAATAATATTTGGTACTTGACTGTGACATTTCATTACTCATTCCACACGAATTACTACGGGTCATAGTGAATAACATCTTCAAAAATACATCAAAACACGAAACCTTAACAGTACCCACACAAATTGTATCAAATTTATTTACCCGTGTAATTTTTTCACAAATAAAGGATTTTTTTTCTTTGACTCGTGACACGCACCTGGCCGAACAGGGTACAATGAAATATTTTTATATCGCAAAAACTTTGTTCACGACCCCGTAACGACCCGACGGAAAGATCCAGATTAGATTATTTAAAAAAAAAAAAAAAACATTCTAAATTCAAAATGCGAGTTTGCAAGATTTTATTTAAAAGAGGAACATGGTTACGACGTGATAGGCAATTTGTATTCTTCGAATATTTTTTAATAGAATATGAATAAAAAATTTTTTAAGTTTACATTGCAGGAGATTCTTACAGAATGTAAAATTATGGGATGGTGATTTAACATTTCATACAATATTAAGTCATCATACAATATAGAAAATTCACAATCCAGGATACCGTCTAATGGGTCCACTAGTATAAGTCTAAAATTAAATATGCTATAATATTCACACACGGTCGTCTGTTCCTACAGTAAGCAACTTATAGCTTATGTTATAAATAACAGCCGACTGTAAAAAATATTGTCATACAAACAGTCTAAACCTCGAATAATACAAACAAAATTCACAATCCAACGAAGGTAAGCCTAAAAAATATATTGCATTTTTTAAGAAAATGATAAATTCGAGTCACGCGTCTTGTTCTCTGGATTTGGACATTCTGCCGAAATCCTTACAAGACGTTCGCAATATCATTGTGAGGATAACGATCGTCACGTAGGGACGACGTTTTGAGAAAATGAAATACAAGGTGTCATAGATCATTTTTACAATCCATGTTCGTTTTGAGTATTATCTTAGGTATATATAAAATTGTCGTGTCACAATGTTAGTTACCATACTCTTCCGCAACGGCTGGACCGATTTTTATGAAATTTTGTGTTCATATCGGGTAGGTCTGAGAATCGTCCAATATATATTGTTCATACCCCAAAGTTATAAGGAGGGGGGGGGGGGGTTTAATGGGCTTAACAACATATATGGCAAAACAACATTTGCGGGGTCAGCGGAGAAAAAACTTAAAAATTTGTTACCTACGCTCGTATCAATTGGGATCTTCAGTCATCTATGTTCCAAGTTTTTGTGTCAATTATGAATTTATCAAATACGTAATTGATTTAGTATGTTTTCTGAGGATGAATAAGGTCTATGTACATATAAATTATTTATTCGAACTTGAAAATAATAAAATGTGTAATATGACCACGTATATTAAATACAATGCAGGCCGCAACACCCACTGGCCATAGGCCTCTTTCTCCATTAGGGGAAGCATCGCATATTAATCCCTACTATGAGTAACGATCGCTTTCAGGTGTACACGGTAACAACCGGGAACATCCGACCGGAATGATGGCGAGAGCCCTAAAATCACAGAATTACAAATGTCGGAAAAATTGCAACAATAGCTGGAGGGTAGAAGCTACAATCGCTATGAAGAAATAGTGTAGTAACATTTTTATGTAAAGTACTAGAATCATCCTTAATATATTTAAAACAACATCGAAACTCTTTTCAGTGCTTGATAAATAATAAAAAAGTGTGTGTGTTCAATCCACAACAGCAGAAGTGATGCGTATGAAAAATCGTAAGGTTTGTTTATCGACGATGTCGGCCTCGTGAAAAAGGTCGTAAGCGCCATTCAAAACGCGTCTCATGCTCTCCGAAACATTTATGTGTTTATTCTGTTTCGTGACGCATTTTCGTTTCATCGAGTTTCAAATCATTCCGATTGTAAAAAAGTTTCGCTTCAAAAAACGCTTTTTTATTAAATAAGTTGGACGTGAATCCTGCGTAGGACGTCAAAAGTCCAAACGCAATCTGTAAATAAAATAAATCTGTTAAAAGCATTATTCATCTAGACAGCCATTAGGTTTTACTGACCCTTACACCAACGCACCTTTAAACTTTAATTATTTATTCGTCATTTTTAATCCTATTTCGAATATATCCAATTCATACTGACGATTTTATACCAGCTTTTACTAAATATTTACAATAATTGTGTTTGCTAGCAAACTAAATAAACCGATTTCAATTACATCGACAAGTAATACAACGTAAGTATACGAAAAAATAACAACACACTAGGGTTCCCCTCGATTTCTCTGGGATCCCATTATCATATCCTAGTTTCCTTATGATGGTACCACCCTTAGGATATCTCCTTTCCAACAAAAAAATAACTATCAAAATCGGTTCATAAACGACGAAGATATCCCCGAACATACATAAAAATATATATACATACGTTCGAATTGAAAAATCTCCTCCTTAAATAGTCGTTAAACCAAAATAAATATTTTCCTTAAAGCATGTTTTTCCTTCTCAAATGAGGCAGAAAGATAGTTAAGAGTCGTATTTAAGAACATTTTCTTGTCTTTGATACACGTGTAAGAGATTAACGTGTTTATTTCCTTAAGGAAATGTTATTATTTACAGGAACTGAGAAATGAAATGTTTATTTATACGCCTACGTTTTATTTGAAATGACGATGAAGTGAAAAGACAAGTGCGATTGGTGGCAGAATAGTTCCGTACATATATAGGTACATATTACGATGTATCCTGTAACATTCCACAGCTGAACATAGGCCTCGCTCTCCGTGTGGAAGTGTCGGAACTTAATCCACCAAGCCGCTCCACCGCGGATTGGTAAATATACCTATTACCTACTATAACTAATAATCGCTATAAATATATGCCCATATATAACAATATAATAAGAAATGAACGCTAAATAAAACAGAACATCATTTTACTACTTTCCACTCTACTTCAAGTGTGAGTAGTATCCATATGATCACAGATCCAATTTCCGCTTGAGACATTCATTGTATTTGCAAAAATATTAGTTTTATATCTGGGTGTATATGATTGTTGGCATTCCTAACGTGCTTCGAAAATCATCATAAGCCAGCGGTCTCATTGTTATCTTAACCACCTGATAGCAATTGTGAGTCAAGCCAGGGTAATTATCGGACAACCGGCTGTAGAGCTGTGTGGTGGAAGTACCACTTATATTGCTGTGCTCCGTGGTTTCCCATTCGTTAATTTGAGAAAAAATTATAGCCTATACCTTTTGTTGGTAAGTGGGCTATCCAACACAAAAATAATTCTGCAATTCAAAGCAGTGATCCCTGAGATTAACGCGTTTAAATAACAGAAAAAAGCTTTTCAGCTTCATAATATGAAGTAAGTATAGATGTATGATGATGACGCCGCGTTGGCGCAACGTCATAGCTATGGATTGTACCAGTTACGCTGGCGGTTGCGGGTTCGATGACACATGAAAAACATTTGTATTGGCCATACAGGTGTTGGCCGTGGTCTGGGTGTTTGTGCAGTCCTTGTGGGTCTCCCCACCGTGCCTCGGAGAGCACGTTAAGCCGTCGGTCCCGGTTGTTATCATGTACACCTGATAGCGATCGTTACTGAAGGTTAGGCTGAAGCGAAGTATAGATGTAAGCTTCTCCTATAACTCGTGCTCAGCTGTGGGATGTCTTCAGACTGAACGCATCGTGATGTATCCATTTTATATAACTGATTCCACAACCCGTTGTTATATTGACAAATTACTGACTTTTTAAAATCGCTTAAAATTATAAATCATCTCCACTGATTAATATTTATTGAAAACTTTGTTTAAAACAATTAATTTGTTTTAAGAACAAAGTTTGACTAAGTTTGTAAAAGAGGTTATAAATTGAAAGGTCGATATAACTTTAATGTTGGGTAACTTACGTTTCATTACGAAATCATCGTAAAATTTTAATTCGTTGAGTGATTATTACTATTCATATTTATACAGAAGTTATAAAAACAAAATTATGATCATTTTTTTACCGACTTCGAAAAAGGAGGAGGTTACTCAATTCGACCGTATATATGTATATAAATATTTATGTATGTTCCGGTATAACTTCGTCGTTTATGAATCGATTTTGATAATTCTTTTTTTTTTGTTGATAAAAAGATGGAATCTCAGAGAAATCGAGGGAATCACTCGAAAATCGTAGTGACGAAGTACGTCTGTGATTTTTTTTCGCCTACTTACGTTGTACGTATTACTAGTCGATGTAATTGAAGTCGGTTTTTTTCGTTTGCGAGCAAACACGATTACTTTTTATGTTAATTTATATCACATTAGCGAATCCCAATAAATAATAATAATGTAAGCGAAGAATTTCTAAATGACTTCACCGTTCCGGATTTTTTTTTTTTATATTGTTATCTAGTGATAGGTCAAAGTTTTTGCTAAGGAAAATTAAAAAAAAACGATGTAACTACGGGAAAAAATAAGGAACGTAGTTTCGTCGGTCAAATAGGATGCAATATATTCCGTATGACGCAATTTATTCTCCTTGAGATTAGTTCTTCTGATCTGGGACGAGCGTGGGACGTCTGAGAAAGGTTACATATGATAATATTGAAAATATAGTAAGGTGATGTATAGAAAAAACTGTTATAGGTATTATATTTGAATTTTTTCATAACAATTAATTCTGGTGTACCAAAGCATATAAGATGCATCCTCAATCCTGAATGTATATATTGCAACTTTTATTTCCCACAAGTTGTAAATAAAAATTATATAGCAAAAAAGTAGATTTTGAGTGTGAAAATTAATACTATATAACATAAAAAAGTGTGTGTGTCAGCTCCGACGTACGACTGGAGTTTACTCCATTTTACTCCTTCAAATTGACTATCTAAATAGGCACAAAAAAGGCTTACTAGTCTAAGAAAAAGATTAATACCAATTAAATGGTCAATAAACGAATCAAATAACGCCATCTATCGCCTATAGATAACTATATGGAATATAAATCTATACAAATAAATAAAATTGGAAAAGTTTGTAATATTAAAACAATCGCTTTTTAACCGACTTCGAAAAAAGGAGGAGGTTCTCAATTCGACTGTATTTTTTTTTTTTTTTATGTATGTTACATCAGAACTTTTGACTGGGTGAAGCGATTTCGACAAATTTTCTTTTAATCGAAAGGTGGTGTGTGCCAATTGGTCCCATTTAAATTTATTTGAGATATAACAACTACTTTTCGAGCTATATCTAATAATGCGTTTTTACTTGATGCTTTTTTCGTCGACCTACGTTGTATTTATACCACATAACTTTCTACTGGATTTTGATAATTCTTTTTTTGTTGGAAAGGAGATATCCCAAGTTTAGTACCATGATAAGGAAACCAGGATCTGATGATGGGATCCCAGAGAAATCGATGGAAATTCTTGAAAATCCGCAATAACTTTTTACTGGGTGTACCGATTTTGATAATTCTTTTTTGTTGGAAAGAAAATATCCCCAGTTTAGTACCATGTTAAGAAAACCAGGATCTGATGATGGGATCCCAGAGAAATTGAGGGAACTTCTTGAAAATCCGCAATAACTTTTTACTGGGTATACCGATTTTAATAATTTTTAATTTAATCGAAAGCTGATGTTTGTCATGTGGTCACATATAAATTTTATTGAGATCTGATAACTACTTTTTGAGTAATCTTTGATAACGCGCAGTTACTTGACTATTTTTTCGTCGATCTACGTTGTACTACTCGTCGATGTAATTGAAGTCGGTTTTTTTTTCGTTTGCGAGCAAACACAATTATTACTGAATGCATATACACGGAACATATACCAAAATAACATTTTTGACAATTTTTGTCTATCTGTCTGTTTGTTCTGGCTAATCTCTGAAACAGCTGGACCGAGTTTGACGGGACTTTCACTGGCAGATATCTGATGTAATAAAGAGTAACACAGGTTACTTTTATTTAATAAATATATTTATTTTTGTAACTTTCCGAACTACACAATATTTTTTTTAAAACCCACACGAACGAAACCGCGGGTACAGCTAGTATCTTATAAATGTAATGGAATGAGATGGTAAAAATAAAAAACAAAATGTCAATTTTTTTTATCCGTCTGATACCGTCACTCATCGCATAGCGTTATTAACAATCTGTGAAACAGGCAGTTATAGGAAGAAAATACAAATAATCAGTTTCAAAGGCTTGATTTCATTGCACTTGGGGAAGACTTGAGACTAGTTCCAAAACAAACTGAACTATTGACTGCAATTCACTTAGTCAATTTGCTCAAACAGGTCAATGCAATTAATGCAATTCTAATATTTATTTTAGATTTATCGTGACAAAGTTACGTTTTCGATAAATAAATACGATTAATTGATAATATAGGAAGTAATGCTTCAACTCGTATAGGAGTAGCGTAGCGGATAGCATACATCATCATCATCATCATCATTTCAGCCTATTGCAGTCCACTGCTGCAATTTCGTGCCAAAAATTGTGCGAACTCATGTGTGTGTTACCCATAGTCACCACGCTGGGCAAGCTGGTTGGTAACCGCAGGGCTGACTTTGTCACGCCGAAGACGCTACTGCTCGTCTTTGGCCTGTGTATTTCAAAGCTCAGCAGTTGGATGGTCATCCCGCCATCGGTCGGCTTTATACGTTCCAAGGTGGTAGTGGAGCTGTTTCATCCCTTTACCGCCTCTTATAAGTACTCTTAGTCGCCTCTTACGACACCCACGGGAAGAGAAAGGGTGGCTATATTCTTTAATGCCGTAGCCACACAGCTATATAACATACATATATAACCCCAACTGTGCTGTGTGGCTACGGCACTAAAGAATTTAGCCACCCCCTCTCTTCCCGTGGGTGTCGTAAGAGGCGACTAAGGGATAACAAGGTTCCACAACCACCTTGGAACTCAAGAAGCCGACCGATGGCGGGATAACCATCCAACTGCTGGCTTTGAAATACTCAGGCCGAAGACGGGCAGCAGCGTCTTCGGTGCGACAAAGCCAGTACTGCGGTCACCAACCCGCCTGCCCAGCGTGGTGACTATGGGCAAAACACATGAGTTCACGTTTTATTTTGGCGTAAACTTGTGGAGGCCTATGTCCAGCAGTGGACTGTATAGGCTGTAATAATGATGATATAACCCCAACTGCTAAGGGTAGGTTTTTGTGCTGTAGTTATATAGTACAGACTATAGTTTATTTCATGCCATTGAGTATATTATAGATAAGCATTGGTATCAGCGTCAATGAGATTTCTTCCACTATGTGGAGTAGTGTACATTTCCGCAAAAGAAAGATTATCTGATTTACTAGAAATATGCTACCAATGTCCTTATCGGAATTTCCGCAAATTTTTAATTATGTTTATTCATGTAACGGTTTAGATGAATGGATATTTTTTAGTCATCAATCACAGACAACCATAGAAAAACAACTAAACGGATCTAGAAATATTCGTCATTAAGATGTATCACAATGTGGAATTTAACTTATTCATCATCATCATCATCATCATCATCGTTTCAGTCTATTGCAATCTACTGCTGGACATAGGCCTCCACAAGTTCGTGCCAAAAATGGCGCGAATTGATGTGTATCGCCCATAGTCACCAGGCTGGGCAGACGGGTTGGTGACCCCAGGGCTGGCTTTGTCGCACATAAGACGCTGCTGTCCGTCTTCGGCCTGTGTATTTGAAAGCCAGCAGTTGGATGGTTATCTCGCCATCACTCGGCTTTATAAGTTCCAAGGTAGTGGAACTGCGTTATCCCTTAGTCGGCTCTTACGACACCCACGTGAAGAGAGGGGATGGCTATATTCTTATATTTAACTTGTTATTGCAGAAATATATTTACAGCTTTAATCTACAGAATATTGCCGAATTCAATTAAATGCAAAATAGTGCTTTACAAACGCAGTAGGTACCTAATTTGACCTGACACAATTCACCTGTTTGCTTGTAGATCCCCGCTGCTTCCCGGGAATCACGTTGAAATGAATCTAGGCTGATCGATTGATACTATCTATACTAATAAATGGAGAGGCGGTTTTTTTATCGGTTATACTTCGAAAACTACTGAAGCGATCGGAATAATACTTATACCATAAGATGAATTTCTGTTTTAGTATAATTACTAGCGGCCCGCCCCGGCTTCGCACGGTTGCAATGCTGATACTAAATATACTACAGAATGTCTTTATTTATAGTGTGCAGCTGGCTTATAGCATGGTTATGAACATAATAACAACTACATTCAGATATGCTTCGTTAGATTACACGTTGTTACAGAATGCGTTGAAGAAATAAAGGTTCACTGCTCGTTTCCCGTAGCTGATAGGGTGACAATATGTAGCCTATATGTTGACCCGACTTCTTAATAATATTCGTGCCAAATTTGAAGTAAATCCATGCAGTACTTTTTGAGTTTATCCCGGACATTCCTACAGACAAACAGACAGACAAAAATTATACTAATTTTATAAATTAAACTATATTTTTGGCTTCGGTATCGATTGTAGATCAAACCCCAAGTGTCCTTTTTAAAAAATATTCAATGTACAGTTTTGACTTTCCTACCATTTTATTATATGTATAGATGATATTATGTGGGTGATTACTTATCGTGTAAAAAAATATAGACAGACAGAGGTCGCTAGTTATTTATATAAGTACAGCAAACTTACAAAATGTATGTTTAGACAAATTGGAAATAGTTCTAGACGGTAATTGTATATGCTTGTCATTAAATAGTCTTTAGAAGATGGCTTGGTTAAGATAGAAAGCATGCAAGT
Organism: Melitaea cinxia; assembly: GCF_905220565.1. Taxonomy (NCBI): domain Eukaryota; kingdom Metazoa; phylum Arthropoda; class Insecta; order Lepidoptera; family Nymphalidae; genus Melitaea; species Melitaea cinxia. Next base: position 1,090,815 of record NC_059405.1, read on the forward strand.
AAGAGTAATTCTGAAACAATTGTACCTACTCTTTATCTCAACTGTCTTTTTCGGTTGTTATCATTGACACTGATAACGGAAGTCATTCATAGTAAGAATTTTCCTGCCAACCCGCAGTAGATCAGCGTGGTGGATTGAGCCCCGATCCTTTTCAACGTGGAGAAAGAGACCTGCGCCCAGCAGTGGAATGTAAAAAAAATACACAACAACTAAATCGTATTAAATGTAATATTTACTTAACTTATTAAAAAAGTTAAATGAAATCAAAATCTCTAACCGATTTAGGGAAAGTGAAGTTCATTTGCCTTACCAAATCCTACCTACATAATTCGAAGGGATTTGGATGAAACAAAGGACAGCACTGCATGGTATCATGAATACCAATAAGGATGAGGCAAAGCAGACATAAGACTGAAAATTACTAGATATCAAGCGGTAGTTTCTGAACTAAGATAAGTATAATTGGTGTTTGCTCGCAGACAAAAAAAAACCGTCTTCAATTACATCGACAAGTAATGCAACGTAGGTAGACAAAAAACTTGTAAAGTAATACGCGTTATCAAAAATTACTCCAAAAGTCGTAATCAGATCTCGATGAAATTTAAATGTAACCACATGATAAACATCGGCTTTCGATTAAATTAAAAGTCATCAAAATCGGTATACCCAGTAAAAAGTTATGCGTATTTTCGAGAGTTTCCCTCAATTTCTCTGGGATCCCATCATCAGATCCTGGTTATAATGATAAGGACAGTAAAGCATTTAAAATCCTGCTTCTGTACCAGTCCTGGGAGGGAATGGGGATGTGGTCGGCAACGCGCTTATGATACTTTTGGTTTTCCACACGTCTGTAGGCTACGGTAATCACTTACCATTGAGTGAGCTGGACGCTTGTTTGCTGATCTAGTTATAATTTAAAAAAAAAACAGTTTTCGGTTTTCTGTCTCGTGTCTGCGATTCTCAGTGATTTGAATGAGAGAATTAGTATGAAGTCGCAGCATCAGAGAATAAATTGTTGTAAATTCGCTCGCTAATTTATTATTCATTGCTCCCTAATGAGTTGTTCTTGTAGCGTAGCGTCGCTTCCTTCAGCTTTGATCTTAAGATTTATAACATGTAAAATTTTCGATATGTCTGTGTTTATCTTAAAGGGGATTTTTGAAGTGAAACTTCTTTTGGCGTATTAGGGGTAATTTTTTTGCGGTAGAACGCGTCACGGCGTCACAAGTCATCATCGAAGTTAAGCAACGTCGGGTGCGGTCAGTACTTGGATGGGTGACCGCCTGGGAACATCGCGTGACGTTGACGTTGTTTTTGTATTCAGATTCTCTTTTTTTTATTAGTTTTTTTTTTGCAATTAGTTTGCCAAAGAAGTTTCACTTCTAACATATGTACTTTGTACGCACGCAATTATTTTTATATTTATTTTTTTATATTTATAAGTCAGCTAACTCGACAGACGTTACCCGGTCTTTGATAAGTGTTAAACAAGAAGTTTCAAAAATATAATAGCTACTTTATCTAAATTTTTAAGCTATGCTTTTTTAGTAATAGTTACCGGCCAATATTCCGATTTTAATTTATAGAGAGGTGTCATATGACGTCATATTGTGTATATTCTATAGTTTGATTTTTGAAATAATAACTCTTTTGGCACGTTAGGGAAAATTGTTGAGAGTAAAAAAAAACCGACACCCTGAAGCTAGCTAGTCGAAGAAGAAGTTACCAACGTGAAGTTATATATGTACATATAATTTTAATAATTAATTCATTAATAAAATGATATATAATTTATGTGGAGTACTTGTGAAGTTTTTCTAAAAAGGGAGGCAAACATCTTAACCTTAGCGTATTGTAATTATCACATGCCTCAGAACTTTTGACCGGGTGGACCGATTTCGATGAATGTTTTTTCTTAATCTAAAGTGGTGAGTGTTGTGTGGTTCGAATCTGAAAAGTACATTTCGAGCTATATTAATTATGCGAAATTACTTGATTATATTTTCGTCGACCTACGTTGTATATTATATGCATAACTTTTAGCTGTGGACTGACCTTCCTCCTGAGGTTTTCCCCTAGCGCTATAATTTAGGGGTTTTCAAGCGTCGAGTGTATAGGCATCTTTTTCCTAAAGGCCGGCAACGCACCTGCAACTCCTCTTGTGTTGCAGATGTCCATGGGCGACGGTCTACGTCAGCTCGTTTGCCCCCATTCTTAAAAAAAACTGGGTGTACCGATTTTGTTGATTCTTTTTTTAATCGAAAGCTATCGCTTGTCTTATAATCCCATTTAAATTTGATCGAAATTTGATTACAACTTTTTGAGTAATCCTTAATAACGTCCATTTACTTGATTATTTTTTTCGTTTACTTACTTTATACTACTTGTCGATGTAATTGAAGTCGGTTTTTTTTTTCGTTTGAGAGCAAACACAATTATTAATGGTATACGTCTACTAAATTACACCGTTATTACGTGCAATTGCCTGCCATTAAAATAATTATCTAAAACATTTATAATATAGGCAACAGCTTGGTTAGTGATTATTAGATTTCATCTAGACAATAGTATAATAACAATTTGAGTTGAAACTTCATTCTAATATAAAGCTCGCTACTTACTTAAAGCTTTAAAATTCTCAAAATAAGCCAAACCTTGGAAAATATACCATTTTTAACGGACTCCAAAAAAGGAGGAGGTTATTCAATTTGACCGTATATGTATATATTCATATATATTTTATGTATGTTCGGGGATAACTTCGTCGTTTATGAACCGATTTAATAATTCTTTTTTTATTCGAAAGGAGATATCTCAAGTGTGGTACCATGATAAGCAAACCAGTATCTGATGATGGAATCCCAGAGAAATCGAGGGTAACCCTCGAAAATCATAGTGACGACTAGTGCGTTTGTTATTTTTTTTCATCTACTCGTACTTACGTTGTATTATTACGTGTCGATGTAATTGAAGGCTTGATTATTTTTTTCGTGTACTTACTTTATACTACTTGTCGATGTAATTGAAGTCGGTTTTTTTTTCGTTTGCGAGCAAACACAATTATGAGTTTCTTTTCACAACTAGTTATGTCTTACGGTTTCAAATATAGTCATTTAATAATTGTCCTATTAATCATATATATAACTGTACTATTCAAAATTCTAAATTAATGATCATGATTTCATCTTCAGCGTGATTGCTCGTGATTGCTTTGTTGCTGTTTCATAATTGCATTAGAAATGGTCCGCCAACAGTACACAATCTAAACTCATTTATTTATTGTACATTATACTGTACTAGTGCTTACTGTACCAAACTGTACTCAATTACGTACTTATATTTTGGAAGAGTCATGAAATAAAATATCAATGAAATTTAAGGTATTTAAATGAAGGTTGTATAAAAAACGAGGCACTTTTATTTGTGTTTTTTAAGATTAAGCTTTATAATACTGCTTTCAAGCAGTGTTGTGTTCCCTGTGGTGGGTTAGGTGACCAGAGCTTCTGGGGAGCATTGGGGTAGAGTCAGCAACGCGCTTGCGATGCTTCTGGTGTTGCAGGCGTCTATATGCTACGGTAATCGCTTAGTATCAGGTGAGCCGTAAGCCTGGTTGTTAATCTAGTTGTAAAAAAAAAAATGACGTATAACTCAAGTTATTGTGAATAACTTCTATTCTGTCCAAATGTGGAGAGACTGACAATCTGTGATGCAAGTTTCTCAGTACAGTTGTCTGTCACATAACGTCTCATCATTTAACCTTAGTAAAGACTTAAATCTTGTAATTGTTTTATATAAGAGAAAAAATAAATAAAATTAGTTTCCCTAACGATACTGTAAGTACTTATCCGAAACGTCGGACATGTAAAAAACCTAATAAACCGCGATCAAATCCGCTAAAGTTGTTTCATTATAATTTTTTCATCACGATTTATTATCATTACAAAATTAAAAGTATCATAGACTCATCGCATTGTATAGCGTACCATGTCATAGCTTTCAATGGTGAATCGACATAGATATTACACTAAGAGTCGCTTAGCGTGCTCGAGAGTAATCTTAGTAACGTTACGCATTCGGTAATATTAGTACATGTTGGATGGTTGACGCCTACATCTTTTGTACGGCGACACGCAAGAATAACGATAAAAGAATAGATTAGAAGTGTTATCACCTTATGGGTTTTGTGTGTGGAGTGGTAAAATATAAAGCGCGGGAATGTAACGCCATAAATATTGTATATTATACCATAACGGCAATTTGCTTTGTACTTTTTCTTACTAACATGTTTAGTTAACTTTCACATTGAGGATTACAGATAGAATAACAATAGTTTATTAAACATTATTACAGATTATATTGTATCAATTTTTAAATAGACAAATTAACTAGCTCGCGCGCGCAAACTTCGTACCGTTTGTTCTTTGGGAATGTACCATATTTATTTTATGGCTTTTACTCCGACGTCCTGACAATAAAAAGCTGAAATATTTGTGTTTGCTAACAAACGAAAAAAAACTGACTACAATTACATCGATAAGTAAGTATATAATATAACGTAATTAGACAAAAAAAACTAACGCACTAGTTGCCACTACGATTTTCAAAGGTTTCCCTCCATTTATCCGAGATGCCATATATATATATATATCCGGTCGAATTCGGAAACCACCACCTTTTTTAAATTCGGTTAGAAAGGAATATCAACACTTCGGTTCGTCATTCTTATTCATATAGATATCGAGAAATTACAGATAATACAACTGTCAGTATTAAGTTCAATAACTCAAAACCTGGAACGCAGGGATAATGGGTAATAAGCATAAATTCATTCATTTTCGGTGGGATCATATCAGACTGAAATTCTTTTCTGAACTTTTCCAATACTTGGTAGTAGGTTTTTACGTAATAAAAATAAAAATAGTGTGTGTAGAAACATACACATAGAAATGTATACACGTAAGAAGTTATACTTCATTGGCTAGCTAACTTCACGTTGCTAACTTCTTCTTCGTTGACTAGCTAACTTCAGGGTGTCGGTTTTTTTTTGACGGTGTGCTCGCGCATTCATCAGACGGCTATAATTTTGAAACAAAGTACGGCTGAGAGTCACGATTCTTATAAAGAATCGTAATAAAACATAACCAAAAATGATAATATATTTCTTAATAGTTCATCAAATTATCTTTTATTTTTAAAATTTGAGTTGATGAAAGTCGTTACCTAAATTGAAATTAGAATACTCAAGAGATTGCCCTCAAAGGACTAACTTTTCGATATTTTGCCAATAAATACAAATTAGATTCAGGGATCTAGTACAAGGCAATTAGGAAACTTGAAGCAGGTTTGACGACTGTAATCAAAGTCAATACACCTAGCGGTTTCATTAATTAGGATAAGAAAGTAATATTAAGAAATTTGTTTGATAAAATTTATTTTGTTATTGTTGCTTAATTTTTTGCTAAAAATGTAATTTATAAATGCTAATATTAAAAATGCTAAAATATTCTGATTTTTTTTATACGGCTAGGTCAGCAAACAGGCGTACGTACCACCAGATGGTAAGCAGATACCGTATCCTATAGACGCCTACAACACCAGAAGCCACTAAGTACTAATAGATAATGAGATAGAAATTAGACTGCTTAAATTAAGGTGTAAAGCAGTCGCTTATACCAACACTTTTCAACTACCAAACATGTTTTGTTAACTTATTCCCGACGGTAAAAACAAAAGCATACCTCCAATTTAATTAGAAACAACATGAAGGGTTAAGCTGCTAATCTTCTTGTTTTTGAACGACTTAAATAAATGAGGAAGACTTAATTCGACTGTATGTCTTATTATCATTATTATTATTTTATATTTTTTAAATATTGTTTTAGTTATTTATGTTGTGTTACATTAGAACTTTTTACAGCGTGGTCTGATATCGCTGATTATTTTTTTAAACGTAATCTGGTGCGTGTCGCATGGTCCCATTTAAATTTAATCGATATGTGACAATTATTTTTTGAGCTACCTGTAATAATGCGTATTTACTTGACTATTTTGTCGTCTACTTTCGTTATTTTACTGGTCGATGTAACTGAAGATGCAATCAATCTTATAGAAGATACCTAGCTCACAAAGTCAAAATTACGGATTCTATTCATCAATTTTTCTATCCCTAGAAATTTTGGCTTTAATCAACACTACTCGAAATCAAAGTTACTTAGCTGTGATCTTCTTACTTGAACTCTCTATATCTTATCTGTATTTAATTATATTTTTTTAAAGATAATAATAAAGTTCAAGTGTAATAAATATCTATATTAATATTATAAAGCTGAAAAGTTTTTTTTTATACAAATGCACTAATCTCTAGAACTATTAGTTCCATTTGAAAAATTATTTTTGCGTTGGATAGCCTATTTACCGAGGAAGACTATAGTCTATTTTTTCCATAAATAAATGCGTGTGAAGTCGTAGAGTACAGTTGCCTTGAAATAAAGATGAACTAGAATGAATGGGGATACATAAAATGTCAAGTCGTCAATTTATTACAGCAAATTAAGGGATTCAAAACATCTATATTAAGACTTGAAAACCTGAAACATCATTGGAAGAATTTAATGTACCTTCAAACAGATAAAGATGACTTAAATATGCAAATATAGTAAAGAACACAAAGGATAAACCTGAATGAAAAATTAGTACTTATACACTTAATTAATACAATGACGTAGCATATCGAATCTGCCATTCGTTTGGCACTGAATAAAAGAAACGAATTAAAATTGCCATTCAAAATACCAACTGGCTTAATTCGTCACGCGTTGTCATCAAATTTTAATAAATAAACAGAATCCAAAACTAATATGTACCTAATTTTAATGAAATAAAGTTCGAAATTGTCTGTAAAGTATTTTTTTATAAATGCATAATAATTTTTGTTGCTTCACTGAGGGTAGTCATTGCAAAACTATGAGATGAAAGTGAAAATTATTCTTTTGTAATTTGAAACGTAATATTTCATAGTCAAAGTTCATTTTACCATGACAGTATCAAGGTAGGGTGGTATTAATTTTGGCGAATAAATGTCATAAATGCTTTTTAATGTTTATATGAAAATAAACTGTATAGTGATCGAATTAAGGGTGATTGTCAATTGTAAAAGTTTATTCGAAACATATGTCTACTTAATACTTAATGAAAATTCCTTACGCATTCAATGTAATAATATAAATGTTTAGCTTTAATTGTATTGTGGCTCCGTTGAGTGGTTTTTACAATATCACTGTTAAATAATTGGGTGTATGTTGAACGTGACGGTACAATCTGTTGAATTTTAGTATCATTTTAAAATGTTTATTGTTTTGTATAATATTAAACATTAATTATTTATCGACATGTATGTACGTACTTCCGTACGACTGCTTCAAATTGGATAATTCTTTAATTTCGTGTTTTTTTATTGTCCTTATAAGGTGTACACAGAAGAATTCAAAAAATAATTGTGTTTGCTCGCAAATGAAAAAAAAACCGACTTCAATTACATCAACAAGTAGACGAAAAAAATAGTCGTCGCTATGATTTTCGAGAGTTTTCCTCGATTTCTCTGGGATTCCGTCATCAGATCCTGGTTTCCTTATCATGGTACCACACTTGGGATATCACCTTTCCAAAAAAAAAAGAATTATCAAAATCGGTTCATAAACGACGAACTTATCCCCGAACATACATAAATATAGGTACATAGGTATATACCTATGTACCTATATTTATGTATCTCCTCCTCCTCTCCTCTCCTTTTTTGAAGTCGGTTAAAAAATAAACGATATGATTATGCATAAAAAAATATGGCGGCGCAAAGTTGGCTGGATCAGCTAATTGTTATTGATATTAATAATTTATAATAATTGTGTTTGCTCGCAAACGAAAAAAAAACCGAATTTAATGTACATCGACAAGTCATATAACGTAATAAAAAAATAGTTATCAATCAAATACGCATTATTAGGGATACATCAAAAAGTACTCGTCATATCTGGATCAAATTTTAACAGGACCACATGACAATGACAAAAAAAACTGTAGTCGAATTGACAATCTTTTTTGAAAACGGTTGAAAATCAACGTAGTTTGGCGACATTGTATCATCTTTCGTGTATTCTCAATGGAGATATAATGGTATTACCGAAATCGATTGTTCTATTTTGGAACAATTTAAAGCTTAACATTAACTAATTTAAAATAAGAAAATATTTGCACATACTCTGTTTTTTATGTGTGTTACCCTATATAAAGGTACAGCCTTTGTACTTTACCTCATAATATAAAGATATACAAAATATTTGTACTGACCTATTGCGATGGTTTTCTTTAATCGAAAGTTAGTACTTGTCATGTGACCTCGTTTAAATTTGATCAAGAAGATCTAATGAGTGCTTTTTGAATTATCTCTAATAACGCGTGTTGACATTTTTTCCATCTACCTACATTGGTCGATGTAATTGAAGTCCGTTTTTTTCATTTGCAAACAATTATTCCATACGTAATAATAAACTACATTTATAAATAATGGACAATGATTAAGGATTTTCTGTAACCATAGCGAGCCCTGACAGGTACAACACAAATGTTGATTAAGAGGTAATCTCGTTACACGCGTGCTGTTGTTCACGTTCCTGGATACACGTAACAAATATATCAAAGATATATTATATTCTGATTTCTGTTTTTTATTTTATTGATGACATATTTTTAATGGTATTATGTGAGTGCGGGATTATATTAACGATAAAATTGTGTGGATTTAGTGATTGCGTATTTCATGCAAGACATTACAAATTTTATATTAAAATTTACTGTGGCCGCGACTTCGTCCGCGTTGAATTAAAAAAAAATATATTGTACAGTTCGCAGTGTTACAATATAAACAAAGTAGCCTAAGTTACTCCTTATCACATCAGCTATCTGCGAGTGAAAGTCCCGTCAAAATCGGCCCAGCCGTTTCAGAGTAGCCGGAACAAAAAGACAGCCAGAAATACTCCCTTTTTTGTAATTTTTACTAAATTTTCAGAGCAAAAACGAGGTAATTTCAAGACGCAAGAAACTGAAAGCTCTCCGAAAATTTTAATCACCAGTCTGACTTAGTGTATTTACGTATTTTTAAGTCGTATTTATAAGACGGGCAGCAGCGTCTTCGGTGCGATAAAGCCAGCCCTGCGGTCACCAACCCGCCTGCCCAGCGTGGTGACTATGGCCAAAACACATGAGTTCATTCCATTTATGTGCTAACTTATGAAGGCCTATGTCCAGCAGTGGACTGTATTAGGCTGAACTGATGAACTGATGAAGTCGTATTGCCGACGATGACAATATTCGCTAAAATTTTGTACAATTCTATATTTATCCACAACAATAATCGCTCTGGTATCATGGTGCTTGTAGGCGCCTAAAACAAAGGCAGTTTGTGGGTTCGATACATGTTGGGAAATATTTTTAACCTATTCAGATGAGAGCACTTTAAGTTGTCGGTTCCACTTGTTATCATAAATACCTGATAGCAATCGTTACTCATAGTATATTGAACAGCGTGGTGGATTAAGCACCAATCCTTCTCCTATCATGGAGAAAGAGAGTTATGCCCAGCAGTTGGATGTTACAGGCTGAATCTTATATCTTTACCATAAATCGCTAATCAACCAACAAAACTTTTTCAGTGACAGATAAAACCACATACAAAATGGATACATAAAAATAGCACTTGAAATACTAATACCAAACTCCTTATAACAAGTACTCAACAAAATATCAATTAATTCAAGTACAGAATCACATACTCGACATCACTTATTAAAACTACCCTCTAAGTAGTTGAAGACCGCGTTATGAACAACACAAAGGGCGACAATTTCACGCAAGAGTTTCAACGACAAAACGTTCTTTTTCAACCAAAACTCATACAATAACATTATTTATTGGAAAGAGGCGGATCGAGTGATTTTATTTGGCATAAAATTTATAGATATATTTTATTGATATGACGTTAAAATGGATAATGAGCGAAAAGCGTGTCTGCGATATTTAATGACGCGTCAAATGTCTGGGCAGATGTTTTCAGAAAAACTCTGCGTTTTTTTTTTGCGTTTTATGTGCGGTATTATGGTTGTGCTTTTGTTGGTTTTAAAAAAATATAATATTAATATATTTTTTTATCGCTACTGAATATATACGAACTAATTTAGTAAGATCATGACACTTGTGTAAATAAAAAATAATAATCTAGCAATCAGTTTGAATATATTAGGTCTCTTGACACCGTCATAGTTCAAACACAACAAGAGTACAAATAGCATGGCACTTTTAATGTTTCTTAAGCAAATTACAAGTAACCTAAGGGATAACACAGTTCCACTACCACCTTGAAACTTAAAAAGCCGACCGAAATGGCGGGATAACCATCCAACTACTGGCAATGAAATACACAGGCCGTAGACGGGCAGCAGCGTCTTCGGTGCGACAAAGCCAGCCCTGCGGTCATCAACCCGCCTGCCCAGCGTGGTGACTATGGGTACCACACATGAGTTCACACCATTTTTCGCGTGAACTTGTGGAGGCCTATGTCCAGCGGTGGACTGTGATAGGCTGAAATGATGATGATGAAGCGAATCATGACGGGAAAGCTTAGTTGAACTCTCCAGAGATTTAAAAACAGAGTGGTCACAAAGAATCAAACTTTCAGAAACAACCATTACAATTATTAATATAGCTTAATTAGCTTAAATATTATATTAAAATATAATAATTAGCTTAAAAAAACCTTAAATATTTCTTTTAAAAATGTATATTAAATTTATTAAAATTAAATAAAAATTGATGTTTATTTATTATACAAAACATATAACGACACATTTAAAGAATCATCATTAAACTTCAACGAGCTCGAACATCTGCCAAGTCGCAGATATGATATTAAATTCGATAAACGATTAAAAATAAGAATCATTCGTTCATTCACAACCGTTCACCGTGACAAATTTCATTCAATTCGTCCCATACAATCACAAGTAGCACTCGTATACTATAAAAGACTACAATATCTGACTTCACGGTTTCAAAAATGTCGGAGGCATGCAGAAAATTCCTTCACACAATATATTATAAATATAATAAGATAACACCATGTCAATTCATTATTTAATTTACACAAAAGGCGAAAAATGTCCCTAATACAATCTATAATAAAGGTCACATTATCGTGAGTATAATTCACGAATTCAAACAAATTACAAAGTTAAAATACCCACCTATAAACTTAAGCATAAATCTAATTACAAGGGGTTAGTAGCGAGAATTGTTTGATTTTCAGTTTCGTGAGTGTACGTCAATGTTGTTGGGTCATAAGAATAACGTCTTCCGAAGCGATTTGTCGCCGCATGTCAAATGACTCTCGTGAATGAATGAGCTTGAATGGGATGTAGGAACGGTTATGCAATCAATTAGAGGGGGCGGTACTTGTACGGATCAGTCAAGTTTCAAAGGAAAAGGTACGCGCGTGTATTCATGAATTTGGAGATTTTTATGTGAAATACTACTTTTAAATTATTTTTTTGAGTATCGTGTGATTCAAATCAAAACAAAAGCTTTTTTATTCAATTTTAATACGCCACGCGTTTTTTTTTTTTTTTTTTTTTTTTTTTTATTTAATTAATTACGATTATTTAATGTGAACAATTCAGTTTATAACATGCCACTGCTTTAGATAGACCTCTTTCTCCACTGTGGGTTGGCGGTTATATTCACCGCTATCAGTAAAGATCTGTATTAAGTGCATATTTGATAATAACCGGTTTTAATGGGAAGCTATTCTTGATTCGAATGTGAACCTCAAGTATCTTTAGTCAGTCCCTTTTAAAAAAATTCTTATTATGTTAATAACTCCTACACGAAAGACACCCCTAAAAAAATATTCAATATTTAAAATTATTTATTAGCAAATTAAATCTATTTGACATAATATTGTAAATAACTCTTTGTTTTGTTGTTGTATGGATTAATTAGTTGTACAGCTTTCTTCAATGTTTGTATGTATTGTAGATGCCTGATGATGGTCCAATAAAGGATCGAAACGTCGCATGAATTTGCAATTAGTGGTTTGATTGGCACCTTATGTCCACTTTCCTGCGAACCGTCAAAGAATATTTTAAATAACATTATTTCCTTGGGTAATTTCCATGTTTAAGGGTTAAAATATTATTGATTTGACGATGATTTTTTCTTTTATAGATTGGAACTAAAAAAAACTTATTTCGCTATTTATATTCAGTAAGCTTCTTCAAGAAACTATAACATCCATTATTTTCTACCTCGCTTAACAAAATCGCTATATTCATGGCCACATATACCATAAAAAGCGTCAAACGCTACCGCTACCTAAACAAGGTGAATATTCGCTTAAGAACGTACTCATATTGCAAATTCATTCTCACATTTTAAATATAATACCATTAACTACCTTATTCCTTTATTTATTAAAGTTATTTTTGCGTAGCACTTCTTAGTGTTGTCCTTTAGTAGAAAAGGTGTAAATCTATACAAAATTCGGTAATGTGATTACATGCAAGTGCCGTATCTAAAGAATGTATTATTGTGAACAAATTCTTGTGCAGTATCTTTATATGTGAGTCCATAAATAAAAGCTTATTTTATATCTTAGTACAATAAATATGGTATCCGTAATGCAAGAGTGGTTTTTATTTAGATTTGCTTATGAGTTATTTATTACACGCAAACATATATTAACAGAATTTTTTTTTTAAAAGAACACAATTTTAGGCAACAAAAAATTAAATAAATTTTTCATTTTATTTAATGCACAATTTACGTACCACTCGAGCTAGGGCACAGCAGACAATATCCTTATTTAAAAAATGAAGCAACACTGGGGAAGTGCCTCAACTTGACAGAATCATTTCACAATCACAAATTCGCGACAAAAATGGCGTGACTCGTATATTTTGTGTCATAGTCACCACGCTGGGCAGGCGGGGTGGTGACCGAAGGGCTGACTTTGTTGCACCGAAGACGCTGCAGCCCCTCTTCGGCCTGTGTATTTCAAAGCCAGCAGTTGGATGGTTATCCCGCCATCGGTCGGCTTTTTAAGTTCCAAGGTGGTAGCGGAACTGTGTTATCCCTTAGTCGCCTCTTACGTCACCCATGGGAAGAGAGGCGGTAGCTATATTCTTTACTACCGTAGCCACACAGCGATACGCTATCGTACAGCGATCATATTGTGTTTGTGATGAGTAAGGTGGCCGGAGTTGTGAGCTGAAAATGAGGAGGATTGGGGATAGGGTCAGCAACACGCTTGCAATGCTACTAGTGTTGCAGGTGTCCATAAGTTATCGTATCAGAATATTCCCAGGTGGCCGTACATCTATTTATTAGTTAGATTTTGGGTTTGATAATTCCTCAATAAACTTCAAAACATTATATTATAATCCTGCCACGAAACCTATTTTGACTCCCACCCGTATCACTATTTAATATCCAAACATCCGGAAGTGGTACCGATACAGGATGTGACGTCACAGTTCAATTTATATAGAAAATGAATACAGCTTTCAATTCTCCATTATACGTTAAAAGCTTAATTTTCTTTTTTGTTTATTTGAAATTAGTTTTATTGGTGGTAAATTAAAATTGAGTGTTAGCGGAACTAACGGACCGGGCTGGTCAGGCGTGACTATTAACCGACCACGAAATTAAGGAGTGTAATGCGTGATGTAGGAATACCGTTATTATACAACTATTATTTGGACAATTTGGTAAAGGTATTGGAATGAGATATGCCTTACAGTTTTATGTCAAACCAATCTCTAAAGTCGATATCTTGTAATTTTACTTTATTTTAGTATGAATGTAGATACCCCGAAAGTATTGGCGGAATCAATTATAATTACGTTTATCAGCCTACTGTTACCTAAACACAAACATAGGCTTTAATTTGATGACCTTAGGAACAGACGATCACGTGTGTATATTCAAAATCAATAATCACTTTATTCAAGTAGGCTTTGAAAGCTCTTTTGAATCATCATTTTAAACTGAGGTAGGGCACAGCAGGAAAAATATGGACAAGCCCGACTGGGGTAGTACCTCAACCTTACAGAAGACCACAGCTAAATAATACTGCTTTCAAGTAGTGTTGTGTTCCTGTGTAAGAGTAAGGTGACCAGAGCTCCTGGGGGGATTGGGGATTTGGTCGACAACGCGCTTGCAATGCTTCTGGTGTAGCAGGCGTCTATAAGCTACGGTCGCTACGCTTGTTTGCCAACTTACGCCGAGTTGCTCGAAAAAAAATTAAAATTTAAGTAGTGATTAAACTAATTTAATCGCAAGAATTGTATGAAATTCTTGTGATTAAATTAGTTTAATCTCTACTTAAATTTTAATTTCTTTTCGTGCAACTCGGCGTTAATTTGTTAATAGTAGAAGTTTACATTGAAAATACAGCGTCACTAAACCTACACATCCTTATAACTATTATAATCTTGAATTAAAATATATAAATAAAAATAATCCCCAAAAAATTGGTACAACTATTCTTCACTTTCAATCTATTGTGTGTTAACCCCTCTATTTACTAAGGTACACAGTTCATCACAGAGACGGTAAGTGAAAGGGATAGGTATTTGTAAAAATCACAACTACAGAAAGGTCGCACCCGAGAAAACGTCTCGAAGGCCGATCAAAATAAACATAATAACCCACCTCCGCAGCTCGAGGGCGGATTTGTGACAAGATTGGAAATGTAGACAATATATTTTATTTCATTTCATTCGCAAACAATTTAATATTTTATTCTTTATCGACATTTGAAAATGAGGAGTTTTTCGATCTTCTGAATCTCTTATACTTATTTCAAACAATCACAAAGTAGAGATTGTTTTAAAGATTATGAAGATTAGCTACAGTGAACATGTGAACAAAACTAAACAGAAACTTTTAAGCATTTTACTGCTGGGTAAAGGCTTTTATATCCAATGGTAACGGATTATAGTCGGATTTGTCGGGCAACCGCGCTGCGGGCTTATGATTTATCTATCAACAGTAAGAAATATTATCAGCTGCTTATGATAACTGAGACAAGCGGCTTTATGTGTTATCTGGGACATATTGGCGAACCTCACAAGGGCCAAAACAAAATAAAAATTACTTTAATCGAGCAGGTTTCAAAAGCACTTTTGTATCGCCATCTTACAAAGATTCAGAATTTTGACCCTACAGAGAAGAATCTGCAAGAAAATATATGCAAGTACCCTATAAATATAATAATAAACTGTGTTTTAATACAAAGTTCATAATATCTTACAAGTATAGTATCTTGTAAGTATATCAGCTATATTTCTTGCAAGTATAATAGCTATGCGTCACTAAATCTACAAATCTTTATCATTTATGTAGTCCTTCGCCGGATAATAAGCTTAAGCTCTTAATTTATCTTGTAGACGAAAAAAATTAACAAACGCGCTAGTCGCCACAACGATTTTCGAAGTTTCCCCATCGATTTCTTTATGATGCTATATTAGATCCTGGTTTCCTTTATCACGGTACCACCCTTGGGATATCTCCTTT
Organism: Melitaea cinxia; assembly: GCF_905220565.1. Taxonomy (NCBI): domain Eukaryota; kingdom Metazoa; phylum Arthropoda; class Insecta; order Lepidoptera; family Nymphalidae; genus Melitaea; species Melitaea cinxia. Next base: position 1,106,436 of record NC_059405.1, read on the forward strand.
CCAACAAAAAATAATAATAATCAAAATCGGTTCATAAACGACGAAGTTATCCGCGAACACACATAAAAAATATATATACGGTCAGATTGAGTAACCTCCTTCTTTTTTAAAGTCGGTTAAGAATAGAGAAACAATGAAATACGTGTTAAAAAGAAGATTGAATATGTCCTCATGACTAGCGACGTTCAACGGTAACTATCCCATATCCTGTGTCCCGCGTCCTATGACATTAATCACAACAAGCGTATGACGATGCAACAACGAGTGCGCGGATAATTGTGTTTTGGCGTGACACATCGAGAATTTAATTTGCTTTGCGATAGTGAAGGGATATTTACGTCATGAGCTAGTGATGTTCTTGTATTAGATTTTTAATATGTGTTTTTTTTTTAAGAATAAATTAGTAAAGATATTTAAATTAATTGAAATAATTTTTGAAAAAGGATTTTTGAATTTAAAAATATTCGAATTCGAATTTCGAATTTTAGAGAACTGTCACCGTAAATTGAGAGTTGATAAAGTTTATGCAAATTATATCGATTAAAAATTATCACATATAAAAATGTAAATAAAATTATGTGTAGAAAAATGTAATTTTTTGTAGTTCTAAATTTGGCTTTAAGTCTTTGAGGCAAATTAAATCTACAATTATATTTTTTTTTAAATAGTTTTTCTAAGTACTGCCAACCTCCTGTACGTCACGGCTGGTTGTAAAAAGAGTTAATAATGAAAGTATATCGTATCATTAACTTCTTCATTTTCACGGATGATTTTCAACCGTCATCACATAGTAAACACCATGAAAACACCATAGCACGCTCACACGTGTTCCATTTCAAAGAGGGGTGCAGCAAGGGGTTAATGGTTAATGAAATTACTAGAAGCGCTTCAAATTTCCTGATGTTTGATTAAAAATAGTTGTATAACATGAAAATAAAAAATAATATTATTTTATTTTATTAAGTAAACACGAACGCTGTAATCAATTCACTTTCTCATTATAAAGCAAAATCTTAAAAAATATGTAATATAACATTTGAATATGACAAAAAAATACTTAGACAAATTGATGATGACTGGTGCAAACTTGGGGAGTCCTATGTCCAGCAGTGGACTACAGTAGGCTGAACTGAACTGAATTGTGTAAATAGAATAATGGCTAACATGGTTGAAAAGTAGGTTAGGCAGGTAGGTATGGTAGGTATCTTTGAGTTCTGGCAAGAAAGGTATAGCGGAGAGAAATGGGTGCAATTACGAAGCTATTCTTCCCGGATGTTCGCCTGGCCCATCGCACACTCAAAAAACTAAGAAATGATAACATTTTGGCACAAATTTTCACAGGTCACGGAGGTTTCGGAGAATATTTATAAAAATGGGTACAGGGGTGACCCAGCGTGCGATTGTGATGATAACACTAACGAGAATTTAATACACATTTTATGCGAAGTTCCTAAATTTATAATATCAAGATATGATCTGGAGATGACTATTGGTGTAAACATAACTTCTGATAATATTAAATTCATTATGAGAGATGATGCTGCGAGGGGCGAGTTCCTTAACTACCCTAGAAAGATCACCAAAGAAACTAATATGAAAAAGAATTCAAAAGTCCTCAGTACATAAATAAACGTCCGGTTGCTCGCCTTTAGCATCTTACTTACATCCGATGTCCAATGGGATGGTTCCGTCGCCACACGTCTCTGTCGTACCCTGTCTGTGTTACCCTGTGCATCCTCCAAAAAAAATGAAAGGCGATAAACAGAATCAAATAATGATAATGATTTAAAGATTGTCGCAATATAAATAGCGACAGTGTGAATTTATATAAAAAAATAATAATAATAATAATAAAATAGCGTCTTCGGTGCGACAAAGCCAGTACTGCGGTCACCAACCCGCCTGCCCAGCGTGGTGACTATGGGCAAAACACATGAGTTCACGTTGTTTTTGGCGTAAACTTGTGGAGGCCTATGTCTAGCAGTGGACTATATAGGCTGTAATGATTGATGATGATTGAATAATAATAATAATGGCTAACAAACACCGAAGCAAAAAGTAGTCTCACACCAAACTGCACCAACGGGATTGTCAAAGTTAATCTCAGACGAGTAATACCTATAAAACGCATCTAGTTTAAAATCTTAATCAACATAAACGTGGATATATTTTTACACTCAACCAGGTGACTGTAATGAAAATTCCTCCCTCGGCACGCAGATATTATGTTGAAGAATTCAAATAAATTTTCTCAAAAGCATTTTATCCATAAACCGCTAACGCAATTTTTTTGTTATTCAAGTATAAGCGACTGAATTAAATAATGTTCAATAGTTCATAACCGACAGAATAGTGTACTTATTAGAGCTTGTCGAGCATGTAATAATATTAATGTTGATATCGACTTATTTCATGGGAGTATCAGTACCATAAAAATGGACATTGTTAGATCTCATTATATAGATTTTTTTAGTTTCTATATCTGGTAGCTTGTAATTAGCTTTTTTGATTTTTATTCGTTTTAGTTATAATAAACTGTCCTAATAAAATAAAATAAAATAAAAACAGCTCCTGTGGATGCTCTGTGAAAACAGGGTGTAAAGTTAGCAACGCGTTTGCTTTTTGTTGTTGCAGACCTCTACAGGCTACGGTTACTACTTACCGTCAGATAAAATGATTAAAAAAATTCTCACTACTGGAAAAATGTCTCTTGCATACAGAACGGTTAGAGCAACGGTATAGGCAACGCGTTATGCTCTTCTGTGTATGTGTATGTAGTTATTTGTCACAGATTAAAGATGAAATTGTTAACTTAAAAAATATTAAAAAAAAAAACAACTGTCACTTTCAATTTAGACAAGAATTCACAGTCTAAAAATCTTATGAATAATTTATAGAAATTCGGACGTAATGAGAAACGTCAATAACTCAATAAAACTAGAGACGTCTGATGACGATAAAGACGCCAATTGCTTGAAGAAGAAAGCTCATCTTGACGCTACACTTATATTTCAACTAATAAAATTACTATTAAGTTTTTATTAGTTTACAAATCAGCTTGACGTCAAATAAAACCGTTGCTTATTAGACGACGCAGATTGAATTTTTGATCGTTACCTAAATGCTTCATCTCGGTTCTTCAATATTAAAAGTGTTTTCGCAAACGAAAAAAAAAAACCGTCTTCAATTTGTTTACGCGACAAAGCTTCGTTCGACGGTCTGCGGGTTGCGGAGTGCGGTGCAATATACGAAGCCATCGACGACGGCGGCGCGGCGGCCACCGCGAACTACTTCAACGTAATAATACCCACGGGCCCCGACACCACACGTTTTTTTTTTTTTTTTAAATAATTAAATGTAAATACAATCAATACAATAACAATGCACGACGTGGTAACAAATTACATCGACAAGTAAAGAAACAGGGTAGAGATACGAAAAAATTGTCAAGTAAATCCGCGTTATAAAAGGTTTCTCAGATCGGCAGTCATCAGATCTCGATCATTTTTATTGGGACCACATGGCAAGCATCAACTTTCTATTAAGAAAAGAATCGGCACACCCAGCAAGAAATTCTGAAGTATCATACATAAAGAAAATACAGTCGAATTGAGAACCTCCTCCTTTTCAGGACTCGGTTAAAAAATAAGAAGATTTTTACTGACTCCGTTGTATTATACCTAGAAACTATTTACTGTGCTGTACTGATTTTAATGATTATTTTTTAATTGAAAACTGATAATTGTCTTATGGTTGGTTATATTTAAATTTGATCGAGATCTCATAACCACTTTTTGAGTAATCTGTCATATTGTGTATTTTCTTGACATTTATTTCGTGTACCTACGTTGTACTTTTCGATGTAATTGAAGTTGTTTTTTTTTTCGTTTGCGAGCAAACACAATTATTAATATTAAATATAAAATATTATAATTATATATTAAAAAATATCTATTTATATTTTATACTTCAGTATATTTTGCAAAAGAATTATTATTATATTTATTTACGCCAATAGTGCTTGGTATTTTTAATTTAAATAAATTAACAAAACAAACACTTAAAATACAATGATTATAATAAAGTTAACAACCCGTCTTAAAAACGTATAAGCAATTTTCATTTAACGAGTTGACACAAAGAAACATTCTTATAACATAATAGAAATTAAAACCTTTAATCCAATTACACATGTAAATAGAACAAAAATAAAATAAAAAAACCCTCTCACGACAATTTCAAATGTCACTTAAAACCGTAAAACGACAATGAAACAACAAAAAAATCTATAAACTTTAAAATCATTTAAACCGCTAAACGACAATGCGACAGTGAATCGTTAGAGCTATAATACAACAATGCTATTGTTATTTTTGTGAACGTGATTGTGGTGGGGCGACATTGTACAAGGAATTAAAGTAAGGAATAAGATTTTAGCGTTTTGTGTAAAAATGAGGTTTGAAAAAATTCACGAATTTAATTTATTTAAAAATAATTAACAATATATGTTTATAGTTCATTTCATATTTGATCATAGTTCATAATATGTTAAGTAGGGAATACTCGGGACTCGACTAGGGAAATGGGAAGGGGAATAGGGAAGCTCTGATCTTTCTCCTACGTGGAGAAAGAGGCCCATGCCCAGCTGTGGGATATTACAGGCTTAAGCATATTTATATATGTTTATATTTTACTTTAGACTTTTAAATTAGAATTTGTACATCTATACCGACACAAGCCCATCTCCTCTGTCCCTACGTTGGAAAGAAGAGATCGCTTTTCTGTGATAAGGTCGTTCTTTATGATATTTTGTTATATTCTTTTTTCCAATTTCTTTTTTGTTTTTCGTGCATAATAAAGTGTCCTATTATAATTAAAACAAAATAATAAGTTTGTGTAATTCGTTATAAAACAATAATTCAAAATTTGACAAAAGGTTTAATATCTGTTTATAACAAAGAAAATCTGAAAAGAGATTTAAATCTAAAACTCCTGGTGTAAAGTAAAAAAGAAATAAAAGTTTAACACACACACACGAAAAAACATTACATCAATAATTTACAAACAGCTTATCGCTCATACCGTACAATTTTTAAGAATTTGTCAAAAATCCTAAGAGCACTTTACCTGACAGTGATTGGCCACCATACAGTCATACAATATATGACATGGGAACTGACTCCTTATGGCGAATGGTAATTGAACCGGAACGAAAAAGTTGTGGCGAATGAAACAATAAACGAGTGCATATTATGAGTCTATTGATCATTGGTTCAAGTTTGAAGGGCTGAGAACTGCTTTCTCAGCTCGTTTGACGACCTTCTTGAGTTCTACTTGCTAGCAATTGAATTGACAGATTGTTTAAAATATGTTAGAGGTAAAAAATTCGTTGAAATGTCGTTTGTCGATAGTTTCACAGGCATTTGGAATTTTGTGACAGTTTTAGTTTGGTTTTCGTCATACAGCAAAATATTTCCCTGCAAACTTGAATCCCTCATTTCTTCCTTGCCCCGCTGCTTGTGCTTGTTCCGCTTTGTCCCATCTTATAATACGTATGTCTGTTAAATTATCTGTTCTTCTCAGCATAGCCTACATTAAATCAGTGATGTTGATAATGATGAGTAATTTTTACGTCATCAATTTTAAATGTAAATTTTACTTTTTCAATGATATAACTAAATTCAGCTGTGTGGTTACGGCAGTAAGAATATAGCCACCTCCTCTCTTTCCGTGAGTGTCGTAAGAGGCGACTAAGGAATAAATAACATAGTTCCACTACCACCTTGGAACTTAAAAAGCCGACCGATGGCGGGATAACCATCCAACAGATGGCTTTCAAATACACGGGTCGAAGACGGGCAGCAGCGTCTTCGTTGCGACAAAGCCAGCCCTGTGGTCACCAACCCGCTTGCCCAGCGTGGTGACTATGGGAAAACACATAAGTTCACGCCATTTTTGGCGTGAACTTATGGAGGCCTGTATCCAGCAGTGGACTGTATTAGGCTGAAATGACAACTAAATTGTAAGCTCAGTATTTTATTAACAATTACCACAACATTTAAAAAAAAAGCCACTATTAAAAATATATATATTTTTTATACAGTTATAATAAGCCAAACAAGCTTACGATCCTCACGATGGCAAGTGGTTACAAAGCCTATGGACATCAGCAAAACCTAGAGTATAACAAACGCGTTGCCGACCTTACCCCCTCCCCTCCCCAGAAGCTCAGCGTACCTTACTCACCACAGGAACACAACACAACTTGTAACTTACAACTTAACAGCAGTGTTATTTGTATGTGGTCTTCTGTAAGCTTGAGGCACGTTCTCAGTCGGCTGCTCGACATTCTGAGCAAGTACTTCTTTCCTACTGTACTTCAATTGATAATTAAACTGTACAGATAATACTTCGCCTCGGAGAACACGTTAAGCCGTCGGTCCCGGTCGTTATCATGTACACCTGATAATCGTTACTCATAGTAGGGAATATATCCGCTAAACCACATTGGAGCAGCGTGGTGGATTAAACTCTGATCCTTTTCCTACATGAGGAAAGAAACCTATGCCGAAAAAGGAGGAGGTTCTCAATTTGACTGTATTTTTTATTTTTTATTTTATTTTTTATGTACCTATATTATTTCAGAACTTTTGACTGGTGGACCAATTTCGACACTTTTTTTTTAAATCGAAAGGTGGTTTGGTGGAAATGTCATTTGGTCCCACTTAAATTTATTTGAGATGTAACAACTACTTTTTGAGCTATATCCAATAATGCGGTTTTACTTACAAAAACATTATGATACACATATTATAACTAAACTGTAGTCATTAAGCTTGAAATAATAAGCTAAGCTTATTTCGTTTTTAACCGACTTCAAAAAAGGAGGAGGTTCTCAGTTCGAATGTATTATTTTTTTTTATGTTTGTTACTTCAGAACTTTTGATTGGGTGGACCGATTTTGATAAAAAATTAATAATCGAGAGGTAGTGCATATCATTTGGTCCTATTTAAATTTATTTGAGATCTAACAACTACTTTTCGAGTTATATATGCGTAATAATGCGTTTTTATTTGACTATTTTTTCTTCGACCTACTCTGCATTATACCGCATAACTTTTTTATGGGTGTACTGATTTTGATGATTTTTAATTTAATCGAAAGCTGATGTTTATCATGTGATAACATTTAAATTTCATTGAGATCTGATAACAACTTTTTGAGTGATCTTCGATAACGCGTATTTACAGCAGGAATTTCCTGCTCAAAATATGGAGCAGCCCTACTGGGGAAGTACCTCGACCTTACAGAAGATCACATCTAAATAATAGAGGAACTGCAGCATATTTGGAATACTAGTTTGTTTTTTGAGAATAAATTTAAAGAGGAACGGGATGGCTCACTAAAAAACACATTAAATTATTTGAAAATTATTAAACTTTAATAATAATAACCATCAAATATAACAAAAACCAGGAACATTACCAAAATGCCTATCCAACTAAAAAACTCCGACAGCGAGATTTGACTTAGGGTGCAGATAATTTGAAATATAGTATTCCAAATTATATTCACATTTATTCAATGATAATTGCTTATACTTTTTCTTAGAAACTAAGAGATCCCTTATTTTTTTTACCAGTTTTACAGTCTTTAGTTCTCTAGGTAATCAATCTTTTTAAACAACCTGCCCTAAAATAACATCTAATTATTGGGTAATCAGCCACACTAATCTCAGATCAGTATTAAGTTTGAAATTACAGTTTACTATTGTTGCAGTAATCACAAATATCACCTCACCGGATTCATAGCCACTGCAAGCACCATGAACCCATAATTCGCACATTAACCAGTGTACCCATTCTTCACCCCTTTTATCCTCGTGATATTTTCCGTTACAGAAAAATCACTCTGCGTCTTCGTCAGTAGGGTCGTTTGCAGTTTCATCTCTCGTTACTACATCGTCTGAAGAGTATGTTATTTCCAGATGTAGCCCCAGGATTTCGATCTGATGAGTCACTCATATTTCTTTTTTTTTTTGTCTTTTTTGTTATTTTCTTCTTACCTTTTCCCTTAATATTTGTTTCGGTGTTCTGTTTTCTTTATCTGAATTTTTTCGTTGTGCATGCGATCTTCTTATATAAAAAAACTTGGAGATTATTGCCGATTTTGCTGGCTTACGACCTATATTGCTTGCTAGCTCTCAAAAAAAAGCAATAATTAATATCTGTACTGTGTGCTACGGTACTAAAGAATATAGCCACCCCCTCTTTTCCCGTGGATGTCATAAGAGGCGACTAAGGGATAACATAGTTCCGCTACCACCTTGGAACTTGAAAAGCCGACCGATGGCGGGATAACCATCCAACTGCTGGCTTTGAAATATACAGGCCGAAGACGGGCAGCAGCGTCTTCGGTGCGACAAAGCCAGCCCTGCGGTCACCAACCCGCCTTCCCAGCGTGGTGACTATGGGCAAAACACATGAGTTCACGCTATTTTTGGCGTAAACTTGTGGAGGCCTATGTCCAGTAGTGGACTGTAAAGGCTGTAATGATGAATTAATATCTAGTCATAAAATGTGCATACAATTTGGAATATTCCAAATTATGCTCACTTTCGGTATTCCAAATTAACAACTAACATCCCAACCTAAAATTCGATATCACATTTTTAATTCTAGAAATATTCACAAAATCATAGTAACATCATAAACTAACAAGTTTACTTAACAGCTTAAATAATTACAATGAAGATTTAAAGAATTACAGTAAATTATTATCACTGATTGCATTCTTATCGAAAAAGTTTTCAAAGCAGACGTCTCGTTCAATTGAGGCTGGTAGCCGGAATGTCAAGATGGCGTCTAGTTTTTAATATTTTTTGGCTTTGTGGGTCGTATGACATTATGTTTAGCGCATAAAAACACAGATGGCATTTATATTTATTTAGATATCGAAGTATTCCAAGTTATCTGCAGTATCCCAAATATGCTGCAGTTCCTCTACTGTTTTCAGGCAGTATTGTGTTCCTGTTGGTGAGTAAGGTGACCAGAGCTCCTTGGGGGGGGGGGGGGGGGATTGGGGATTGGATCGGCAAAGCGCTTGCGATGCTTCTGGTGTTGCGTCTATAAGCTACGGTAATCGCTTACCAACAGGTGAGCCATACACTTGTTTGCCGACCTAGCGATATAAAAAAAAATAGTTGACTATTTTTTCGTCTACCTACGTTGTATTTCTTGTCGATGTAATTGAAGTCGGCTTTTTTCGTTTGCAAGCAAATACAATTATTAGAATCTCTTTAAATTTCACTTTTACCATAAAAGAAAAGAATATATTTTTAAATACCTGATATGTCGTACTTCGTATCGGCATATTTTTTAACTTTTTTTTTATACAAATTCCGTCCTGACAACAATAAACAAAAAAGAATCATCGACTTTGTTGCAGCCATTCCGAAGTTATATGCGTACATGCATTAATGCGACACATTTCAATTCATACCGATGAATTTTTAAATAAAAACCAATAAAGCTAATATTTACTTTTCTGTCAAATAAAGAGAAAAAAAAATATCAAATAAAAAAACCCCCAAACGAATCTCAAAAAATTCTTTAATTTCGTCAACCCTGCGGATTGTAGATCGGTATGCAGAACACGTGGTCGTAAGTTCTATCCTCGCTTGAAATATTCGTATCATTAAATGAGGTGTGACGATGGAAAAATAAGCTGGCTATACCATAATTGTGGTGAATTTTAAACCAACTTTAAAAAGGATGAGGTTCGGAGGAATCCGAAGATTTTTTTCTTCTTTTTTATGTGTTTTACGTCATAATTTTTACTGGATGTACCGTTTTTTTTTTTTTTATTTGCAAGCTACTGTTTATCGTGTGGTGCAATTATGCGTGATCTTTTTTCGAAGTTTGCAGTACGAGCAGTTTTTGAGTTATCTTTAATACCTATTGTGTATTGTACCAAACTTGTCGAGATGAATTGATCTCAGTTTATTTATTTTTTTGTCTTAGAACAAAGACAATAATTATACCAGCAGTTTATGATTGTTACATCATATTTATTTATTTATTTATTTAACAATGTATGTACACTAGGATTGGAAAAGGAAATAGCTCTTATAAACAATGCTGGTACAAAGGCACTACTTATCCCATGATGGAATCTCTTCCAGTAGTCCCGCTACAGGAAACTTATAAAACAGTCGCAAAATTAGCGTGTACAATCTAACCATATTGAGAATAAAAATATAATATATAATAAATACATAATTGTACAATATATAAATACACACATACATAATAATGTATACACACGTAGATACAGATAATATGATACCTATACTTATGCATACACGAAAACACATTTACGATACATAATATAATACATACGATAATATATTCCAATACGCATAAGGACATTTAATTAAATTGATTTTAGACTAGGATTGATTAAGGTAGAATTTTCTTAGTCTTTTCTCAAATAGCGATTGTGTTTTGCATTCGCGAATTTCATAGGGTATCATATACAATATATAAAGAAAAAAACAATAAAAGATATATATTTTTTCTGTTGTAGAACAGAACAAAGTCATACAACCGAATTTTTATTTAATTTACAAATAGCTATTTAAAAAAAATATTTACAGGAGATGAACAAGGGTTTTAGAATTAACAGCATAAACACAACAGAGAAAAATTATTATTCAAAGAAATATAAATTTAACGTTTGTTGTATAAACTTTATAACATCTCTAAGCTAATACTCGTATGGTCAGTACCTATACTCAAATATTTCATTCATAACTTTAAAAAAAACCACAATCGATTCCAACAAAACACAATACACACCTCGACACGAAACTATCAATTTCTAATCCGCCTCCAAAACAAGCTTAAAATTTAAAATAAATCAATACATTGTAAACCATTCATTGATCTAGGAATGAATGGCCAAACAATGAATGGACAAGTAGATCGCCAGACAGCAAGGCGTCGCATTATAAAGTATGGTAAGGTAACGCTTCTTAGAATGTCTTTTTGACTTATGGAAAGAAACGCAGGTGGTCATTATATCCTTTCAATGCCATTTCCGTCCGGTTTTTGTATTCTTAAGAGTACTTTAGATAATTGTATTCTAATGTCGAATTTTAAGAATTTAACTTTGAACGAATGCATTGTCGAGAATTTCAGGCACGCTTTTGTTAATTGTTTATTAATGTAGCTGAGAATTTTAATGTCCTTAGTAGAATTTATTGGTGATTAAATAGTTTTAAATTTGAAACGAGTATTTTAACAGCTAATATAAATAGGTATAATTATTAAAATTAACTTGAAATAAATTTATAAGCTAATAGTCAGTGAGACTGTGTATTTTATGTAACACGGTATATTTAGAGTGTTTTTTGTTCGTATTAAGTTTTTGTTCTTTATTTACTTTGTTTGTCATATTAAGTGCAGCCGTCCGTGACGTTCGAGATATACAGAGAAAGCTATCTTCCTATTTTACTTAAAACAAGCTGGCTCGGCGAACATCGTATTGCCATGTTTTTGAAGTAAACTTTTTACGCACGCTTGACTTGGTGAGTAAGCTGGTGAATGCGTGACGAGAGCGTTACGAAGAGTGTGATTGGCCGAGGTGAATGGAAGTTGAGAGGGAGATATAAGTTAGTGAAGATAGAAAGAGAGAGAGTTACGTTTCGTTAGTTTTACTTCAGTCGTGTGGTCTAAAGCACACTCGTCTTTTTTCCTTCTTGGATTTTTATTTACATCGATACAAAACTTATTTTGACAATAACGACCAAAAAAAAAAGCAAATAACCTATTTTTTTTGGGTCAAATAACGCGTGTATTTCGTATTTCGATTAATTATTACTTGGTAACTATCTTATATTAGTCTAATTGCAAAAGGTAACAATTACTTGTCAAAATTCAGATCAATCAAAAGATCGATATCATAATTGACAACTATTAACGTTTCATTTCATAGAACTTATAACAAAATTATTTAATATAATAATTACACCCACCTGGCTATTTTGACAATCCGTGCACCCTCTCAAGTTTGACCTAACCCTTTAATAGCTATATTAAGCGATTTTTACTCTTAACTTTTCAGTATGTGGGTGTTAAATCGTTTGTATACATTTTCGTAAAGTGCGGTAATGTTTGCAGCATATTGTTCCATTGTTCTGATCTTGATGCGTGATGGTTTACGAAATCGACAGATAATTTTTTTTTTTTGTATTTTTTTTTCAATGAAAGAATATTTCGTCAAAGGGTTTATTTTTTTTGAGAAGTATTTTTTATCTGTTTATCTTACGTCAAATAGAGTAATGAGTGTAAAGAGATTGAAACGATATTGTAAAGGTAAAAAATGTATACATTTCTTTCGCGATTTTTTTTAAATAATAATAAATATCTATAACACATACGCAAGGTATATTATTACTGCTTTCAAGTATTGTGTTCCTGTGGTGACTAAGGTGACCAGAGCTCCTGCGGGGGATTGGGGGTAGGGTCGGCAACGCACCTGCAATGCTTCTGGTGTCGCAGGCGTCTATAAGCTACGCTAATCGCTTACCATCATTCCTCTACCTCTGTCAATCGTTTATAATATTACGATCTTTTGTAATGTATTTATGAATGTATTATTGTCTATTTTATTAGAGGAGGACTAATAATCAAAATAAAAAAAAAATATTCAATACGGCTTCAAGCCACTTTTGAATCGTTATTTCGCTAATTATAAATAAATAATTTTTTAATTAATTAACTGTGATATTTATGTATAGCCGTAGAGGGAATAAATAAAGCAGTTGGATCCTAACCTATAGTTGAATAAGTTAAATTAAAGAATACGGGAGATGTAATCTTACTGGAATTGGTTCTGATGGACCGTGATTAAGCACTTAAGGAAATCTGAGATTCTCGGATTGCTATATGACACTCTCTCTCATGACCATTGATGGTTGACTGGAAGAGATCTCTCCTAGAGATAAGTCCACCTGTGCTATTAACTTTACGTGTAATTTTCTATACATTATTTTTAGGGCAATAAAGTACATAATAATAATAATTGATTCGGCGTGTAACATCCCACTGCTTGGCATATGCCTCTTTCTGTATGAACATGGGTTTCACAGAATTGTCAGAGATATGCTAATCAATTTAAAAATATATACAATTCACAACTTAAGAACTAAATATTTACAGATAGTTCTGGTCTAAATCATATGCGTGTTAATAGTGCCCAGAATGCTGGCATCCCCGTTGAATCGCTACGCCGATTCTCTGGGCAAATAATGCCCTGTTGTCACCAGTGGAGGCAATAAGGCGAAGAGTTATCTCATTAAAAAAATTATTAGCACTGCTACTCCATGGTATGGTCCAAGTGTTTCGACTGCAAACGGCACAAAGATGTAATTTGAATTTAGTGACGAATATTTGTGCCGCTTAGTCGTTTCAGCTTTTTCCGCTTCTCTCTTTTAAAATAAAATACAACATAACTCTAAAATGAAATTTCTAACGGAAAGTTAAATTTCAAATTTCTATTTCAACTTTGATTTATCAATCGACACACAAATAAGTGTTTAATACACAAATAAGTTTTTGAAATGATCAACTTCTACAAAGCTTAATATCTTATTTTATATTATTCTAATTCTTCAGACATTACTTACAATAAAACACCTATTACCAAACAATCACTCAAAGTAAATAAGACATCAAAATCCCATTAAAACATACATATAAACACAATAAACAAAACCGGTATCACCGAAATACATTTCAGTATAACATTAACAATCCCACAGTACACTTAACGTTCAAATCCTAAAGAGTTACTCTCAAATCATTTGTGACATGATAATAACATCCACAATTACTGCTATAACAATATTATAAAGCCCTTTAATATTTCATAAACTAGTTCTTTAATAAGGGTCCCTGTAGGGCGGGGCTAATGTATACCCACCCTTCAGCGAGTATCAAAATCACGTGTGCAGCATACGGCTCATATTGTAGGGTATTCATACCTAATTAATGCTGTTACTTGCTGCGATTGAAAGGTCTTGATTGTTGTTATCGGGGTTGATTATCTTTTTCTTAACCGACTTCAAAAAAGGAGAAAGTTATAAGTTTCACTGTATACATATTGCATTTTATGTATGTTCTTTAATTAGATTATACTTTGAATTTAGTACCATTGTTACGAAGTCAAGATCTGATGATGGAATTTTAGGAAATATTTAATAAAAGAAAAACAATGTTTATACTGTACGTAGTATAAAAATATTTGTATCCATTAGTATTTTACAGTATCTGCTTCTTTTTGTAACGAAAGGAATCAGAACATCTACAATTTCAATCTCAAATTCAATATTGACGTCATAGATGCATAAACTTAATTTGGTATAGTACCTAAAGTAACAGTATATGAAGTTATAGTAAAATGTGAATAATTTGACGTGTACAAGTATTACATTGTGAGTAGATGATATTTTGCTGTAAATACGTGAAATCTATGTAATAAAAAAATAATCATTTTGAATATTTACACATTCTGAATATTTTCAATAGTATAACTTGACTATTTTATAGCTTACTAGCTTAATTTGAATTAATTTATTTTGTAAGGACGTAATTTATATTTATGCACTCACACTAAATGTGAACAAACTTTGAATGTTTTTGACTTTTTGTTTTAATATTGCTCTCTGACATTAATGTTGATTTTATTTTGTATATTTATATTGAATTTAATTTCGAATATTTATTACTGTATACTAAATGGACAATTTTTATTTTGACTTGTTTCGATTTTGACGATATTCTTAGTAATTTAGGAACACCTGTAAAAAAGTAGGCAATTATCTAGATACCGATGCTAACTTTATTAATTTTGTATTTGTTGTTGTACTACTTGTTGGTGTTGACTTATGAATAAATAAATAAATAAATAAATCATCGAAATTTGTATCGTTCTTTTTTTTTGTGTTCATTATTGTCTGTAAAAAGGTTTTGTATAAAAGAAAAAATATACATATTATATTCATGAAAAAATAAGGTTGTATAAAGTTCTCCGGATCATGTCCTTAAAGTTAGTTTAAATTATAGTATTTGATTGAAGTAATTTTTACACAGCAGTTATCGAATAATAATTAACTGATAAAAATTTAATATTCGCAATAATAACACAACAATGAAAACGTACGCATGTAAATTTTATTAGTCCCGCTAAAACAGTAACCAAATTGAATTTAATGAGACAGATATGAGGGATGCTAGCGAGTCATACAAAATTATTCATAGCTACTAAAATGTTCCATTCATAAGAATACGTTTTTTTTTCACTAACGTTGGGGCTGACGGCCGACAAAAGGGTGGGACGGGCCAAATAATTGCCAAAACGCTTCGAGTGAGGCCTATTGTGTTTATTTACAATGGGGTGCACTAAGTGGGGGTAGTTTTTGTAATTGTTACTTTAGATGATCTCGCCCTTCGTAATCAGTCACATTTCGAACGGCACGCGGAGCACTACAAAATGTCTCGTTCATTCTTAGTGGACGCGTTAATTAGTGAGACGAAGGATTGCAAGAAAACGGATTTGTCTAATAATCCACTGCATACTTACACAAATTTAATGTCGCATCATTTAGACACAAGGCCAAAGTTTCTGCCATATCCTTATCCAGGAGGATTAAATAATCTGTTAACTCTTGGGTTGCAACATCAACAGCGAACGCCGGATTTATTCAGACCGTTTTTAGAACACCTAAACTTTCGGTATCCTCTCATTAATCAACTTCCTCGTCAGCCTGAAGTTTACGAACCAGTCCAGAATGAGAGTCGTTCATTTGAAACTTATTTCAAATCTGAAGATGAACCAGTCAATTTTGTGAATAAAAGAAAAAAGTCAGTTTCTCCGTACTTGCATCATCCGTATAAACCTGTTGCTATATCGCCTTCAAAGAGCCAAGGTCAGAGATCACCGTCTTTATCCAGTGAAAGTAGAAACGGTACGCCGAGTCCGCCACTAGCTCATCCCGAGGAACTTCTCCCGGGCTACTCCAAGGATCTAAAACGGATGCCCTTGAAAGAAGATTCTAGTAAGCGTATACGAACAGCCTTCACAGGAACCCAGCTTCTAGAATTAGAAAGAGAATTCTCAATGAACATGTACTTATCGAGATTGAGAAGAATCGAAATCGCTTCTAGGCTGAAATTATCTGAAAAACAAGTGAAGATCTGGTTCCAGAATCGCCGTGTAAAGTTGAAGAAGGAAGAGAGTCCCATGACTAGCGACGGAATGAACAAGAAATGCTGCTGCTCGAAGGCTTCTTGCTCTTCCAAAAACAGTTCGACATCGTGTGAAAACGACCAGGAACAAATAGACGTGGTCAGCGACCATGACGGAAGTTTCGAAGCGCAGAACCTTTCAAGATATTCGTGACTTTAGGAAACTTAATTTCTGAACTAGTTTTAAAGTAATGTGTTTGACGTGCTAACGCTGAAGCCGAAAGAACTTTAGTGATTTAAAAAAATGCAGTGATTTTAATGTAAATATTAATTTATAAATATTTGTAATTTGAATGGTGATATGAAAATATATTTTCGTAAATTTTTTACCGCTTGTTAGATATAAATAAATTTTATACGATATAGAATTATCCTGTTTGATTTCTCTGCGGAATGTCGTCGGATGATATTCGAGGGGATGGATAGAATGGCATCGCTAATTTTATTAGGGACTTGGAATCTCAAGTGTTGCGGGGTATCGGGATATTTTCATTTGACGTAGGTACCTATCTAGCCTTGTTTACGATCTGAATAAAAACCGATTACCGAATTGGTATTGAAGGAGATTCATACTGTTTGATAAAAATCTTCTTAGAAATTATTAGTTCCAACTAAATGTAA
Source organism: Melitaea cinxia (assembly GCF_905220565.1). Classification (NCBI taxonomy): domain Eukaryota; kingdom Metazoa; phylum Arthropoda; class Insecta; order Lepidoptera; family Nymphalidae; genus Melitaea; species Melitaea cinxia. Next base: position 1,123,368 of record NC_059405.1, read on the forward strand.
ATTATTTTAGTTAAAAAAAAATAGTTTTAAGTTATTGACGAATCATAAATAAGAAGAACTATGAAACAAGAAAAGTTAAGGTACAGTTTTTCGAATTAAGCATACAAAAAAATATTCATATTCATGTATTTTTGTGTTACATTTTGTAATTTTAGCTATTTAATTTTTTTTCTTATCCTTGTTTTCATTTGCGTAATGGGTACAATCTCGTATCAATTTATTTTTCGATAATACTAAAAAAACTTACATCATTATTATACAAAGTAATATGTACTAAATTACTAATAATATTAGTTGAAAATATTACCAATTTATAATTTCATTATAAATAAATAAACAAGTCAAATCAAAGAACCAAAGTCTATTAGAGTTAATGAAAAATCACACCACTGCATCGTTCCTACTGTCCCACTAGTTTTAATCCTATTATGAGAATAGTAAAGTAAGTCAAACAAAAATAAAATGTAATGGAACCCTATCCAAATTTTACACTTGATCAATTCAAGATCAATAAGCTAAACAAATTCGGCTATTTCTTTATTTTATGTTTTCCCATATTTCATAGAATAGAAATTAATATAATTTAAATAGAAAATTTAAGGAAACGTGACAATTGATTTAATCTCTCACTTTGATAGCTATCATGACAGAGTAACATACGTTTAATAAAAGGTTACACAAATCCAATAAGAAAGCAATCATATACGATACTAAACCACGTAAATAGATTTAGAAATACTAATTAATTGTGTTTGCTAGCAAACGAAAAAACCCGACTTCAATTACCTACATCGACAAGTAATACAACGTAAGTAGACGAAAAAAATTCTAGTTGCCACTACGATTTTCGAAGAGTCCCCTCGATTTTTCCGGAACACCATCATCAGATCCCAGTTTCCTTATCATGGTACTACCCTTGGGATATGTCAGCTAAAATATGTTCACAAAAAAAAATATAATTTTAAATCAACGTGAAATAATTAATATTTGTATATTCGTCTGAAAAAGTTTCTTTCAATGGTTCCAAAACCACACGAAATATTTGGCCAATCAACAATAAACAATACAACAGGGAAGACGCAAGGTTAATTGATATGTCTGATGTAGATCCATCCTGACTAATGATTGCTTACAAGTTGACACCTTCATTAATTGAGGCCAAATGTCTTTATTTATTCCACATTAGTTATCTGGAAGAGATCTGTAATAATACTGACTGGTGTAGATTTTTGAATTGAGGAGTAAGCTGATGAATGCGTGACGAGAGCTTTACGAAAAGTGTAATCGAGTAAGGTGATCGGAGCAAGAGAGAGAGGTGCGAACACACATTTTCTTTCTCTCTTTCTCTCATAGCCAGTTACGTTTCGTATATCTAAGAGATAATGGAGGCATATTGTGCAGAAGTTTTATTTCGGTCGTGTGGTCTAAAGCACACTCGTTTTTTTTTTTTTGTATTGTGTAATTAACTGTATGTTTGTGCGAAAAACGAATGAGTAAATGAATAACATTCGTTAGTATCATAGTTATCATTTCACAAAAAGTGTAATTATATGTAGTGTAATTATGTATTTGTATAAGTATATTTGTATTTTGGTGTGTATCTTTATATGTATTTGTTAATATGTAGTATGTTACATTTTTGTATATATATAAATTTTACTATCCAATAATTTTTTTTGTTGTTTATTTTTTTTTCTTCTTAATAAATACTTCTTGCACTATTTGCCTGGCTATATGAAACACTTACCCATGGCCATGGGTTGACCGGAACAAATCTCTTTCAGAGATAAGTCCACCTTTGCCATAAACCTTACTATATTATTTTATGTTTCTATATGTATTTTTGAGTGCAATAAAGTATATAATCATATTATTAAATACTAGCTTTCCGCACGCGACTTCGCCCGCGTCGACTATACGACTCTGACTATTCCGTTTTCTCCTTTTAAAAATGTCACTAACAATCCGTAACAACGTAGCATTCATTCTGTTGGCGAAAAACTTCTTTTAAAATCGGTAAAGTAGTACACTATTCATTACAAACAGACAAAACAAAAATAGTAACTATTTCTCGTTCTAGTATCAGCATAGATTCCGATTTCCGATTATTACGGCATTACGAATATTTTCAGAACTAAGTTCTGTAAGAGATTGTTAACAACAATTACATCGCGTTTGCATAATGTATCTGTGTGCTCACTCTGTATTTAATAAATAAATAACTACTTATATAAGATGATATGATAAATACATTACGCAAAAAAAGACATTCTAAACTAAAACACGGGTGCCATCGTCGGAAATGGCCAGCATTTTCCAGCCCATCCATTTGTCGGTACTGTCAACGTTCATTAATCAATTAAAAGCTTTTAGATAGTAAATGAATGAATGCAAACAAGGTACCTATATGCATTAAACTAGACCATTGACGCAGTTTGCAGTGACCCTGCTTTCTGCTCTGGGGGTTGTGGGTTCGATACCCACCTCGAGTCTGGGTGTGGTATATGTATTGATCTATATATTGTCATTATTTATAATATGTATTTATCAAAAAAAAAAAATATGTAGCTATATCAGGCGTTGCATATGCTCACTGTAGGAACAGACGACCGTATTGTCTATAATTATGTATGTTATAGGTAATTATTTATTTATTTACTACCAATTGTAGTAGTTTGAACACAGGAAAATTAAAGAAGTAAACTTGAATTTTAAATCAATATATGCCCGATATATATTATTATATATTAATATTACTTATACATATAAGCCCGATAACCCGCAGTAGAACAGCGTGGTGGATTAATCTATCGGAGATTATACTACTACTACTTCCTACATGGGAAAAGAGGCCTATCCACCAGTGGGATGTTACAGGCTGAATCGTGTTAGTTTTCTTTAGTTTTTATGTGTTAAAATTAATAAGTTGAAAATCCCCTAAATTTGGTAAAAAATTTATGATTATTCTGATTATGTATAGTGTACGGTCTACCTACTTCAATACGAAGTTAGGAGTAAGGAAGTTGATTTAAAAAATATATTCAGTCTAATATCATTAGTGTTCCAAGATGCTCAAAATATGAATTATGGTTTTTTATTGAACAATTTTAATACAAATTCTAAAGTAAAAATAATAATAATCAGTAGATCATATAATGCCATTAAAGAAAAATTGTAACCTTTAATTAAAATCAAGTTACCCTATCAAATATAAAAAAAACTAGCATATTGTATTTCAGTCTGTTTAGCTCCCAATAATCAAGTCCAATTATAAAATCACAACGTAAAGTTAAGCCCCACAAGCTCCCACGAGGGAATATTTGCGAACGACCATCATCCATCTAAAATCAAATAACGTAATTATTTGCCGAAACCATTTATTATCTATGGCAGGACGCGTGCATCCGAATTACCAGAAAAATTTATTATTATTCCAAAAATTACCAACAACGCTATCTCTACGAGATAAGGATCAAATTTGATTACGATTACTATTATTAAACGCATTTGTAAGTTTGTATTAGGTTTGAACTCTGCTATGTTGCAGTAGCTCAATAAAATGCAAAGATCAGTTCTGAAAATAATATGTAGTCTTTAATAGCTTAAAATAAGGTTGAATTTAATTTGATAAAAGCTTTGAAAAATGCATTTGTATATTAGTAAAGTCATAGAACGCCACGCGGCAGTTCATTGGTATCTATTTGAATTTGGAAACCATTTTGAATTTGTTTTTCATCAGCCGGTTCTTCTTTACGTCTGAGCTGTCATTAAGTGTGTTCTCATTGTTGATCTGATTTATTTGTATTAGTTCTCAGCGAGCGATCGAGTGGGGTGGGAAAAGTTTATTTGTTGATAATTTGCGTCATTTAATTTCGTTATTATAACGCAACCGTATCTATATTTTTTTCTTTATATTTGTCAACCAACAAACTTTTTTTAATGAGAACTTTTTTTAAATAAATAAGACGTGACAAAGTCACAAAATGTAACATGTTAATTGATTTATTAGAACATTAATATTTTAATGTCATATATGATATACAAACATTATTTAATAGTCAATGTTATTAACGATATCTAAATATTAACGAACATTATGTAAATATTATTTTAATGGTATTTTATTCTGACTTATAGAACCTAAATAATAGAAAGTGTACATTTTGTCATTAAAATGAAATTGATATTTTAAGTAGGTTGCCAGATCAAAGGATTCACAAAATTCGATCAAAAATCCATTAAGATTTGTCATCAACGCTTTTAAATATTTAATTTCTTTTAGAAAAATATTTTCAAATTTTTCGTATTTACGAATTAAACATTGTACTTATCATTATATTTTCAATGATAAACAAACAAAACAAATCTAAGATTTGTTCTTCTTCCTAAGTTTCTAGACTATGTATGGTCAAATTGCAATATTGACAAGTTACAACATGACGCTTTGCTAAAATACAGATGGGTAATAATTAAAAAATTACTTCAATGTCTAGTGCGTCCTCAAAACAAATTTTTGCAATACTCTCAATCTACTTAATTGGCGATCTTACAGTTTTATTATACCTACGTATAAGAACATCGCGGTTGCAAATTACAGATTGACAGATAAAAGTAAAAGAAAATACATTTTTGTCTCCTGTATCGACTTTGAAGTATTCATTTTTTATACAACTAGGTCGACAAACAAGCAACGTCCCTCCTGATGTATAAGCGATTACCGTAGCTTGTAGATGCCAGCGACACTAGAAGTATCTCAAGCGCAAAGCCAACACTAACCCCGACACTCCCCAGGAACTCTGGCCACCTTACTACCGTTGCTATTAAGCTTTCCAAACAGGCTGTTTCCAACTTTGAGTATGATATTTCGTTCTATGCCCTGCCTCAACCAAAGTGTCCTGCTATTATAATAATAAACAAAATAAGACCAGTATTACAGTAGTATTAGTACTATTTTAAGCATCCTTTCCGTTAATTATTAAACCCTAAACAGTGCTTAATTTAACGACCATTGTTAATAAATAAAATAAATATAAACTTTTATTACAACAAACAGATCCATCCCTTGTTACGCTTCTAATTATTTGATACACTCAACGATACCAAACAATCAATTTCAAGGGTCAATGAATCGGTTTAAAATAGACTCTATCTCTTTAAACATAAGAGCTATAGAGAATACATAAACCTCCAACCCCACAATAAATCCTGTATCAAGCTGACAACCGTATGTTTTGTCACTGCTAATAGGTCACGGCTTTCAAATCGTATGTTATCACTTACAAATCCAAACTACAATTGAAATACAATCTTATTTTCAAATAACTAAAGTATAATTTCTTTCATCAATACTTTTGCCTTTTCCTACTTTTGAATTATAAGCAGCTGTTGTTCCTATGATAATTAAATCTTGATCTTCAGTTCCTTCAATTAGAGTTCTTTTTGGATTAACGATAAGATTTATAGAAACGTTTACATCCCTTTAAGCTTTTACTACTTAATTAATATTATTTTATTTTAAACTTTCTGGGTCTTACTATTAAGTTGCTTTTTCCTTAATAGTTTTTGGGTGAGATACAACGTTTTGATGTAAATTGTGCTTACAATATAATGCAATATCATTTGCTAGTGTAACGAATGGATCAGGTTTGATCCTTGATAAATTTAAATTTAAATTTGTTTCAAAAAGTATTTTGCGAAGTTTGAACGCGGTTTCGTCACGGACCATTGTTGTAATGTTTAGTACAAGCTGTCGCATCGTTTGTGTATCCAAATCTATCTTGTTCTCCATTTATGTGGTGTTTTCGTGTTTTATTATTATTTTGTGCTGTGTGGCTACAGCACCAAAGAATATAGCCACCCCCTCTCTTCCCGTGGGTGCCGTAAGAAGTGACTAAGAGATAACAAGGTTCCACTACCGCCTTGGGACTTAAGAAGCCGACCGATGGCGGGATAACCATCTAACCGCTGGCTGGAAGACGGGAAGCAGCGTCTTAGGTGCGACAAAGCCAGCCCTGCAGTCACCAACCCGCCTGCCCAGCGTGGTGACTATGGGCAACACACATGAGTTCACGCATTTTTGGCGCGAACTTGTGGAGGCCTATGTCCAGCAGTGGACTGCAATAGGCTGGAATGATGATGAATGATATTATTATTTTGATCGAAATAGAGGATTACGCTTCACGCTTCAGCCTATAATATCCCACTGCTGGGCATAGGTTTCTTTCCTCATGTAGGAAAAGGATCAGAGTTTAATCCACCACGCTGTTCCAATGCGGGTCAGCGGATATATTCCCTACTATGAGTAACGATTGCTATCAAGTGTACAGGATAACAACCGGGACCGACGGCTTAACGTGTTCTCCGAAGCACGGTGGGAAGATTCACAAAGCACACATCCAAACCAGAAAGAAATACTTAAACAAATACAAATATCCATCCCGAGAGGCAATTGAACCCGTCAAACGTCGATGTTTTAGGCGCATACACGCACCACTACACCAGAGTGGCTGTTTACGAGTAGTTACTTAAAACAGAGTCATTAAATTGTCCGCCTTCGGAATAAATAGCTGCTTGTATGTTGAGTTTATTAAATACAGTATAGTAAGCCTTAATAGGAAATTTACCGCTTGGATAACTGCGACTTTTGCACCACAATTCCTCAACATTACCTCTTTTCAGCCATTTTGATTATAAATTCATTGCTCGATGTAGGTTTAATAACGATAAACATGGAATCCATTCGACAAGTAGCCCTTATTGGTTTTTTATTTAACGGAACATTGGTTACGATCAATTTTGTACGTTCACCTGCTGTCACGCATCACTCCTGCGGTTAACGGCATTTTATGGATATTGGATGGTGTAAATATGCCATTATTGTTATGTGTTAAGTCACAGTTAATATGGTTTTTAGTGTATGTTTCATCTTTACGTAACAAAGTTAAATATTAATTTCAAGTTCTATTCGAGGTATAAAGAAAATAATTATTCGGGTATACATTTTTTATTATGATTTTTTTATCGATAAAAATTAAAATAAAACTACTTTACAATTTTTTTTTATGTCACTAGGTCGGCAAACAAGCGTACGGCTCACCTGATGGTAAGCGATTACCGTAGCTTATAGACACCTGCAACACCAGAAGCATCGCAAGCACCTTGCCGACCCAATCCCCCCCCCCCCCCAGGAGCTCTGGTCGCCTTACTCACCAACAGGAACACAATACTGCTTGAAAACAGTATTATTTAGCTGTGATCTTCTGTAAGGTCGAGGTACTACCCCAGTCGGGCTGCTCCATATTTTGAGCAGAAAATCCCTGCTGTGCCCTACCTCAGTTAAATATCAGTTAATTATCTTAATACCTTTATTTTATTTACAGTGATTTATGCAAATATATAATAATTATCGAATGATATAATAATAATAGCAAACTGCAATAATAATAGCAGTCATCGCGTAAACTATACATTAGATATAGCATAGCCATCATACATTACTATACATAAAAATCTTAGGCTTTTTTTAACTTTACAGATGCTTTTTGGGCAGCTAGGGTACTCCTCCACAACGCCCCATAAGGAACTTCGTCCCAAAAGTATGATCGTGTATCTTCAACGGCTAATTTTAAGAATAATTTTTCATTTTTAGAATCAAAATTCTGATAATCAAAAATTATTATATGGGTAAGGCTTAGTATGAAATATCTTGCTTAAAATCTGGAGCAGTCCGATTACAAAAGTACTTCTTACTTTCGAATTATGTTTCTGTGGTAAAGAAGGTCGGAACTCCTTTGGATGCGCTATGTTCATATGGTCGGTCATCCACAGCAAACGGTACCCGCTTAAAATTAGGCGGACCGTATGTTTTTTGCCACTGTATAGTAAAAAAAAGTGTGCATCAGCTTCGATGCACGACTGAAGTTTACTCCTTCAGATTGACTGTCTATAAAAATATTAATACGGTCAAATAAACAAATCGAACACTTTCATTTCATTTTAAATAACGTCATCTAGATAGCCAATAGATGGCGTTATGAGAAGCGTAACGAGGTCATTCGTTCAGTAGATTTTACTTCTCATATTTTTTTCATACCGGGGGCCATATATGAAAATTCCAAAAAATCAGTTGATATCTAGTTTCGAGGTCGATGTTTTGATAATATACATAAACAACTATTTTTGTTATTGAACTCAAAATAATAAATTTATTTGGCATATAAAATGTTAGACTTACAAGATACTTTTAAAAGCTTTACTTATACGAGACTTACCAGTATTGTCATTCTGTATGTATCACCTGATATTATTGCAAACACCATGCTCATATGAACTAAACCATCTCTACTATCATAATGTTGATTTTAACGGAACTAAAAAAAGATAATCTCCTATATATCTACATAAGTTGAGTGCATTTGAGGTAAGCTCAAGTAAAATAGTTTGTAAATAAAAAGCTGGAGTAGTTGGATCTTGATCGAGGACAAAGTTTACTGCGGGATTGCAATGATCGAGTCCTTGCACTTTTAGATGAATACTTATGTAAATATAATGTACAGTATATATAGTTAAGAAAGTATGTTTTTTTTCTGTTTTGTATCGAATATCATATAACAATATAAATAAATAAATATCCTAAAATGTACTACCAACCGTGGACCAACTGTGGTGTGAGATCATAAAGATAAGGATTACCTTGAAAATATTATATAATTATATAATACATAGAATTAAGAATACGTCAATATTTATATTTACGTATAAGTGGATACTGCAATAAATTGTACTCTAATATGGATAAATAATACAACGTAATAAGTCACCTAGTAATAATTGTATTTGCTCGAAAACGAAAAAAACCGACTTCAATTACATCGACAATAATACAACGTAGGGAGACGAAAAAATACTCAAGTATGCGTTATCAAAGATTACTCAAAAAGTTGCTATCAGATCTCGATGAAATTGAAATATGACCACACGATAAACATAAGATTTCGATTGAATTATACACTCAGAAAAAAAGTAACGCGGTATAATACAACGTAGGTCGACGCAAAAGTAGTCAAGTAAAAACGCATTATTAGATATAACTAAAAAAGTAGTTGTTAGATCTCAAATAAATTTAAATGAGACCAAAAAACACACACCACCCTTCGATTTAAAAAAATATTGTCGAAATCGGTCCACCTTCTCAAAAGTTCTGAAGTAACATACATTAAAATAATTGTGTTTGCTCGCAAACGAAAAAAAAAACCGACTCTAATTACATCGACAAGTAATACAACGTAGATCGACGAAAAAATAGTCAAGCAACTACGCGTTATCAAAGATTACTCAAAAAGTAGTTATCAGATCTCGATAAAATTTATATGTGACTATATGATAAATATCAGCTTTCGATTAAATTAAAAATTATCAAAATCGGTACACCCAGTAAAAAGTTATTACGGATTTTCGAGAGTTTCCCTCGATTTCTCTGGGATCCCATCATCAGATCCTGGTTTCCTTATCACGGTACCAAACTAAGGATATCCCCTTTCCAACAAAAAAAGAATTATCAAAATCGGTACATCCAGTAGAAAGTTATGCGGTATAATACAACGTAGGTCGACGAAAAAAGCGTCAAGTAAAAACGCATTATTAGATATAACTCGAAAAGTAGTTGTTAGATCGCAAATAAATTTAAATGGGACCAATTGGCACACACCACCTTTCGATTAAAACAAAATTTGTCGAAATCGGTCCACACGGGCAAAAGTTCTGATGTAACATACATAAAAAAAAAAAAAAAAAAAAAAATACAGTCGAATTGAGAACATCCCCCTTTTTGGAAGTCGGTTAAAATCAATTAACATACACAGTTCATCAAGAAAAACAAAACATTGTTCACAAAATGACATTCCTTCAACAACAAACAACTCGATTAACAACAAGAACAAACTACGTGAACAAGGATGCAGTGGTAAAAACATGACGGTGACACCGTATAAAAGTTCTTCATAAAGAAAAAGAGCTTTGTATGTGTAAAATCAATGAGTAATAAAACCGAGGCAAGACTAATAACTCCAAACGAAAAAATAAACTCCCAAGGGTATTAATTAGTTTAATATGCAAAAAAGTAGGTTTTTTTTCGTATTTATCTTAATGTTTGTTTTTGATATTGTCCTACTTAATTTTAAGCGGATGGGTGTTTTTTTATATAAATATCTCCAGATTTTGAGCAGGTTATTTCCTGCTGTGACTTATCCCAGTTATAGCTTAGTAGTCATTGTGTATCATTCGGTATACATTCGCATGGGCAATACAGATGTTTGCCATCTGTGCGTGCCCATGTTGGGCGTTTGTGCTTGTATACATTGGTTTTCGGACCCCCGACACAGGAGAAAGTCCTAGTGGATGCCGTTGAGTGTGAGGCGTTGAAACAAATGAATGAACAAAGTTACTGTTTTTTTGACATTATTACTATTTTTATTCATTCGAAGTTCCTCGGTGTAATATATTTTTCTTAGCCTAAGACATAAATACTTAAACTTTTAACATATATCTGTAATGTTCACTCCGTTTTCAGGTCACGTTACGAGTCAAGGGACTACTAACGATTGGCCCTCTCTTTATATTTATGAGATTTAAAAAGATTGATTTCAGGGTTCTTTAGGAAAAAGATATGTTTTCACATATTCTTAGTTTTTATTATATTAACAAACTAGCTGTGCCCGCGACTACGTCCGCGCGGAATTTAACAAAAACGTTATTGTTCAGTTCGCATTTATAAAATTAATTTCTAAAATAAAAGTAGCCAAAGTTACTCCTTACTACATTAGCTATCTGCTAACGAAAGTCCCGTCAAAATCGGTTCAGCCGTTTCAAAGATTAGCAGGAACAAACAGACAGACAAAAATTGTAAAAAATATTATTTTGCTATATGTACCGTGTATACATCTATATATGCATTTAGTAAAAAGCGTTTATTTTAATACTAGCTGCCCGGACAGACTTCTTTCTGTCAAAAGTTAATAGTAAAAAAAATCATTTTTTTTTTCTTTTACTATTAAAACCTTCCGTGGGCCTTAAGGAATATATAAAAAACAAATTAGCTGAATCGGTCGAGCCATTCTCGAGTTGTGTGCTTAACAACATTCATTTTTATTCATATAGATTAAAATGAAAATATATAATTTTTTCACGAATTGCTCTTAAGAAGCTTAATGAAGCTTCATTTATATGTATAAATTCCCCGTCAAAAATGGCGTGAACTCATACGTGTTGCCAATAATCAGCACGCTGTGCAGACGGATTGCTGACCGCGGGGTTGGCTTTGTCGCATCGAAGATACTACTGCCCGTCTTCGGCCTGTGTATTTCAAAGCCAGCAGTTGGATGGTTATTCCGCTATCGGTCGGCTTTTTAAGTTCCAAGGTGGTAGTGAAACTGTGTTACCCCTTAGTTGCCTTTTACGACACCCACGGGAAGGCGGCTATATTCTTTACTGCCGTAATCACACAGCTGTAGTAAACAAAACTATTTATATTTTACTAGCGACCTCTGTCCGTCAATATTTTCTACACTCCATTAATTGTAAAGTTTTATTTTAGACCTTACCTATGTAGGTAAGGTTTAAAATAAAACTTTAAAAATACTTGATAGTAAATTGTTCACATTTTGCATCTTGAAACTCATTAGTTATTTGTTGCAACAGAAATTGTTATAAAATTTGTTACTACCAATTCAAATTTTTATTTCCTACTAATACACATTATAAATACATATTTTTAATACAACTTAATTACTCATTGAAACAAGCGTACGGCTTACCTGATGGTAAGCGATTACCGTAGCTTATAGACGTCTGCAACACCAGAAGCATCGCAAGCGCGTCGCTAACCCTATCCCCAATTCCCTGAGGAGCTCTGGTCACCTCACTCGCCAACAGGAACGCAACAATGTTTGAAAGCAGTATTAATTATCTGTGATCTCTTAAGCTGTGATTCTCTTAAGCTGTGATCTTCTGTAAGGTCGAGATCAATCGACTCAATTGGGCTGATTTTGAGCAGAATGTTTCTAGCTGTATACCACAGTTAAATTTTATAAAGTTCAATTATGTTTGTTACTATTTCGTGCGAAAACAAACAAACAAACACACACACATGCACACATGTTAACTGAGGTAGGGCACAGCAGGAATTTCCTGCTCAAAATATGGAGCAGCCCGACTGGGGTAGTACCTCGACTCGCAGATATCCTCTCCAGCTGATACCTCCTATCTCTCCTGTCCGGGGTACAAATTAGAACACTTTTTTGTACTGCGGGCTGGAGTTTGCGCGTAAGTCAGAGAGGATGTCTGCTCTCGTCGCCTCGGCAGTCTTGAAGATGGGGACCTCTCCATCCTGTGGTTGCGCATAGACAGCGACGACCATCCCCGCGTCTATGCCTGCCTATATAGGTCCCACAGCGGTAACGATGAAACTGATCGACTCATGGAGCACATACAAATGGCTACAGACACCGTGCTACAACAGATTCCATCCGCAGAGATCGTGATACTTGGTGATTTCAACGCCCATCACACCGAGTGGCTCGGGTCGCGTACAACCGATCATGCGGGAAGATCTGTTTACGACTTTGCCTCAGCATATGATCTGACACAATTAGTAGCATCACCAACGCGTATCCCTGATGTGGAAGATCATACGCCTTCCCTGTTGGACCTTCTGCTGACGTCTCACCCGGACAACTATGTAGTTTCCGTGGACTCTCCACTTGGCTCGTCGGACCACTGTCTGGTCCGGAGTTCTGTGCCAGTCACACGCCCACCATGGCCCCGCTTTGCGGGCGTTTAGTTTGGACATAGCGAAGGCCTTCGATCGGGTGTGGCATAGGGCACTTCTAACAAAGCTACCATCCTATGGGCTTCCCGAGAAACTATGTAAATGGATCACCAGTTTTTTGACAGACAGGAACATCAAGGTCGTTGTTGACGGTGCATGCTCGGACCTCAAGTCTGTCAATGCTGGCGTTCCCCAAGGCTGTGTACTATCACCTACTTTGTTCCTTCTGCATATCAATGACCTGTTACAAACTAGTGGCATTCATTTTTATGCGGACGACAGCAACGGGGACGCCTTATACACAGGCCGTCCTAATATTTCTCGGGAACAAGTCGATGAGTGTCGGAACAAACTTGTGTCTGAAATCGAGTCTCTTTTAGCCAAAGTCTCGCAATGGGGACGACATAATCTGGTCCAGTTCAACCCCATTAAGACACAAGTTTGCGCGTTTACCGCAAAAAAATCACCCTTCGTCGTTTCTCTCAAATTAGAAGGCACTCCCCTAACAGCCTCAGCCAGTATTGGGATACTAGGCGTCGACATATCGAGCAATGTGCAATTTCGTGGTCATCTGGAAGGAAAGGCTAAACTAGCCTCGAAGAAACTTGGTGTGCTCAGTAGGGCCAAGCAGTATTTCATGCCCTGCCACCGCCTACAATTATATAAGGCACAGATCCGGCCCCACATGGAATACTGCTCTCACCTATGGGCTGGGGTGCCCCAGTACCAGCTCCTTCCATTTGACCGTGTTCAACGCCGAGCGGCTCGAATCGTTGGCGACAAGATTCTCTCCGATCGGCTCGATTCTTTGGCGCTGCGTAGAGATGTCGGGTCACTGTGCATCTTCTACCGTATTTACCACGGGGAGTGTTCTGAGGAATTGTTCGGACTAATACCTACAGCAGAATTCCACCACCGGACATCGCGTCAAAATTCAAAATTTCATCCACATCACCTCGATGTCTGGAAGTCTACGACAGCTCGATTTTTACGCCATTTTCTGCCACGCACGACCCTTCTTTGGAACCAGCTACCACCTACGGTATTTCCGAACAAATACGACCTAGGGACCTTCAAAAGAAGAGCATATTCCTTTTTGAAAGGCCGGCAACGCGCCTGCTAATCCTTTGATGTAGCGGGTGTTTGTGGATGTTGTTTTCAGTTACCATCAGGTGAGCCAACTGTCCGTTTGCCCCCTCTTCTATAAAAAAAAAAAAAAAAAACATGTGGTACGTAGATAGCTGGAGATCCAGAGTAACATATAAGCTTCTTTATATCCCAACATTCCAGCGGGATTGGGAATTGCAATCTTACGTAGATCGTCGGTCCACCGGGCCGGAGGACGTCCCACACTGCGTTTGCCAAGACGCGGTCTCCACTTTAGGACCTGTCTACTCCAACGGCCATCGGTCCTGCGACACAAATGACTAGCCCACTGCCACTTCAACTTGCTAATCTGTGGGCTATGTCAGTTATTTTCGTTCTCTCGCAGAAAAATAATACATAAATATCTAAATAATTTCATTGAAATAAAATTTAAAATACTACATTTTAATACATACGCTACACTTGAATTCGCGATACACGCCAAGTCTCAATTATTCAACGCGCCGCTGCACGGTTTTTACCGACAGTGTCATTTAGATTTTCGTACATTGGACCCCTCACATGGACCTTTTTACAAATTCAATTTTACTAGAGCTATGAAATATATATTCCCTTAGAAGTGGCATCGATGATTATGACGATATCTGACTAGCTCTTTGGAGTCGTTTGCACTGCTTTCTGCTCCGGGGATTACTGATTCGATTCCTGCCCCGAGTCTGGGTGTAATGTATATATTTATTTATACATTATTTATATATGAATAAACTAAAATATGACGTGTTGGCGCAGCGGTCACAGCACTGGCTGATGCGCTGGCGGTCACGGGTTCGATCCCCGCTCACAACACATATTTCTATTGGCCATATAGATATTTGTCGTGGTTTGGGCGTTTATGCTTGTGTATTGTCTGTTTCCGGAGCCCCGACACAGGAGAAAATCCTACTGGGGGCCGTTGAGTGTGAAGCGTTTATTTATTTATTATTTATATGCATGTATCTATGTTTATCAGAAAAAAATCTAGTGACATCAGTCGGCTGTTACTACGCCTCGGTCGGCTTATACAATTACACAAGCATCAAGTTCATCATCATCATCATCATTCCAGCCTATTGCACTCCACTGCCTACTGACGCCGCGTTGGCGCAACGGTTACAGCCATGGATTGTACCTGTTGGACTTGCGGTTGCGGGTTCGATCCTCGCACATGACAAACATTTGTTTCGGCCATACAGGTGTTTGCTGTGGTCTGGGTGTTTGTGCAGCCCTTGTGGGTCTCCCCACCGTGCTTCGGAGAGCACGTTTAGCCGTCGGTCCCGGTTGTTATCATGTACACCTGATAGCGATCGTTACTCATAGTAGCTAATATATCCGCCAACACGCATTGGAGCAGCGTGGTGGATTAAGCTCTGATCCTTCTCCTACATGGGGAAAGAGGCCTATGCCCAGTAGTGGGATATTACAGGCTGAAGCGTAGCACTCCACTGCTGGACATAGGCCTCCACAAGTTCGCGCCAAAATGTGTGAACTCATGTGTGTTGCCCATAGTCACCACGCTGGGCAGGCGGGTTGGTGACCGCAGGGCTTTGTCGCACCGAAGACGCTGCTGCCCGTCTTCGGCCTGTGTGTTTCAAAGCCAGCGGTTAGATGGTTATCCCGCCATCGGTCGGCTTCTTAAGTTCCAAGGTGGTAGTGGAACTGTGTTATCCCTTATTCGTCTCTTACGACACCCACGGGAAGAGAGGAGTATTAAGTTGGAATTTATTTATTTATATGTATGTATTTAAGTTGCCATTGTGGTCAAAACAATGGGGATCGGGAAAATGTAGGTCATACAGATTTTCGATACTCTCATTCTACTAGGAACGTGTTCATGAAAAAAATGTGTAATCGCGCCTTGTAAAAGTCTAATAATTATACTTATTTCTAATCTTTTTTGTCCGTGTCGGGCTTTCAGTATACCTCGAAAAGGATGTAACACAGTTGGTTCCAGCTGTTAACATTAAAGCTGGAAGATCGTCTCTCTTTATCTTTGATTTAAAATTATCTGCTAATCCCTATATTCTATATAAAACATTCTGTCTAGGAAGTTTACAAAAATATGTAAACTTTTTTCACTTTGTCATTTCTAAGGCACTTCTGTTCTGTTGCAGCGGACTTATTAAAAAATTTACAGAGTTCGTGACCTACAAAAAATGTTACTTCGGGAATAGTGTTTTATATTATCTACTTCTGTATTCTCTTTAATTACATAAGTGACACAAAAAATAACTTTTATTTTTAGTTAAAAATATCATATCACGAATTGTATTACGTATATTTTTAACATTAGATCAACAGTTAACAGCTTAGCAGATGAAGGTCCAGGGTTATTTCTTCATACGAAATGGACTAAGACGTGGGACGTTTACAGGAAAAAAAATCAGTATCTAAGAAATATGTCGGAATTACGCATTATTTTCCGTGACTAAACTTAAAATGAATCACTTCGTCAAGTACAGAAAAACAAAAATACGAATGTGCTTCAGACCACACGACTGAAGTAAAACTTCTTTAGCTCCATCTAATCGCTTCGCCTGATCACACTTTTCGTAACGCTTTCATCACGCATTTACCAGCTTACCCCCCAAGTCCACGATGCCTAAAGAATTTTTACTTCAAAATACGTTTATATAATAAATATTATGAAATATTACTTTATAAACGTCGTTATCAAAATTCGTATCTTTCACCACTATTAAATTAATAAACTTTTAAAGATGTATCAAGATAATGTCAATAACAATACAATTTTTACACCAAAATGATTCAATTAAAAATCCTATCAGTTTTTTTATTAAAAAAAAAACATCTTTTTATGGTCGCCATCACACCTGCAGCCGTGAAATTATATCGCTAATAAAGAGGGCGATGAGGACGTCAAAAATCGATCGCACATTTTACAAGTCACTCGGATAAGTTAATGTTTTAAAAAACGTTTACTATTGACTGACTTCTATTCATTGCAAATGTAAGCGGTAGTTTGTAGTTATTTTTATATTTTTGTGCCATTAGTAGTCAAAACTTGGGCCTTTGAAGCTGCAATAACACTTTAAAATATAAAATTCCACGACTCAGACAAGACTCGTGTGTAGTCGCAATGGGGCACTGCTAATAGTTACATATAAAAGTTAAGATTACCTTACATAAATCTCTCAATTATTAACATAAGTCCATTAATAGAAATATATTCTATAAAATTTAATAATTATTATATTTACGTATATAATAAGTCAATATTTATACCGTAATTAACAATTACTATGAAAATAAGCTTATCTCAAGCTACCCTCCTTAATTAAGGTACCGTGGCACGTGACTTAAAAACATCCCGGTATAACTTTATTTGTATAATGACATCAACCTCGGGCAATGTCTATTGCAGATGAGATTTACATAATTAATTTGTATTTTTAATACGTTGAAATTAGTGGAGGCTATGACATGTACCTCCTTATTCATAGATAATCCACAGATAATCCAATGTGTTGGTTTATGTTCCAGTAACTCTAAGTATATTGATTTTGTGAAATTGTATCTACGTCGTTTCTGAAGTGTCGGCTGTGTTACTGGGAAAAGTTATTAAGATAAGCAAGTAAGTAGGGTAGAGTGATAAACGGCCAGTTTCAATATTTTATCTATGTCTGGATTTACTTAATAGAGACGTAAGCTCCATAGGAACTTTGTTAGAAATCTATCGCAACTATATATTTAAACTTTTTTATTTTTTTATTTTTTTTTTATTCGAAATAAAAAAATAAAATAAAAAAATAAAACGTTCAATTAAAATCCTAACTACAATGTTTTAATTTTGGTTTCTAAGCAACCAAATCTTTAGAAATGACTATCAAATAGAAGGACTTAAGCAGACAATAACGTATTATTACTTACCTCAAATAAGTATAATAATTATCACGATTGTCAATCGTGTTGACGTTGTTTCAAAATTGAGGCCGTCATAAATATAAGTTTCATGATCAACCTCATCATCATCATTTCAGCCTATTGCAGTCCACTGCTGGACATAGGCCTACACAAGTTCGCGCGAAAAATCACGCAAACTCATGTGTGTTGCCCGTAGTCACCACGCTAGGCAGGCGGGTTGGTGACCGCAGGGCTGGTTTTGTCGCACCGAAGACGCTGCTGCCCGTCTTCGGCCTGTGTCATAGGCCTGTGTATTTCAAAGCCATTAATTGGATGGTTATCGCGCCATCGGTCGGCTTTATAAGTTCCAAGGTGGTAGTGGAACTATATTATCCCTTAGCCGCCTCTTACGACACTCACGGGCTGATATTCTTGGCTATATTCTTTAATGCCGTAGCCACATAGCAAATATAATAAAAAATATACAGCAAATGTAGAGCAAAAATAAATAAATACATAAGTTTAATGATTAAATAATTTACAAAAAAAGAAATGATAAATTATTTAGTTGTTGATGCCGGTAGAGCAAGCTGTTTTCTATAAAATGATGTAGGTATAATGTATGTGGAGTAATTGTGAGGTTTTTTTCTAAAAACATCTTCACCTTAGCGTATTAATATATATGATGACTAGCTGACCTGGCAAACTTCGTATTGCCTTATTTTTTTTCTTAAATATAATAATTACATATATCAAAATAAAATATAGCCTATCTTTCAAGTTGGATCAAACTGCACACGGTGTGCAAATTTGATTAAAATCGGTTAAGTAGTTTAAGAGTTCATCGCGGACAAACATTGTGACACGAGATTTATATATATTAAGATGATACAACTTTTAAAACAGTTTTTAACAAAAATCCAATTTGAAAATATAATATGGAAATACGGAGCGTAATATAAAAGTTTTAGAAATATTTTACATAAAAACTACACACAAAGATAGAAGAAAGAAAAAACATTAAAGGTCACGCTCAACTTTTCGAAAGCTGATCGACTTTTCTAACTCTTTTTCTTAAAAGTATAAAAGTTTCTTATTAAAATTTTCTGAGTTTTAACGCTTTATATTTTATTCTATCTTCTGTATATTTTAACTATCGGGGCATTTTAACCAGTAGGTACAAACAACATCGGAATAAATAATTGTTTGTGTTTGCCAGCAAACGAAAAAAACTGACTTCAATTACATCGACAAGTAATACAACATAAGTAGACGAAAAAAAAAAATTAACAAACTCACTAGTTATCGCTACAATTTTCGAGGGTTTCCCTCGATTTCTTTGGGATTATAACCTGTAGGATATCTCTTATCCAACAAAAAAGAATTATCAAAATCGGTTCATAAGCGACGAAGTTATCCCTGAACATATATATATATATATATATATATATATATATATATATATATATATATATATATATATATATATATAGAACCTCCTCCTTTTAAAGACACTATTGGAAAGACGCAGATGAAGTCGTGGGCACCGTAAATAAAAAAAATGTATATAAGTAATTATGATTGAGTAAATACCTATGTTTGGACGTGTTGACCTTTATGTACTTACCACGTAATTAAACTGTATATAAATACCAAAATATCGAATAAAGAACCCGCACCAACTCGCCTACCCAGCGTGGTGACTATGGGCAACACACATCAGTTCACGCCAATTTTTGGCGCGAACTTGTGGCGACATATGTCCAGCAGTGGACTGCAATAGGCTGAAATAATGATGATGATGAATAAAGAAAATCTAAAATATTTTTTTACGAACGCTTTAGACTTAATATTTATCTTTTATAACAAATCGAGTAAATAAAATCTATTATATATTTTTTGTCTGTCTATTGTGGCTTACGTTTAGAATGGCCCAACCTACTTTGAACACTCAGATAGCGTATGAAGAACGACAAGAACAAAGTAAGTTAGCTTTATAAAATAAAACCTATAAAATTGTAACAAATACGATCCACTGATCGCACACTACACAAAATTCTTCAAATGTTAAATCAATAGACCTGTTTGTAGCGAGTAAGTTCTTCTGCTTCATCAAGCGTATGAAGAACATGAGAAACTACTTCACTGAAAATCTGTTACGTTTATGTAGGGTATATGTATTACGGATATACACTATTTATATATACACTACACAATTTATATTCACAATATATTGAATAATTTCTACTTCCCAACTTACCTACTATACCTATGTATAAATAAATAATTGTGTTTGCTCGCAAACGAAAAAAAAACCGACTTCAATTACATCGTCGAGTAATGCAACGTAGATCGACGAAAAAATAGTCAAGTAACTACGCGTTATCAAAGATTACTCAAAAAGTAGTATATGTGACCACATGATAAACACCAGCTTTCGATTAAATTAAAAATTATCAAAATCGGTACACCCACTAAAATGTGACTGCGGATTTTCGAGAGTTTCCCTCGATTTCTCTGGGATACCATCATCAGATCCTGGTTTCCTCATCATGGTACTAAACTAGGAATATCCGCTTTCTAACAAAAAAAAAGAATTATACAAATCGGTATATCCAGTAGAACGTTATGCGGTATAATACAACGTAGGTCGACGAAAAAATAATAAAAAGATATATGTTGCAATTTGCATCATAAAAATGTATTGTACTTACAAAAATTATAGTTCACAAAGCAAGGAGATACTTATCATATATAAATGGCTTAAAAGCGCCATCTGTTATATTTATGCGTAACTAGATCACAACTATAAACGAAATTAAGTCGTAGAAGTATCCGTTAATTAGTTCTAAAGATAATACATAGGTGGCGCTAAAGCGAGTACAAGAAATACATTTTACGTAATTTTATTAATTAAAAAAAATACAGTTTTAAAATTACCAAACGGATAATAATAGTATTAAACTTCCATCGCAATGTTGAGAACTCTAAATATCTGTTCTAATTCCTTATCTGTGCTTTCGTAATTTCACGCCAATAAAGAAAAACAAAATTTTCAGGACATCTTTCGTCGATAATCTAATAATAATTATAAAGCTGAAGTGATTGTTGGTTTCTTTGTTTGTTTGTTTGAACGCGCAAATCTCAGGTACTACTGGTCCGATTTGAAAAATTCTTTCAGTATTATATAGCCCATTTATTGGAGAAAGCTACAGGCTCTTTTTAAATCAACGCGTGTGCCACGGGGCATAGCTAGTATTTATATAAATATAGGCAATTTTCCTTCACAATTCAAAGTTTTTTTCATAGATCGACAAGTTAACAAACTGTAAAATAAATGCAATTAAAATACACGATTGTTCTGTTGTAAATAATATAACAAGGTCATTCATATTAATTGAAATAACTTAATCAATGAAGTGCCTCAAAAAATTAAGCGATATATTTTAATATTTTATACCACATATCCGTGATATGGCAATAAATTTATTTCAGCAGATACTATTTGACATGAGCGTTTCAAAACATAACCAAACCTATCCAATTTAATTGTACATTCTTACCAAGACAACATTAAGCTATACCTAAAAATGCAGTAGTTCTGTACCCATACTCATTTTACATTTATAACTTACCATTGTACTTATTTACCTATGTTATTCATTATTTTCATTTGCTGCCATCTATCTAACAGTTAATAATACACTTAAAAGGAAATTATACTCAATCCTCTATTTCGTCGTGTGCAAATAATTTTCAATGATTCCAATAGATGGCGCTGTTAAATATAATTGTTAAAAATGTGTTTATAATACAAACGAATAAAACAAAAAAAAAATGGAAAAGGTCTGTATTTATTTTATTCGAAATCTTTTTCATTCAAATGTACTTTTCTATAGCAAAGAAGCAAACAAATTGTGAATTTACTGGTAGCACAACTATTTCAGGTAGGTTACATTATATTTGAAACAAAACTTCTTTTACGGACTTGGGGAGTAAGTTGGTAAAAGCGTGACGAGAGCGTTACGAAAAGTGTAATCTGGAGAAGGGAACGGAAGTTAAGAAGAAGATATAAGTTGGTGAAGATGGAATGAGAGAGAGAGATACGTTTCGTAAGTTTTACTTCAGTCGTGTGGTTTAAAGCACACTCGTTTTTTTTAAATATTTTTTTTCTTGACCATGTGAATACAATGATATTATGTTTACTATGTAATCGATGATACATACTACCAGTGCAGCTGTGTCAGTAGAATTTCGTTCGTAAGAAACAATCCCATACAGCTTGTGACGTATTTCTACTAGTACTAAATAGATGGCGCTAGTAGAGCTAAATTTTCTATTAACAATTGAATTGTCTTATTTCTTGAATGTTACAGTGAAAAATATTTGAAATTATTTAAAAATTAAATATTTTAATTGTTTTAGAACATATTTTATGTTTAATTATATATAATTATAATTTTTAACGTGTAAATTGTATATGATTCTAAATCACGCTTTTGAAGTTTTTAACACATTTAAGTATATAAGTAAAGAATGTCGCTTTCTAATTGTACTCGCTTCGGCAGTACATATACTAAAATTGGAACGATACAGAGAAGATTAGCATGGCCCCTGCGCAAGGATGACACGCAAAATCGTGAAGCGTTCCACATTTTTTGACATAATTATATTTAAACCTTAAGTAAAGTAGGTAAAAATTATTTGTTGTCGAATGCCGATAAACGGCAAGTTTCTAGGACTGTACTTATGGCATTGAACAAAAATAATAATGGTTATGATATTTATTTATTTTTTCACCGTCAAACTTCTCTTTCTCTGTCAAATATTTTTATACGCAACCTATTAAAACAATAATTATAGTTTAACTCATTGATAAGACTCGTCATGGTAGACTGTAAGCAATCTATAAATTACGCTCTACGTGTAAGAAAGTAAAAACTAAAATATTTTTTTTTTATGTATAATTATTATGAAAAATATAAAAAACTTATTCTGATTAAAACAAAACAAAAGGAATTAGCTTTCCTTCAGTTCTTTTACACTAACTATCTACTCCTACTACCTGGCAAGTTTTGTTTATACGTAAAGAAATCAAGTCATATAATTACTTATCGCCAATAGGTTTTTGTTTGTACAGATTAAGTATGGTCTGGGCTTTTGTGTTTGTGTATTGTATGTTTTCAGACCCCCGAAACAGGGGTTAATCCTAGTGGAGTTGAGTGTTTAACTATTTATTTAATTATGCTTAAGAATTACCGTGCTGTTTCGTTCCCTTTGGTAAGCTCTATTGCTTGCCATGCCATATTCCGCCAAATGACAATTCACTTAAGACCTCTATTGATTATTAAGATAGTGAGTTAAATTTTGGAATACATTCCTAATTTTACAAAATATTGTATTTTTTATTTGCCTTTTTCCTTGTTTTTTTTTTTGTCTTTTCGTTAGCTTTTGTTATATGTAGGTTTTTTACTTGAAATTAATAAATTTTAATTATGAAAAAGTGTATTAGTGTATTACCACTATTCTAGACTTTTTTAACTTTTAATTTAAGTGGTTGATGTAAAATTCTTAATATTATTTTTTTGGAACCGATATTTTTTTTTTCTTTAACCGCGACCCAGTTTTGATTTAAAAATCTGCAGCCCTAAATGCAGCTATCGTTTATTTTATAAAATTATATTAAAAGTCTCTTAAGTGTAAAATATTCCATCTTATTACGGAAAGTGGAAGACCACTCGGTTGAAATCAGCACTTTGCATCTTACTTATGTCAGAGCACGCTCTTCCGTTGAATAAAGTTAGATACCTACGTATTATAAATGTTTCGTTTTTAAATAAAAACATTCTTGATTAAGATAAACGATTTTTAGGTACTTAAGCTAACGGCATATTTTTATAGGACTACCTGGCAAAGAAGTGTATGTTGTACGTTGTACCTGATTGGAAGGGTAGAACACTGAAAGAAAACTGCTGCTGGAACGTGTATCATTAATAAAAAGTTTCTATAATATGATATCTTTAAAAGTATGTAAATATCGATTGAAGCTTAGTACAGGCACTGAGGTAGGGCACATCAGGAATTTCCTGCTCAAAATATGGAGCAGCCCGACTGGGGTAGTACCTCGACCTTACAGAAGATCACAGCAAAATAATACTGTTTTCAAGCAGTATTGTATTCCTGTTGGTG
Source organism: Melitaea cinxia (assembly GCF_905220565.1). Classification (NCBI taxonomy): domain Eukaryota; kingdom Metazoa; phylum Arthropoda; class Insecta; order Lepidoptera; family Nymphalidae; genus Melitaea; species Melitaea cinxia. The sequence goes on from NC_059405.1 coordinate 1,147,387, forward strand.
AGTAACAGAGCTCCTGGGGGTTTGGGGATTGGGTAGGCAACGCGCTTGCGATGTTTCTGGTGTTGCAGGTTTCTATAAGCTACGGTAATCGCTTACCATCAGGTGAGCCGTACGCTTGTTTGCCGACCTAGTGACATAAAAAAAAAGAGGCATCGTTAATTGGCTTTGGCTTGTTATAAGTCTTATTGATTGATTCGAACACATTGAGAGGCAACTGAATTCTTGTATTTTTATCCAGCAGAAGGAAGAAGACTCCGACACAGTTTACAAAATTAGACCCATATTCGTTTAGCGTCCAAACCCACATGATTTGTTTAATGCTTATGGCAACATGCTAATTCGCATTCTAAGTTGGTAAATACCTTTTAAAAAACGTTTTTAAAGAAATATGCCAGTGTATTTGAAGTAAATTAATATTGATACTTAAAAAATACAAATAGGTAATGGCGTATAATTATGACACAGAAATCATGAATCGACGTACCCAACACACATCACACTTTATTTAAAAAAAAATCTACTTTACAAAGCCTCTAGAAAACCTTTAAAAGGTTTCTAGAATAGAAATGGTATCTAAGAGAATATCAATCTATTAAGCGCATATTGTAGACAATGCTTTAGATGGAAAGTATGATCAGCACTCGAAGCTCTTGAGAAAAACCGACTCAACGGACCAATGTTTGAATTGTGAAGCGCTGGCCTTTTAATGCAAAATGCGTTGCACTTGCATAACAATAGGAAATGGAAGTGACACCTTTTCGGAATGTAAATATGTTAATTTGTGTAGTATTTGTTAATAATGAAAATTGTTAAAATTTAAGATCAACAATTTATGCTTTGTTGGAAGAATTACAACACTGAAACTATTAGTAATTATTTTAGTCATTTACCTAACTTTTTTTTTCTTTAGAACGCGTTTATAGATTAATGTAAATAATGAATAAATGATGTAATATAACACGTACTTTTTTCCAAATGTGAACGTTGTTGGCCCTAGCAACCTTGGAAACACCACTCCTTAAGGGGGACTTATAGTAAAACAAAATTGGATATTCGTAATTTTCAGGATAATCGTCCTGGATGCCGCTTAGCGAGATCGCACATCGGTTTAGGACGAAGACAAAAGGGTGTTATTTACTTATAATCATTATTGTTGCCATTATTTAAATTTTTGTTATTATTGTCATTACAATGATAAAACAAAATCAAATCTACAAACTGTGACCTGTGTTTGGCTACAGAAGAACAGATAATACTAGAAGTACAGAGTAGATTTTCATAACAGATTTACACCTTTTTTGAAAAAAAAAAAATAGATCAATCGTCTATTACCGATGACACAGGCATAGTTTACATTAGGAACAGATTTTCATGTATGTCAAGGATATTGTTTTGTATATTATGCCGATGGCGATGCGTATAGGATTTCTATAACAGTTGTTATTCTCAGATCTCCACACCGCCACAGACTGTTAGACGGAAAGTGTACTAATAACTTTGGTTCCGTGAAAATGTTTCTAATTCAGTATAATAAATATTTGTTCGTTAGTTTTCGTCGATGGTATCGGGTGTTTGATTTTAACTTCGAGAAACTTTTAATAAAAAAAAACGTGGATTAATTTTGAAGTATTGTATTAAATATTTATATGAACGAATAAGTATTGTAAATGCATTTGCCGTGTTTTGTTTTTGTACTTTTTTAAGTGTTGATAATGTTCGTGAAAGCTTAAAAACTTCGTATTATGTATGAGATCTTATTCCCATTCTGAGACTTTAAATCCGTTTTCCAATTCGTCCAGTAACGCATTTTTGACTCCTCATAAGCATTGTAAAGCAATGTTGGGTAAAGGTAAGTAATAAGTACCTAACGTTATAGGGAGTGTTCACAATCTTCGAGAACCCTAAAAGCCCGACTAAGAAAGTGGACGCTGACCTATTCTTAGCCGGAGTCGATCTCAACGAGAAAACAATTTGAGGCGATTGTTGTTATTACAGGAACTGGAATCGATAGAGCCTGATTGTAGTCGCTATGTGGAATGTTATGCTTGGAAATGTTACATATTGCTTATAGGATGAATACAAGAAGAATAAACGTTTGATTATTATTTTTGAATGAGAACATTAATTTTATTTCATTTCGATTGTAGCGCTGAATTCGTTTTTCATTAGATTGTTCACGGCACTGGCTGACTGGCTGTTCTAATTGCTATAAGTCATTTTTCGTTGTATTTTCGTTGCTTGTCTGTTGTGAGACTAGATTACCAACAGATCAAAAATCCACAGATTATATACTTAATAGTAGATGATATTATTAATTGAACACCAATTAATAATTATTATGCTACGAGTATAAGAGACGAACGACAATCTCATCCCTGACATAAAGAATTTTCCCTATAACCTTTAGGTAAAGGATAAGTTGTCATATCTCTCGGGCTGATTAAGTTTATGATTTACCATAGGTCTCTTTCTCCATGTAGGAGAAGAATCAGAGCTTAATCCACCAAGTTGATCTAATGCGGGTTGGCGGGTAAGTTTGTACTCAACTAATTTCGCACAACTTTAATTAAGTGTAGGTAACCTGTCAGAGTTCGAATAAATAATTAAGAAACATAAATTAGTAATGTTACCTTAGAAAGGTGGAAAATTTCGAACATTAATTATATTTAACCCTTTTTCCCCCTTTTGACACCGCGTTGGCACAACGGTCACAATCATGGATTGTAACCTGTTGCCCTGGCGGTTGCGGGTTCGATCCCCGCACATGACAAACATTTGTATTGGCCATACAGGTGTTTGCCGTGGTCTGGGTGTTTGTGCAGTCCTTGTGGGTTACCACCGTACCTCGGAGAGCACGTTAAGCCGTCGTTGTTATCAAGTACACCTGATAGCGATCGTTACTCATAGTAGGGAATATATCCGCCAACCCGCATTAGAGCAGCTTGGTGGATTAAGCTTTGATCCTTCTCTTACATGGGGAAAGAGGCCTATGCCTAGCAGTGGGATATTACAGGTTGAAGCGAACCCCTTTTTTTCTAATTAATTAATTTGTTAACAAAAAACGTACCTCAATACTTTCATCAATACGTTGCTTTGACGCGACACGATACGCAAATTTAATTACAACCATGTTTATATACATATAATACCGTTGATTAAATTTCTAGAAATTTCCACCAGAAGACAAAAGCTTTTACCGTCTCGATAACATTCATTTATAAGTTATCTTCTAGTTGAAATTCAATTACGAGTTTTCATTATAACTTAATTATGGCTTCAATCCGTCAACAGATTAAAACATTTTCCAAGTTGTATGAAACAAATCCAATCAGTCAACTAAAACGATTCAAAGTTTAGAACTGTAGATAATATAGTTTAAAAGGGAGTGTAACAAACTGACGATTTATTGGCTTTCCCAACTAACGTTTATGACTTGATTAACGGGATTGCGTATTACGCGAATTACTTTCGTAAGTTGTTAATGCGCTGGAACTATGTCGCTTTATCGTTTCTATGACGTTTTTATTTAAATAAAAAGTTTGGTCAATAATTGTATTTGCTCACAAACGAAAAAAAAACCGACTTCAATTACACCGACAAGCAATGCAACGTAAATAGAAAAGTAAATACGCGTTATCAAAGATTGCACAAAAAGTAGTTATCAGATATCCATAATGGAACTACAAAACAAGTATCAGCTTTCGATTAAAACAAGAATCATCAAAATCGGTATACCCAGTGATAAGTTATGCGGTATAATATAACGTAGGTCGACGAAAAAGTAATCAAGCAAATACGCATTATTAAATATAATTCGAAAAGTACTTATTATATCTCAATTAAAATTTAACGAAACTACGTGACACGTAACACCTTTGGATTAAAAAAAATTACCCAGTCAAAAGTTCTGAGGTAAACATACATAAAAAAATATAATCGAATTTAGAACCTCCTCCTGTTTTGTAAGTTGGTCAATTATAAAATATGCTTAAGATTATGAATATAAATTATAAGTATTTAAATGTATAGGTACAATATATCTAAACGGACTAACATTGTGTGCTCAAGCTTACGCTAAATCTTCACGATGTTGCTGGTTATGATGTTACTCTACTGTACTGTGTAGGTAACGTGACCGTCAGAAATCTATATATTAATACGTGAAGCAAAAACTTTGTAACCTTTTTTTCGAAAATTGCGTGGACGAAGGTTTATGAAATTTCGCACACTTATAGTTCATAATATATAGAAAGAGTGCAGAATGCCAATATTTTTTTGCATAAAATTAAAAAAAATTACACATATTACTATATATTTGACACATACACACGCGCATTTATTATATACTCTTTTGTCTATGGTTAAAGTCTGTGACTGACAAATTGAGAATAGATAATAGATTAATATTGTTTGTCTTTACTGAATGTCAAACAATTCATTTATTATAATACTAGCTGTGCCCGCTACTTCGTCCGCGTGGAATTTTAAAGAAATAGTTATTAACCAGTCGTAGAGTTATAAAATTTACAAAATTCTACAATAAAAGTAACCTAAGTTACTCCTTAGTATATCACCTATCTGCCAGTGATCGTCCCGTCAAAATCGGTCCAGCCGTTTCAGAGATTAGCCGGAACAAACAGACAGACACACAGACAGATAAAAATTGTAAAAAATATTATTTTAGTATATGTACCGTGTATACATCCATATGCATTTAGTTAAAAGCGGTTATTTTATTATTACAAACGGACACTCAAATTTTATTTATTTGTATAGATATAGGTAATATTATTCCATTACTATGTAGGTATGTAACTTATTCGTCAGAAATATTTCCAAATATGTAATATTTCGACGTTTTAGTATGAATTAAAAGTAAAAAAAAAGCAGAAATTATTATAAAAAGTAATTGAATAATACCAAATTATAATGAAATAACGAAGTACATAATAATATCAAATATGTTATTCAAGTAAAATATTGAAAACAACACAGTTAAATATAAATGTTGCAAACACGTAATTATGAAAACTAATTGCTTTTTCACTCTAATTATGTTCCTATTCACACAGAAATCTTGGATAGAGGGTAAAATCATATTAAATAAAGTTTTAGCACACACACACACACACACACACATGTATATATTATTTGTTTTATTCATTGTATGACTAAATCTTATATAAATAAAAATGAATGTTGATAAGCGCATAACTCGAGAATGGCTGGACCGATTCGGCTAATATTTTTTTTTTTATGTTTCTTAAGGCCCAGCGAAAGGTTTTAATACTAAAAAAATAAAAAAAATAAAATAAAAAAAACTATATACCTAAATAAAAATCTAATAACTTTTGACAGAACGAGGTCTGTCCGCGCAGCTAGTTTATAATAATTTTCAGTTTTTTAACCGACTTTAAAAAGGAGGATGTTTTCAATTCGAAAGTTTTTTTTTCTTTTTTATGTGTTTTTTTGAATCGAAAGCTTGTGCTTCTCGTGTGTTTTTTTTTAATTTGATCGAGATTTGATGATTTTTTAAGTATTCATTTTAAGCGCGTATTTACTTGACTATTTTTTCGCCTACCTTCCTACGTCCTACCTACTTACCTACTAACCTACCTTCGCATTATGGTCAATAAAATTGAAGTCGATTTTTTTTCGATATATTATATTATTTTAAAACATTTTAGGTACCATATTGAAATTTGCTTTGTAAACAGTGACCCTTTTAAGGAGATAGAGGAGGAAGAATATATCAATATAACACCACTTGAGATCAGTATTATTTTACTGTGGACTCCTGGAAGGGTGGGGGGGGGGGGTACTTACCAGTCGAAATGTTCTAAATTTGAGTAAGATATTTCCTGATTACCTCAATCTATAGTTTAATTTGCTTATTATAAAAGTATTAATATTATTTTAATGTATTGTTTGAGTGAAAAACACAGCATAAAATACAATAGCAACAAAAAACCAACAACAATATTAACAAAGAAATATGTACAAATTTCGAATGATGTCAAAAAATCAATCTCAAGCTACGTATCAATAACATGATATCTTTCTTTGATTCCAAATCACCGTCACGACTCATTATCTCGCTTTCAATATCTCGGGGTACACAAAAGACGTCTGGAAGCAATTCTTTAGCAACCGTTAATATAATTTTAGAAATCTGAGATTGGAAATTGTTAGAACTTTTCCCCGTTAAAGTACTTCTGCTGTTTGTACAAAAATGGCTTGGAATACACTTGAGAATGTTTAACTAATGTATTAAAAAATGTGAAGTGTTTTGGCGCAGTGGTGACTGGTGGCTGTAGATGCAAAAGCGGTCGTGCATTCTATCCGAACGAAAACGATGCCGAACCGATAGTAGCTAAAGGACTAATGTCATTTTATTTTAATGTTTCCAAAGACTAAAGATGTTTTTAAGTGAAAATTTCTTTTGGCGCAAAGCACAAACATTTTTTCGTAGATAGTAAGTTAGGCTGATCCGTCACGCTCTGAGGTGAAAGGCTTGATCGAGTGAGCACGGGACCGGCGAGTCTACACGAGCGAGAAAGATACAGTCAACTGATCTTCGCTGTTGTGTCACTGTATTTAGGTTTTTTTTTTATGTCACTAGGTCGACAAACAAGCGTACGGCTCACCTGATGGTAAGCGATTACCGTAGCTTATAGACACCTGCAAAACCAGAAGCATCGCAAGCGCGTTGCCGACCCAATCCCCAATCCCCCCAGGAGCTCTGGTCACCCTACTCACCAACAGGAACACAATACTGCTTACTGCTACCCCAGTCGGGCTGCTCCATATTTTGAGCAGGAAATTCCTGCTGTGCCCTACCTCAGTTGAAAGGGTTATTTAATTAAAACGTAATAATTGTCATTATTAATGTAATAGTTATTATTATATTATAAATTGATTGCGACTGTCAATGAAGTTTTACTTTTGCGGCGCAGTCTTAAGCACTCACTTTTTTGATATTGTTTTGGCTTTTTAATCTTCTTACAATAAAGTCCTCGACCCATTATAATTTATAATCATAATTTATTTAATAATAATAATGTTTAAAAAACATATTTCCAAACTTAACCTATTACAATGAAATAAAAATTAATACTAAAGAAATTATATTATGGTACCGTCACAATTGGATAAATATTTTTGCTACAAGTATTTATTTAGTAATAAAAAAAGGAACAATTAGTTTGTAGTTGTAGTTTGAAAGTAATTACTAAGTATGATCTCTACTTCTCCTAGGTAGGATAGCTGAGCTATCTGTATTAAGGAGAAGCTATTTTCCTCCCGAGATTTCTACAATTTTTACTTTCTATTAAGGTCATTCTCGTCCTGTTGTCCATCCGCCATCTTTATAATCTTTGTAATATATGATCATCGATTTTTTTTATTTCGTTTACTTACACACAATTTTAATTAAAGAATAGAATAAAAATAAAACCCAACGAAAAAATTTATATTAATATAAACGTAACGCAAAAATGTTTACATATAATACATATATAATGCATAATTTCCGAACGACATTCCTTCTTGTTCCAAAGGATATTGGATAATTCTTTTTTTTTTCGTATTCGTTTTTATCAGAATGTGGTTCGTGTAAACGAAAATTAAAAAATTACATATGTACAAAAAATATGATAATATGAAAAAAGCCAGTTAAAAATAAAATAAATAATAATTGTCTTATCAATTTTTTTTCTATATTTTAATGAAATTGAGGTAATTTAATCTCAAAACTTGTACGTGGTATTTCTCAAGAAGCAGATAATACTTGAAATTCAGTTAGCGTATCACTAATTGAGTGTGTCAAAATGTATTACTTCTTTATACAACTATCTTTTCCTATTACTTTATCTTTAAAACACCAATTTCATGCAATAATAAATTGTAAAGGCTTGTAAAAATTCCTCCATGCTAGCGTAGAGCCACGTGACCAGCGTGCAGCTATAGACATCCATCAAGTGACATTTTTGTAAAATTTTGCTGAAAACTTGGTCAAAAAGGTAATTAATAAAAACAAATAAATAGAAAAACGTTGGAGGTACCTAGTGTGATTCAAATAATTACATTATAAACAGAAAACTTATGTGTGATCGATATATGTATATATTACAAAAATGCGGCCGCGTGGTGCTAGCCGAGTAGAATAGCACTACCTCCTTTCTTCCCGTGGGGTCGTAAAAGACGACCGAGGGATAAGCCTGGCTCAAAATCATCAGGGTCCTGGAGAAGGAAAACTTCGTTGGAAACCCGGAGTGGGGTCTCCATCAAGCATTCGTGGCATAGCTCTAAATAAGAAAAACTCCTGCAGCCGAACTGGTTCCACACGTATCGACTCGTCGTTCCTGTGGGCCTAGCCAAAGAGGTCGAGAGGGTGGCGCAGAGCTTAGGCAACTCTGCGTTTTACTTAAGAGTGTCCTAGGCGACACAGTGTCTGTGTGATACTGTCTAAATCGTTTGCAATAGGCGGCCTAAGGCCAATGACAACAATTTAGAAAAAAAAAATCAAGGTTCACGACAATTTTAAAATCTCCATTGAAGTCAGCAAGCCTTCATTCAATGAAGAAATTTTTAATTTTTTTTTCTTACTTCTGATTTCGTTTTAATGATAAAAAATTGAAAAAAAAAACAAATAAAAATGATGTATTTATAACAACTACAAACTGATTTTTAAAAACGAATTTGAAATGTACAATTAAAACTAACAAAAAAATTTTAAATAAAAAAAAGAAATTTCCAGAGATTTTCAACAGTTTTCCCTTTCCTCTATTCAACCCCATTAGGTACCCCATAGGATTAAATAATGAGTTAGCGTGTCTAGACGTGGTATACGGAACTCACCTGACCCTAAATTTACGTTTATACTTCCAGCTGCAAACAATTCTAGAACTAGTTATTCATAGATAAGATAACATTTAGTGTGATGATCATATTTAATATCAAGCTTTATAAATTTGTGAAATAATGAATAGTGTTTAATTATTTCTTTAGATATGAGTAAAGTCTTAAAAATACTCTTATAAATAATTTTCTAGAAGTAAATTTATTACTCGTAATTATCTAGACAGATCTTTTAGACCTAAGTAGGTTTAAAATATCCCATTTTCTATTAGATTTGACGAGTATTTCTTGAGCTGTACCTAAAGTATAATTTAAAATAATTTTGTTTGCTCGCAAACGAAAAAAAACCGACTTCAACTACATCGATAAGTAATACAACGTAGATCGACGAAAAAATAGTCAAGCAACTACGTGTTATCAAAGATTACTCAAAAAGTAGTCATCAGATCTCAATAAAATTTATATGTGACCACATGATAAACATCAGCTTTCGATTAAATTAAAAATTATCAAAATCGGTACACCCAGTAAAAAGTTATTGCGGATTTTCGAGAGTTTTCCTCGATTTCTCTGGGATCCCATCATCAGATCCTGGTTTCCTTATCATGGTACCAAACTAGGGATATCTCCTTTCTAACAAAAAAGAATTATCAAAATCGGTACATCCAGTAGAAAGTTATGCGGTATAATACAACGTAGGTCGACGAAAAAAGCGTCAAGTAAAAACGCATTATTAGATATAACTCGAAAAGTAGTTGTTAGATCTCAAATAAATTTAAATGGGACCAATTGGCACACACCACCTTTCGATTAAAACAAAATTTGTCGAAATCGGTCTACCCGATCAAAAGTTCTGATGTAACATACATAAAAAAAAAAAAAAATACAATCGAATTGAGAACCTCCTCCTTTTTTGGAAGTCGGTTAAAAAAAACTGAAAAACGAGACTTTTATAGCTAATCGACTTAAAAAGAAGAAAAAATTTTTTAATTATAAAGAGTTTATATTACAGTAACAAGATCGAACAATCAATCATAATTAATTACTTTAAAATAAAATTATAATGCATTATTATATTAGTATATTTTGCATTTTACTACATTTTCATAACTTTTACTATGTTTTTATAACCCTCCGCACATAGATAATTGCAAGTAGAATAATTGTTACATTTAATATAGCAAGCACCTCACGCTTTTTATTCTGAATTGAATTATTCTCTTAATAACTTAAATTTTATTGTAATTTTATTTTGAAGTAATTAATTATGATTGATTGTTCGATCTTCTACTACTGTAATATAAACTCTTTGTAATTAAAAATTATTTTCTATTTTTTAGTTCGATTAGCTATTAAAGCGGCCTTTTTTTTAAAACTATATTTTATTTTTTAGTTCATATTTTTAACTAATTATTTGCGGACATGTGATAGTTTTCCATTATTATTATAAACAATAAAATAATAACTATTCCGCGCGGAGCGAAGCTAAGAAGTAACGCCACGCAAAGCGGGCGGGAAACAGCTTGTAAGGAATAAACAAGGTAATAATTGTGTTTGCTCGCAAACGAAAAAACCGACTTCAGTTTCTTATTAAAATTTTTTGAGTTTTAACGCTATATATTTTATTGTGCTGTGTGGCTACGGCACTAAAGAATTTAGCCACCCCCTCTCTTCCCGTGGGTGTCGTAAGAGGCGACTAAGGGATAACAAGGTTCCACTACCACCTTGGAACTTAAGAAGCCGACCGATGGCGGGATAACCATCCAACTGCTGGCTTTGAAATACACAGGCCGAAGACGGGCAGCAGCGTCTTCGGTGCGACAAAGCCAGTACTGCGGTCACCAACCCGCCTGCCCAGCGTGGTGACTATGGGCAAAACACATGAGTTCACGTTATTTTTAGCGTAAACTTGTGGAGGCCTATGTCCAGCAGTGGACTGTATAGGCTGTAATGAATGATGATGATGTATTGCAGAATGCTTTGAATTCTAACACAAGAGAGGTCATTGTGTCAAAAAGAAAAAGAATAGCAAAACCATGGGTTACACCTGATCTGTTACGCTGCCTAAAAAACCGCGATAGACTAAATAAAAAAGTTAAACTGGCTCCTAATAACGATAGTTTAAAGTGCACATATAAGCGATATAGGAACTACTGTACCGACCTACTTCATAAACTCAAAAGGCAATATGAAAGGTCCCTGATTTGTGAAGCTGGTTCAGATGGAAAGAAACTTTGGAACGCAGTAAGAAACATTACTTATACTTGCAATAAGGTGGACAAATCTACGAGCCTACTCTGTGGTGACGATCCTGTTGCTAATGCTAATTCTGTCAACAAATATTTTTGCGAAATCGGACAGTCATTGGCTGAGAAGCTCATTCAGCCGTGTGTCACACCTGCTCAAAGTAAGCATGATTTCCCCAGGTCTCCCAACTCTCTGCTGCTTTGGCCCACTGATCCTGGAGAGATAAAGGTTATTATCATGTCTCTGAAAGATGGCTGTGCCGCTGGAGTTGATAATATCCCCGCCTGGCTTATTAGGCGCAACTGTAATTTGCTCGTTGCACCCATCACCCATCTTTGTAATGTTGCACTAAGCACGGGTTGCTTCCCTGAGCAATTTAAAATATCTACTGTCAAGCCAATCCACAAGGGGGGTGATGAGTCCAGCGTCAGCAACTATAGGCCCATTTCGATTCTGCCAGTTCTCTCCAAAATTTTAGAGAAACTTATGAATAAAAGGTTAGTTTCTTTTCTTGAGTCCAACCATATATTATCTGACTCACAATTTGGATTCCGTGCTGGTAGATCAACGGAGGACGCAGTGATCGTGATGACAAACACATCAATGTCTGGAATTGAGAATAAACGGAAACTTCTCGTAATTTTTCTAGATCTTGCCAAGGCTTTTGACACGGTTGCTATCTCTATACTAATTGATAGGTTGGAGGAGGTTGGTGTGAGAGGCTTATCTCTTCTGCTTTTTAAAAACTACCTGCAAAACCGAAGGCAAAGAGTCAGGATCGGTCAAACAACAAGCGACATTGTACCCATCTCATATGGGGTGCCTCAGGGTAGCGTTCTTGGTCCCACGTTGTTTCTAGTGTACATAAACGAACTTTGTCGAATAAAGATCCCACAAGGAAAAATTATTTCCTTCGCAGATGATACTGCTTTACTGTTTGACGGCAGTACGTGGGAGGACGTGTATGATGCTGCACAGCGTGGATTTGACAGTGTATCGGCATGGTTAAAAAATAACATCCTGACTTTAAATGCAACTAAGACCAAGTACCTGGCTTTCTCCGCCACTAAAAAGGGTTTACCATCTTTTGGCATCATTCGAGCACATGTTTGCAACCCAGCTTCATACACCAGTTGTGTATGTCCGGTTCTTGAAAGAGTGGACAATATCAGATACTTGGGGGTCATTATTGACTCTGCGTTCACCTTCAAGCCCCATATTTTGTCTCTCGTAGCTAAACTAAGGAAACTCATCTACATTTTCAAATGCTTAAGACATGTAGCTGATCGGAATACTATCAAATCTGTCTACTATGCGCTCTGCCAATCCCTTATAACATACTGCATCACTGTATGGGGTGGTTCGTGTAAGTCAGCCCTTATTGGTGTAGAGAGAGCCCAGCGAGCAATCCTTAAAACAGCAGCGTCACTTCCTTTTAGATATCCGACCGACGATCTTTATAAATCCTGGGATGTCCTATCGGTGAGGAAATTGTTTATAACTCATATTCTGTTAAAAAAGCATTCTCAGCTCCCATTCGACCCTAAAATTAATCAAGACAAAAGACGTAAAAACAAAGTATGCCCCTCTATAAAGGTTTCAACGGCTCTAGCTCGGAGACAGTACTATTACTTGGGAAACTTTCTTTATAACAGGGTTAACTCCCGTATACCCATTTATCACCTTCCAAGACTGAAATGTAAATTCACTATTACCAACTGGCTCAAATCTTTCACATACGATGATACCGAAAACCTACTTGTTCACTAGCAGCTGACTCTAGGTATATAATTGTTTGTATTTTATTATTACTATTATTATTATTATTATTATTTTTCTTTCTAATTACCTAAATTTTCTTGTTGACCTTTTGGGTCTTTGTTGGCAATTACTATACATTGGTAAAACAAGTTTACATATACCTTCATCTGCGAGGCTTGTCTCCATTTGGACAAGTTGAGCACATGATCCTGTATTCTTAACTTTGGGGGGGGGGACCTGGTGACTTATAGTACAGGTATTTTATACCTTTTTTGAGCACCAGTCCTTCGCTAATCGTGTTGTCAAACTTTGTGTAAAAAACTTTGTGTAAAAATTACTTATAACTTATTTTCCTCATAATGTAATCTTCATCTAAATAAATATTATTATTATTATTATTATTATTATTTCTCTGGGATCCCATCATCAGATCCTGGTTTTCTTATCATGGTACCTAACTAGGGACATCTCCTTTCCAACAAAAAAAGAATTATCAAAATCAGTACATCCAGTAGAACGTTATGCAGTATAATACAACGTAGGTCGACGAAAAAAGCGTCAAGTAAAAACGCATTATTAGATTTAACTCGAAAAGTAAATAGTTGTTAGATCTCAAATAAATTTAAATGGGACCAAATGACACACACCACCTTTCGATTAAAAGAAAATTTATCGAAATCGCTCCAACCAGTCAATGTTTGTCTTGAAATACACGACATGAAATAGGTGTGTATTTGTTTCTTGTTCAAGTAAAACTTCTTTACGAACGCTTGACTTGGGAACTAAGCTGAGTGTACGACGAGACCGTTACGAAAATTGTGATCACGCGAGGCGAACAATGAAAAGGCAAACACATTTTCTTTCTCTCTTTCTCTTATAGCCAGTTGCGTTTCTCATATCTAAGACAGCACAGGTCTATTGTGCTGGCCTATTGCTAAATAAGTTTTACTTCAGCCGTGTGGTCTAAAGCACACTCCTTTTTTTCTACGTTAATCAAATGTTTATTTCATAATGACACTGAAGAGGAACTACAATATTGTTCGTGAGAATAATTTTTAAAAAATACAATCGTGTAACTTTTATAGTTTAGCCTCTAAGAATACTCTAGGTAACGAAATGTTATTTTTTGTCTGCGAATCGCGCGGGGGTTTTGTGTACAAAACGACTCTCGGAATATCTAATCTAATAGAAAATTGTTACTAATATATAAAAAAACAATAGAGATATTTTGCTCACCGATGTATAAATAGGAATAGGATCTGAAAGCTGAAATCGATGTCGGACACGAAAGGTATCCTTACCGTAATAAATTCATTGAATAATTTATTTATATTGCTTCGTTTGTTACCTATTGATCGCATGTCTTGTCCTTATTAACCGACTTCAAAAAAGGCGGAGGTTACTCAATTCGACAGTATATATATTTTATTATGTATGTTCGGGGATAACTTCGTTGTTTATAAACCGATTTTGATAATTATTTTTTTGTTAGAAAGGAGATATCCCTTGTGTGGTACCATGATAAGGAAACCAGGATCTGATGGTGGAATCCTAGAGAAATCGAGGGAAACTCGAAAATCCGCATAAATTTTTACTGGGTGTATCGATTTTGATAATTTTGATTATTTAAATTTCATCGAGATATGATCACAACTTTTGGAGTAATCTTTGATAATGCGTATTTACTTGACTAATTTTTCGTCTACCTACGTTGTATTACTTTTCGATGTGATTGAAGTCGGTGCTTTTTCGTTTGCCTGCAAACACAATTATTTTGAAGTTCATTTTACTATATTATAAATAAATAAACATTTAGAACATATACACGGTCATCTGTTCCTAAAGTAAGCAACGTTATAGGTAACAGCCAACTGGTATAGCTACATTTTTTTTTCGATAAATATACATATAAATAATACATATACAAATATTACACCCAGACTCGGGGTGGGAATCGAATCCACCACCCTCGGAGAAGAAAGCAAGGTACACGCACAAACTGCGCCAACGGGCTAGTTACTTGTCATTATAGTAACTTTCGAAAAATATAACTGTCAACTAGCGATTCACACTGAACCCCTAGTAATATTTTCCCCTGTATCGGGTGTCCGGAAACATACACAATACAAAAGTACGAACTGATAGACCATGGTAAATATCTATATACGTAAATGGCCAATAAAAATATTTGTTAAGTCGACGATCATGATTCAGCCCACTGCTGGGAATAGGCCTCTTTCTTCCACTGCCTGAGCTGCCCACGCTGCACCACTGCCGGTTGACAGCTATGTTCCCTACTATAAGTAACGATCGATATCAAGTATCAGGCAGCAGACTTTGCTGTGACCGCTACGACAAAGCGCACAGTGCAAAATTAGTGTCTGTAACGGATTAAAAATCTGTGAATCCGTCAATTTTGGAGATAGAGCTTTCAAATTTTTCATTAATATAAGGTAAATGATATAAGGATTACTAAAATGTTTTTTGCTCTAATGTAATTATGTATTACTAGCTGTGCCCGCGGCTTCGCCCGCGTTGAAATTAGTGTGTCACAAAGTTTTCCCGGCAAACTTCCATTGAAACTCTCACCAAAATCGGCTTCGTCGTTCCGTAAACCTTCCTCTTGGCAATGGTGGAGCTCTCTCTCCAATGGTGAAACCGCATGAAAATTCGTTCAGTAGATTTTAAGCAAATCGATCACATACACTTTTGGGGATTTTATTCTATAATACACTAACAGTTGCCCGCGACTACGTCCGTGTGGTTATGAAGATATGCATTACTATTAAGATGTTTAACGCAAATTATTTTTTTATTTCAGTCACTTGAAATGCTTATCAAACTGAGTAACTTTTTAAAAGGCACAATTTAGTATAATTTAAATGTAGTATAATTTAATTGTTATTATTATAAAACCTCTCTATACAGCCCATTTTTGTTTTATTTTCAGGCTGTACATATTTCATACAAACTATCAACCCCAATTAAACCCCCTTAGCGGTGGAATATCGTAAAATCCGTTCTTAGCGGACGTCTGCTAACTATAATCTACCTCCCTGCCAAATTTTATCTTTGTTCAACCTGGATGGATAGACCATCCAGCGGTTTTTGAGTTCTCGTGATGAGTGAGTTAGTGACCTTTCTCTTTTATATATAGATTACGATGCATTATTTGGACACCTCCTCACCATCTATAGAGCATATATTTTAAATTTCAAGTCTCTTATTTCAAAAACATAAGACTTTCATACAAACTTCTGGCCCCCGTTTTATCCCTTTAGCGGTCGATTTTCGTAAAATCAGTTCTTAGCGGAGGTCTATGCCCTATAAGAAACCTACCTGCCAAATTTCAAGTTTTTTAGCTGTTATTATTTCGGAGTTTTCGTGATGAGTGAGTCAACATACCAGCCCCCGTTTTAACTCCAAAAGAGAGTTGATTTCTAAAGATACATTATTTGGTCACCTTTCTACCATCTATATAGCACACATTTTGAATTTCAAGTCTCTTACTTCAAAAACATAGGACTTTCATACAAACTTTCAACCCCCGTTTTACCCCTTTAGGGGCCGAATTTCGTAAAACCCGTTCTTAACGAATGCTTACGCCCTATAAGGAGCCTATCTGCCAAATTTCAAGTTGTAGGTGTTATAATTTCGGAGATTTCGTGATGAGTAAGTAAACCTACCATCCCCCGTTTTAACCCCAAAAGGGAGTTGATTTCTAAAGATACATTATTTGGACACCTTTTCATTATTTATAAGGCATACATTTTAAATTTCAAGTCTCTTACTTCAAAAACATGGGACTTTCACACAAATTTCCAACCCCCGTTTTACCCCCTTAAGAGTCGAATTTCGTAAAATCCGTTCTTAGCGAATGTCTACATCTTATAAGGACCCTTCCTGTCAAATTTCAAGTTTGTAGGTGTTAAAGTTTCGGAGATTTTGTGATGAGTGAGTCAACCTACCATCCCCCGTTTTAACCCCAAAAGGGAGTTTATTTCTAAAGATACATTATTTGGACACCTTTTCATCATCTATAGAGCATACATTTTAAATTTCAAGTCTCTTACTTCAAAAACATAGGACTTTCATACAAACTTGCACCCCCCGTTTTACCCCCTTAGGGATCGAGTTTCGTAAAATCCGTTCTTAGCGGATGTCTACGTCGTATAAGGAGCCTACCTGCCAAATTTCAAGTTTGTAGGTGTTATAGTTTCGGAGATTTCGTGATGAGTGAGTGACCTTTCGCTTTTATATATATTATAGATTATTTGATTAAATCAAGAAAAAAAATCACATTCTTTTCAAATTGTATATGTTACCTAAAACTTGGTTTTTCTAGAAATATGTCGTAGATATATTTCTTATTATTAGTTATTCAAATAATATTACTATCATATAACGATAATTAATTAAAAAATACATATTTTATGTATTTTCGCTAATATATATCGCTATATATCGCTAAAATTCATGATTACCTTAAACTCACACGCCATATTATTATTTTTTTAAATGGACGCGTGCAAAATGTAGACTAAGACATATTCATTTGATAAAATAGCATTATTTCTTTATTTTCTTTCTGAAGAGTCTGCATATCACAAACGCTTTTTAAACGATACAGAGACTTTGGCACGTTTTTGTCTGTCGGAACATTCACGGCATATTTAAAATTCATCCAGCTATTGTTACTTGTTATAAAGAAATCTTTATTGCCTTTTTATAGCTTTTATTAAACGAGAGGATGATAATTATGCCTTTAAATAGTACCCACTCGTAGCATGTGTTATCTTTAGAATCCAGCTTTCTTTGAAATACGTTCACAGTACCGCAGTCATTGATTCACCTTATATGTGAGATATTCTTGACCCACGTGTAGAACAGATTAAATATTTTAAATAATAAATATGAAGAAATTTATATGCTTAAACAATAATGATAATATATTTCAAAATCTGGAGCATCGCGACTGGGGAAGTACCTCGACCCTACAGAAGATCACAGCTAAATAATACTCCTTCAAGCAGTGTTGTGTTCCTGTGATGAGTAAGATGAATATAGGTCCTGGGAGGGTTTGCGAGTAGGGACGGCAACGCGTTTGCGATGCTTCTGGTGTTGCAAATGTTAATATGCTAATAGTATATAGGCTATAAGTAAGTATAGTAAATTTATAGGCTAAGGTAATCTCGTACCAGCTTTGTTAGGTATCAGGTGAGCCATACGCTTGTTTGACGACCTAGTTGTATAAAAAATCTTAATATAGAGATACATGAGGATCTTGTACCTATCTAAAAAACAAAAGTAATAGATACAGCACAAGTGAGACACATATCGTAAATTTTCGTGTAAAAATCGAATAAAAATATAAAACATTAATTGAATTTCAAACGGTGACCAAACACTACGGCCCTTTACATCCTTTTTGTATCCATACGTGTCTGCGACGTGTCGAGAAAGACAATTGGACACGTGACATAAAAAGAATTTTAAAACCAGTGAAAAGTAATTTAGATTCGGAATACTCGTAAAAAGATTAATTGCTTACATCGTTTTATGTGTCACATGAGTATTTTATAACACAATTCGAAGTTTAAAAATGAATGGCTATTTAAAAAAGAAGAAATAAAAGAACAAAAGTAATATAATATGAGTATATATGTGTGTGTGTGTGTGTAATTTTTTTTAATTCTAAAAATGAATCTATTTTTAGAAAGGAACCATTAAATCCTTTTTAATATTAGTCATTATTACCATTAATCTTTGGTGATAACTCAAAAACTGACGCCGGCGCCACGTTTGCGCAACAGCCATGGATTGTACCTGTTGCGCTGGCGGTTGCGGGTTCGATCCCTGCACATGGCAAACATTTGTATTGGCCATACAGGTGTTTGCCGTGGTCTGGGTGTTTATGCAGTCCTTGTGGGTCTCCCCACCGTGCCTCGGAGAGCACGTTAAGCCGTCGGTCCCGGTTGTTATCATGTACACCTGATAGTGATCGTTACTCATAGTAGGGAATATATCCGCCAACCCACATTGGAGCAGCGTGGTGGATTAAGTTCTGATCCATCTCCTACATGGGGAAAGAGGCCTATGCCCAGTATGGGGATATTACAGGCTGAAACAAAAAAACTCAAAAACTACTCGTCAGATCTTAAATTAAAATGGAACTACCCTACAAGCACCCACTTATCTAATAAAAATTAGATTATCGAAATTGGTACACCCAGTAAAATGTTATGATGTAAGACCCATGAAAAATTGGCGTCAAATTGAGAACCTCATTTAAAAAATAGACTAACAAGCGAATCAGACAGTGACGTAACTTTTTTATTCCTAATACCCGGTGTATTGTTTCAAAACTCAAACGGACGGAGAAGCGTTAAAATGAAATGTGGAACAGTAACGCTCTCGAAACTACCTCTTTTAATTCCTTGTCAGTGATACAGCACGGTCTTCAGAAATTCAAAGTTTTTGAATCTGTAAAAGAAATCTCATTTTCTTAAGAGCTTCTTATAAACTCGCTAAGGCGTGAGTTAAGAAAAAACGTAAAAAAAAAATTCAAGCACTTGTTTCATTCATTTGGAACGGTTTCTACAAATAATTATATCCTTGTAAGATTCGCGTTTTTATTTATTTACCAACTGCGCCCGAACAAACTTCGTTCTGTTAAAAGTTAATAGTAAAAATTTTATTTACTAGCTGCCCGGATAGACATTTATTCTGCCAAAAGTTAATAGTATTTTTTTAATATTAAAACCCTACGTGGGCCTTAAAGAACATACAAAAATAAATTAGCTGAATTTGTCGAGCCATTCTCGAGTTATGCGCTTAGCAACATTCATATTTAAATGTTCTATCAATACTAAGTTACTGTTATATTTTTTATTCATTAAAACAATATTGTGTCATGTCATTCACAGAATCAAACTTATCTTTATTTACGACTAGCGACCCTCCCCGGCTTTGCACGGGTGCAATGCTGATACTAAATAAACTACAGAATGTCTTTATTTATAGTATGAAGCTAGCTTATAGCATGGTTATTAACATTATAACAACATTCAAATATGCGTCGTTAGATTACACGTTGTTACAGAATGCGTTGAAGAAATAAAGGTTCACTGCTCGTTCCTCGTAGGTGATAGCGTGATAATATGTAGCCTATATGTAGACCGACTTCTTAATAATATTTGTGCTAAATTTGAAGTAAATCCATGCAGTACTTTTTGAGTTTATCCAGGACATAAATACAGACAAACAAACCAACAGACAAACAGACCAACAGACAAATAGAAAAACAGACAAAAATTCTAAAAACTATATTTTTGGCTTCGGTGTCTATTGTAGATTACACCCCAAGTATTCTTTTAAAAAAATATTCAATGTACAGTTTTGACTTTCCTACCATTTTATTATATGTATAGATGATAACAATTTCGTGAAAAAGGTCGTAAGCGTCATGCAAAACGCGTCACTTACGCTTTTTGAGCAGTCATGCGTTTTATTAAGTTACAAATCTAAAGTCAATAACTATACTACTTCAAGTTTAAATTTTAAACCTTTTGATCAGCTTTTCAGTATTTCACAATAATTGACTTTTTCCGTCAAGTACATTTTTTACCCTTAAAAAACTCGACCTCAACACCCTAATTATCATTCAACCATTCAAGTCAAAGATCGAAGAACAGAGCGAGTGCCCTCAAAATAAAAGAAACGAAAAGTGGGGTCATATTGAACAGCGACCTTTAATTAGAACCTAGGGCCTGTTTCACAGATTGATATTGATTTAATGGATGACTGTATCCAACGGATAACAAGTTTTGACGTATTATTATTTTTTACCGCAGAACTCAAATATATTTAAAATATATTTCGATTCGAAAATATGTATCTAAAAGTTGTGTAATTGAAGAGAAACGGATTCTCATGGCTTATTCCACTTGCTGCTCAATAAACTTTATCCAAACTGGTGATAAAGGCCCTAAAGATAAGAAAAGATTGAAAAGATTCACTTAAAAACGTTTGTATGGTAAGTAATATATTTTGAAAGGTTAATTATTTATTTACCTTTGTCATACGAATGTAACGTTAAATCTTCCCGAGGCATAACAGTCCTTTAGTAAATTAACGATAAAATGATCACACATTTTCTGAGTTATTTCAACATAACACACGCGCTGAACCGTCGAAATTTTTAGTGTCATTTTTTTTCTAGAATCTAGTCTTTTTTTACAAACCTTCTTCTGACAATAAAGTCAAAAAAACTATCCACTTTGGTTCAGTCTTTCACAAATTATTCGCGTACAAAATTTTACTGTCTACGTATCAAATTTCATTAAAATCGGTCCAGTAATTTTTGCGTGAAAGAGTAAAAAACATACGTACATACATCCTTACATACATACACATTTATAATATTAATAGGGCTTAATTTAGTGTGAAAGTCGTTCCCATACTCATAAAGAAGGTTTGCAAGTAATAATAAAGCTTAAACCTTTCTAATATCTGCCTTGAGAAACAAGTGACTATCACCGTTGCATCTTACTTACAAAGAATTTAATTACATTCTTGTATAGCTTAACAATTTTGTTGTTTAATATTAAATAACTAAATAAGAAATAAAGGAAAACTAATTTGAGACTTTGTTTCTTTAGAAATAGACATTTTTCTATGAAATAAAGTTAATTGTAATGTCCCTTTTATTTACTTTTTTGTTTTCCAAAATTTATGCTGCTAAACTGTTGCCGAAGTTAATTAATAAAAAAAGGCTGAAAAACGGACTAAAAAAAAAGAGTATCCAAATTCGTGTAATCATTTTGTCCGATGCATTTTAATTTTTATTATTTATCATAATCAATTGAATTGACATATAATTATCATTTATAAGAAAAAAGTACATATATTATTTGAATACCATCCAACTGCTGGCTTTGAAATACACAGGCCGAAGACGGGCAGCAGCGTCTTTGGTGCGACAAAGCCAGCCCTGCGGTCACCAACCCGCCTGCCCAGCGTGGTGACTATGGGCAAAACACATGAGTTCACGCCAATTTTGGCGTAAACTTGTGGAGGCCTATGTCCAGCAGTGGACTGTATAGACTGTAATGATAATGATGATATTGAAGAATCTAGTTAATTAATAAAAAAAGGCTAGAAAAAGAACTGAAAAAAGAGTATCCAAATTCGTGTAATCAATTTGTCCGATGCATTTTAATTTTTATTATTTATCATAATCAATTGAATTGACATACAAATATCATTTATAAGAAAAAGGTCTTATCTGATCTTAATCAAATGTCAAGATCCCTGGAATGGGCTCGCGATCCGTAGAACCTTCCCAAAAACTCGAATAAAGGGATGCTGAAGAAACGTTATAAGATATTCCAAATTATTTCGTGTACGTGAATGGTTTCGGAGAATTGTTTTATATGTATTGTCTAGGGTTTCGTCGGGAACTTTTGTAGATTATGAAATAGATACGTAATTGTTTTTATGTAAGCGTGTTATTATATTGAGAAAGTATGGACTTAAGACATGTATGTCATCATTCATCATTACAGCCTATACAGTCCACTGCTGGACATAGGCCTCCACAAGCTTACGCCAAAAATAACGTGAACTCATGTGTTTTGCCCATAGTCACCACGCTGGGCAGGCGGGTTGGTGACCGCAGTACTAGCTTTGTCGCACCGAAGACGCTGCTGCCCGTCTTAGGCCTGTGAATTTCAAAGCCAGCAGTTGGATGGTTATCCCGCCATCGGTCGGCTTCTTAAGTTCCAAGGTGATTGTGGAACCTTGTTATCCCTTAGTCGCCTCTTACGACACCCACGGGAAGAGAGGGGGTGGCTAAATTCTTTAGTGCCGTAGCCACACAGACATGTATGTAATGAAACGTAATGAAAATATTTATTTCGTTACAAGGTGAGAATACATGCTTAGCGAACATCAAAACAATACGCACATTCTCAAAAAATAAAATCTAATGTAGCTAAAGCACCAATGAGATAAGAAACTACAAGATCTTAACATTAAAACATTTGGTACACTACAAATTTAGGTAATATACCCAGTGTTATAAACAACCTTAACTTATTCACAATATTTAAGTTACTCAAAATCCTAATGTCTCGGTAGACATTATCTTCCTGTTAAATCCTCGGCTATATTAAATATTACGATAAATAAATTAAAATAATGTCCCTCGTGAACGAGAGAAAAAAAACCGAAAAAAATATCACTTACATCACTTACGCGTATATAGTTTGAGTTATCGAATAACTATTTGATTGGGAATGTTGTATAGGCTGGCTCATATTAAAAGGAAACCTCAAGATAAGTGGATAGAGTTTAAGATGGTGACAGCCAGTTACCACAAAGAGAACCTCCATTGGAACCACACCAGACAAAGAAACAAAAACGCTGCATCTCGTATTCCAGACTTCCCTTAAAACGACCGCAGCAAGTATCAAACACAAGTATGACAAGCATTTGGCTATAATTATCGCCATAGACTTTCAGCAATACTCTATAGTTGAGGATGAGAGTTTTAAGAATTTGCTAGAAGTTTTGAATGCGGCTTATAAATAGCCAAGTTATCAGAATATCAGGTCAGAACCATACGGCAGAACTTTACCATTGTGTAAGTTACAGCATGAAAACAAAACTTGTAAAATTAAAACATGGATACTTTGCTAATATCTGCTCATTTCAAAAGCTGTGTTCTTTTCAAGCTGATTTTGCTACAGAAATATTGACTACACGTAACTCATTAACAATCAGTGCAAGAACTAACTAAAATTGTTGAGAATTTACTAAAAACATAGAATATATTAACAAAAATTTAAGCTAGTGTCGCTGAGAATGACACCAAAATGGTAAAAATATGCGAATCACTGTTGATACGACAGATACCATGTTTTACTTATAGAGACTATAGGTAAGACATGGTATCCAAGTCGAAAGTAAACCTGGACTGCTTGACTTTAAAAAATCAAATCCTATATCAATTAAAATGCTTTTGCAGTTAATATTTTACGCAAGTATAAATTGTAATATTTTAATAAACATAATTACGCAAAAATAATTATCTTTGCTCCCAAACGAAAAAAACCGATTTCAATTACATAGACAGAAAAACCTTTAGGTTTTTGAGCCGATTTTTTTAGAGTTATGGGTATTTATGTTATTATTAGGGATGACTCAAAAATAACTCATAATATTTTGCTTAAATTTAAGTAAGATGACAAACACCAGCTTTCGAATGAAAAAAAGTTTCATCAAAATCGGTACATCCAGTGATAAGCTATGAGGTAACACACACACACACACACACACACACACACACACAAAAAAACATATATTCGAACTGAGAATCCTTCCTTGCCAGTCGGTTAAAAAGTGATTGTATTTTGTTTTTGTAGGTGGTATCAACGCTTATAAGTCTTTTAATACCTTTCATAATATGAAATTGAACTCATAAATCCTTCTAAACAAATTAATTTTCTCACCATGTTAAGAAAATTATTACCTGCCATTTGCTATAGCTATCGGACACGCTACAGTTTTTTTTGGTATTTATTTTGACGGCTAAAACACCCCGCCGTTTTATATTATTTATATGAGGAACAAATAAAGAATCTTTTAGACATAAACCATTTTAAAATAATATTATTATTTGAGTTGAGAAAGAAATCACGAAGATAATTCCATATCAAAGAAGCGGGATGCCAACCTTTTTTCTCGATAGAAGGTAAAAAATTCGAGATAGCCCTTACTAGCCCTTTACTATTATTTTACAAACTGATAAATACAACTAAACAGGTTTGATCTTCTACTACACGGAGAAAAAGGTCTATGTCTAGCAGTGGGATGTCACTGGCTGAATATTTTTTTTTTTTTTTTCGTTAATTACTATTAAAAAAAATAATGCTGCCATACATAAAAACTCTTTTAACCCCGAGACCATTTTATTACCTCGCTCGACATTTCCCAAAAATCTCAGTAAATATAACACGACCAAATTCACAACAAACCTTTGTACGAAGTTTCTCTCATCGTAACAGAACTCGTCCAACTTCGTCGGATGTCGATCGATGCATACGATAGAGCAATTACTGCGAGCGGTAACTGCACCTGCGCGTAATGGGAATATTGGAAAGTAATAAACGTTTAACGAGTTTTTAATTATAAAAATAGTATTACAAAAGTATGATCGAGAATGATTTCTAGCATTTGATGTCTTGTCTATAATTCAAGTTATTGTAAGGTATGGAAAAGATAACACAGCCGTAACGTAATTCATAGGAATAGTTTTAAAGACGTCACCGGCGGTAGTCATGTTTATTGACGCCAGTAATACCGGAAGCATTGCCGCTGTATTGTCTAGCATATGCCCGACACTCCAATAAAAACGTATTCGTCTTGAGAGCAGTACTATTTAGCTGTGATTTTCTGTAAAGTAGAGTAATTTCCGCAATCAGTCCGCGACAAATTTCGTCCAAAGTATTTCCTTTTGTGTCCTACCTTCATCAACCTACCTACCTCAATCAAGTTTTCTTGGCTAAAACTTATCTCCTACATACAGTCATTAATTTTTAACGTTATGTGTATTTAATATTAGGTATTATAATTAATAATTGTAAATTATTCACTTATTTATGTTTAGCATATTCGGGTTACACGCTCAATGATATCGAATGACCTAGCGCGGACCTAACACTAAATTCACTTTAGAACATTATCGGCTATTATGGAGTGAGCAAACGTTTACGGAATACTCATTACGTGTAATGTTAATCATTTAGTTCAGATTTGGATGTGAAATTGTCTATTTGTTTATTTTTTTCATAACTGATTACTGAGTTATTTGCTGGACTACATTAATAAACGATGTAAGACTATAGCGTCAGAGATATAGTAAAACAACGCTGAGCAGCGACGGTGATGCATAACAGTCTAACAGTGACGCTGAGATTAATGCTTTACAGCGCTTTTAGCTGTTTATGTAAGACACGAATAGGTTCGCATTCGCTCCGTCAATTTATGGTTTGATTTATTAAGATAATTATGATTATAATTTAATTCATTTAAGAAAGACTAAACTCTAGTCGCGTAAGTTGAGTTTTATTAATATAGTTAAAAGCATTTTGACTGAAAGAAACTGATGATGCCTGTGATATTGTTTATGATACTTACGACGCGTTGGCGCAACGGTCACAGTACGGGTTTGTGGCTGCTGCGTTGGCGGTTTCGGGTTTGATCCCCGCACATGAAAAAATTTGTATTTACTTTACAGATTTTTGACGTGGTCTGAGTATTTGTGCAGTCCTTGTGGGTCTCCCCATCGTGCCTCGTTGAGCACGTTAAGCCGTCAGTCCCGGTTGTTATTATGTATACCTGATAGTAATCGTTACACATAGTAGGGAATATATCCACCAACCCGCATTAGAGCAGCGTGGTGGATTAAGCTCAGTGGCAGTCAGCAGCAGTGGGATATTACAGGCTGAAGCGTATTATATTGTTCATACTTCGTAAATTAAATGGTACCTAGTTACTATAATAAATAAAATTTACTCACAGCCATTACTAATGACATGAATGGCAATTCATTCCTTTTTGAGAATTTGTACTCTACAGAAAAGGTATCAGCATTGTAAATACGGTTTTTATTATTATTAACATACATAAATTTCGTCGATTCGTTTTATGTAAATATACAGACAGAGAAAGAAACACACCGTATTAAAGTCAAAAGTAATTAAACAACAACATTCACGGCTGTGCACGTAATTGCTGCGATGATAACTATTGTATTCACGACAGGGAACCAAACACTGACAATGTTTCGCTAATGACGCTCTGGATTATTCAGGAACAGCTTATCGTATACACTAATTGCTTACAATAGGCTGAGAACTGTTGTTTTCTTGATTCTGGAATAAAATATTGTCAATTTTGCTTTAGTTTAGCTGTACAGGGTAGTGATAATTTTGATATTTGAATAAATAAACTTGAAATTCAAATACCCGAGTCATAATGAAAACCAATTAAAATCATTGTATATTTATATATATTTATAATTTAGATAATAAGTTTCCTTTCTATGTATGGGTTGTCTGGAAGAAATGGCTAATTAACCATAAGTCCGCCCATTGTACTTCATGTCTGTAACTATCTTTATGCTTTGTTTGTAATATATTTGTGGTGTACAATAAAGTATAAAATAAAAAATAAATAAATAATAATATATATAATTGTTATATATTCTACTTTTTTTTAATTATTTATATTTATATACCACCTGCCCATCTAAAAAGCAATATCCCTTTAATTATCAGGTTGTCTGGAAGAGATTGCTTTTTAGCAATAAGATCGCCTGGTTCTACAATTTGTGATTATAATTGCTTGTTATCTAAATTTTGTTCTTTATTTCAATGTGCAATAAAGTATATTATTCTTATTATTATTATTATCATATTATTTAATTAGGCTTCAAAAGCAACTTTGAGTCGTCATTTTACAAATTAGAATTATATTAGTTTTAATTAATTCATCATAGTTAAAAGTAAAGCTACCACCGATTCGGAATGTAGATTCTGTTGAGATGAATCGGCAAGAAACTCCGCAGTTACTTTTTAATAAAAACAGTTTTTTTAATATGGCAGTACTCAAATCCCGTCTCAGTGATCCAAAAATATATACACCAGAAACCCCCCTTGTATGGCTATAAACATTTTTTATAATATGTATAATTTCAGACCTTTCAAAACTAAAAAGTAACACATTTTACCTAAATCTTAAAACAAACCCTTCCCAATAATCAAGCTCTATCAATTAAGTTAGCATAATTATGGTCGGTGGACTCACGTCTGCATTAGGGACACTAAGATAGCATAACTAGTTTTCTTAAGGTAAGCTGCAGTATGTACCAAGTAAACGATCACTAACAAAATTATAAATCGGAATAACAAAAGCATGGGCATTATAAGCCTGTGGACATAACTTTATATAAAAATAATAATAATAATTAAGCTCTGTAAAACGATATTCTTGATTGTTTATTTACTAAACGTACCAACAAAACAATCTCTATCTCGGGAAATCAATGTGTTGAAGAGAATAATAATATACTTAAATCCATATCCAGGAGAGTGACATTCGTACAGCCCGACTATCGCTTCATTCGTTCAGAATCATTCTTTGTTTGTACCCAATCACACTACAGCTAAAGCAGCTCATCCTCGGGGAAATTATTCGTTATAAACATCGCATAAATATTTTTATTCGCTGCATCGTTCTTTCATTCTTTGTACAAATCATTTCACTTATCAATCAATCTATCTATAAATTAAATTGCATTACTACATTAGGGTTTAAAACTTGCGTTAAACTCGAAAACTAAACCAGCTTAACTTTTTTAAAGTTTTCGTTAAAAAATGGTTAACTTTGTGGAAGATTTTTACGGAATTAAAGACTAAGAATAAAAAAACGAGTGTGCTTTATACCACACGACTGAAGTAAAATTTCTTTACCTCTATCTATATGTATGTGTATATGAGAGGAAGAGAGAAAGAAAATGTGTGCTCGCACCACTCTTTTTGCCTCTACAGTAATATACGAAATGTAACTGTCTCTCCCTATCTTCACTAACTTATATCTCCCTCTCAACTTCCGTTCGCCTCGTCCGATCACACTTTTCGTAACGCTCTCATCATAAATTCACCAGCTTAATTGCCAAGTTGAGCGGGTGTAAAAAAGTTTCACTTCAAAAATTGAGTCTATGATATATATATATATATATATATATATAGCCCTACCTTATCAAGAAAATGTATTAAAAAGAAATATGTAAGTCCCAGCAGTGGCCTTAAGCTTATTTTCTAAGAAAAGAATTTGATTGTAATCGAATACGGTGATCCATTACGGATAAATGTGTAACAGAATTTCTCTTGGGACATTCTGATTTCCTTTAGAGAATTATAGACGTTCCACATTGGAAGGTAATCTGAATATTTAATTTACCACAATCTGTGTAGTTTCAAAAGACACAGCGTGAATTTAATGCACATAATTAAAATTATGCTAAACTATCACAATATAATCGTTGCTATTTTCACACATTGTTTGGATTTAAAGAACATTTTTAAACAGAAACGTATTTTAAAGGACCGGTTTAAAATCAATTAGTTTGAAAGGAAATGCTAAAATTCAATCTGAGGTTAAAAATATCTAAAAATAAATCAATAATGGATGCTGGGAAAAGCCTCATTTTGGAGTTTACTCTTGAAGAATCGATTTTCAAATAAATCCCCAAGTATAAGAAAATACGAGTAGTAAAATCTCCTGAACGAATAACCTTGTTACGTTTTTCTTAACGCCATCTATCGGAGCCATATTGAGTTCCAATAGATGGCGTTACGACGTTTTCTAATAGTTCCATCTTCCTAATAACCCAACAGGATTCCGATAGATGGCGTTATTTGATTCGTTTATTATGGTATTAATCTTTTTCTTAGACTTACCTTTTTTGTGCCTATTTAGACAGTCGATCTGAAGGAGTAAACTCCAGTCGCGCATCAGAGCTGACACACACACTTTTTTATTTGACATAAAGTTTGAAGCTTTATTCTATATCGCAGTTTTCCTACCAAGCGTAACGATTGTTTTAAGGCTTATATGATGACAATCGCGATTATTTACGTGTTTGCTGTGACAGTATAGAGTGCCCAATATTTTGACGTGACAATATCTAATAAATCGATGAATGCCAATGGCATGCACGAAAAGGGATGACTCTTGCGTTACGCTCATTGACCCGTTACGCTCAGTAATAGTATGTAAACATGCGCTAGCCGCATCTACCCATATTCCATATACTATCTCTCGATTGGTCTATACCGCCGAGAAAATGTTTTTTTTATGACATTGTGACGTTAAACTATCGTCCTTAAACCAACTTTACAGACAACTTTTTTTTATAATACACGTATTGTCTACTAAAAGTATCAATAAATTCTAATTCACAAGTTTTTAAATAGTTTGAATTTAAATCTATTCAAAGCACCTTAACTTTGATGTTGGAGTGAATGAATATCACACACCAAACTTCTATAAACTAAACACATTAACTCTATTATAAAACGGCTATTAGAACTAATGGAGAAGTTAAGCGGTTAAACTGTTATAATTTTAATGTTCTGGAAAGTTCGGGGTAACATTAATATAAATATAATACGTATTATTCATCTTTTTATATTTGTATCTATTTGTAATTTGCATTCAAACAAGATTATTACGAAATTAAAATAATTATTTTCACACAGTTTAGGGTATGTACATATGTATATTTAAGTATACCATTTTTAGTATATTTGATCAACTGCTGATTCATTTTATCAGGTTCATGTATTGACAGGCTTTTTTTGGAAGCAGGCAAAAGAGGTTCTTAGGACAATTCTACCAAAACGTGTTGTATGTTTACCTTTTTTATATGAATATGTCGACAAACAAACCTACGATTCACCCGATGGTCAAGCGGTTACCCAAAGCAACACCAAAAGCATCGCAAGCACTTTGCCGACCCACCCTAGGAGCTCTGGCCACCTTAATCATTACAGAAACATAACTCTAAAGAAAGTAGGGTTCTTTTTACATGATCTTCTGTAAGGCTGAAGTACTTCCCTAGTCGATTAGCTCCGGATTTTGAGCAAAATACGTTCCGCTAACGCCCTACTTCAATATTTCTTTTTGCCTTAAGCGAAACAAAATTTATCCTTTTATTATTTGAGAAATATTGAGTGAAGAAATCCACGGACGCTCGTAATCCATGAACAGTCATTGCCTGTAATTACAGAGGAGCAATTAGTTTTTACATCATCCCTCGTTCCCCACTCGTAACCACTTCCTACATCCTTCCGATTTCAGGAAATGGTTTGAGACAAAGCGCGTGCCTTATGTATTTTATATACGCGCGTTGTCTTTATAAAGCTTTATCCATGATCTGAATGAAGTTGTTTCATGTAAAATATTTTATTACACACATTTTATATGTATTTAATTTGAATTATAAAGTATTTTAAGTAAGAAAAGATATTAACATACACGAAAATCTCAGCAATATTAATGAAGTATAGGTACCCAATAAGAATATGTAACTAAAAGAATACTTATCCATTTTCACATTCCAATTACGCAGACAACACAAGTTGCTTTTTATTCTCAAACTGTTATAAACGTGAGTTATCGTAACTTGTCGAGATTATCTTAAAAACATAACCAGAAACAGATGGCTAAGTATGATCGATATTTCCCATACGACGCTAAGATCAGCCCAGCGTGGTGATTATGGGCAATACATATGTTTCCGCCATTTTTGGCGCGAACTTGTGAAGGCCGATGTCCGGCAGTGGACTGCAATAGGCTGAAATGATGACGCGAAGATCATCACAACATCAGTCTGCCGGATTTCAGTGCATTAAATCGGAAACAAAGCAATTTGCATAATCTGTTTATAAGCGTCCAATTTACATTTACATTTATAGTTTTAATTATAAGTATAAAGTCACCTTTAAAGTACAAACAGAAATTTACAAAAAGGGAAAATATTTTCCGACAGGTTGTTTTCAAGAACTGAAGACTGACTTTTTTTGAATAATTAAAGATTTTATTAAGAAAGTATCCATCAAACATTCCAAATGAGATTTTGTTAAAATTTGGTATTTCCACAGCTTAATTTTTCGGTAAGTATAGTTTTTCCCACATTTTTGTTTTTATTTATCCACAGGCGACCCGTATTGTGTAGTTTGCGAGTAATTGCTTTAGCACTAGCAGTTGCGGGTTACATTCTCGTCCTGTCTGTTTTTGTTTTTGTCAAAGCATTTTGGAGACGAGGCCTCTAATCTAACCTAATGGCAGGATGTTTCCAGGTTAATTATATTCATAACATTTATTTAATCCTAGCTGTGCCCGCGGCTCCGTCCGCGTGGAATTTAACAAAGAAATATTGTTCAGTTCGCAGAATTATGAAATAAATAAATTTCAAAAAGAAAAGAAGACTAAGTTACTTCTTATTACATCAGCTATCTGCCAGTGAAAGTTCCGTCAAAATCATCTCAGCCGTTTCAGAGATTAGCCGGAACTAATAGACAGACGACAATTGTAAAAAAAAATGTTATTTTGGTATATGTACCGTGTATACATCCATATGCTTTTAGTAAGAGCGGTTATTTTAATATTACAAACAGACACTCCAATTTTATTTATTTGTATAGATTTAGATATAAAAACTTACCTTACCTTATTTCTTCTTCTATACACATCCACGTACATACACAAATCACAAACAAACACACACACTTCGAGACTTGAAACATAATTATACAAAAGTTCCAACATCCCGTAGCAAAAAAAAATATGGAATAACAAAAGCACGGGCATAATAAGCCTGTGGATATATCACTTAAATAAAAAAAAAAACATCCCGTAGCTAGGCTAATGATAACGATAGACCTAATAAATAATTTAACAAGCAATTGCTCAATTAAACATACTTTATCGCGAAATAAATGTAAATACTTTGAACTCACAGACGAAAAGTTTGACGGATAATTGTCGTAATTATTTAACTTTGCTACCAACTGTATTGGATTTCCTATTGTGTGATATTGTACTTGACATTGCCTACAGTTTCTCCTGCTGTTTAACTCATGACATGTCGGTAGACTGTTTTATGTGAAGAGAATTTTTCAATTCTGACCTATAAATATGTATTTTTTTTATATGACTTTGTGTGTGTGTGTAGGTTTTATTTAAGATTGGAGTTTACTCCTTAAGAATCAGAGTGAAATCTACTGAACGATTGACCTCTTTACGTTTCTCATAATTCGTTAATCTCATTCTTAGACTAGTGAGCCTTCTTTGTGCCTATTTAGATAGTTGATCTGAAGGAGTAAACTCACACACACTTTTTTCTTTGTTATTTTTTAACATAATTTTGAACATTATACTTAATTATTGCATTCTCTTGTTTTTAAATGCCTACAAACAACCTGTCTTATGAATCTTAAAAATGACTCGAGAAGACGTCTGATTTCTTTGATTTGAGTTTGCAACGCGGACTTATTTCTAAATGAGAACTCTTTGAGTCGACCTGTAAATAGCGCAATAAAATGTTAAAACATAAATAAAATTTTAAATATTAATTGTCATAACTCTTGGAAAGTTAATTATCCGTCAACCCGCAGGTTGTCAACCGGATGTCTGCGGTGGAGTTCATTATTTAAACCTCAGTATTTTTATAATTTATCGAATGAGCGATTGAATTAAATTAAAATGTTATTAAATTGACATGTGATTAGAATACAATGTGAATGGTTATATTAACAATACCATTTTAAAAATAACAAATTGTCACAACGTGTCTACTACACGTAGCTAAATGTATGCTGCTATATTTATTTGGGCTAGTCTAAAGACAATCGGGCGCTAATTTGTGGTGTTTTGGTTTTGGGGGTTAGGTGGCGAAAAAGGGGGAGGAGTGAGTTACCCTCTGGTACCACTCCCATCGTGTGAAACCCCATGGTTATGGAGATATCATGGTTAAAGTTTTGAAGCTAGAATAACGCTTGGCTCCGGCACTGCCCCCGTGTCACGGTGTTGTCGCTGTCATGAAATTTAATATTTTTAATAATTGATACTGTGTTATTAATTTACATACAGCTATTTAAACAAAAATAATGCATTTGTGCTTAAATTGTTTTTGAACGAAACGCTCAGTGATGCGCTATTTTTAACCGACTTCTAAAAAAGGAGGAGGTTCGCAATTCAACTGTATTTTTTATGTATGTTACTTCAGAACTTTTGACTGGGTGGGTTGATTTCGACGAAATTTTTTTAATCGAAAGGTGGTGTGTGTCATTTGGTCCCATTTAAATTTATTTGAGATCTAACAACTACTTTTCGAGTTATATCTAATAATGCGTTTTTACTTGACAATTTTTCGTCGACCTACGTTGTATTATATCGCATAACTTTTTACTGGGTATACCGACTTTGATGATTTTTATTTAAATCAAAAGTTGATGTTTATCGTGTGGTCACATTTAAATTTCATCGAGATCTGATAACAACTTTTTGAGTAATCTTTGATAACGCGTATGTACTTGACTATTTTTTCGTCTACTTACGTTGTATTACTTGTCGATGTAATTGAAGTCGGTTTTTTCGTTTGCGAGCAAATACAACTATGTTTGAAAGTGTCTGTGTCAGTCGTTCAACCTTTATTTGTAATGAAGTACACAGTCCATTCCTGTAATGCCATACACATTATTAATTCGTTACGTTTTCGGAAATTTATATATATATAGACACTGTTCCGTTAGACTTATATTATTATTATATACTATTCGCTTAGTTCAATTTAACTCTCTCTCTCTATTCTAAATTTTTTCATATTTCAAATCATAGACGCTATTGCCTTTTAGCTAAAAAAAATGAAAAAAATAATAGCAATATTTTCTTTATGTAACTAATGATCCATCATACAATTAATACGGAATAATATTTAAAATTTATAAACCAAATTTAAATTTCACAGAAATACCATTATAAAAAAGAAATACAAAACCTAACCAAGGCGTTATAGCCAAAGATACTCCACAGAGCAAATATGGAAGCTCAATTAAAATTTACCAATTAGGGATACAACTTGGAACTAAACTATTGTTTAAACATGTAACTTATAGCGTTAATTAAGAGGATAAACCGCTCGGCCGGTCCCAGATGATGGCACCGAATAGTGCTGCGATCTAGCGACGCGGCGACCTAATTATCTAGGTCACAAAAACTCCTTAACAAATGTCGGTATAGTGGTCACGTTCTAAGATATAGTCCTACTAGATGCGACACTTAGTTATAAAGACAATTTATCCTAAATCTTTAAATTTGCCCGTTGACGCAGTTTACAGTGACCTTGCTTTCTACTCTGGTAATTGTTGGTTTGATTCCCATCCCGAGTTGTTATCTAAAACGCAGGCATTCATTTACCTACCTCAGAAATAGATAAGTGTGTGTTTATATGTTAACCACATTTTTTCAGTATTATAATTCGTTTAAATATTAGCGTCGATTTTTAAAAATAATGATATGCAGCAGTTATGACCATTTTATCACGTTCCAGCTCTTGACAAATATTTGTATAGTTTGTTAGTTTGTAGTTGTTTATGGCTTGGTTAATAATTAATTTCTGTCTTGTGTATGTATCCGGATGCCGGATTTTTTTCCACATAGTAGTTGACATACTTGAAGCCGTTTACTGTGAGGTCTTTACTAATTTATTACCTTAAGAAATGTCAATTTGATTTAAAATATATTTTCTTTAACTCAGAAAGGCTGATATTGTTACAAATTGTCATACTATGATGGATACATACAAGTGCAGTGAAAATAACAAAATGAGAATATGAAAAAATATTTTTTTATCACAGTTAAGCATGAACTTATTTACAATATTATAAAGGATTAATTGTAAAAATTTTGTTACAATTATACAATTCGTCATAAAAATAAATGTACATGTTTGAGATTAATCTACGCGTTACTACATCCGTGACCGTTCATTCGGTCATTCGTTCTCGGGGGTGGCTCGGGTGGAGCTCCCGGATCGAATTACCGACGGTCTTGTTAAGAGTTATTGTTAACGGTTTTGTACCCATTTATGTGTTTAATTAAAAATAACCATAATATATGAATTTTGATAAAAGTCAGATTTATTGAAAATTATTTTTATTTCTGTTTGGCCATCCTAAGGAACAGGATTTTGAGTGTTTGTGCGTAACACTTTTCATTAAGTTACGTTATCTTTCATGCAGGATATAATATGATTGAATATTATTGTATTTTTTTTTTTGTTTTGAACAATTGATGAGTTACTTTCCGAATATTTTTAACAGAATCTCATCAGTAACTCTTAATTAATTATAAAATATTAGGATCCAATCTGTAACATCTTACTGCTGCACATATGCGTCTTTCTTCATGTAAGAGAAGGATCGCAGCTTAATTCACCACGCTGCTCTACTGCGGTTTGGCGGATATATTCCCTACTATGAGTAACGATCGCTATCAGATATTTATGATAAAACCGGGACCAATAGCTTAACGTGCTCTCCGAGTCACGATGGGGAGACCCACAAGGCAAAACAAGTCATTCAAACCGGTAAGAAATATTTGTACAAATATAAGTATCTATCCCGAACGGGAATCAAACCACCGTCGGTGATTAGGCGCTTTCACGCTCCACTAAACCAGAGCGGTTGTTAAAATAATATAACCTACTTTAAAAAATGACGATACAAAATTACTTCTAAAGTTTACTTAGAAAACTTAACTTATAAGAAACTTTACTTATATATAGCTATATTTATAGTTATTAATGTATTTCAACGCTATTTCTTTGCTACACACTTCATTCTTGAAAAGTATCATATGAAAAATTTCTATCACATGTTATAGTCTCAAAGTTAAAACTAAGCCGTCTAAAAAGATGTTAAAATGTAGATAAACTTGTAACACCTGTATTGTACGTCTTCAACAGAACACCCGGACGCATTAAGCTGTCTCGTCCCCAATGAGGCGAGTGTGAACGCGAGTGAAGAGGCAAGTGTCACGTACTTTTTTGTTAATCCGAGTTCAAACCTGTACTAGTGGTGTACTGTTGGTAAGGACACCCTATAGCACTTTGCCAAGCACGAGTCGTATTAATAATACATTATTTACTCGGTAATATATTTTTTTAATTATTTGTACATGCCAATTTCGACTTGTAATTAATACGAAATGTTGCAAAAGTGTTTTTGAAGCCATTTGAATACAGTATTTACAGTATTTGTATTTTTGATTTAATTTTGATTTTAAACGTATTTTGTTTTATACGCCTAATGTTTATGAATAAAAAATATTTTATTATGCATTTGATTTTGACAACTTTGAAAAAAAATGTGTGTCAGCTCCGACGCACAACTGGAGTCTAGAGAAGTACATTTTGAAGTCAAACTTCTTTACGCGCGCTTGACAAGTAAGCTGGTGAATGTGTGACGAGAGCGTTACCAAATGTGTGATCGACAGAGGCGAATGGAGCTAGAGAGAGTGGTGCGAGCATTTTCTTTTTCTCTTTCTCTCATAGTTAGTTCGTCACTTTATC
The DNA here is from genome assembly GCF_905220565.1 of Melitaea cinxia. Lineage (NCBI taxonomy): Eukaryota > Metazoa > Arthropoda > Insecta > Lepidoptera > Nymphalidae > Melitaea > Melitaea cinxia. The sequence continues at coordinate 1,184,456 of NC_059405.1, forward strand.
ACTTCAGCCTATCGCTGTCCACTGCTGGACATAGGACTCCACATGTTCGCGACCGACATTATGGCGCGAACTCATGTATTTTGCCCATAGTCACCACGCTGGGCAGGCGGGTTGGTGACCATTACCTACTTAGTTACGTTTCGTATATCTAAATTACAGTGTAGGCATATTGTGCAGAAGTTTTACATCAGTCATGTGGTCTAAATCACAATTATTTTTATTTTTAAATATGAAACTGGGCATCAGTTACTGTTCTTTTTAACCAAGTTCAAAAAAAGAGAAGGCTCTCAATTCGACTATATTTTTTTTTGTGTATTTTTACCTAATAATTTTTTTCTCACCTAGAACCGACCGATTTTTATGATTCTTTTTGCATTCAAAGACTGGTGCTTCTCGAGTGATCGCATTTAAATTTGAGCAAAATCTGACGACTCCTCATCAGATTTTTTGATTTATTCTTAATCTTCTGATTTAACAAACACATTTCAATGTAGAAACCGGAATTTAGTATCGGCTCTTTCTGTTAGTCGAAGTTTAAAATTTATTCAATACAGCTTCCACAGACTTATTGTGTACGAAATTGATTTCATTATTAAAATTTTATCTACAATGTTATGTCATAATTACAATTTTACCCACAATGGCCAAATGGAAAATGGAAAAAACCAAAATGGAATTACGGCTTTCTGAAGCACAATTTACAAACAAACGCTTTAATGAATTTTTTACAAGACGTATAATGTTTGATTTGTTTATATTATACTAGCTGTGCCCGCGACTTCGTCCGCGTGGAAATCAACAAAAATATTCAACTCGCAGAGTTATAAAATAAATAAATTTCTAAAATAAAAGTAGCCTATGTTACTCTTACTACATAAGCTATCTACCAGTGAAAATCACGTTAAAATCGGTCCAGCCGTTTCAGATATTAGGTGGAACAAACAGACAGACAGACAGACAGATAGACAAAAATTGTAAAAAAATATATTTTGATATAAATATGTACCGTGTGCATTAATCCGTTTGCATTCAGTAAAAAGCAGTTATTTTAATATTACAAACAGACACTCCATTTTTATTTATCTGTATAGATTGCTTATGTTACGAAACTTAGTGGTTTGTTAGCAAAACGTATCGTTTTTCAATATAGGAACTCGTCTTTACAACATATTTCTAATTCCACTTACTTCTCGGACAAAATAGGATTCCCATATAATGGCATTCGAATCCCTTGTAACAGTATTATGTACAACACGACCCTTTTAGGTCATTCATTATTCAAAATCCAGAGTGCTAGATAGATGTTAGGGAATTTCATACAGTTAATTGCAAAGGACGACTGCTCTGTAGGGACCCTTAGTACTGGAATTCGTTTCAGGATATTACCCTGCTGAGGGATTTGATCCAATCTGCGTATTGCTTTGTAGCGTCGTTAGACTGTGATTGTTGTCCACAGGTCCTCAATCTTTTTAGTCCACGCCCAAAACTTAAAAAAAAATTTAATAATCTCTCATTTTATATATTTCAATCTGTATCTAACAAAAAGTATAATTAGATAAAAATAGTAACAATTTAGGTTAATTAAAAATACGGAAATATAAATACGTGTCTACCTAATAACACTTCTATAAGTAGATTGAAATTTGGCTACTACAGTTGCTCTTAGGTTATTAGGGTTACTAATTTTTTAATGTACATTTATTTTGACATTTGAGAGAATGTTAGCAGAATTTCCCCGCTTATTATACCAGTGGAGGGAACAATTAATTCATTTATTCGTTTCACATTACTATCCACAGTTTACTCCTAATTGCCTTTATTTCTGTACTCATAATCGCCACTACTCTGTCGCTACTCGTATAAATAATTTTGAAGGCGACTAAATAAATCAGTAGTTACATTATTTTTGGCATTAATAGTAAAACCAGCCATAAATACTTATTAAAATATTTTCCGTAATAAATACTTAATTGAAGACATAAATTATTTTTCCTAATAGATTTTTGGAAAGCGGTGCGATGGTATTGTTTGTGAGTTCTTCGTCTGCCATCGCAAAGCGAGGATCCTCCGACCAGACGGTTGTTATGTCGGTGGGCTAAAGCCCCAGCAGTTGTGAGGAGATAGATAAAAGTTTGAAAAAAAAGAAATGGAGAGGGAAACAAAAGAAAAGAGAGGGTTAAAGCGAAAATAAGTGATGGATTTTTTATACCACTAGTGTGGCAACAAACCATCTGATGGTAACTGGTTATCGTAACGTATGGCTGCAAAACCAGGAGTATCTCTGGAAGCTCTGATACCTTTCTTGTAGGAAAAACTACTTGAAAGTACAATTATTTGCTTACAATATTCTGTAAGGTTAAAATACTTCGTCACTCTCAGGGTTAAATATATCTTGCTGAAAATTTGGACGGATCTGGATTTTGTGCAAAATCTTTAATGGGATATATTTTGTTCTGTCATATCTTAATAATAATAATAAATAACTTTATTGCACACAGTAACATATAACAATTAAATAAGAATAAAGCTTAAAGGAAAAAAATGATTACATCGTATGCAACGGGCGTATCACTAGATAGTGTGATCTCTTTCAGACTACCCACATCCACTAAAAAATATATGTCCATATTTCAGACTATCTTTTTTTTTAAGTTTCTTTTATTATTCATTCAAAACATCTTCTTGTTAGAAGTTGTCTACATACAAATTTTTTCTTATAAAATCAAACGTGAGTTGAATTTTAAACATACAAAAAAGGACAATTTTAAATAAAATACTAGAACGTTCCAAATTGCCATTCATTCCAAATATGCGATCTTAAATAATGCTTTGATTCAATATGAAAATAAGAACTAACATTCCGTTCTAAGCATGAATATATGTAAAAAAAGTATAACATCCAAGCCGAGTTAGAGGAATTTAATATCGTTGTATAATGTGGCGTAATTAAATCATGTCTTCGTGGAGTATTGATCATTTTACAGGTATTTGTAGTGGGGTGGAGAAGCTTTCTATCAGTTATGTGTATGGTATATTAAGTATGTTACTTGTATACTTGTGTAGCTATATAATACATCGTAGTATCTCAAGCAAGATATTCATGCTAAACATACGATTACGGTAATAAAATTAAAATTAAAATAAAATGGTTTATATTTAATTTTGATCGAATTTTATTTATTTTATTTTTTAAATCACCTTAATTTATTTATAGTTCATTTATGTAGTTTCATAATATTTTTGTAATTAATAAGATCTTGGCTTAGTTTATGTCAACAATTGCAACTCTTTGAGTGTCAAATGTGGAGATCTCGGGTTCTTTAGCACTGTTTTTACACATTTAAAAAAAAATATTTAAAAAAAAAACACTAATAAGATCCTTTTGCCTTTATTACACATTAATAGTGACACAGATTTCATAAAAATAAAATTATTTGCTCGATACTCTCTAACTCCACACATCCTAGCAGTAATCAGTTTATGTCTACTATGAAACATTGGATTCCACGGTCTGTAGAATATAATTGGGTTAGGAGTGATAAACTGTATTCCATATTTAGTTACTGTGTGTGAATTTTTAAAAAGGTTCTAAGTCCAATACAATTGTTACATTTTGAAACCAAATTTTCTGTTCTATTTGTAAACACGAAGATTAATATGTTTTTTTCATCATCATTATCATCATCATTTCAGCTTATTGCAGTCCACTGCTGGACATAGGCCTCCACAAGTTCGCGCCAAATATGGTGCGAACTCATGTGTTTTGCCCATAGTCACCACGCTGGGCAGGCGGGTTGGTGACCGCAGGGCTGGCTTTGCCACACCTAAGACGTCTATTTCAAAGCCAGCAGTTAGATAGTTATCCCGCCATTGGTCGGCTTTATAAGTTCCAAGGTGGTAGTGGAACTATGTTATCCCTTAGTCGCCTCTTACGACACCCACAGGAAGAGAGGGGGTGGCTATATTCTTTAGCACCGTAGCCACACAGCATATACTTTTTATTTAAGTGATTTTTTTTATAATTTCTTTGATATGGTAATATACATTTATGAAATAAAGATAATTTATTGATTTAATTCAGTCTGTAACAGCTGGTAACAGTAATTTTATGTATAATTTTTTATTTTATTATATACATATATTATATAACTAGGTCGGCAAACAAGTGTACGGCTCACCTGATGGTAAGCGAATACCATGGTTCATAGATGTCTGCAACACCAGAAGCATCGCGAGCGCGTTGCCGATCCTATTGTTCCCCCCAGGAGCTCTGATCACCTTACTCAACAACAGGAAAACAAAACTGCTTGAAAACAGTATTGTTTACCGAGGTTACTACCCCAATCGGGCTGCTCCATATTTTGAGCAGAAAATTTTCTGCTGTACCCTCAGTTGTTTTAAGGACTCGAAATAAAACTATCGATTCAAATACAAAATTAAATGTTTTATTGACGTCGGAAACCAGTAAAACAATTTATATTTTGTTAATTTTAAAATAATATGTACATATAAACATCCAGTTCCATATATTTATAAAACAATATTTATTTTTAAGTAAATCTTTTGTATTAAAAAAGTGAACAATATTTTTTTTTAATAAATAAAAATGACAACACAATTATATGGTATTTAATTTAATTTATAAATAAATAAAAATTAAAATTATATACACAGTTTGTGAAATCTTAATCTACGTATAATTTACAAATAACGAAACATGATTATAATAAACATACTAGAAATCAATATATTATTTAATTAGTATAAATGACTAGTAACTGAGATTCAATAAAGTAATCGTAAAATATTAAAAAAAAAATGGTTAATACTTATAGAAACTTTTTATATACTTTTGCAATTAAAATCTAAGTTTATAAATTAAGTGCGTCGTAAAACAAACCATGACAAGTGTGCTTAAATAAGTAACATCGCGAGTAATTTGATGTAAAACAGGCACATTTTATATATTATTAAGCTGAAAATAACGCAACTGCATTGTTATTCCAATTATTAAGAAAAAAAAATTATCGAGTCGAGGTCCCACGTTGGGCGCCACATTTCGCAAGACTACGCACAAAAGCGTATACAGAAAGACCATTAGCGTAAAACGGCGTCGCATTTCACTTGACACGCTTGTAAAGCATATGTATTGTAAGCATATACATATATATAATCACTCGCCATATTCGCCACGTGAAAGATTTACAATTTCTACACAACTTAAATTTAAATTAACTCTACGTAAAATATATATAATATCACATAGTTCGAATCTGATCTAATTTTTTTGTGTAAATAAATAAAAATAATATTATATGAGTCGTTATTGCACCGCCCGAATAGATCAGTCTTCTAGACGTGAAAAATAAAGTCGAATTTTGTTACAGTGCTATAAAAATAAAATAGAAGATTTAAGCCTAAACAGTCGTAAACGGTTTGATTATAAAACTCTTATAGTAAGTTTATATGATCCTACAATGTATATGTGGATATATGATTTGAAAAATATAGGAATATGTTATTCGACAATAGACACGTATTATTTCGAAAATCATATCATCACAGCAATCGAGGACGGAAATCTGCTGCAAGATAATTGTTTGTCGTCAAACCGACTTGAAATTAAATCGATAAGTAATAAAATAATATTATCATCAGTGATACGCATTATTTGGGTTAAGTCACAACGAACACTGAGATCTAACTCAAATTTAAAAGTAATCACACGATAGATACAGCTTTTGAAGAAAAAAAGGAATCCTCAAAATTGGTACACCCAGTAAAAACTAAAAGGTAATAAAAAATAAAAAGCCTCATCGTTTATAGAAGTCGATTAAAACGCTTTGACCAGGATCTTGCCAGCGATTCCCATCATTCAGTTTTACCTCTGCTGTGTTTCCTTTGATATGATTTCTATATAAAATATGATGATGATGATATGAAAGGTAACGTCAGGTTATAGATTTGGTCCTTACATTCAACTACTGGAATGGTACTAGAGTTTTATACAATGTTTTAAGATAAGGGATCTAATAATTTAGCTGATAAGGAAATAATTATATTTTACACTTATGTAAAATGTCCTTAAATGTAAATGTTTCTACGCGATTCAATGAGACATACACACTTTTTTTAACTTGAATAAATCAATAATGATAAATATTGTTTTGTTATTCTTAATGGCCTGTTAGATAAGTACTTGTGCTAGCACATAATCAGTCATAAAATTATATCCAAAGTAATGTGTCAAATTATCTTAATTTTTTTTTTAAATTAGGCATTGAAAATATTCTTGTCTTATCCGTAAGTTATTTTAAATGATAGCATGTATGTTCCTTGTACGTTATGAATAAAACATAATATTTTCGAAACTTAAGCCCTAACTTCATATTTATCATTTAATCTATTGCTATCTGGCGAATCGTCTGCGAATTTAATTTCATTCGACGATTCTGAATTTTCATCCGCGAATCTTATGTCGCCGAAATCTGTCGTTCTTTTTAGGGTATCATCTTTTTCTCTCGATTCGGTGACTCTTTTGAGTGTTGATGAATTGTCGTGGTCTGATCTCTTCTCTCGCCGATGGACTCTTACAGGAGACATTGTAAGTGTCAGGTCTCTCATCGGTATCGTGATTTCGTCTTTCTTTCTCTTATTTCTCTTTGGTAATTTTGGCGAATTTTGCAAATCGCTTACACTGAAATTTAAGGGATGTATGACGCTGCTTCTGTCCATAACTTTTCTGATCGATTTTATAGATTCAGTAGATTTATTCGATCGGTTATCAGAGTTACGTTGTAGCGTGCTTGAAGAAGGTATCTCTTGTTCTGGTGATTCTGTGTTGCTGCCTGGGTCTGGAAGTAGTTCTCTCGGCAAAACTTCCTGTAATGGATTGCACGATTAATATATTTTGATAAAGCATCGTATTGTTGGTTTAAAAAAAAATACAGAGCGTAAAGTTTTAAGACCAAAAACTAAATTTAAGGTCACAATAAATTTTATAATATCATCATTATGAACTATACTAAATAATTATTATATTTATAACATTAGTTATTGTTCATATTTTGTATTTTGTTGTGTGGCTACGGCACTAAAGAATTTAGCCACCCCCTCTCTTCCCGTGGGTGTCGTAAGAGGCGACTAAGGGATAACAAGGTTCCACAACCACCTTGGAACTTAAGAAGCCGACCGATGGCGGGGTAACCATCCAACTGCTGGCTTTGAAATACACAGGCCGAAGACGGGCAGCAGCGTCTTCGGTGCGACAAAGCCAGTACTGCGGTCACCAACCTGCCTGCCCAGCGTGGTGACTATGGGCAAAACACATGAGTTCACGCTATTTTTGGCGTAAACTTGTGGAGGCCTATGTCCAGCAGTGGACTGTATAGGCTGTAATGATGATGATATTTTGTATTTTTAACCGACTTCCAAAAAAGGAGGAGGTTCTCAATTCGACTGTATTTTTTTTTTTTTTTTTTTTTTTTATGTATGTTACATCAGAACTTTTGACCGGGTAGACCGATTTCGACAAATTTTGTTTTAATCGAAAGGTTTTGTGTGCCAATTGGTCCCATTTAAATTTATTTGAGATCTAACAACTACTTTTCGAGTTATATCTAATAATGCGTTTTTACTTGACGCTTTTTTCGTCGACCTACGTTGTATTATACCACATAACTTTCTACTGGATGTACCAATTTTGATAATTCTTTTTTTGTTGGAAAGGGGATATCCTTAGTTTGGTACCATGATAAGGAAACCAGGATCTGATGATGGGATTCTAGACAAATCGAGGGAAACTCTCGAAAATCCGCAATAACTTTTTACTGGGTGTACCGATTTTGATAAATTTTAATTTAATCGAAAGCTGATGTTTATCATGTGGTTACATATAAATTTTGTCGAGATCTGATAACTACTTTTTGAGTAATCTTTGATAACGCGTAGTTGCTTGACTATTTTTTCGTCGATCTACGTTATATTACTTGTCGATGTAATTGAAGTCGGTTTTTTTTTCGTTTGCATGCAAACACAATTATACCTCATAAACTGGTATTTTGCTTTCATCAATTTCTTTAATTATGTCACCCTCTTCAATGGGTGGTATCCAAACAAGGAAGGCTGGGTCCATGCCTAAATATGAGCCAGGCACAGAACCTGAAAAATGTATCTTATCAAATTTCAGCATTACATAATAAAAGGACGTCATAAATTTATTACTGGACCTGATAATTAAATTATTAATTATTAAAAAAAAATTAAAAGTAACATAATTATGTTCTGACTAGATTTGACATGAGAATGCTGTGTCACCTACGAAGGTGCACAGATTAGAATTAATTTGTATTTTCTATTACATAAATGTTATCATGTGTGTACTGCTGGTGTCCTATTTAACTAAATACACTCGTCTGAATGAGGTAGGGCACAGCAGGAATTTCCTGCTCAAAATATGGAGCAGCCCGACTGGGGTAGTACCTCGACCTTACAGAAGATCACAGCTAAATAATACTGTTTTCAAGCAGTATTGTGTTCCTGTTGGTGAGTAAGGTGACCGGAGCTCCTGGGGGGATTGGGGATTGGGTCGGCAACGCACTTGCGATGCTTCTGGTGTTGCAGGTGTCTATAAGCTACGGTAATCGCTTACCATCAGGTGAGCCGTACGCTTGTTTGCCGACCTAGTGACATAAAAAAAAAAAAAAAAAAAATAAATAAAATAATTGATAATTGATATCTAGTCGAATAAAACATAATGTTAGTTTTGTTTGAGTGTTGAATATTAAGATTGATTCTAGTCATAAATATATATTTATTACTATTACTTTAATTCTGTGCATAACACACTCATTACTATAAAGTTAAATTTAATTTCTACTAACACTCGGATCACCAAAGTACAATATAATTACAAAACCTAGGAAAACTAACTGTTTGTCTTGATAATATTAAAAACTTTGTTTTCAAACATAAAGTATAAGGTAAATCATATTTTGCAGTGAAAACTAGTGAAACTTGTTTGTGATAAATTTGAAAGACTTATTTTGCATTGTCGACACAATGCAATTATTTCATTTGTTCGGGATTTAAGTTAACTCTCTCTATTTCTGTGTAAGACGTAACAAAAAAAATGGTTGTTTTATTTTAATAAAATATTCTTTAGTAAAAAATACTGCACGAAATTTTTATTTCTACTAAGTGTATTTAAGTGTATTCTCTCTTTAATTAAACAATCACATAAAATTGACATAATTATGCAAATAAGATAGATTCATAGAACACTGTGCGGTACTCCATTTTTACATGAATTAACATAAATATTTTCACCATACTATAATTAATGCATGAAAGAGGTGTTATCACTAAGTAGCAATTCTTCCAAACAACGTGTAATGTTTGTTTCAAAATTAGTAACATCATCTTATGTCATACATATGAGCTGTCAAGTGTGTTTTGTTATCTGTGGCTTGACTTATAGAATAATATAAAAAAAAGTTTTTTTTTAAAACCTAACTGTTCCTTCATTTACAGCATAACTTCAAGAATAAAAAGATTAAATAAAGATGGAATATAATTACCAGCATTATTGACTTCGTAGTCATAATAATCGATTTCCATTTCAGGGTGTGAAGTGAGGCTTAGGTCTGAGCGCAGAAGTCTTCTATTGCAGGATTCTTTTGTGTGTTTAGGGTTGTCACGAATCCTAGCTGATGAAACACCGCTCAATGCCGGTGAGTACCAACCCTAAAACAAAATAGTTTTATCTTCAATACCTTAATTATAAATATACATTTCCAAATTTATAAAAAAATATTTTAGTTGCAAAATAAAATAATTTAATTTTAGATTTTTTAAGCATGTTTCTTTCACAATCAAAAATTTCAGAATCAAATAGAACTAATAGATTTTTTTTTAAATAAATAACTGTAAGAAACTATATACATTATTATATTATAAAAAAAATCGTGTTATTCAATAAAATAAATACACACATTAGTGAGGGTAGCTGCAGATGTTGAAGACGAAGCTCTGCTTACACTTCTGTCCTTTTCCCACGCACTGTCTCTGTCCTTTTCATTGAAACTATCTCTTTCGCTTACGCTAGTCACACTCGTGCTTATTTCTGCAGTCACCGCCTCACTTGTTGATGGTTGAGGTGGTGATGCGATCTACAAATATGTTATATTTAGATTCTAGAACCTAGAAAGTCTATTTTGACTATTTCACATTCGAGGATTTGGTAAAAGACACTGAGAAAACATTGAACTCCTTAATTATAGTACAAATTCAAACATCAATAGGTTGTACACTTCAGAAAAAACCTTGGCACGAACCATCCCAGCAGTGCAAACGTTTTTACAACACTTTAGTTGACAATGAGTTGGTGAACTAGATTTTAAGTACATTAGACAGTTTATAAAAAAATATGTTTCAGTAATTGACTTTCACTAACATTAATGTTATTAAATAATTATCATGACTATTAATTTCAAAACCCTTCATTTTACCTGCGGTACATGTGTATTGGAGACTGTGTGTGATCGTCGTAATGGCGAAGGAGCAATAGCTTCAGAGCCAGTGGCAGCCGGCGCGCTACTAGATGAAACGTTTTCTGGTGTGACGGTAGCTTGACTGAGAACGCTGCCAGCGCTGGCTACACTCTCGTTGTCGGCTAGGTCCACTTCTGCATCCGTTCCTTGATCTTCTTCATCTCTGTTTTTTAATGTTATATTGAAATACAATAAAATTATTTTAAATACTTATTAAATTCATTTTTGTCGAAGCGTGCGTGTAAAATTTTTTTGCCATTAAATGTTTTAAAATATATATTTCTTTTTAAGATTGAAGTTACGTTTCAATTTTACATTATGATCACATCACTTTATTCTATCGTAGGCTACTGCTGGACATACATCTCTCCAAGTTTGCGGAAAATTCGGGTCTTTCGCAGGTAAAATCTTATTTACAATTTATTTAAACAAAATTTATTATAGCTTTAAAGATGACTCAACATTTCGAAGGATCAAAGTATTTCACTGCATTAACAAAGATAAAATTATAATTACAAAAAAAAAACATGTTTGTTGTAGAAAGAGCAATAGATATTTTAGTACAGTACCAAATTTTATATATAAACTTGGTACTTAAGCTTGATTTTGAAGTTTTTAGATTTCCCATTTTTCAGTAATCGAAAAAAAAAATGTTTGTGATCAAGTTTTAAAAGAACTTTGAGTCATTATTTTACTAAGTATATCTAATAAGCAGTTAAATTTTAGTTATAAGTAAGCCACTTCGGTGAAACATGTGCTGTCTAGTTGAAACTTGTTTTAATTTATTTTAAGAAGTAGTAAACTCAAGTTAGATGATGAGGGAATTCCGTATAAACTAATTTTAAATAGTAAAAAGGGGGTTGCACCCTTGTGCAAGTTTTGACAGTAATTATTTTTTTTTACAACTAGGCAAAACTTTCAATGAGAGAAACTTCGTAAAAAAGTTTTGTTGTGAACTTGGTCGTGTTACATTTACTGCGATCTTTTGGGAGACGTCGAGCGATTAGGTAATAATGGTTTCGGGATTAAGAGGATTGTTTAAATGATTTTATGTATATTAAAGCCATTCGTTTTTATATAAAGGAGCTTTATTTTTTTAAATGTATTTTACGAAAAAAAAATGATTCAGCCGGTGAAATCCCACTGCTGGGCATAGGCCCAGCAGTGGGATTTCGTCCTTTTTCTCCATGTAGGAGAACATTAAGGCTGTTAAACTGTAAGCTTGTAAAATACTAGTACGAGGTGAAGGCTATCTTGAATTTTTTAACTTCTATCGAAAAAAAAAAAGGTTAGGCATCGGCGGCGGTTAAGGCGTCCCGCTTCTTTAATTTGTAATTTGCTTCATATTTGTTTTACTACTCAAAAACAAAATACTCAAAAACAGTCAGATATATAAAATCTACTTATGTAAGTTTGTGTGAATATAATTGTTTAACATCTGTTACTGACTTCAAAAAACAATTTGTTGAAGTTTATTTAATATTCTTCGTGAGTATTGTCCACTGTCAAAGACAAAATCTTTTAAGCTTTTGCATATTACTCTTTTGAGATAATATTACTCGTACAATATACTCGTATTTAAAGTGTATAATCATTATATTGTATTTTGTATTAGGACGTTCATTGTAGCTTTATAAGTAAAAATTTATTTCCGAAAATCTTGAAGGTTACGCCTTAAGAATCGATTTCCATATAAGACCCCGGTATGAAAAAAAAATGAGGAGTAAAATCTACTGAACGAATGACCTCGTTACGTTTCTCGCAACGCCATCTATCGGAACCCAATAGGGTTACCTTACCGTAATTAATAATGTTTAAGCTTATAATTTAAATTAATTATGGTTGAATTTCGACCATTGGTCGACCACTAGTATTAATTAAAAGGTATTTATTTTGAGATGTAATTATTCTGAAAATTAAATTTATTTATCTTTCGAATTTTTTCTGGCGTTTATGAATAGGAATAAGCGAATCAGAAAACAACACCCATTAACAAGCACTTGTAAACGCACAAAGACATCGCAAAGTAAGTATTAACAAGCGATCATTTTCCCCTGGTATGGAACGTGAGTAAACAATGAGAGAGCGATCCCTTCTAATTACGTTCTCTGTATATGTACTGTGATTCATAAGCCCTTGATTCAGACCCGTTGGCGATCTAACTTAATCACACAATAAGATGTTTCTTTTGGAAAAATTCTTATAACTAAAAGACATTTAGACGTATAAAGCTTACATCTAGTTCCTTTTGAAAAAAATTTAGAAATTCGCTTGACTGGCATTCGGTTGTTATAGTGACACACTTTCACTGAGGTCGGGCACATCAGGAAATATCCTGCTTAAAATCTGAGCAGCCCAACCGGGGAAGTAACTCGACTGTACAGAAGATCACAGAAAAATAATAATGCTTTCAAGCAATGTTGTGTTCCTGTGGTGAGTAAGGTGACCAGAGCTCTTGGCGTTATAGGGGATAGGGTCAGAAACGCGAATGAGATGTTGTTGCAAGCGTCTATAAGCTACGGTAATCGCTTACCATCAGGTGAGTCGTACACTTATTTGCAGACCTAGTTATATAAATAAACAAAAAAAAATGCACACACAACAAAGTAGCAGCAACAAATGTGCAATTATTGCTGTTGATCGATGCAAGAGCAATCGACGATCTAGATAATAACTGCTAATTATCCGTATTTTTTTTTGTTGTTGTAATAATTATTTGTGTAATTTAATAGTGAGCAAGTTTAATAAAAACTTCATTGTGATGACTATGCTTACACATATCTAACCAATATTTTTATAATGGATGAGAAGATTCACTTTGTTTCGTTGGAAGGCTGATTGCTTATTGTTTACTAAGATCATGGTTTGCGAAGTTAATTGTGTGAGTGTTTTTGTTATGCTACGATATTCTAAATTGAAATTCATCTTGATTGAAAAATATTTTTGTTTACTTGATATTTTGCTTCGTTTAGATGAAATAAAAATTTTGATTGATCTTTTCGGTTTTTGATAGCTTTTATAAATATGAATATACCATATTACTTATAAATAAATCTTTTATGTACTTTATATTTATGGTAAAAATACAAATTAGTAAAAACATTAAATTTAGTTATATTTGAAGATAAGACTGATACTGAACCATATCCGCATATCTGAACCATGCAATCAGCGTTATTCTCATAATCGACAAGATCGTCAAAAGGCCTATTTATCAAGGATTTCAAGAAAGGGTGAAACAAAATCTAGTTCAAATTCATAAGAGAAGAGCTACATTAAAAAAAATAGGTTTACCGCTTTTCTTTCTCTCACGACGATGATTCTCAGTGCAGATCACTTAAACGTTCTCTTCTTCAGATGCCCACCCACCGTACCGATTTTTATTCTTACTCCTTTACTGTACATTCCGTTAGACTTTGGAATTCCCTACCATATGAAATTCGCGATTGCAAAACACTATCGCTATTTAAGAAAAGAGTTAGAAAATTCTACCTTAATCAATCCTAGTCTAAAATCAATTTAATTAAGTGTCCTTATGCGTATTGGAATTTATTATCGTATGTATTATATTATGTATCGTATATGTGTATGCGTGTATGTATAAGTATCGTATTATTTGTATCTACGTGTGTATAAATTATTATGTATTTATTTATATATTGTATAATTATGTATTTATATTATATTTTTATTATGTATATGTTTAGATTGTACACGCTAATTTTGCGACTGTTTTATAAGTTTCCTGTAGCAGGACTACTGGAAGAGATTCCATCATGGGATAAGTAGTGCCTTTGTACCAGCATTGTTTATAAGAGCTATTTCCTTTTGCTTTCCTAGTGTACATAAATTGTTAAATAAATAAATAAATTTAAATTAGTCATGAGCAAAAGAAATAATCAAATGTTAGATTGCTTATACCAAAATACATACTGTGGTTCCAGAATTTCGGAGGCTCGGTCCGAATCCCTCAGTCTTGTATGACGAGTCCTGCCGGGCAATAGTCTCCTTAAAGAAACTCCACCACCGACCACTTCGGAGAGTAAAGTGCTGCGAGATCCAGTGGTGGTGCCACCGAGTTCCAATGATGCTGAACAAGCTGTAATGAAATTAGTGGTCAAATTTCATATACTAATCAAGCTTAAAGTAATTGTTTTATTGTACTAGATCGTTCAATAAGTCCCGAGACTTACCTGGAAATGGCGCATATATTAAAAACTCTTTTGATTTTTAAAAAGTACTGGCTATCAATACAAGAATATGTGTCAAATTTTTAAAAATGGAACAATAAAATTATTGATTTTGAAACATTTAAGTGACGCTACGGTTGTAATTTCGATACAATGGAAAAAAACGAGTTTCGCGTGTTGATAAAACATTGTTTTTTAATGGGAAAAAATACCGTTGAAGCACAGCAATGGCTTATAAAATGTTATGCAGGATCAGCTCCCTCTAAAGCAACCATTTGTCGGTGGTATGCCGACTTCAAACGCGGTCGCATGGACACCAATGATGGGGAACGCTCAGGTCGTCCAAATGAAGCAGTGACTCAACAAAATATTAACCAATTCCTCAAAATCGTATTGGAAGATCGGAAGGTAAAAGTGCGAGAGATAGCCGAGATAGTGAAGATTTCAGCTGGTAGTGTTTTCACTATTTTACATAAAATTTGGCCATGAAAAAGCTTTTTTCTAAGTGGGTGCCGCGTTTGCTTACAACTAATCAAAACGAACAACGTATCAATGATTCAGAGCGATGTTTGGCGCTGATGAATCATAATAAAAAGGATTTTTTACGTCGGTATGTAACAATGGATGAAACCTGGATATACCATTTCACTCCGGAATCCAATCGGCAGGCAGCGGAGTGGAGAGCGGCTGGTGAAAGCCGCCCGAAGCGTCCAAAGACTCAGAAATCGGCCTGTAAGGTTATGGCGTCTATATTTTGGGATGCGCATGGAATACTTTTCATCGACTACCTTGAAAAGGGGCAAAA